>NW_026555302.1:0-647500 GCF_021234165.1 Pteronotus mesoamericanus
GGGTTGACGGGACCCCGCGGAAGTTGTCAATCTCCTTCCTTCCCACCCCACGCGAGGCCCCTCCCCCTGGTCCTCAAGCCCCAGCGCTCCCCCGCGCGCGCACACGCACACACTCCCCCCTTTGCGCGTCCCCACCACCTTCTCAAGTTGTAGCGGAGGCTCGCGGGGGGTTCTGCGTGGGCGGCGGCAGGGCGCGTGGGGGAGGGGGCTCGGACAGCTCCGCTCTGTGAGGAGCGCCAGTGTGCGCGCTCGGAGCCCGGGCGGCGGGTCACCGCCACGGGAGATGAAGGGACAGCACTGACAGGGAAGAGGAGGCACCGCGGCGGTGGCTCAGAAGGGACCTGAGATGGCAGCGCCTCGGGAGGAGGCTTCAGGGAGAGCGGGCTGCGCTGGTAGGGGCCACTGAGGTGCTGGCCGGACGGCCACCTGGACTGAAGGGACGAGAAGCGCACTCCGCGTCCGCACCCCTGCGCCCTCGCCTCAGTTGTCTAAACTTCAGGCTCCCTTATACCCGCCTTCCGCGCCAGGAGTCAACAACTTCTTCGCCCCCCTCCGCCTCCGCCCTTGCCTCCGTCAGCCCCGGGAGTCCGCCGTGCGGCGGGGACCAGGAACCTCCAGCACTGAGATGCGGCCGTGAGGCGTTGGCGGGGGGCGAGGAGAAGCTCGGCGGCTCCCGGGAGCTGGAGGGCGGTGTGGCCGGGGGCACCGAGCGGAGGGGCGCGACCGCTCCGCGCCTCACCCCCGCCTCCTCCTCCTGCCGCTGCCCGTTCCGTGCTAGCAGCAGCCGGAGCTGCCAAGCGCCAGGGCCGCTGAGATGTCGTCGTCGCCGCCGCCGGCGGGGGCTGCTAGCGCCGCCATCTCGGCCTCGGAGAAAGTGGACGGCTTCACCCGGAAATCGGTGCGCAAGGCGCTGAGGCAGAAGCGCTCCCAGGGTTCATCGCAGTTTCGCAGCCAGGGCAGCCAGGCGGAGCTGCACCCCTTGCCCCAGCTCAAAGGTAATCTCCGAGGGGCGCAGTCCGGGCGAGGAGCGCCCGCAGAGCCATTTCCTTCTGGGGCTCCTCTGCCCCAAGATGCCTTGGCGTCCCCCTCCCCCTTGATTCCAACAGGTTTGCTGTTAAGAGTCTTGCTGCTTTTCTAATTCTCCCTGATTTCCCTTAACTCTTCCCAGCTGAGAGGAGGCCAGCCACCCTCCCCACCTGCGTGCTCGCTCACCTGCCCTCGTTCCCGGAGCTCTCCAAGTGCGTCCGGGGAGGTGTTCTTTCCCCTTCCTCAGGCTTGCCTTTCCCCGTCTTCCTTTAACAAGCTGCCTAACCTCCCGACTTTCATCTTGCCGAGACCCGCCTCCTCTTTTCGGACCCTCTCAGCTAGTCCTTTAGTTTTCAATTAGAAGCTTCTGAGCCCACCCTCTTCTCCACTCCCTCCCATTGATTGTCCCTGAGAACCCTACGGACCCGGTGTCCTGATGCAAATGATTGTTAAGAGTTACCTGGCCTTTAGATATATTTAGAAAGAAAAAGCCTAAAAATCTGACCCGTATGTGCCGTATTAGCTGGGTCTTTAGGTTTAAAAATTATCGTTTGGCCCAAAGACTGAAAAGACTTAAAACTACTTTGAGAAGATACACGGGGTAAATTTGGAGATAGATAAAGGAGTAGTGTTGATTTACAGTGGAATGGGAACTAAGTTCGCCGAGCAGCGATTCCAGGGACTTTGTCGGTTTGCACAGTAATTCAAATTGGTATCCGTGCCTAATGCCTTGCAGAAGAATTGGGATCACTTACTTTTCCCACTAAGTTTAGAGAATTTTTAATAAATTGTCCCCCGGTGTTCTAGTTTAATCTTTGCGAATTACTACCTTTTAATTTTAATGTCTTCGAAATCGTCATGAGAACAGGATGATAATGCTCTTAGACATTTAAAGTAATTTTTCGACAAATGAAAACTAATAGAATCTAGATCATTTGTTTTGCGAGACCAGGAAACCAAAGGTTTATACTGAAATAGATAAATGCTCAGCAGATTTTTCAGCCCATTTATCCTCTTCAAGCCAATCTGGTTCTGATTTGTCTTTGGCCCAGGAATCCAGCCTTAGTTTGGCTAGGAGTGTAAAGAAAACCCCAGATCAAATCACAGTTGACCTACATGCAATAGTTGTGGAACCCCATTCAGACCCTCCGTAGCACGGCCTCTTGGGGTGCTTCTAAATCAAGAGCATCCCAAAGCCAGAATCAAACTGGCTTTTTAAAGAAGGTTTCATCTAAGATATGTGTGGCCTATGTTACTGCATTTGTCACTTGTTTTTTAGCATACAAAAATCGTTATAATTTATGTATTTGTAGTCAGTGGTAAACCACAATGGTAGGCATTACCAAGACTTTAATCCTTGAGTGATGTCAGAACTATAAAAGAATATCACCTTACCTATTAAGATGTTGACTTGCCATTCATGGATTTTAAATCTTAGAACTTAATTAAAACATCGTAGTTACTTTCATGCTGTTGATCTTTTCATTAAATTTTCTAATTATTTTTACAGTTTGAAGGTTTAGTGCTAGCGTTTTTCTTTCATGTTTATTTATTTTGCTTTTTTGTAAGGTATTGTGGTTCCTTAGTATTGTCCTTATTAATTATTTACTTTTAATATGAATAATTGAATATTAAATATGGTTGATTCGAGTCAGGAGATGAAGCCTTAACATTTTGTTTTTAAAAGCGTGGCAAAAATGTACAGTCAGTAATCATATAGGTTATATGGTATATAGTTCAAGTTGAAGGTGCCATTGAATGTTTTATTTATAGTATTTTGGTCACAAGTAGAGAGGAAAAGTGGGATTTTAGATTAATTCTATATATTTGGCATGAAAATGTAATGTATACAAATTTGAGTGAGGAGGACCCTTACTTGGATTACCCCTAATAGGAAAAACTGCTTTTACTCCAGATGCCAAAATGCTTGAAAAGTGTTTGTTATTTTTTTGTTTTTGTTTTTGTTTTTTAAATTCAGTTGCTTCACTTGGTACTTTGGCAGTGTACTTGATACCACAGTGTTGTGTGCTTTTTCTGTCAGGAGTAGTTTTTTCCATTTGTGGCCTTAACAAAAACCAGTGGAAAGCCCTTTAGTATGTATATGAAAGAGAATTTTTCTTTCTCCTCTGAAATATAATCTTACTGTGGAGTGATTCAGGTATCTGTGGGCATCCGAGATCTTTCAAGTGTTTTTACCAACCGCTTATGTTACACTTTGTCCACATGGATCTAAACTGGAAAGGTGCCTGCTGTTTCCTCAAAGCATACTATGGGTAAGAATTAATAAAATAATTGAAGTTTTTAATCTATAAGAAGTTTATTTGTGCAAAAACATTTAGTAAGTAGATTGCAGGTTTTTAATAGTGAAAATGTTCAGAGTAAATTCTGTTTTGCTACAGAAAGTATTTACTAAACAAGCCTTGTTGAAAGGATTTTTATAATCTTTTTTTTTTTTTGCATTTAAATTTGTTCATATAGGTAATTTTTCTACCTTGAACTTCTGGTAACCAACAGTTAGGTAACTTCTAACTTAAAAAATCTGTTATTCACAAAACTACAAATCTGTTATTACAAAAACTACAGTAGGTAGTTTTTCAGCCTGTTTAACTTATTTTAAGTCTGAAGGATTGGTTTGGTGAAGTAGTAGGTGCCTTATATTTATAGAATATGTAGCATTTACAAATTACTTTACACTTTTTAAAAAAAAATTATAACTCATAACAAGTGAATAATCCAAAGGTGTATTAACTCCTTATCCCTGGTATTCTTTGCTTTTTCACACCGACTGAGGTTTCACACCTACTGATATGTGACAATCCACAGGTCAGTGTACTTTTACAAACGTTATATTTCACTGGGTCATCCCAGTAACACTGTGCAAGAGCAAAATGACTCCCATTTTATCCATGAGAAAATTGAGGCTTAAACAGTTTAGTTTCTGGCTTGTGATTATTTATCTAGATGGTCTTGCAACCAGCACAGATACCCAGGTCATATGATTTCAGTATTTTTGCTGTTAACCTATTTCATGAAAATTTGAAGCAGTATGAAAGAAGGAGTTGGGTCATGGAAGTCAGCACTTAGTCCAAGGCAAATTTGTAATCTTTCTGGTTGTTTTCCTTATCTGTAAAATGGGGAAAATATCTTCTCTCTCCCTAGGTTTGTGGGGATTAAGTGAAATAATGTAATTAAAGTGCCTAAAAATAGGCAAAGAATCTAAACCCTCTCATATTTGAAAATTCAGATTAAAAGTATATTTTTGAATGAAGGGTTCACGTAAATAGTAAACTTCCTAGTGTTCTTACAGTATGATTTCATTTATAATTAGTTTTCAGACACGATTTATGTGAAGTAAAGCTGTAACATTTTTAGCATAAATGTGGAAGTGGAAGTAGGATAGAGTCATACTCTTTAAAATTTTGGAAGCTGTAGTTCAAAGTTTTTACCAAGCAAAAACATTGAATTAACCTGTAAAAGTATATAGATCTGCATTTCTCTTAGGAGACAGTGAGAAAAATGAATTGAATGAAGCTGGTTTTGAGATTGAAGTCTCCTTCAGATGAGGTGAAGAACTTCTAAGTATCACTCAGATTCTTTGTTGGTAGATTCTTAGAAACTGGGTCCCCCTGGAATTACGGAGGCCAGAAACAGTGGTGTTGATTTGAAGTGCTTTGCTTACCGATAGTTATGTGGTCTTTTAGGGTAACTGGAATAAGAACACTGACATGATCTGAAGTTTCATAACTCTCGTAACTTTTTTGTCAGGAGAAAACACTACTAACTAAACATTTAAGGTGTATAAATCTTCTCATAGTTAATATTGTTCCATCAAAATCCCAAATCCTTTTTTGTAATGGAGATGACACTAAACCAGAGTTGACATTGATCTGAATACGTCAAGAAAAAGGTTTGTTTACAATTGGGTATAAGATTTTAGTCATTTTAGGACTGTTGTCTTGAAGTAATATCCTATTTCTCCTGGAAGACTTATTTTGTAATTCCTTAAAACTTTTTGGGGATATGTTTCTTAAAGAAACTGATATAATGTCCATTGCTAGTTTTCACATGAAAGAAAGACATTTTTATTTGTCTAATTTAGTATCTTCAGAATTCCTATTTAGGGTCAAATTTCTTTTTCCCCATTTTTATTACATCCTCTTATTTGAATTTTAGATTATTTTCAGAAATCTCTAATGGAATAAAGTGATAATTCAGTAAAATGTATTTGATCATTGAGATAAAGCACCACCTGTAAATAAATAGTGGGCTTGCGTTGTCTTCCTGCATCATCAATGACTCACAGTTGCTTTGGGCTAGTTGTTTAACCTCTTTGAACTTCAGTTTAATCATTTTTACTGGTAAAAATAACACTTTCCCTTGACAATATTATAAAGATGAATTAGTCCTTAATGAGTTATTGTCCCTCTTTGGATGACAAAGCTTTATCAACAAAAATAATATATTTGGGAAATAGGTTTTTGTTATTTTTTTTTTTAAAGCTGAGAATAGAGACTCGCTTACTTTTATTTTTTATGTATTTAGCACTCTGGTTCTCATCTCTAGTTCTTCACTTGGAGATCTTTAAAAAGTAGTTCTACACCCTAGAGAGATTCTAAATTAATTGGCCTTAAGGTAAAATCCAGGCATTTGTATTTTTAAAAGCTCCTGGGGTGATGTTACTGTGCAGCCATGTTTGCAAATCTCTAGTGTAGCATTATCTGTCTACTGATTTAATTCATTAATTAAAACTTTGTCCTTTTCTCTCCAATATTCATGGTTCATTACCCAGCTTATTAACATTTCCTGCCCTTACTTCACCTACTATTTACTTTTCACTCTCTTAACTTTGCTGCCCCCTGTGGCTGGCTGATCAGCTGCTTTCGGAAGGGGATCTGGAGTTTTAGGTATGATGATATGATTCTATTGGATTTTGCCGTAGTTATCATAATTAAAACTCAACTGTTATCATTTGATACTAGGTGGTCAGTTTTTCTTTCCTTTGTGATTTTTGGAGCTTTGGCTGAGCTGTCAAGTATCCAGTAAAAGTGAGAATGACTATATGATGGAGGTTTGCCTCATTTTAATTCCTTTATTCAGGGTAATGTGATGATTCCAGCCACTTTGGAATGTAAAACTGGTATTTTGTTGTATGCGCAACTCATTCTGCTTCGTGAAGATTTAGAACTAATATTACTACTGTATATGTTGAATATCGGGTATTATATGAACTACTTTTTAATTTAACTGTGTTTTGGGGCATGCCTTGTATTTATTTAGCATTAAGAAATGTTTTTCTCCACAGTGTTTTCACTATTAATCTTGACCACAGCTTTTTATCGAAGGTAGGGCAGCAAGTATCTGGGACCACTTTATATTCGATCTATATCCCAATTTTCTTTGGCTTTTCTGCTAACCAGTTTGAATAATACCTATATTTGTTGATCCCTTGTTTTGAGTCAGTGTGTTCACTTATTAATGTAGTAATGTGATTTCTCTCCAGAATAAGATGATAACATTTTTGTGAAAGGAGTCATCTGTTTTCACAGTCCATTATGTTTAAAGCATGGTATTCTGTGCATAGTAAATATGGTCATGTAGACAGAATCACTGTTTTAATAAAGGAATTATCTGTTGGTTGTCTTCTGCTCCCACACCCCCACACTTAGTGGATTGTGCTTCTATCAGTGATGTTTGATGCTATCTATCTACCAGCAGATTGGTTCTCTTCTGTTTTGTTTGTTGTTTTAATATATTTGTTCCTAAATCTGATCAAGATTTTAAAGTAAATAGATTCTGGGTTTTTAATGCTACAATAGTAAATAGGAGATGTAGGTTTAAAACAAAGAATTGTATGCTTTTGTGTTTTGTGCTTTGCAAATGACTGGTATAAGTGACATATAACATTATTGATAGATTGCTTGCTAGGAAAGGCATTGTGTAAGGTTTGTGTGGAAAAGTAATTTCTAAATTGTGTGGAAAAGTATTTCTAAGGATGTCCTTGAAGGAGATGAAAGGAGCAGATTTTAAATATGTAAGTTTAGTGTGTTGTTATATAATAAGAAACCTAAATGATTTGCTGAAAGAAGTTAACATGACAGGCTAGGCTTATGCAGAATAATCTCTACTTGTCTGAGCAAGATATTGACTAATGAGCAGCTTCAAACCTACTTTTTATGGGTATCTTTTTGAACACTTCCCTAAAGGAATTTGCTTATATAGACTTTTGAAGTAAGTAATGGACTTTAGAAATCCTGCAGTTTGATCACACTTCCAAAAGAAACCTATTATGATTTTTGGGGAGTGGGTGTAGTTTGCTGAATATGATAGGCTCACATGATAAAATTTAGAGAACCTACTTCTAACTTCAGTTCTGAAGGTAAGGGATTTCTTGGGAACACACTCCTCCTACTGGAATGGTGATGTTAACTGCACCTACTATAACCTTACTGAGATGTTATATTAGTTGAGCCTTCCAGTGCTGCATGGAACCACACAAGTCATTCTAGTTTAACCTCCATTGAGAATCAATTTCACTGTTATTCTAAATTAATAGCTATCTTGTCATTTCATCAGTGAAGCTTTCGTTAAGGTAGGGAAGAAACTATGGGGTTTTAAAACTCTTAGATACTCTCTCAGATTTTGCTTAATGAACAAACTATACACAATAGCTAAAAGGTTATTAAATGTCTGAAACAGGAACAGTTTTTTTCATTCTCACCTGAGGATATGTTTATTGATTTTAGAGAGGGAGGGAGGGATGCAGAGAGAGAGAAACAGCAATGTGAGAAAGAAACATAAAGTGGTTGCCTCCCACACACACTGCAAACTGGAATCGAACTTGCAGCCTAGGTACAAATTGTGCTCTGATGGGAATCGAACCCACCACCTTTTGGTGTACGGGATGACCCTCCAACCAACTGAGCCACGTGGCCAAGGCTGAAACCAGAGCTTTTTAATGACAGGACTTAGAACTTGTAGTTCAGGAATACCAAATCTTAAATGTAGCTTCAAAGTTAGACATTTTCTTGTTTAGTTTTGCCTTTGTTTCACACTCATTGGTAAATGGTATTGTAAAATTATAACTGCTATCACAAGTTGATGATTATTTGAACTCATTGTTAACCTTCATGCCTCTACATTGATAAAATGAAAAAGATGGAACAGTTTGTGTTGAGGTTTTATTTAGCAAAACTGGGGAGATGTGTGTGTCTTTTAAAATTTTTCAGAACAGCTTTCCTAGAGGTAAACATCTGTTGAAATCATAAGTACAATATAATTTCATAAGATTATGTGTCTGCTTTTTAAAAAAACTTGCACTGCCATTTCTTCCTTTTATTGGCCACAGGAAAAAGATTTTGTTTGCCTGCTGTGAAATGAGATACATTCTTCGCTCTCAAAATCTAGTACAGAGATATTTTCTTCTCCTTGGTGTACATAGTACATAAAATTTAGGCGAACCATTATAGAGATTAAAGTTTAGTAAAGGGAGTAAAATGATGAATATAGATTCTTTTGGAATTAAATATCTGTAGGGGATTTTAGTTTGGTGGAGAATATAGATATGCAAGCAGGCAGTTTAAATTAGTAAGGTAAGTGTTGTGATAAGAGTAAGCAGTAAGAGGCTAGGGGAGTATGTGAGGGACCCTGTCCAGTTTTGCTGTGTGAGGAGAGAGATCAGGGAAAGCTTCCTGGAGAAAATGAAAGGTAAACTGAAACCTAAAAAACAGATTTAATCTAAGAGGTCCACCTAAAGGAGGACCGTACATGTAGCCCCAGAGGTAAGTGAGCATAACGTATTTTTGGGAACTGCCAGCAATCTGTGTGGCTGTGATTGAGACTATTATAACAGGGAACTGGCTAAAGAAGAGACTGGAGCAACAATTGGGAGCTTGGTCATAGTCTTGATACCAGGTACTGCGTTCATTCCTGACATTAGTATGAAGAGTGTCTTGAGAAACGGGAATGAGGAGCATTAGTTAGGACACTGGCACAGTAATCCACACAAGAGAGAAAGGTGGCCTTGCCTAGGTGAGGTGGGGTATCACAAGTAGGCCTTGGTGAGAGGAAAGAATCTATGATGATATATTTCCAATCTGGGCAGCTAGAGGTACAATAGTAATTTTACTGAAAGGGAAAAAGGAAGATCAGATTTGGGAGAAAATAATAGTTCCTGTTTGGACAGATTGAAGAGCCTGTGGGAAGCTGAAGTGAAGCTGCCTAGTAGGAAGTTAGGAATTTGGGTCTGGAGCTAAGTAGGAAGACCTGTGCTAGAGATAATCTATTTTCTTTAGATTAAAGGTGGCATTTGAAACAATGCGAGTAGAAGCAACTGCCCACTGAAGATGTGGAGAATGAGAGGAGGCCAAGGAACACTGATATTTAGATGATGATCAAGGAAAAGGAGTAACCCACCAAGCAAAAGGGACAGCTTGAGTGGTGGCAAAGGAGGATAGGAGAGAGTAGAGACAAGGCAATCAAGGGAAGAGAGTCTGTTTAAAAATGGGGGCCAGGGCTAGTAACAGTGAAAAAAGCTGGTGACAAGTCAAATAAGAACTGTAAAGTTTCCATGGTTTTGGTAGTCTTTAGGCAACATTGGTGACTTGAGAGGCTTTTTAGAGAATTGATAGGCTTGGAATTTCTATGAAGTGAGTGAATGGATGTGAAAGCTAAGTAAGTATGGACGTCTCTTTCAGGAAACTTGACAGTCTAAAAAAAAAACCCACCCTATCTGCTGTATGGAGAATGGATTGTAACAGAACAAGATTTTTAGGAGGAGGACCAGTTAGGAGGTTATTTGAATAGGCTAAGTGAGACATAATGTGGCTTGGGCAAGGATAGTAGCAGTAGAGATGGGGAGAGATAGAGTTGAGGTATATCTTCAATAGGGCTTGTGTAGGGGGAAGTGGGGAAAGAAAGGTGGGAATCAAGAATGATTCTCAGGTGTTTTAGCTTGGACCACTGGGTAGATAGGTCTACCACCAATCACTGAAAAGGAAAAATTAGAGAAGGAACCAGATACAGAGGGAAAATCCAGAGTTGAATTTTGGAAATTTTAAATTTGAAATGTCTTTTGGAAACCTGGGTATAAATATTAAATAGAATTTTGTATGTGTAAATCCCAGAGTGCCCATTTGATAATTTCTGTGACTTCTAAACATTAATTACTAGATTTTCAAATATGTTTATTAGAAAATGTCCATGGTTTGGTATGCTGGCCACTTGGTTTTCTGGCCAAATTGGAATTATGTATCCCCTATTGGGTGGAATGTGTGTGTATAGCACGTGGTATGTGTGTGAGGGGGATCACAAAATAATGCTGGGACAAATGCATGAGTAAGTTTAGAGTTCCTTAATTGTCTGTTTTCTGCTTTTAGACTATAAGTGCTCCAAGACGTGAGATCCATATTTTCCTCCATAGCATTTAAGTAGTCAGTGCTTGGTCTTAATGTTTAATTGAGTGAAATAGTTAAGCAAAAGCTACTAAATTAATTTAAAGAAAAACATTTTCATTTTGTCATACAATAATTTACAATTTATAACCAAGTATCATTTACATAGATCCAAACTTACCATTTTGGTGATGAGGAAACCAAAACAGGTTATATTTTTGTACAAGTCATTTATAGCTCAGTATCTTCTCAATTGGTTATTGATTCTTCTATAATGTTAAATTGCAGATATGTATTGCCTGCACTAAATCAAAATTAGCACCATGTTTTCTAAGAGTGCAAAGGAGAAATATTTGTAATTAAAAGCCTTACCAAGACACTGATTTCTTTTAGGTCCTGGGCAAGTAGGCCAGGACTGAACATAGGTTTTTCATGGAAAGTTTAAAGTAGGAGATCTTTATTTATTAAGTTCTTCTGATATAAAAATGCTTCATTGATCTTCTTTGGGTCTCTTTTTTAGTATTATTCCTTTCTTTTTAAGTAACTTTATTGGAGAACATTTGTTTTATGAATTAGTGCTAAGAAACAAGAGGAAGTGAACTTTTAATCATTCAACATTTGTGTCAGAGCTAGGTTTATGGTTTGGAGTGGCTGTTCGGTTTATAATCCATAGTTAGAAGTTTTGAGGAATTATTATGGAATATGAAGAATTGATCAGACACTGCTTATTTTTGCTTCTCTGTTAGAAATTATGAGCATATTTCAGTCCACCTTTACACAACCGATGTATATAGTTTTTGAAAACTTTCTTAAAAAAAAAACAAATGGCCATGTTAGCATATCACTGTCACTCTGATCATTATTTCCCAATTTGAGGAAGACAAATAAATTGGGGCAGGATGACTGAGCCCTGGGTATGAAAGTCAGTTGGGCTCACTCTATCACTTTACTGTATTCTTCTGCTAAAGCATCCAGAAAGGCTGAAATCAGACAAGTCATCTCCTTAAGTAGTTTTTAGTTTTCCACATATATTTGTGTTTCTAGTGAATGAACTAGCCTAAATTTGAATCAAAGTGGAGATAAAGGAGCAAATGTAACAATGAAGTGTTTTTTAAGCTAAGATACACTTAATTTTCAGTCATTTTCTTCATAGCAAAGTTCAGTCATTCATGTACAAAAGGTAGAAAAAACTCAGCTTTTACCTAGCTACCAAATACCCAGACACTTCATTGGTTATGGTGTTTCATATATTTTGATACTCTGTTTTTGTTTTGGACCACCTGGGTTACCTTACACATAACACATTTTTGAGAACTCCTTTTTTTTTTTTTTTTAATCTAGAAAAGAAACTTCTGTGGAATAGGAATTACTATTTTAGGATACAATACTGGCTGTGAGTCATGAGTGAGTCTCAGTTTTCATGGTTTTCTAAAATAAACTCATTTAAAGACTGCAATAAGAAATGTCATATTCTTAACTATCTTATTTCTTTTATAATGGCTTTATTATTCTTGTAAAAACTTACTGAATTGCTGTTTAAAAACAAGTCAAAAAAGAATCTTACAAAGGTTGAAAATAAAAATCCCCAGTTAGAGGAAATTTCTCTTAAAATTTTGCACATCTTCCTGTACTTTTCTATCACTGGAATTATATAGTGCATGCTGTTTTGTAGACTTACTGTTTTTACTTTAGTAGAATATTATAAATAGCATTTTTCTGAAAGAACAAAATTAAAATCAATTTGGAATTTCTTCTGAATAAAGTTTTTATTTCTGGAAATAATGAATCCAAACATTTTAAACCTTTTTTATAAATACTCCTTATATTAAAAGGAGAGGAAATAATTTCTAGGAGTACAGTATTTATTATTTGAGGGAGGCTATACATAGATCTCTTAGAAAATCCATTTAAAGGAATTCATCTTCTTAGAAAATATCATTTACAATATTATGTATGTAATTTCAGGGTTCTTGGATTTCCCACCGTTACCACTACCACCTTGAATCCCATCTATGGTCTAGTGGTAGAAGGAAGTGGGGTGTTTGTAGACCTTTGGCTGTACTTTAGAGACTTGAAAAACCATGTTAAAATATGTAATCCTTTTCCTTAACATGATAGCAGGTGTTTCTTAGAAGTTACAAGTAGTAGTAGCTCTAAAATGGAACCTTATCATAGCAATCAAAACTGAAAATATCTGTAGCCCTCCATTCTTTCTATGAAGATCTGTTTAACATTTGTTCACCGAAAGTCCCAAATAAGAAGGATGCTTCTAAAAACCTGTTTTATTTAATGAACAGCAGGTTTTATATTCAAATTGAATTAATAAGCAGATGACACAAGTGTTTCATTTATTTTATTGGGTTGGCCAAAAAGTCTGTTTAGTTTTTCTCATGAAATAAAAGACACATTTTTTATTTTCACCAGTAACTTTATTGATTTGGATATTTTGAGTATATGAGCTATCTCGCGATTGGTATAACATTGATTATCTCAATTAATGTTTTGATTTGATCACTATCAACTTCAACTGGTCTACCCAACTGTGGAGCATCGTCTAGTGAGAAATCTGCAGCATGAAACTTCGCAAACCACTTTTGACATGTTCGATTAGTCACTGAATTTTATCCATACTCTGAAAAAAATTTCAGAGTATTTTTCATACATTGAAATCATACACTGAAATCATACATTGAAAAAAATTTCAGTTTTTTTTTGCATTTCAGTTGTGTTTTTGCCTTTCTTTAAATAAATACTAAAGCATACTATGCTGAAAATGTTGCATATTTTCTTCCATCTTCAGTATTAAAATATCCACACAAAAATTCATCAGTTTTCATTTTTTTTAAATGCATGCTGATATGACAGCTTTCACAATACAATCTAACAAAATGGTTTCAAATGAAGTTAAAGACAACTAAGCACTGCTAGAGCCATCTTACAGAAAAAACCAAGCAAACTTTTTTGGCCAAACCAAGCTAGGAGACTTTGTTTTTCAATATCCTGCTTCCTAATATAACACACCCCATTAGCTAATCTTCATTCCTTGTTGTCATTTTCTACCTTATCAAAAGTGGTTTTTGAATACAAAAGATGACACAGTTAATTCTTTTGAAATAAAAATTGAACAGTGTATTTTAATCCTTCTATAATGCAATAGTTGTGGATCGATTCACATGTGAATAGTAATTGAGTAAATTATGGAAGTATTTATGCTCTTGATAGTTGTAGATAGTATTCTGGGGGCTGTCTTAAAACAACATACATTTATATATTAAAAATGTAGGGTGTATGTACTCAGATTTCCTAAAATGTGATGTCTAAAGTTTTCTCCGCAATTTGCATTTGTAATGAAAACATAGATCCTTAACTAAGTCATAGTTACAATGCTGTGAATCATTTGTTAATAAGTTTCCATTGTTACTTTATAATAGCTTGATCCTTTAAAGTTTCAAATAAAAACTGATTTTAGACTTTTAGTTATTAATGTTCTAGTGGTATTGCCAGAAAAAGTTACATGTCCTATATTCTGTGCCAGTTTCTTAAATTAGAATCTTGGATTGCATCCTCAGCGTGTCACTGTAGTGGTATTGCTGGGTTGCTATGATACAGTGCTTGTTCTATAATTTGTAGCATGAATCCTATATGAGATCCTACTTAAGATTTCAAATATGTGAGCAGCAGTAATTGCGAATGTGGTGTGTTTTTCTTGAAGGAAAATTATGCCTATAAATCTGTTACTTCTATTACAAAGTAATGGTATCTGGTACTTTAAACTATTCATTCTTAGATGTAAAAAAGGGGACTAACAATGAACAATTTGAAATAATTTGATTATCCCTAAGGTTAGTTTATTACATTGAGTTTTATGAAAATGGGCAAGAAGAGAAAGGCTTTATGATAATGACTATATGAAAATTTCAGTGTTGTTCTTGAAGAAAGTTCATTTGTTTTTTTCTGTAAGACGGCTCTAGCAGTGCTTAGTTGTCTTTAACTTCATTTAAAACAGTTTTGTTAGATTGTATTGTGAAAGCTGTCATATCAGCATGCATTTAAAAAAATCAAAATTGGTATTTGAAGTCTTGAGATAAAAATGAATATGGACTAGGTTTTCTGGTAAGATGTATTTGAGACAGTAGCAGCAAAACTGTATTACAAGGAGAAACTCCAAATTATCTTTACTGTATTTTTTTAATTCAGTGAACTCTTAAAACTAATCCTACATAGCTGTACTGATAAAATATTATAATTTCTTCCTCATTTTACATGGTGGTTTTTGGGTTTTCATTTATATGTTACATGAAAACTTCTATCAAATTTAGTATTATACATTAGTATAGGCAGCATAGGACAAAATAAGGATATTCTAGGCATGTGTTGTGTGCATATTTGAAGTTTGTATTATTGGTTACTGGCATTTGATCTTTAAAGCTCAATTGATCTTTAAACTTTTACTATCTTTCAGTAATGCTTTGCATATTTAATATGAAACCATTTTAGAGACCAGGACTGGACTAAATTATTTTAACAGTTATTGAAAGAGGCTTCACATACCATACTGTCCACTTATTTAAAGTATACAATTCAGTAGCTTTTATTATATTCACAGATAATGTGCAATCATCACTGCAGTCAATTTTAGAACATTTTTATCATTTTAAAAGAAATACCATACACCTTGTTAACCCCATATACCCTCATCCTGTACATTCATTTCCCTGAGCACTCCACTCACTGATCTACTTTCTGTCTCCACAGATTACCCTGTTCTGGACATTTTATATCATCTTTTTAACTGGTGTCTTTTCATTTAGCATGTTTTCAGGGTCCTTATGTGTTGTAGCATGTGTCAGTACTTCATTCCCTTTATGGCTGCATAATATTCCATTGTATGACTTTAGCACCACATTTCATTTGCCCATTTATCAGATGCTAGATATTTGGGTTTCTACTTTTTGATTATTATGAATACTGTTGCTATGAACATTTCCAAATAAGTTTTTGTGGGCATATATTTCATTTTTCTTGATTATGTACAATACCTAGAAGTGGAATTGCTTGGTCATACGATAATTCTGTTTAATTGCTTGAAGAATTGCTATACTGTTTTCTACTGTGGCCACATCATTTTATATTCCCACTACAACCCTGGCTGGTGTGGCTCAGTGAATTGAGCGCCATCCTGAGAACCAAAGGGTTGCCAGTTCGATTCCCAGCCAAGGCACATGCTTGGGTGTGGGGCAGGTCCCCAGTAGGGCACACGTGAGAGGCAAGCACACATTGATGTTTCTCTCCCTCTCTTTCTCCCTCCTTTCCCCTCTGTCTAAAAATAAATAAAATCTTTTAAAAAATTCTCATTACAAGTTTATGAGGGCTCTGGTCTCTTCACATCCACACTAATACTTATTATTCTGACTTTTTTATTATAACCATTGAAATGGATATGAAATGGTATCTTTTTGTGGTTATGATTTGCATTTCTCTAATGGATAATGATGTCAAGCATCTTTTATATATATATATAATATATATCTTTTATATATATATATTTTAAAGATACAGAATATAAGTTTTTTTCAAATCCTCACCCATGACTGTTGATTCTAGGGAGAGGGGAAGGGAGGGAGAGAAACACCAGTGTGGGAGAGAAACATCTGTTGGTTGCCTCTCGCACTTGGGGACTGAATCTGAAACCCAGGCATGTGCCCTAACCAGGTATCGAATCTGCGACCTTTTGGTTTACTGGGATGATGCTCCAACCAACTGAGCCACACTGGTCAGGGTTGTCAGGCATCTTTTAATGTGCTTATGTTTTCCTTGGAGAAATGGTTCTTCAGATCCTTTGCCCATTTTTTAATTGAGTTATTTGTTATTTTATCATTGAGCTGTAAAAATTCTTTGTATAGTCTTGATATATGTCCCCTTGTCTTTCACTTTTTTAGTGGTGTCATTTGAAGCTAAAGTATTTTTAATTTTGAAAAAAAGTCCAAGTTACCTCTTTTTTTCCTCCTTGTATCTTATCTCTTGGTGTAATATCTAAGAAGCCTTTCTCAAATCTTTGGTCATGAAGATTTACCATTATGTTTTCTTCTAAGAATTTTATAGTTTAGCCCTCACATTTAGGCCTTAGACCCATTGTGAGTTAGTATTTGTGTGGGATATAAGTGATCAAATTCATTCTTTTGCGTGGGGTTGTTCAGATGTCTTAGCTCCAGTTGTTGAAAAGGCTATGTTTTCTCCACTAAGTGGTCTTGGTACGCTGATGAAAATCATTTGGCACATAGTTTTATTTCCGGACTCTCAGTTTTATTCCATTGATTGTATATGTTCATTCTTTTAACAGTGCCACACTGTCTTGATTACTGTTGCTTTGTAATACATTTTGAAATGGGGAAGTATGAGTCTTTGTACTTTGTTTTTCTTTTTCAAGATTGTTTTGGCTATTCAGAGTACATGTAATTACAAGGGTTAGGTTATTGACTTCAGGTCTTTATTCTTTTTTATTTGGGCATTTACACCTATAAATTTCCCTCTAAATACTGCCTTAGCTGTTTCCCATATGTTTTGGTGGGTTGCATCTTCATGTTCATTTGTCTCAAAGTATTTTCTGATTTTCTTTTTTTTAGTGTATTTTATTCATTATGCTATTACATTGCCCCAGTTTTTCCCCCTTTGCCGTCCAGTATCGCCCTTCCATTCAGCAGTCCCCCACCCCTTAGTTCATGTTCATGGGTCATGCATTTAAATTGTCTTCTCTCTTTCTCATACTATTCTTAACATCCCCCGTGTATTTTGTACCTACCAATTAGTTTGTCACTTAATGTTCATAATTTTGATCTTTTTTCCTTAAGTAAGTTCCTTTAACATCTCATGTAATAATGGCTTGGTGATGATGAATTCCTTTACCTTTACCTTGTCTGGGAAGCACTATATCTGCCCTTACATTTTAAATGATAGCTTTTCTGATAGAATAATCTTGGTGTACATCCTTGCTTTTCATCACTTTGAATACTTCCTGCTAGTCTCTTCTTGAATGCAAAGTTTCTTTTGAGAAATCAGCTGATAGTCTTATGGGAGCTCCTTTGTAGGTATCTGCTCTTCTCTTGCTGCTTTTAAGATTCTCTCTTAATCTTAAAATTTTGGACTTTTAATTATGATGTGTCTTGGTGTGGTCATCTTTGGGTCCAACTTGTTTGGGACTCTTTGTGCCTCCTGGATTTGTATGTCTATTTCTTTCACCAGATTAAGGAAGTTTTCTTTCATTATTTTTTCAAATAAGTTTTCAATTTCTTGCTCTTCCTCTTCTCCTTCTGACACTCCTATGATTTAAATTGTGGTTCATTTAAAGTTGTCCTATAAGTTCCTAAACCTCTCCTTATATTTTTGAATTCTTTCTTCTTCTTTTTTTTCTGGTTGAATGTTTATTTCTTCCTTTTGTCCCAAATCATTGATTTGAATCCCAGCTTCCTTTCCTTCACTGTTGGTTCCCTGTATATTTTTTTTTTATTTCACTTAATGGATCCTTCATTTCTTCCTTTATTTTGTGGCGGTACTCAATGAGTTCTCTGAGCATCCTGATCAGCAGTATTTTGAACTCTGCACCTGATAGGTTTACTCTCTCTGTTTCATTTAGTTCTTTTTCTGGGCTTTTGTTCTGTTCTATCATTTGGGCCATGTTTCTTTGCCTCCTCAATTTGGCAGCCCCCCGTGTTCGTTTCTGTGTATTAGATAGAGCTGCTTTGACTCCCTGTCTTGGTAGTGTGGCCTATGTAGAAAAGGTACCTGTAAATTGTGTGGGGTGGAGCCTTAGGTAATTGTCAGGGTGAGGCAGCCCACTTCACTGCTTTGTAACTCTGTGTGGGTGGGGGAGTGCTCTCACATTTAGGTCAAAATGGGTCAATGCCACTGCCTGGCTTCTGGAGGCCTACCAGGCACTGCTTCCAGTCATCTCACCCACCTGCCTATACAGTTGGTGCCTTCCAGCTGCTGCTGTGGGGTTTGTATTTGTTCTGAGCCTGTGTGAGCCCTTTAAGCAGCAAAAATCTGGCTGTTTGTTACACCGCCCCACACCCCACTGGTTTTTAAAGCCAGAGGTAATGCGGGCTTTTTCTTCCCTGTGCTGGAACCCTGGGCTGTGCATTCTGGCCTGGGGCTGGGGTTGCTCACTCCCATGGTATCCCTCTCAAATTTTTATCCACCATGTGTGAATGTGGGACCCTCTGCTGCTGCTTCTCTCTGCCATACTCTGTCCTCTCCACCCTGCCTACCTGTCTGGATGAATGTGGCTTCTTTAAATCCTTGGCTGTTGAACTTCCATACAGCTCAATTTTCTGACGGTTCTGGGTGTTACCTGTTTTTGAGATCTGGTTGTAATTCTTACTGTGGTTTTGTAACAAGGCAAAGAGTGTCTACCTACGCCTCCATCTTGACCAGAAGTAGTCTGATTTTCTGTTTGATTTCTTTGATCCAGTAGTTATTTATGAATGTGTTTCATTTCCACATACTTGTGAGTTTCCCAAATTTTTTGTTACTGATTTGTAATTTCATTCCTTTGTGGTCAAAGAACATATTTTCCATATTTCTGTTTTTAATTTTTTTTGAGGTTTCTTTTATGAGAGGCATATGATCTGTCCTGGAGAATTTTCCATGTTCACCTGAGATTATACAGGGGTATATCTTGTTTTTACGGTTGAGTATTCTATAGTAAATATAAATTCTGTAGTGTTCTATAAAGATCTGTTAGATCTAGTTGAATTATAGTGTTTCCTATTACCTAGTTCTGTCCATTATTAAGAATGAGATGTTGAAGTCTCCAACTGTTGTTGAATGGTCTATTTCTGTTAGATTTTGCTTCATATATTTTGGGCTGTGTCAGTAAGTACACAAATCTTTATAATTGTAACATGTTCCTGATGAATTGACCTTTTTATCATAAAATGACCCTCTTTCTCTCTAAACATCTTTTTGTTTTAAAATTTATTTATCTGGTATTAATTTAGCCACATCAACTTTATTGTGGTTGTTAAGCATTAGCGTGATACATCACTTCACATCCTTTTACTTTGACTCTATTTTTATCTTTGAGTCTATAGTTTATCTTTTGGAAATAGCCTATAGTTAGATCATTTTTTTGAGCCAGTGTGACAATCACTGCCTTATGATTGGATTGTTTAATCCATTCATATTTAACATTATTGTTGATATATCAAGTTGAATTTCTATCTGCCATTTTACTTTTTTCCTATGTGTCTCATGTGTGTTTTGTTCTGTATCCTTCCTTTATGCTTTCTTTACTATTAAATGAATATTTTCTAATGCTGCATTTAAGTTTGTTCATTTATTTTTTTCACTACACCTTTTTGAGCTTATTTTTAGTGGTTACTCTTGGGCTTGCCATGTACATATTGAATCAACCTCAGATTTATACCAGCTTAGTTCTAGTGAGATTAAAAAACATCATTCCTATATTCCTCTGTTTTATTTTTCTTTCTTTTTTTTATTCTCACTTGAGCACATTGTCAATTGCAAGGGCAGGAGTGAGAGCGAGCGAGAGAGAGAGAGAGAGAAAGAGAGAAACATCCATGTGAGAAAGAAGCATGGATTGCTTGCCTCCCATACATGCCCAGACTGGGGATTGTCCGTGTCTGGAACAGGGATGAACCCGCAACTCAGGGGTGTACCCCAACTGGGAATCAAACCCTCATCCCTTTGGTTATGCTTGGTTATGCTCCAACCACTAAGCCACCCTGGCCAGGACTTTTTCTTTCTCTCCTTTTTGTGTTATTGTTTTACAATTGCATTTATTGTTACAAATGCAACAATGCATTGTTATAGCTGTTACTTTACCATCGGTAGTTATTCTTTTTAGCCTAGTACAGCTTTGCTCACATCCCACCTCCTTTGTGCTGTGTTGGCAAATATATTACATTTCTATATGGTAATGACCCAACATTATCTTTATACATAGTAATTTATATATTTTTTATCAGTTCAGAGAAGAGAGAAAAAATACACATTTATACTTTTATATCAATATAATTACCTTTATTGGTGCTATGTGTGTATGTGTGTGTATTTGAATTTGAATTACTTTCTGTGGTCACTTGCTTTCAACCTCAAGGAATCCCTTTAGTGTTTCTTACAAGGCAGGCTGGATAGTAATAAATTCTCTTCAGTTTTTGTTTATCTGGGAATGTCTCTATTTTGCTTTCAATTTTGAAAGATAGCTTTGCTGCTTATATGATTTTTGGTTGACAGGGTTTTTTTTTCTTGGAGTAGTTTGAATATGTTTTTCTCCTGTTTTCTAGCCTCTATTTCTACTGGGAAGTCAACTGTTAATCTTATATCACTTTTAAGTGACTAGCTGTTTCTCTTATCCTGCTTTCAAGATTTTCAGCACTTTTACTATGATAAGTCTGTTTGTGGATCTCCTTACATTTTTCTTTCCTAGAGTTTGTTAAGCTTCCTGGGTGTGTAGGTTAGTGTTATTCACTAAATTTGGGGAGTTTTTAGTCATTATTTCTTCACATATATTTTTCTGCTTTTGTTTCTCCTCTCATTTTGGTATTCCCTTCATGTACATTTGGTATACTTTATGGTGTCCTACAGATCTCTGAAGGAAGCTTTGTTCATTTTTTGTCACTTTTATTTCCCTCTCTATTCCTCATTTCATAGTCTCTGTCAGTCTATCTTCAGAGTTCCCTAATTCTTTATTCTGCTAGTTTACATTTACTGTTGAGTCCTTCTAGTGAGTTTTTAATTTATTGTATTTTTCAGTAAAGAATTTTCACTTGTTTCCCTCTCTCTCTTTTTCTCTCTCTCAGTAAATTCTGTTTGTTGGTATCTGCTATTAAATGTGCCAGTGTTACATTTTCTATATTTCTTTAGTCATGTTTTCCTTTAGTTCTTTGAATATATTTATATTGACTACTTTGAAGTAATTTTTTATTAAATCCAACATCTGCTGTCACAGGCAGTTTCTCTTCCCTCCTTTTTCTTAGTGTATGGGTTATACTTTCCTGTTTCTTTGGATATTATAAATTTTTGTTATAAACCAGACATTTTTGGTAACACAGCAGTGGGCAAAAGTAGGTTTACAGGTGTTCACATGGAAAATACAGTAATTAATAAATAACAGTAGAAGAATAAATTGTTTCATGTATTCACAACTGTAAACCTGCTTTTGCCCACTGCTGTATTATCTAAATAAATAAGATGTCTCTCTAAAATCAATCAATAAAAATTTTTTAAAAGAACTAAAATAAAATTTCCTACTGACTTATTTTTAAAAAATAACACCAACTCTATTATATATTAAGCTTCTATCTATGCATACTGGCATGTTTCTAAGTACCTTATTATTTTTTCCAATTGTCTTTTTGTCTCTGCCTGCACAATGTCATGTAGTTTTAATTACTCTGTGTGGTAAGGCGACTCTTCTTTATCTTCTTAAAAATCATCTTGACAATTCTTGGCTCTGTATTTTTCCAAATGAATTTTAAGAGCAGCTCTTCAATTTCCAGTGAAACACCTTATTGATTGATTGTAACACCATGTTGCAATCCAAATTGCATTTCCTGTATAGATTCATTAGGGAGGACATTGAGTCTTCTCATCCATGAATATGGAATATCTGTTTTTTATATCTTACATATATTTCATAAAAGTTATACTTGTCTTTTGTTAGACCCCTCAGAATACTTGCTCTGGGAACCCAGATACCATACTATGAGGAAGATTAGGCCTGGAAGTGTTCTGGCACTAAGTGTTCTGGTTAGTTCTTCAGCCAATAGCCAGAATCAACTCTCAGACATACGAGTGACTTAGCTTTGACAGATTTCTAGCCCCTAGTTTTCTAAGTTTCTAGCTGAAGCGTTAGACATTTTGAAGCAGAGATTGGGTGTCCCTGCTGTGCCCTGTCTGAATCTCTGACCTAGAGAAACTGTGATGGATAATAATTTTTGTTGTTTTAAGCCACAAAATTTGGGATAATTTGTTACTAAGCAATAAAAAATGAATGCACTGAATATCATTCTGATTATGATTTGGCTTTTTCTGTAGAAGTGCTTTCAGAACACATAATTACAATATGGGAATAATTTCTCATCCTAAATTAATAAATTGGCACTCATAACTCTATTATGAGCTGGGTTAATTTTTATTCGTATTGTGTGTGATAAAAAGAAACCATGTGTCTGAGTGTATAAGGCAGAGGAATAGGCACAGACATTGAAAACTTACCATGAACATCATGATTCTTGGCAAAAACTTAAGATATTTCTTGATTGAATGGTATAGTCATCCTAAATAGGTGTCATAAACTGACACCAAAGAATGCAATGTTAAACATCCTTACAATATTTTCCTAAAGATTTTTACTTCAGAAATTTCTTACAAAATTTGCTAACATCAAATGAATCAGTGTCATCATCCAGGCTGTACATTCAACTACATAGGTACTATTTTCCTCAAATAGTCTATTCTGTGAATGTTAAGAACTCTTGTGACTCTGGATCTTTTCAGGAGGAATCATCCTCCAAAGTCATGTAGCCTCACTTTTATGAACTATACCATCACTTCCAAAATAACTGACTGTTCCCTAGAAGCAAGTCACTAAGTCCAGCCCACATTCACATGAGTAGAAATAAACTCCACCTTTTGAAAAGTGGATGTCTAATAGTTGATGGACATGTTTTTAAACTATTACACTTCGTAAGTATGGGTTGAGAATGGGGGAAGTCTTGTAAATATTTAATAATACTGGGCTAAAGTATCCTGCCTGATTCTATATCTCATAACAGGGGGTACAGTTGTGTTTAATGGTCCTGGTAGACTTGGATTCCTTTGGCTAAAGTTTTTTCTTATTGGATAGTGTTTTGGATGGGCTCTATATTTACTCCTGAAGAGAATGGAGAATAATGATGGTAGAATGAATTCCAACCATTGCTTGTGCAAATAGACCATTCACGGAACTTTAAATATCAGTTATTACAAGATATAAAAAAGGGGATTAATTGGAATTGAAATGGAAAGGTAGTGCATCTCATTTTCTCCTCCTCTTCTTAAACCCTCAACTTTAGTTATCTTTTGTTACATTTTTAAGGTTGGTAACATTTTCTATAGCCATAATCAAGTTTTCTGTAAGGTGTTAGTTTGATTCTAAAAGTTGAAAGTGAACAAGATTTATATTGTGTGACTGTATAGACTTCAGAGGCATGTATTACTACATTTCCTTCCTTATATAGATTTTTAAATATTTCCTGGAGTTTCTAATTGGGTCTCTCTTTCTTTTCTTGTACCTTTAACATATTCTTAATTTTTTTCCCTCCAGATATCCCCATAGGATATCCTATTCATCCTCTTGTAGAGAACACTCTCACGTGGCCTTTATCCTTCTGTTCTAAATGACCCATTTGCTCTTTATTGCATTCCTGAGTTGCTTCCCATATTCCTGGATTCCATTCTTTTCTCTTTTTCCCTTATTATTGCATCATATCCTCAGGTAATTTCCTAAGCAAGGTTGTGAGGGTGCTAAATTTCCCAAGTACTATATTTGCTGGTCTGAAAATGCCCTTAGTGAACACAATGTATATTGATAGCTGTTGGCTAGCTACAGAGTTCTAGGTTGGCATCAGAATTCTAATGGCTTAGTCACATTGTCTCCTGGCATCATCCTTGCTGATAAAAAATCTGATGGATTTTTGCCTCTGGTTCTTTGAGTAATTTTTTTTAATCTGAAAGCTTTTAGTCTTTCCTCTTGGGCATCTGAGATGTCACAGTGATTTGCTAAATTATCCCTTTGGGATCATTTTTTCCTATTTGTTTAGTTTTCTTTGTTAATATAGTCTTTCCTTAAATGTTTGGTAACTTTATTTTCTATTAATATGTATGAGTAAACAGAAACATCACTTTAGAAGTTGGATGGGGTATATTGACTGCTTTTCTTAGAGTTATTGGGCAGGGAATTAGATAAAAGCTAAAATGTGTGACTCTGGGACTATGCAGTTTCTTTAGGAAAGAACCTTTTTCTTTCTTTTGTTTGCCTGGAGTATGAATGCTTGACTGTCTTTTGGAGTGGGGTCATAGAATGTTTAGCACATAGATTTCTATCATTCCCTTATTTTCAGCTGTTTCAATCCCATTCTCTATTTCACCAGGTTTATCTAATCTGGAGTTCTGTAGGAACCTTTCTGCAATTCCCTTTCTAGGATGTGACTTCCTGTTTGGGTTTTGTCACTTACCATTTCTTTATGTATTTTTTAAATTTATTTTTTTTAGAGAGAGGAAAAAAGAGATTTGTTTTTCTGCTTATTTATCTATTCATTGGTTGATTCTTGTATGCACTCTGACCAGAGATCAAACCTGCAACTTTATTGTATTGGGACAACACTGTAACCCATGAGCTACCTGG
Organism: Pteronotus mesoamericanus; assembly: GCF_021234165.1. Lineage (NCBI taxonomy): Eukaryota > Metazoa > Chordata > Mammalia > Chiroptera > Mormoopidae > Pteronotus > Pteronotus mesoamericanus. The sequence goes on from NW_026555302.1 coordinate 24,823, forward strand.
CCACGAGACTTCTTCATGTATTTTGAGTTTTCCAGAAATGTGTTGAAGTATGTTGCCTGAGGGCTCATTCTTCTATTCTCTTTGTTATTGTGGGTTTATATATTTTTGTTGGTCTGTTTACTCTTATTTTAGAGTGAAGGGGAGGAGATAAACAAATTTGGCATTTTAAACTACTGGTAATATGCATTGTGAATTTCTTAAGTGGGTAAGGATTTGAAATATAGCTATTAAATGAACAGTTGATATTTCAAAGACATTAATCTTACACTTTTTCCTGCATTTGAGGTGATTCGAATCCCAGGTTCATTGCAGATTTGCTTTGTGATTTTAGGCATGCTGGTAGTGTGGGATCTTGCAATACTTTACATATTGTATAGCAGTGGCTTTCAAACTTTGAGTGCAAACTATAGAAAGAAACATTTTGTTTTACATCTTAGTACTCATACAATTTATGAATTAATATTCTTACATGCTACATGCTGATATATGTTTTTTAAATTTCTGGTTGTTACCCACTAAAACAATCTTACTACCCACACTTTGGAAAAAAGTTTTTTAGAACAGTATTTTTTGAAGTGTAAGCCAAATACATCTACAAGTTTGGTATTAAAAAAAAAAACTTAAGAATTTAGAGTTAAGTAGGGATGACCTACCAGGGCTTTGTGAGTTTTAAAAGTTGTGTTAATTCTCCAAAGATGAAAGGCGTACTTCTTTAGTGTTGTTTTGAGACCATGCAGGGAATTTCTGCAGTGGTGAGAATTTTTTAGTAGGATCAAATTTCAGTCATAATAAAGTGGAAGACAAGATGAGTTTAAAAAACTCACCTTGCCCTGGCTGGTGTGGGTCAGTGGATTGATTGAGCACCAGCCTGCGGACCGAAATGTTGCCTGTTTGATTCCCAGTCAGGACACATGCCTGGGTTGTGTGGGCCAGGTCCCCCATTGGGTTGTGCAAGAGGCAACCAATCAATATATCTCACACACTGATGTTTCCTTCTGTTTCTCCCTCCTTTCTCCTTTCTCTAAAAAAAGAATTAAAGTCTTAAAAAAAAAACTCATCTTCTAGTCAGACTTATATTAATTATGTACTTTTCAAAGCAAGGCATATTTGTTTTTTAGATAATTCCTTGATTTTGAGGTGTTCTTTTATCTTTTATAATTTTCCTACTGAGCTTTTTATATTGGAGATGTAGTAATATTTTTAGAAGAGCATTTTTAGTAAATCCATAGCATTGATGTTATTGAAAAGGTGAATGTAAATTAATATTTTATCGTTATATAATACTCTTACATTGTAATCATTTCTTTTAAGCAACATATAGACTTAAGGCATTTAAAATTGTTGAATATGATGCGCTATGATATTAATTAGTGGTTTGAATTGCTCCTAGGTAAATACTTAGGGAAGTCAAAATACAGTGTCTGCCAGAACTAACATCTGTTTCAGTGTGGTTGGTAGGGTAATAATATGGGTGTAAGAATTTTTAGTTTTAATTTAAACATTTCACCTAAAACATCATATGGTGTGCTTGAGTGTGACATTGTTATGTTATAGAATTGCATGCTTATGATTTTGTAATAAAAAAGGGGCATTATTTGTGCCAGACCCTGTATACTAACATGTTGATGTATAGGCCTGGGCTTTTCTCTTCATTTAAAAAGCAGTCACTAGGGTTTTAAATACGTATTCTTTATTTGCTCCTGATACATTTACACATTTTGGAAGACAGTAATATCCCTTTGAAATTGATACATGTCATCATTTCAAGAAAACATGGTTTAAACTAATCCAACAAAAATTTTGGGTTTTTGGCAATAAATTTCTAGGTGATTGAGCAAACAAATAACTGTGTTGTACTTGGGGCATGATGCAAAAACAATTACACTGTCAGCATGCAACATTCCAGTTGCTGTGCGATGTAATACTGTAAGGTGTTCTGAATTTTTCTCTTGAATTTGTATGTTTCCAGAGGTGTTTTTATTTTAAAAACCTCTTAAGTGAAATTGCTGCCACCATAGGAATCAAAATAGATGTTATTCACATTGAAAATGGCAAATGGATAATCAACATAGCCCAGTAAAAATAGTCAAATAAAAACAATGTGTGACATTACTGCCTAAAATGTAAGACATTGCCAGAGTGAAACATCATGGGAGTATGACAGACTTCATTTGCAAGCATTCCTGTAACGGTGAATCTGCAGTACAAAGTGGCCTGTGTAGATATTGTCAGTGCTTTTTACATTTAACAAATGGAATTATTACGCATTACTTTTTTTCACAAATTGTTATTTATATTTATGAAATACAGCCAGAACATAGTCTTTTTTCCAACCTACTGAAATGTACTTTTTCTCTTTTCCTAAGAGGAAAATTCAGTGTAACCAGTGTTTCAGAAAGGTGCCCAAGAGTTGGGATATATTAAACATTTACTACTGCAAAATATTTCATAATTTTTTAATGATGAAAACCATCATCACCCATTTTCTTACTAGGATAACCATCACAAAAAATGTTTTTACTTGCATAAAAATGTTGCATATCTTGAACTAAGCTGTGCAAGGGTAGACAACAGTAGCTTCTCTCATTTAACCTTTTACTCTCTGGTCTACTCTTTCACAGCTATTTTACCTTAGCTGCCAAGAAACTCAGCACAAAGAAAGTGCTTAAAATATAGCAATCAAATACCTTGTAATGCCTATAACTTTCCTGCTTTTAATTATGATTTTATTTTTGATTGTTCTGTTTACATTTGATCTTGTATGCACTTTCAAATTCTTTTTAATTCTAGATTATATAGAGAATTGGCCTTATCTATATGGTAAATAGCAATAACTTTTACATTTGCTTATTGGCCTTATAGCATTATTATTTTATGTTTTGTATCTTTCCCACTTGAGGATGGGAAATCATCTCAAACTTTCTGAACTAACCTCAAGGGACAGTTTTGAAAGGTAAATAAATTGACACATATGAAACACTTAGACGTGTTGGGCATGAAGCAAGCACTAATGTTAGTAGTAGTATTATAATTTATGATGTAGCGCTCAATCGAACATGTACTTACAGGAAAGGGTTATGTAGAAAAAGATTATTCTTTAATATCTAAAAATAATTAAGGATTGGAAACTTCCATTTTATTTTTATTTTTTGTGTTTTTTTCCATTACCATTTACCCTCTTTATACTTTCCTCTTCCCTGCAGTCACCACACTGTTGTCCAAGTCCTTGAGTCCTTTTTCTTTTTTTGCTTGATCCCTCCACCAATCCCCATAGCTGTCATCCTGCTCTCTATCTATGACTCTGTCTCTTGCTTATTAGTTCAGTTTGTTCATTGGATTCTACATATGACTGAGATCATATGGCATTTTTCTTTCTGTGACTGGCTTATTTCACTTAGCATAATGTTCTCCAGGTATATCCATGCTGTTGCAAAGGGTAGAATTTCCTTCTTCTTCTTCTTCTTCTTCTTCTTCTTCTTCTTCTTCTTCTTCCTCTTCCTCTTCCTCTTCCTATTCCCCTCCTTCTTCTCCTTCCTCCTCCTCCTCCCTCCTCCTCCTCCCTCCTCCTCCTTCGTCCTCCTCCTCCTTCGTCGTCCTCCTCCTTCCTCCTCCTCCTTCCTCCCCCTTCTTCTTCCTCCTCCTCCTTCCTCTTCCTTGTCCTCCTCTTCTTCCTTCCTCCTCCCTCTTCTCCTCCTTCTCCCTCCCTCCTCCCTCCTCCTACCCCCTCCTCCTCCTCCTCCCCCCCTTTTTTTTGTTTTTTGGGGTTTTTTTGTGGCCAAGTAGTATTTCATTGTATAAATGTCCCATAGTTGTTTCATCCACTCATCTACTGATGGACACTTGAGTTGCTTCCATATCTTGGCAATTGTACATAACACTGCAGTGAACATAGGGGTGCTTATGTTCTTTCAAATTAGTGTTTTGGGTTTCTTTAGATATAGTCCCAGAAACTTCTATCATAACTCAGCACCAAAGGAGGTGAAATGTCAACTGCTTTCTAAATATTTCTAATATTTGGGAAGATCCAGATATGACCTGTCCCACCCAAGCATTAGGTAATGCTGATATATAGTTCTAGAAGAGAATAAACAAGTTCAGATAAATCTTTAGGCTAAGAAATGGGTTACTGAATAGAGAAGCTATGAAAAACATTAATTTCTTTCCAGAAAAGACACGAGAATTAGGTGCCCAGAAAAGAAACTTCCTTTTTTTTATATCTAACATGTTTCTGAATTTAGTATTTGTCAGTGTTGTCTGAAAATCATTTTTTGTCTTCTAACATGTTAGCCATAGGCTGCTAGCATGTGGTGTAAGAGAAAAAATGCCTTCCATTTGTATTCCACTTTGAAATATAGGATGCATTCACCTTAATGATCATTATCTCATTTAATCAGTTTAAATCTAGGATGAAGGTAGATTTTTGATTAAAATGGTCATTGTTATAAATTCTTAAGCACAGACATGATGTAATAATCCACTATTTATGCCATTTTGGTATCCAGCACCAATTTTGAACTTCCCCTTGTTCTGTAGCCTGTTTTTCAGCACATAATCTTTATTCTTTAAATCTAGTGTTTAAGCATCACATATATATTTACCCATCCCTTTTATAACCTATGCTAGATATATAAGAAATGAAAAGAAAACCCTGCTAAGTGAATGATCCTTGCCTTTGAGGAACCTGCAGTCTTTTGGGGCAAGGGAGGGGGGCGGGTGGTGATAAAAGAAATACTTGTTAAATACAAGCCTAAAGATACTAATGTGTACTCTCAACTGCAGTACTCTCAAGTCTATGATTGAGATTGTGAGTACTATACATGTTGAGAGAAGGGAGGGATCGCTGTGTCCTGATCCACCTAAGGGAAGTTTTGTAGAGAATGTGAAATTTAAGTTTATTCTTAAAGAGTGAATAGGATTTGGAAACAGGAGAAAATGTGGTAAGGCATTTCAGGCAGGGAAAAGAGCGTGAACCAAGACATGGCCTTTAGAGAACAGGAAAAGGAGTGATTTCACATTGAGGACGTGGTAGGGGGAGGAAAGAAAGAATAGGATTGACTATGTAAAGTGACAGCATAATAAAATGAGACATTTATGAATTTGTGTTGTTTTTAACATAAAAAAAACTAAAAATATTTAAAGACTTACTAGAACTGAGTTAACTTCTAAATGTATGGTAGCTATTTCTCCAAACCATCATTATAATGGAATTTAGTTATATGTAAAGATACACACACACACTACAATAAAGATATAAAGCCATATAATAAGGATATAGGTGTTTTTATAAATAAAGATATTAGTAATTGAGAGAACTATGGGGATTTCCTTTACAATGTGAGTTTTCTTACAGCTCAAATAATCACCTCTTCTCTAGTGTAATACACACCCAGTCTAGTAAGTTTAGCTTAATTGGAACCTTACAAAAAGCAGAGGTATCCATTTTCTAGTTTTTGAAACTTAGTATTAAGCAGGCATCTACTTATTAATTGAAATCAACTCAATACCAGTATTAAGTGGACATCATTTATTAATTAAAATTAAATGCATATCCCCATTTTAACTTGAAGAGGAAAGCCCCTAGAGCATTTAAGGAAAAAAACACTTGGGATATAATGGACTGCTCAGAGAGTAGCAGATTCTTCTTAGAATGACTAATGATCATTTTGTAATGAACAAAGATAGTGAGGGTATGACTGGTAAGGGTAAATGCAGTTTGTATGCCAGATGGGGCTTCATTCTCAACCCCTATAGAATGAGATTTAACGTTAGGGTAAAGATAACTATTTAACATGTTACTTGCTTTTGAAAATCACAGCAGATTTAATGGTCTTTTTTTAAAGGATACATTAAAACATTCCTACTTCACAACAGTTTCATTAAATGTGATCCTAAATCAAAAACTTTATTGAAATGGTAATCAAAAATGTCATGTACTCTGTTAATATTATGTGGATTCTGATGCCAGCCTTAGGATTGTAGACCTCAGCTTTCATGTAGCAGAGCCATTATTGAATCTGCAACAGAGTGTTACACAAATTTTTTTCAAGTATGCAACTACCACAGGGACATTTCTGGCATAACCACAAATGGGCTATAGCAAATTCACATTTAAAAATTTTTTTTTTATTTTTAAAATCATGTTTATTCTATTACAGTTGTCTTAATTTCCCCCCTTTTGCCCTCCTGCACCCACCCCACCCTCCGCTCCCACAGTCAAGTTCCCACTCTGTTGTCTATATCCATGGGTCATTCATACATGTTCTTTGTCTAGTCCCTTTCCCCTTCTTCCCACTATTGTCCTCCTTCCCCAGCCCCTCTGGTGACTTTCAGTCCACTCCATGTATCCATGCCTGTGGTTCATTTTGTTCATTAGTTTATTTTGTCAAACAGATTCCATGTATAGTTGAGATCATACGGTATTTGTCTTTCACCGACTGGCTTATTTCACTTAGCATAATATTCTCTAGTTCCATCTTTGTTGTTGCAAAAGGTAGGAATTCCTTCTTTCTTTTTTTTTTTAAATGAAGATTGATTTGATTTGATTTTTTTATATCTAACAATGTAATATGTGATTAAATTGATACTTCAAATCAATGGGGAAAATAAGGCTTATTCAACAAATAAGGTGCACAAACCACTATTACTTGAAATAAAACAAATATAGAGCCCTATTTCACACATTATATGAAAAAATATTCAGGTGAGTTAAAAATCAATATGTAAAATCTAAGGAGTTTTAGGAGAAAATACAAACTAATATTTTTCTTACCCTGAAGTAATATATTCAAACCCAGAAGCTATAAAGTAAAATAATGAAATATGACTATATTAAACATTTAAGACTGTACAGTAATCTACATATTAAAAAAGTTAAAGGACAAGGAATAGAATAGGAAAGTATTTGCAACACCTAAAAAGGGTTAATAGTTTGGTTTTTTAATTTTTTTTACGGAAAAAATTTTACAAACATTTAGTCAAAAAATGGATAAAGAATGCCAAAAATTCACTTAAAGGTTTTTAAAAATAATAGAAATAGGCAAGAAATATACAAAAACAGCTTTAGTTTCAACAAATAATAAAGTAACAAAATAACACATCATTGTCACAATCAGATTAATAAGTATTAAAAATATTGCTAATATCAAGTATTGGTGACTGTGAAAGGAACTGGGTATTCATAGACTTTTTGTTCATCCTAAAGCAGTGCATTTAGCATATTTTGCAATGCTGGTTTGGTGGAGGTTTATTCCTTTAGCCTCCTTTTGTCTGGGAAACTCCTTATTTCACCTTCCATTTTAATTGAGAGCCTCGCTGGGTCGAACAGTCTTGGTTGCAGGCCTTTGCTTTTCATTACTTGGAATATTTCTTGCCATTCCCTCTGGCTTGTAGTGTTTCTGTTGAGAAGTCAGCTGCTAGCCGTACCAGGCCTCTCTTGTATATTACTACTTCTTTCTCCCTTGCTTCCTTTAAGATTGTCTCTTTGTCTTTGATATTTGCCATTTTAATGATGATGTGTCTTGAAGTGGGCCTCATTGGGTTCCTCTTGAGTGGGACCCTCTGTGCTTCCTGGACTTGTGTGACTTTTTCTCTCCTCAGATGAGAGAAGTTTTCCATCATTACTTTTTCAAACAGGTTCTCTATCCCTTGCTCCTCTTCTTCTCCTTCTGGTATCCCTATTATATGGATATTATTATGTTTCAGGTTGTTCTGCATTTCCCTAAATGCCTCTTCATTCTTTTTGAGTCTTTTTTTCATTTTCTTGCTCTTTCAGGGAGCTTTTGTCAACTTTATCCTCCAGCTTGCTGATGCATTCCTCTGTTTCATCTGGCCTGCTTTTGATTCCTTCTGTTGTGTTCTTCAATTCAGAAATTGTATTCTTCATTTCCTCTTGCCTCTTACTGATAGTTTCTATGTCCTTTTTCATGCTGATACAGTTTGCAGTAAGTTCCTCATAGTTTCCCTGTAGTTTTTTGTAGTTCCCTCTGAGCTCACTGAGCTCATTGAGCTTCCTTAAAGCCATTGTTTTGAACTCCGTATCTGATAGTTTGCTTTCCTCTATTTCATTGAGCTCTCTTTCTGGGGATTCCTCCTTTCCCTTGACTGGAGGGTGGGGGGTGTGTTTCTTTGTCTTCCCATTATTTGTGAGACTCTTCTTTTTTACTTCTGCTTCTTAAATTGATGTGTCTTGATTTCCTGACTCTGTGGTGTGAACTTCCATGGTAGGAGACCACTGTTTTTTCTTTCTGGATCTGCCTCTCATGATGTCAGATGGTGACCCTGTCTGACCGTAGACATTCTGTTCGAGACTTCCAGGAATCTACTGTCTGTGGCTGTCTCCTTCTGTTGTTAATCGAGTCACTCTGCACACAGCAGTCAGGCTTAAACAGCACCGGATAGGGCAGAGTCCCTCTTGGGGGCAGGGTTTTGGATCCTGTCACACGGCTCCAGCTCAGGGGACTGGAGTGCCTGAGTAAGATGGCTGCTGCCATATGGTGGAGAAGTCAGCACTGGGATCCCGCTGGATGCTGTCTCAGTTCTCTCTCCAAAGCCTCCTTCCCCAGTCTCTCCTCCAGCGTCTCTAGCCCAGTCAGCCCCTGACCTTGCTGGAGACCAGGGTAAGTGGCTGCAAATAAAATTTATGCATTGGCCCTTTAAGAGGCTCTTTGTGTCTCCATCCGCCTGTCTCTGGCAGAGAACAACCCTGCCACTTTCCGCAGCTGCCTGTTATCTGTGTACTTTTTGAGTTCTGGTGCTATAGGCTGGAGACCCCCATCTATGGTTTAGACTCCACTCTTCTCGGGGAGATCCAACTGGCTGTTTCAATATCCTGGTGCTGCCGCCTGTTGTCACTGATTCTTCTGTCTGAGGTTATAAGGCTCTTCTCTCACTATTGTTCAATTGTTCCACGTGATTTCTCCACAATATAGTTGTAATTCCAGATTGGTCCTGGAAGGAGGTCATTGTGACTTCCATTCACTCCTCTGCCATCTTGAGTTCTCCCAAATTCACATTTTTTAAAGATTCTTTATCTTTTTACTTCAGAAGTCATGTAAATTGTCATTCTTCATAATATCCACATTTATTTCATTGTATAAATTATGTTTTAAATTATCATTTAGTAAAACTGACCAGTCAAAATGAGTTTAGGATATCTGATCTGCTACGTATTAGCAGTACCTTATCTATGTCAGCTTTTGAGGGACAACTTGAATGCAGTTGCATAGTAATCTCACTAGCTTCCTGTCCCCTAAGAATTTCAAAAGCATAGGTACCCTTGGTTAGGCTACCATTTTTATGAAGATATCTACCTGTATCTTTATATAAAGTAGGTATTGGTCTTGAATGGAGGAATACTTTTGTATATTATGAGGTAAATACCAGTATTGAAATGTGATTTTTAAAAATGTAATTACAGTACAACAAATTTAAGTAGTTGAACTAAGTGAAAGTCCTTGCTTACAGATTTGAAAGTCCAGAAGTAAAGTTTTGGGTATTTTTGAATTTTGGAAACAAATGGATTTAATATATTTGTTAGAATGAAATCAACACAATGTGCCCATATTTTTGTAATAAAGTAGAAGGTAAAACAATAAACATTTATTGAATGCCTATTATATGTCAGATACTATGCTAGCAAAATAGAGGGAGCTTGTGAAGGGAGAAGAAGAGGGAGAGAGAACAATAACACCTGTTTTTTGTCTTTATGGGCCTCATATTTTATAGGAGTGTTATTGCCATATAGCACAATAGAAACTAAAATAGAGATAGGTGCCTATGATACATTTGGGTAAAAGTGGATTAACCAAACAATTTAACTTTAATGCCATAGAGAAAGCTTCTGAGAGGGGAATATGCTTATGTTGAAACTTAATAAATGGAGAGAGTTCCAGGGTGGGAATGTGGGAAAAAGGGCATTCAAGAGAGAGGAAAAAATAAGAATTTCAGGAAACTGCTAGGAGTATGATTTTACCCAAAGTGAAATTGCGTGCTGGAAAGGATCAAGAGATGACTTGACAGTAGGCAACTGCATTTTGTACACAATTCTGAGGAGTTTGAGCTTCATTTTGTAATTTTTTGGAGGATATTTGAAAAGTATTGAGTGTGATCAGATTGATTTCTCATTTTAGCAAGATTTTAGCTTTTGAGGTGGTTCAGGATGAATCAGGAGTAGTCCTGGTTATGGCAGCAGGCAAGAGGAGCAGATAGGATATTGTTTCTGTAGTCTAGATGAAATATAAGAGTCATTAAAGTAATAGTGCAAATGACAAAAAAAAATGTATTCCAGATATGTAAAAGATACAGACTCGGTGGCATTTATGATTGATTGTGGGTAAAGAGTCCAATATAAATCCTAGTTGCTGTCATGAATGATGAGATTAGATGGGGAAATTTCTCCCTAGATTTTTGAGAGCAGTATTATGTATATGAATAGCTTCTATAAAATTAATAAGTATATAAATTTAACTTCTGAGTAGGTTATATCTAAGTTTCTTAATTTTTATTTATAGATGCCACTTCAAATGAACAACAAGAGCTCTTCTGTCAGAAGTTGCAACAGTGTTGCATACTCTTTGACTTCATGGACTCCGTTTCAGACTTGAAGAGCAAAGAAATTAAAAGGGCAACACTGAATGAACTGGTTGAGTATGTTTCAACTAATCGTGGTGTAATTGTTGAATCAGCGTATTCTGATATAGTAAAAATGGTAAGCCTCTAGACTTAATATTCCTCAGATTTATACAAATTCAAGTAAGATCTGAGGTGTAATTATGAATTTGAGACTTATTTTTATTAAAAAAATAAAAGATTTTATTTATTTCATTTTAGAGAGAGGGGAAGGGAGGGAGAAGGAGAGGGAGAAAAACATAGATATGTGAGAGAAACATCGATTGGTTGCCTCTCCCACACCTTCAGCCAGGAACCTGGTCCACAACCCAGGCTTGTGCCCTGGCTGGGAATTGAACTGGCGACCTTTCAGTTTGTGGGATGACACCCAATCCACTGAGCCCCACCAGTCAGGGTGAGACTTATTTTTAATAAATGTATAATGATTCATTTACTCAAAAGAATGTTTTTTAAAATAATCAATTTGAAAGATTATCCATTCATTTCAATGATGCTGATATTGCTTATAATAGTTGGGGAATTCAGTAGCCAGAATGGCTGATGGCTACCATATTGAGTAGTACAAATCTGAAAGAGGTAGGCTCAAGGTTATACAGGTTGATAGATAATTAATGTCATGGGGTGAATAGTCACCAGGAGTAAAATTTAAAGGGAGAAGAGAAGACCAATGGAAAATGATGGGGCTCTCCACATTTCATTGGTGGGTAAGGGAGTCCGATCTAAAAAAAATTCTTATTTAGGACACTTTTAGTATTATATTTGTAGATTCTGTAACACTTGAATTTTAAGCAAAACCCAGGACTTTTAGAAGTTAAATAATATAAATATTTGAAATAGCTGATGTGAAAAATAAATTCCTGCCAACTTTTTAGAAGATTAGGATAACGTTTCTTAATAAGTCAGCTTTATTCTCTATCAGACAGTAGACATTTGTTTAGAGTTTTTATATGCATACTAAGAAAAAGAAAAATCAATTGGAATAATTAGAGAGTCACTGAGTCCATAATTTAAGTGTAAATGTTTCCAGGTTATAGAAGATTATAACAAGTATAACTCATAGTTGCCCTCATTTCCTTTCCTTTGCCTAATACATGTTCTGGGGGAAGAGCAAAATGTATAGAAAATTAAATTTCACCCTAATATACTAGTTGTTTTCTTTTATCACATTGTGCTAGAAGATGGGTTAAAAGGACTTAGGAAATTTGGTAGGTTTTTTGAAAAATGAAAATAAAAGCCTTAAAGATTTTTAAACGTTAGCAATAGAACCTTAATCAAAATGAAATTGGTTTTCTGAACTCCCAGAGATAGTAAAAGGTAAATGACAGTTTGAGAATATAAATAGTGAATATCGATAGTCTTCTTATTTGTTGCTTTTTATTTTGTGTTTATCATTAAAAAATGTTCAGGGAGAAAAGCAATATTCACAGTAATATTTTGGATTTCAAATGGTTTGTATTCAGGAATTTTGAAAGTCCTAGGAAAGATACTTTATTTTTATCTCTATATAAAGTTGTTGCTTAGATTTTGAAAGTACTCATATTTGAGTCAAATTTTTCTGTAATTGCTATATACTAATAAGTTTGGGATTTCTTTTCCCAAGTAAAAAGGTATGTGTGATTCAATTTCTGGATACTTAAGTTTGAGATAAGAGTGAAGTCAGCTCACCAACTTAGTCCTTTAACGTTCAAATCTTTAGTGTATTTGTTATATGTAGTATATATGGTCAATTTTCTAGCATATCAAATTCTGTGTTATTACTTTCTAAGTCTTATGGTTATAGTAATTAACTGTTAGCAGTTATTTAGCCTACCAGAGATGCCACTTCATAAGAATAGTTGGAAATTTGCTTGCACTGCTATATACCCTTTGTCTCATCCTCTGTTCCCCAAATAGTTTATCTCAAATGACCAATCCAGCAACAGTATGGTCTTAAATGTTGACTAAACCATTTGGTCTGTTAGTCTGTTCATCATTCTTCAGAGAATTGTGAGTTGGGACCACAGTCTCTCCTCTGCTAGGGAAAAAGGATATGTAGTTTACCGTGTTACTGAGACAGTCTGAAAGATGAAATATAAATACTGTATTTCATTGAATCTAAAATGAAAACTCTCAAAGCACTTCTTGATTTCAGACATTATTTTTTTTAAAGACTCAGAGTAGAGGAAATACGGTAAGTTAAATTATCAAGAGGTATTTTAAAGTGTCTGTAATAGCAGTGAAGACATTCTGCCCCCTCCCTCCTCTTCTTTAGTGTGTGGTATGAATATATAAGAATGGAAATATTTTACCAAATTTTGGGTTATAAGATAAGTAAACTGCTGGGTTAGAATATAGGGGAGGTTGTGGAAATATGAAAAGAATTAGGGATAGGTAGAGTTAGGAACTTTAGGCTTCCACTACCCCTCCCCAAACAACTTCCCTCCCCTCCGCTTTGTGCATTTTTTTTTAAGCAAAACTTGGAGAGAACAACTTGTAATTTTTAAAAAAGATTTTATTTATTTATTTTTAGAGAGAGGGAAAGGAGGGAGAAAGGGAGACAAACATCGATTGGTTGCCTTTCATACACGTTCTGACTAGGGACCAAACCCACAACCCTGGCATGTGCCTTGAGCAGGAATTGAATGGGCAGCCTTTTGCTTTGTGGAACGATGCCCGACCAACTTAGCCACTTGATCAGGGCAACAACTTGTAATTTAAGGAAGAGAAATTCAGAGGGAAGAGAAACTCAGAGGTAATCTGTAATCTTCAGTAGCTTGGTGTCTGAAGAAGTCAGAGAAAAACTAATGCCTGGCTTCTTTGTATCTTGAAGATGTTACAGGTTTTTAAAACTAAGCTTACAGCCACAGTTTAACTTTTTTCTTAAATAAAGTTGTCTTAAAAATACTTCATTTTGCATTGTTGAATTCAATTACATAAGAACATAAATCTAAATTTTTTCTTTTAACAGATCAGTGCTAATATCTTCCGTACTCTTCCTCCAAGTGATAATCCAGATTTTGATCCAGAAGAGGATGAACCCACGCTTGAGGCTTCTTGGCCTCACATACAAGTATGGAACATAATTATGTATAGACAGTTTTTATATTTGATACTCTGTTGAAATCATGGCTCTCTCAGATTTGGGTATCTATTTAAAATATTTGATTTATAATACTCTCTTTAACGTTTTTTCCCAAAATATTGCATTTCCTTTTTTATTGTGATAAAATACACATTTACCATTTAAAGTGTACTTATTCAGTGGCATTAAGTACATTCACAATGTTGTGCAACCCTCACCACTGTCTAGTTCCAGAGCTTTTTATCTCCCTAAATGGATACTCCCTTGTCATTAGCAGCCACATTCTATTCCACCATATTCAGAGCTCTGATAGCTACTAATCTATTTTCTCTATGGATTTGCCTGTTCAGATATTTAATATAAATGGAATCACACAATATGTGACCTTTTGTGTATGGGTTCTTTAACTTTACGTTATATTTTCAAGGTTTATCAGTGTTGTAGCATGTATCAATACATTCCTTTTAATGACTGAATAATATTCAATTGTATGGCTATATTACCTTTTGCTTATCCATTAATCAGTTGATGTACATTAGGGTGGTTTCTGCTTTTTTGGTTATTGTGATTAGAGCTGTTAAGATCATACATGTACAAGTTTTTGTTTTAATACCTGTTGCCCATAGTTTTGATATGTTGTTTTTGTTCTCATTCATTTCAAAATATTTTCTCATTTCCCTTGTGATTTCTTTTTTGATTCATTCGTTACTTGAGGATGTGTTTAATTTCTACATTTCATGGCTACCATATTTCTGTTATTGATTTCTAATGTTATTCCATTGTGGTTGGATAATAAATATACTCTGAATATTTTCAATCCTTTTAAATTTATTGAGGCTTATTTTATGACCTAGTATACAGTCTATCCTGGAGAATGTTTCATGTGTGCTTCAGAAGAATGAGTATTCTATTGTTGTTGGGTGGAGTGTTCTGTAGAAATGCTAAGTCTAGTTGGTTTATAATGTTGTTCCGGACTTCTGGTTCTTTGTTGATCTTCTGTTTAGTTCTATTATTGAAAGTGAGATACTGACATCTGTATTATTGTTAAATTGTCTATTTCTCTCTTCAGTTCTCTCAGTTTTTGCTTCATGTATTTTGGGAGCCCTATTGTTAGCTACATGTGTGTATAATTGTTATACAGTATCTTCTTATGGATGGCTTTTATCATTATAACTCTATTAACAGTCTCTGTGTTTATTTTGTCTGGTATTAGTATGGCCACTCAGTTCTCCTTTACATGGTAACATCTTTTCCATTCTTTTACTTTTAATCTGTTTGATTCTTTGAATTTGATTTGTGTTTCTTGTAAATAGCATGTGGTTGGATCATGGTTTTTTAAAAATCAATTTTGACAATATTTGTTGACTGGAATGTTTAATCCAATTACATTTAATGTAATTACTGATAAGGCAGGATTTACATCTTCCGTTTTGTCATTTTCTGTATGTCTTACATCTTTTTCGTTCCTTTGTTTCTCCATTACTGCCTTTTATATTAAATAGGCATTTTCTAGGGTACCACTTTAATTTCTATGCTTCTTTATAACTTGACTTACTTTCTTAGTAGTTACCCTGGGGATTACAATTAGCATCTTAAAACAATCTAGTTTGACTGAATACTAACTTAAAACCAGTAATTTTCAAAACTTTGGTCCAATATACTGCCATACCTCCATTCCCTCCTTTATGGTATTACTGTCATATCGGGTTGGCCAAAAAGTCTGTTTAGTTTTTTCCATAAAAGACACATTTTTCATTTTCATCAATAGCTTTACTGATTTGGGTATTTTGAGTACGTCAGCTCTCTCCCATTATTGGCTTCTAGTGGGTAGAGGCCAGGGGTGCTGCTATACATCTTCCAATGCATAAGACAGACCAACAGCAAAGAATTATTTGGCCAAAATGTCAATAGTACAAAGAAACTTCGGAAACCACTTTTGACATGTTTGATCAGTCACAGCACCTTCTCCATACACTGCGCAAATCTTTCTTTGTTTCAGTTGTGTTTTTACCTTTCTCGAAATAATAAAGCATACGATGCCAAAAATGTCACGTATCTTCTTCCATCTTCAGTATTAAAATGGCTATACAAAAATTCATCAATTTTGATAAGTTTTTATAAAATGCATGCTGATATGACAGCTTTCACAATACAATCTAACAAAATGGTTTCGAATGAAGTTAAAGACAACTAAGCACCACTAGAACCGTTATACAGAAAAAACTAAGCAGACTTTTTGGCCAACCCAGTACAAATTCTTATGACATTTAGTTCACCCCTTTTGAGCTTCATTTTAATAGTAATAAGATCTTTCAAATAATTCAATGTCATCACCTTTTTATTTTTTTAGACCTAATAAATGAGTTTCTAAAGGTATAATTACACACATATAAGATGTGCCTAGTTAAATGGAACAAAAGAATATATACAAATTCTAACTAGAGAATTATCATTACAAAGCATGGTGAAATGGAAACAAATCTGGCGATAGACCTCTACTCAAATTCCAGTTTTGATACTTTTCTATATATATGCTCTTGGGTGAGCTGCTTAACTTCTCTGTAACCTCCTCTATAAAACTTGAATAAAACAGGGCTGTATAAAGATTGAATGGGATAATGTACACACAAAACATTGCAGTTTTTAAAACTGTACTTCTTTCTTTGCTCTTCCCTTTTTTTTTTTTCTTAAATGATACTACCTTTGTTATTTCAGAGTACATTTTTGTTCTCATGGCTACCTTTATACAGATACCTTTATGTGATACTCTTTTCCTCTCTCAAAGCTATTTTATTGGTTCCTTAGAATGAACAATACTGAAATTAGCAAATAGTCTCTTCTCCACTTCCTTCTCCCTTAGCATCTACTGTAAAGTTAATATCCTTTTATTCCACAGTAAATACCTATATGGCACTTTGAAGCAGCTACTTTCCATGTGCTCTTTTCCATCTCTCCCCTCGACTCCATGTTTTTGAGAGTTGTATGATGCCTACATAGTTAGAACATGTAACTAATTTTATACTATTCTGTCACCTTTATGACCATCACTTGTTATTAGTTCTATAGATAACATATATAATGTTTACAGTAATTCCTTATTTAAAGTTTATCTAGTCATTTCTTGGTGATTTGGAGCTCATTCTTTAGTAGCAGGGCTCACAGGAACATTATTCCATGAGTTCTTGCATGCTTAATAGCAGCTTGTCTTTATAGCCTTTATTTTTAACGATTAACTTGAATTGATATAAAATCCTAGGTTGATCTTTTTCTTCAAATACCTTAAATATGTTATTCTGTTGTCTTATGGTTTCAGTCTGATTTTTTTCCCCTTCTATAAAGACTTGGTCATTTTGCCCAGACGCCTAAAGGATGTTTTTCCTTTAATGGCCAATTACTTTACTGGACTATTCATACACAAGTGGTGATTTTTCTAGGTAAATTTCCCCAGTTGAATAGCACTCTTGACTATAGAAGTACACTTTTATTTCTGAAAAGTTTTCTTCAGCAATAGTTGTTCATATTTCTTTTGTTCCACTGCTTTACTTTTCCTCTTTGGGGATGCCTGCTATTCATATGTTGGCTCTTCTTTGTCGCTGTATCTCTTACTTTCTCTCAAAATCATTTTTTTAATCTTTCTTCTGTTGGATTGTTTTTAATTTTCTTCTTTCCATCCTCTTTTTTATTTTTCTGTTACTCTACATGTAAGGCAGAATGAGAGTGAATCTTCAGTTTTTTCCAGCTTCAGTATTGGAGACAGGCAAGGGGAAGGGAATGGGTGTCGTTAGGTTAGCCTGGCATGGGGTTTTTAAAATATTACAGAGGAAAAACACAGATTCATAGAGAACTAAGATTTTATTAGTGTTTATCACGTACCAGACAATGTTTTTGGCACTTAATATAAACTATCTCATTAAGTTCAGTGTATGTTGATTATTACATAAATTTTTTCATGTAGTAAGTCAATTTAAAAATCCATTTAAATTAGTGTCCTCTTAATAGAGGTTGGAAAACATTCAGACACCATACTCCTTGAAAAGAGCCTTTTTTATACTTAATCATTAAAGTTGCTTCTTAGTCTTTGCCTCTCTGGGCCAAACATTTCCAGTTCCTTTAGCTTCTTGTATAGGTCTTATTTTCAGATACTTTAATTATCTTTTCTGGTTTCTGTTGTACCTTTTTCTAAAGTATTTTATTGGTGAAGACCAATATTTTGTATATTTTAACTACATTGGGAAAGACATGGTCATACTGAGTAGAATGGTAAGATAACACTCCATTCCTTATACTTTTAAGTTATCTGTCATGTTTTGAGTTGGTTTTGGTTTTTTTGTTTTTTGGTTTTCTTTTTGTTTGTTTACAGAAGTAGGAAGACCAACTATACATTGAACATATGTAAAGTTTGCTAAGAAATTAATCCATTGCTGAAAGTATCTAGTTTTTGTAGCACTGTTTCTTAAGATTCTTAGAGCAAATTATTTTTTCATATAGAACATTCAGAAACTTCCATAACTACAGTAAATATTTATTGAGCACCCATTGTGTTTCAGGCATTTTTCTAAATATTGGGGGTAAATATTGAGCTAATAAGCAAAATCCCTTAAATTCTAGTGGAAAAGAATAAAAGATAATCAAATAAATAAAACTATGTCAGGGTGTGATAAATACTAGGAAAAAAAAAAAGCAATGCAGGGTAAGGGTATAGAGAGTGACAGTGGGTCAGGGTGCAATTTTAGAGAAGCATGGTCTTGTGCCATACTGAAGATTTTTAGCTTTGTAGATCACTAGTGTATCTTTTACCTCTGTTTGGGATTACTCTACGTGTATTTAGATAACCTTTCATCATCTCCTCAGTGGTGCTAAGTTGGCTGCATAATTGCTGCTAATATTGACTGGTCACGTAATGCTCATTGTCAGATAAATGGTGCAGATGAAAATTATGGTAGGCACAAGTTTCTACTGTATATGTGATTTAGAGGATTCATTTTTATATGGAGCTTGATACTGTGTAAGTCTCCCAAATGACATCATGTTACTCTTAAAACTATTAAGCCTTAAGCTGTGTATTTCTGACACAGATAATAAGAGGTAGAATATATAGGCTAATGAATGTTATACTTGACTCATGTTTAACCTGGTCTCACATTACCACAAATCTTAACTTCTGCTGAACTGGGGATCCGCATAAAGATTCTGAGTCTCTGATTCCATATGCTTATCCATACCCTATACCATCTTCTTCTCAAGATATGCCCTACCTTTCTATAAAAGCCCTCCTCTTTCTTCTTGGGTTATCCAAAATCTTACTGAATGCAGGGCTCACATTGCATGTCCTCCAGATTTTTCCTCCTGATGTTATGCCTCTGTTATAGCCCTCTTCTAAATGGCTCCTTCACTCACAAACTGTGCGATACAATTTTTGGGTGTATACCATTTTATGGTTTTAGTTTTGTCTTACCTTTCTAACAAGTGAATGAGCTTTTTGAAACTACAGTACCTGGTAGCCATTCTTGCTGTACATAACTAAAGGAAAACTTGTTCCTCTGCCCATAACACTTCTTATATTGAATGTGTGGATTTTTCACACCAAGAAATTTTCCAGTTCTCTGCAGACACTTACTCTTAACTACCCAGAATTAGCACAGACCCCACAGATTAATAAGTAGGGGCTCAGTTCCACAAGACTGCCCCCCACTTCAGATGGCAGTCACGAGTCTGGGCCTCCCATACTTTCGACCAACTAGCTGTGAACTGGGGCAGGGGCGGTTTTCCAGGACCCACTCCAGGAGTTCAGTAATTTGCTGTAATGACTCACATCTCAGGGAAACGCTTTACTAAGTGTTGTCATTTTATTATAAAAGATGCAACCCAGGCACAGCAACATGGAGGAGGTGCATAGGGTAAAAATATGGAGAAAGGGCTTAAAGCTTCCATGTACCACCCTCCCAGCACGTTGATGTGTTCACCAACCCAGTTCTCTAAATACCTTTGTTTAGCACTTTGATAGTGGCTCCTTTGATAGGTGTGATTAATTAAATCAATCTCCAGCCCCTCTCCCCTGCCTGGAGATGATGGTTGAGGCGGAAAGTCCCAGCACTAATCACATCGTTGGTTCCTGTGATTAACCAGTCCTCATCCCCAGGTAAGGTTGAAAGGGGCTTGTTGTGAGTAACAAAAGATAATTGTCTCACCCCTTATCACTCAGGAAATTCCAAGGGTTTTAGGAGCTTTGTGCCAGTAACCAGGGGTGAAGGTCAAATACATATTTTTTATTTTGCCACAGTAGCCTAGTATTGGACATGAAAACAGGCACTGAGCACGTTGTGCCAGTGAAACTGTATAGCAGTTCATGAGACTACTAACTTTTCAAAGGACTCTGTGATCACTTTTGTATATCTCTTTTCATGTGTGTACCTCAAAGCAAATTATCTTTATAGTTGGTTGATTAGAAATTTGTCAATAAAATCTTAATTGCTATCAACTTCTATTCTTGTTATATCCTTAATTCATACGTAACATTAAAAATTAGATAATAATCAGACCAGATAGACATCACTCCTGTTGCATAGTTGGGCAAAGATGCATTAAATAAAAAGTGTTTATTCAGATACCAAACTGTTGTTTGCCTTGGAAGATTATTGAATTTGTAGTAGTAAAAATGTGTTACTCTGTGGATGAATGTATCTGATAATTCTTTTTTGTTGTAAGGTCTGTAAGTTTAGCAGTCTTTTTTCCTTCTCCCTCCTATGTGTGGCCTAACTGGCTACCTAACAGTTTATTGAATGACTGTTTTTACTCTGTGACCTAATCCTCCTTTTTTACTTTTAGGGTGCCAGATTGATGTGTAGTTTAATAGCTAATAAATTAAGGCATACTTTGGGTTATATTCCAGCCTTCCTGCCTTTTATAGCTGGTAGGTTACAATTTTAAAAAAAGCAAACAAAACTTCAGTGTATTTGCCTTTCTCCTTGAAAGATAGGTGCAGATTTCATGAAGGCAGGTTGAACTGTAAAGTACTTTAATGATTTGTGGTAGCAAGTGAACATTTGCTATTGCTCTTAAGATCCTGGCATTTTTTAAGTAGAAGGCCTGCTGTGACTTCCAGTTTCTTCACTGTGGTGCACAGACATTCTTTCCTGAGCCCTTTATTTATATAATTTGGTTCATTATTTCCCAAGTGTGGATAAGGGTATGCTGTGCGATTTAATTTTTTTCCTACTATAGTTTTATGTTAAGACTTGAAGTTTTTTTTCTTTATAGTTGTTGATACACTGCCCATTACTATCCACTTTAATATATATACATATATGTGTATACATATATGTGTGTGTATATATGTATATAGAAATATAAAATTATATATATATAAAAATTTATTTTTAGAGAGAGGGGAAGGTAGGAGGAAAAAGAAGGAGAGCAATATGTGGTTGCTTCTCACAGACTTGCCACTGGGGACCCAGCCATGGTCCATTCCCAGGCACGTGCCCTGACTGGGAATTGAACCAGCGACCCCTTGGTTCACAAGCTAACACTCAGTCCACTGAGCCACACCAGCCAGGGCACAGTCCAGTTTACTCTTATCTGGAGGTTTCTGATCCTGTGTTTAATAAATTCTGGAGATTAAATTGAAGTAGTTTAGTAGTCAACAGGGAAAAGAACGTGTTGCCAGTAAATATGGACTACAAAATAGTCTTCTTAGTTAAATATTTAGTAGACACCATCTTCATTTTCTAGCTCCTATAATTTAACATTTTAATGAATGATGCAAAGCAATAAACAGTTCTCCAAATTTACCATCTTAGGAGATCCAATTGTGAATATATATTGAGTTTTTTAATAAACTGTTACAACTTGTTACATTTTCTAATGAGATCTGAGATCTCCCTACTAGTTGGTAAGGGAGGTGTGTTTTTGATATGACATAACTTAGGGTAATGTTTTACAGGCATCATCTTAATTTTCACTTGACTTTCTCTCATAGTTGGTGTATGAATTCTTCTTAAGATTTTTGGAGAGCCCTGATTTCCAACCTAGCATTGCAAAGCGATACATTGATCAGAAATTTGTACAACAGGTAAGGAACTCTTATGTCTTAATATATTCATCTTAGTGGTGATTTATTAACTTGTGATTCTTTTAAAACGTGTATGGTTTATTTCAATTCAACAGCACTTAGGATAAAAATGAAGTACCTTTGAGAATACAAGAGTATTTTAAAGAAAGGATGAGCTTCTGATGTAGTCAAATTATCCTATTCGAACCTAGATTTTGGATTATTTTATAAAGACCAGAAAAGCAAGACTTTCTGGAATATTTAACTGAGAAAATTTGGTATGACCATCCAGCCTAAGAGTAAGCTTTATTTTTAAATTAGCCTTTGAAAACTTGAACTTGCCATTGTTTTAAGCATTATGACTTTGAAATAACAGAAGGAAAAATGGAAATGGGATCATTGTAAGGAGTTTGGGCATTAGGCTCCTTTCCTGTCATCAAGCATCAATTACCTTTTTCCCTTCCACTTCTCACCTTAGGCATTCTAGCCACTCAGTTCCTAAATCACAGATAAAATGGTATATCTTTAAGAAGAGATAAACAAATGTGATACCTTCTTTTTAAAATTTTATAAATTGGTTATTAGCTGTTATTTTTGGAACCTGCATACTCAAAATTAATTTCTCAGAATGTGTTTATTTTCAAAATCTTTTTTTAACAACATGAAGGCCTCTTTTTAACTATGGATTTGGCTGGCCCTAGACAAAATTGTGTAGTACCAAATTTTTCTCTTTTGAAATACTTGTAAGGTCTTACTAGGAATTTGATGCTCTCTTCTTGAGTTATTTGCATTTTAAAGGTAGAAGGTGGGTGTAAGAGAATCAATGAACCAGTGCTGAGGCCAGGATTAAAATTACTACAGAGATCCTTCCCACCCTCTACCACCATTGTGTATTTCCTATGATAAAGCTTCTACATATGGAGTTACACATATTTGGAGTTCAGTTTTGGTCATTCATAACTATCCCTGACCTCATGTAAAGTATTCTGACTAGTTGCTGTGAATGTATTGATAAACAAAGAACTGTGTCAATATGTCCTTCAGCCATTCAAATAGCTCTTCTTTTAACAGTGAAGAAATATTAGATGTGTTAATAAGTAAAATGTCTGTTTCAGTCACAAACAAAAATAAGATTAAATGTAACTCTTATTTTGGTAATTGAAATTGAATGTATATCTGTTTCCTTCGGTAGCTCTTGTGTGCTGCAGAAGGGATGTAGTATATTAAGGAATTCTAGTAATGCCATATTAAATTGTATTTAAGATAATAGGAGGTTGAGGGGGAAAACTGCCTTAGGACTTCCTCACTCTGGAGTTTGAGGTATTTCAGCTGCTGGATTATTCATGGGGTTGAGGGGAACAAGGAAAAAAAAAAAACCGGTGTAGTGGAAGCCATTTTCTACCTCTACTCAAAATGTCTCCATTAGTTGAAAAGTCAAGGCCCAATAATCTGTTTTTAGCAGTTTGTATGACTGTGCTTTCACAAATCACTTCTCTGAGGTATTCTTGGTCTATTGTTTTAATAAATAGTATTCATGGGAATTCTCAGTTTTTGTATGTTGAGATTATTTGATTGGGTTGTAAGTTTTAAGACCTAAAAGTACAGAAGAAATATCTAGGGTATAAATTTAGACACTCCTTTTTTTTCAAGAGAGGAAAATAATTGCATAGTTTCAGGTTGTGTTCAAATCATAGGGTTTCGGAAGAAAGAAGGAAGCTAAGAATTATGGAGTATTTTTTATGTGCCAAGCACTGCCCTTATATAAAGAAGTTGATTAAAAAAAAAAATTGGTTTCACCCTTTCTCATTTTATCAATGAAGAAACAGGCTCACAGGGTATAAATTACACTTAAAAGTACAGTTAGATAAAAGTGTCAGAGCCAAAATAAGAAAGTTTCCTGAGTACGAGTTTTGTGTGTGTTTCATTGTGTTAATATTATATATGTAAATAGATTATTTCGATTACAGTATTTCAAAATAGGTTTCTTTAAATAGAGTTGATATTTAGCTACTAACTGTTCTTTATTTAAATTTTTTACCCGAGGATCAACTTGCGTTAAATGGTGTTTGTTTCTTTATCGTGTTCCATCACCATTCACCCCTCCATATCCTCTTCTACCTCCATCCACCCCTCCCCCGCCCAAGTCACCACACTGTTGTTCTGTATCCATGAGTTGTTCTTCTCTCTCTCTTTTTTTTTGATCAATCCCTCCACCCCCCAGATTATATCTATTCTTGAATTAGATATGACCACCTCAATTAAGGGCCCCTTTTATTAATTTGAAAGCATATCTTCCATGTAACCCAACATGAGAAACTTGGATATGAGTGTCTTACGTGAGTAGATTAGTCATTTTTAATTAAAATAATTTGAACAGAATTCTCATGCTTCACAGATGGTTTTGGGGAGCCTCATACAGTACTTTCATAACCTCATGGACAAAGAACTCAAACTAAGCAAGACACTTATTTAGGGGGATATAAATACAATAAAGGTCATCACTATCCTCAAAAAATATTCACTGTAATAGAAGAGGTACACATGTAAACAATTACATATAATTCAAGACAGAATGGAGAAAACTTCCAATGAGGTTCAGAGCTTACTATCTTAATTGTAATTATCAATAATAAAGTACAGAACATAAAATTCCTTGATGACTTCACTCTTCGAGAGTATTTTATATATTTTCCCTAAGAAACTCCACTGTTTCATTTAAAATACGGTAATACCTTTTATTGACAGAAGAAACTCAGTTTCTTTACCACTTTAAAATAGAAATTTGAGCTTTTGACTTTAAACTTTTCAAAGATCTCTATTCTTGCCTTTGCTGAAGAGTTGTGTAAAGGTATAGGAAAATGACAATTTGGCCAATTTGAACTGGTTTAAAAGTTTCCAGCCATTTGCTAAGCTGACTTTAAATAAAAATCTGTGGTCTCATCTTTTCAGTGTTATTTCATGAATGATCTGCACTCTGTTAGCATGTTTCTGCCAGTAGTTTACCCTATTAACTAAATACTATTTTTTGAGCTCTTGGCATGGTGATTCTTGAATATTTTTAGTGTAAAATCACAAAAAAAGGAAGCCTTAGTTTGTATAAATCTTTTTAGTAGATTGGAAATACACATGTGCATTTTTAACTTATTTAATGACTTGCAATCTACAAACTTTACGATTTTGTGTGTAATTTGACTTACTATCAAAAAGTATTAAAAATCTCTTAAATTTCAACACTCTAAAATTATGGGCCATGTTAAGTAGTGAAGAATGGGATAGACGTTTTAAATGAGTTGCAAGGCAAAAAACAATCCACATTTTGAATTGTTTATACTATTTATTATGTCATGTTTTTTGAAATAAATGAAAAGAAATACTCCCTAAGCTTTTCTTTAGCTTCAGTACTTAGCAAGAATAAAATCAATCTGATAAAGCAGAATCTGTAAAATTTTTTTTACAGATTTCATGGGTTATCTTAAAATCAATATTAGAATAAAGTGAAGTTTTAGCTCGATTATTTTTAAAAAGTAATTTCTCAGCTTTTTTTTAAAGCTCCTGGAGCTTTTTGATAGTGAAGATCCCAGAGAACGTGACTTCCTGAAGACCGTTCTGCATCGAATTTATGGGAAATTTCTTGGATTAAGAGCATTCATCAGAAAACAAATTAACAACATTTTCCTCAGGTAAACTGGTCAGATATTCATATATATAGTGCTTTTCCCCTTCTTCATATTTTCTTTTTATTTCAGTTCCTTTAGGTTAACTTTTTATATATGAAATCTGGAAATATTAACTGCTAGTATTTGAGTCATTTTTATCCTGTTTTGTAGACATCATTGGCATCTAACTAGAAATTTACAACCTGTTTTTCATCTAAATGGATAGTAGCAATGAAGTTTTTAATGGGGAATGCCAGTGTTATTCATGTTTAAGATTTATTGTCAGAATCTATTTGAGCTTTTTGTTTGAAAATTTTGTGTACTATGTCAATCAGTAGCTCTTGGAAGTACTCTCATTTGATTTTCTGACAAAGCTAATCAAATTTATATGGGGCCTATCTTTTGACTACTTTATAAATGACGGTCTATTTTACATTGCTTCAAAGAAAGAGATTTCACTTCAATACTCATACTGCAGGTTTGGTATGTATGTTTTGATTGAAGATCTGGCAAAATCAGACTAGCATTTTCATATTGTAACAATTAGAAATGAGTAACCTGCTCTAGAGACAGCATCTTCCTCCAGTTGTGTGTCCTCATCTCCCTGTCCTGTGTTCATTTGAGTTTGACTCCCTGCCTCAGAGGTGATCTTAATCTTGGAAAAGCTAGGCAGCCTGTGTAGCTTAGGTTTAATGCATCTGAGTAAAGATGGCTTTATTATATCTAGGTCCTTTTGTTTTGGATTTTCAAGTAGAGGTTTCCTATTTTGAAAAGTATTTCCTTGAGAAAAGCCATCTTTGTCATAAAATTTTAAGTGAAATAAAATATTCCAGGTGAAATTATATTGGTACCTTAATATATAGCAAGTTATAGCAAAAGTATCTGGTTTAGTAGGAAATAGATCTTTTATAAGAGAGCATGCAAAGAAGTAACTGATTTGGGGCAAAATAGTTTACAAAGAATTCTTACAGCATGGTTGTACAGTTCTCAGTAGTTGCCCTTTGGGTTGATTTCTTCACCTTCCTGCCTCTTTCTCTTTGTTTTTTGATGTTTGATTTTTCATTACATCTATCTTTATTTTAAATTCAGGTTTATATATGAAACAGAACATTTCAATGGTGTTGCTGAACTCCTGGAAATATTAGGAAGGTAGGTCAGGTTTTATTTTGTTGTTGTTCTTTTTAAGAATTAAGTAACTTTGAGTGTTTTACGTATTAAAATCTTAGCTGGGATTGGAGAAATTATTTCCTATTTCAAAATTTAAATATAGAGTGCAAGACATCATTTCTCAACTGAATTCTTATTATAGTTCTGTAGGGGGTCAGCATATTAAAGTACTGCCATGCAAGACATCTGTTTCAGCAGAAACTTCCTGCTTTTGAAGTTGTGGCATGTGTTAAGCCTGATCTTGCCAGACTGCCTCAGAAATTTACAGGAATGATTGGGAAGAGATGAAATAAGCTATAGTGAATCTTTTATGAAGTTACAAGAATTCTTGTTCAGATGTTGACTGACCATTCCCATCCATCTGTTCTTTTTAGAAGAATCTACACCCTACTAAAGTTTACAAGAACATTTTGACTTCCTTACTCACCACACAGCATTTTAACTGGAGAGACATTTAGACCCTTGTACTTGTATGACAATGATTTTAGCCTTCTCTAGTAATAGAGAATGGATAGGAATAGAACTACTTCTTAGTTTAAGATCTTTCAATAAAGGAAGAGAAACTACCCATTTACTTGAGGAAATATTGAAAACCCTAATGTTGTGATACTAACTTTCCTGTGGCTTTAGGGAGGAAAAATAAAGGCAAAAATGAATAAAGTGATAGGCTTTTATAGAAAATGAAGATAGAAATTACTTACTAGGACATTAATTGGCAGTCCTAGTTTCCTTTGGGGATCATTGAATGATTTAGAGGGAAGGCTTCATAGATGTAGTCTGTCTAAAGTAGTTTGAAGATAAGTAATTTAACACCAGGATTGAAGCAGAGAGCCGTTCCTTGTGTACTCATGGATATAATAACTTTTAGAAATAAAGTAGTAACTACTTATCCCTTCCCCTGCCTTTTTTTCCCTCCAGTATTATCAATGGCTTTGCATTGCCACTGAAAGCAGAACATAAACAATTTCTAATGAAGGTTCTTATTCCTATGCATACTGCAAAAGGATTAGCTTTGTTTCATGCTCAGGTAAGTTTCAGAAAAATTTCAAATGAAATGTTTCAAAGATTGATATAAAGGCAGAGAAATTGAAAAATACTGGTGTCAATTTTAAGTATAATTAAGCAGTTTGCTTTGTAAGTTACCCAAAGCAAATTTTTATAATTTAAAAGTATTATGTTTAGTGTTATTAAATAAGCTCAATGTACATTAAGTATAGGTATAGGAAAGAAAATACCAGGTTCTTTTCTAGTCCAGGCCCTGACCTAATTTAGTGACATTGAATAAATCCCACATAACTGCAAAATGTTCTGTCTAGCTGTAATAACCTAGTTAGTCTCCCCTCTTAATATTTAGGGAATAATATATCAGCATAGTCATACATGTAGAAAGATGCTGAAAAAATAAAATGTTAGCTCTAGTATTATTTCAGTTAACTTTGTAATGAGACGTTACTAATCAAAAGAACATCTTTTTTGAACTAGAAGTTACTTTCATGGTTAAAAAGTTAATATATAAAAATTAATATATGCACAATTGTTTGAGATTAGAGTAAAATTTGTCAAAATGAGGTAGTCATTTCTCTTACCTAAATATAAAAACCCTGCATCACTGAATGTTACTTCACTCAGTAATATTTATAAACTGTCTCTTACATTTTAGCTAGCCTACTGTGTTGTACAGTTCTTGGAGAAAGATACAACACTAACGGAACCAGTAAGTGGTCTATTTATTTTTGTTTTTGATGTATATTGTAGCATTTCATTGAGCCTGTCTTTATGCTGTTGTATACCGTTACAGAGTTATCAAACAGTAGTAGTAATATATTTTAAATTAAAATCATTTACAAGTAATGTGAGGTTAATCTACGAAGAACGGGGTTGAAAGGGGAGTTCTCCTGAGTTACGGGTCTTGAATAACTTAAATCTAAATCACCTAATACTAACATAGTGGTTGAAACTGTGATGATAGGGTCAAATGACCATAGTGAAAGGGTCAAATGACCATAGTGAAAGTTTATGTACATGCTGTCTTTACTGATAATCTTTTTAATCTTCATTTACCTTTTAAAATCAAAACACACGGTGGAAGTCCCAAAATTATTCCCTTGAGTTTTGTTTTGTCCTTAGAAATAGGATCTTCCCCCTTATTAATGATAAACCACATGATAGAGATTAAAAACATCTTCTTGCATTTGGAGCTTAAGATACAATTATGGAATAAAGGTTGTTTACTTCATGAGTCAGCATAGCAATTCAGTACTTGAATTCTACTGCTTACTTCACTATAAATTAAGATGATTCAGGAGAAAATATAAAAGTTATCGTGAAAATTAACTGAAAATTCACTAAAAACAAAAGATAAGGTATGGAGCAATAGAAAAGTATAAAAGCGTAGAAAGCAAAACTTTAATCTTGGTGAACTGAAAACTTCACCAAGAACTGAGTACTTTCTAGGTATCCTAAATCTATATAAACAAAGAGTTCTTGAAACATTGCAGAGGGTTTGAAGATTTAAACTATGTTTTTTAGTATCACGAACTTTCTGAAGCTATAAGCATGCTTATGTTCTTAGTATTCTCTTAGTATTTGATTTGACCTTTGTATATAGGAACAAAAGATATTTTTCCCACTCCCTGATACTTTGAGTTTTAGACTTACAGATTTGCAATTCTTTCTGAAAACAGCTAAAAATAATGTTTAAAGACAAATCAAGAGAATTAGAAGCCCAGTCTTTATGTGAAACCATATAAACCCCGAAAGAGGAGTAAAATTTAATACAAATCCCTAACTTTCATAATTGAGACAAAACCTTTAACATAACTCATGATTTATGCTTGGTGAAGAATAAACAAATACAATTGAAATATAGTACATTAATATGGAGTGAATGGGGAGGTGGGTAATATCTTTTTAAAGACTAAGGGTGATAATGGCCAGACATCTGGCTTAGGTAAGTTAGGTTAATGGAAATAGAAACAGAATGAAGAAGATAGTAAGATAAATGTCTAAGTTGACAAAGAAAAATATTTTTCAATTCATAAAGATCTGTTGATAGAAGATATCTTGCAATTTCTACCATAGGCAATTCCAGCACCAAAATTATGGCCATATGTTACTTGGGCCTGAGCCTTAATACTCATTTTCTAGAAAACTGGCATTTATATCAAAGCTTTCTACAAATTATAAATGAGCCAAAGCTTTGGCTAGTTTATTACATTCTGTATGTACCTAAATTTTGTGTTGAAATTTTCTAAAATGGAAATGACTTTTTTATGAAAGTAGTGTGTGTTAATTTGGTTCACACAATACATAATGATAAAGCACAATGTGGAGGAAGTTCCTTGAAATCTTGTTCCAAAGAGGTAACCATATAAGTGAATATATTTCTAGAAATTTTTTGGCTATTTATGTGCAAGTTAAGCAAAAGGTGGGACATTGTTGACCCAGGTTTTATCGCCTCTCAGTATAATGTGTATCTTTCCATATGAACCTCCTTCATTTTTTTCTTTGGTAGCATCAGATTCCATTATGGAATACCTTAACATATTTCATCAATCTTCCATTAATAGGCACCCAAATTATTGGGATTTTCATTGTTACAAACATGTTGCTGGGTGAAGGGATGTTTTTTAGGGTTTTGGACTTGTTCTGTGTCCTGTCAGTGGTGGCTTCCAAAATAATCCGTGGGTATAAGAAAAATTGTACTGCATATACATTTTTTAACCAAACTGTCAAAAACATGTTGCTTGGCCAAAGAGCACATGAAAATTTGAACATATTCCAAGTTGCCTTCCATTAAATTTGAACAATTTAATATTCTAATCCGGAGTGGGTGCCTATTTTCCCTCATCCTAGCAGAACATTAAGTTTTAAAATGTTTGCTGGTATTCAAAGTTTTGCTAGTCTAGTAGGTATGAAATATTTTAATTGGCTTTTCCCTTGTTATTACAGGGATTGAGCCATCATTTTATACAGTTATCGGTCACTTATATGTCTTTGTTCTTTGCCTACTTTTAATATTTTCCCTATTTTGCAAATATTTTTGTCCATTTGGAGTTTTTTTTGAACTTTGAATATATAATTTTTAATCTTTGCCTTAAAGAATTTTTTAAAAATTTATGTAATGGAATGTATTCATCATTATGGCTTCTGGCCTTGCTAAGAAAAACCCTTCTGCCCTTTGAGATTATAAAAATATTTTATAGTATTATTTTCTGGTTATTTTCTGGATTTAGGTTTGATCTGTAAAAACTATTCCATTTATAATTGTTTCCTAGTGGTGCCATGACAAATTACCACAAAACCTGGTGGCTTAAAATAACAGAAATTTATTCTCTCACAGTTCTGAAGGCCAGAAGTCCAAAATCAAGGTGTCAGCAGGGCTGCATTTCCTCTACTTGCTCTAGGGGAGATTCTGTTCCTTGCCTCTCCCAGTTTCTGGTGTCACCAGGTGTTCTTGGCTTGTGGCTGCATCACTCCAGTCTCACATTGCTGCCTCTTCTTGTCTCTTATAAGGACACTTGTTGCATTTAGGGCCCACCCAAATAACCCAGGATGACTTCGTCTTGAGATCTTTACCTTAATCATATCTGTAAAGATCCACTTTCGAAGTAAGTCACATTCATAGATTCTGGAGATTAGGATATACACACTATCATTTTAGGGGCCACCACTCAATGCACTACACTATTTGAAATGGAAATTTGTGTGTGACAAGGGTAAGGAACTATATTAGTTTTCCATTGCTGCGTAACAAATTATTACAAAATTTAGTGGTTTAAAAGAAACCTTTATTACCTCGTAGTTTCTGTGAATCAGGAATCCAGCAATGACTTAGCTGGGTCCTCTGCTGCAGGGTTTCTTCAGTGCTGCAGTCTCTGTGTTGTCTAGGGATAAGGTCTCCTACAAAGGCTCAGATGAGGAAGGTATACTTCAAAGTTCACGTGCTTGTGGTAAAAATCAGTTCCTCAAGTGCTGTTGGACTGAGGGCCTTAGTTCTTAGCTGGATGCAGGCAACTCTCAGCTCCTTATCACATGGGCCTCTCCAACATCGCAGCTTTATCACAAGATGAGGCGGCTTTAGACTCTGCTAGTGAGATGAAAGTCACTAGGGCATCCCACACATAAAGATTATGTAAGAATGTGAATTCCAGAAGTAAAGATCATGGGAAATTATTTTAGGAGTCTGCCTACCAAAGGAGCTATTTTTTTCCCCCCTTAAATGGTGAGCCACCAGTCCAAGTACCACCACTCAACTAAGTTGTTTATTTCCCCTGGAACTGAAATGCCACCTTTGTCATATATTAAACTATATATTTATCAATATCGATATCAATATAGATATGAGTCTGTCTAGTTTCTCTGGTATTTCATACCTTTTCTGTCAGTTTTCCAGCTAATTGTTTCAATTGCTGGTATCAGTAGAGCAGGTTCCATTCCATTAATTCTCCCTCTTCTCCGTCCCCACATTCTTGGTTATTTGCTTACATTTATGGATTTTATAATGTTTCTAGTTTCAGAAAATAATTCAGCTGGCATTTGATTGAACTCTAAGTATAGAAGTTATCTGTACAATACTGAATCATCTATTTGTAGTCTTTCATGATATTCCGTAAAGTTTTATAGTTTTCTTCATATATGCAATAAGTCTTAAAGGATACTTTATATTATTTCTTGTTATGAAAGACATTTTTATTTTCACCTGATTTATAAGACATATCAATAATAAGGTACTGGTTTTTATATATCTTTTATCTGATATATATTGAATTTTCCTACTTATTTTAGTAATTTCTCATTTAGTAATACTATTTTAATGTATTATTTTAAAATTATAAAAATGTCATTTAGTAGTACTTAGGCAAATAAATATCATTCTGATAGTTCTTTCCAAAGTTATACATCAAATCCTTTCATCGTATTGGATTGGCTCTAGAACAGTGTTCTCCTTAATTTGAACTGAGTGTCCTTCATTTTAATTTGACTTTGAGTGTTCTTCATTACTGGAGCAAACCAATAACTATAAAATAACCTAAAAGGCTGTAAGAGATCTAGTTCCACAAAAGCACTAGACCCAGGTGGTTTTATAGCCTCTAAGAAACCATTATAGGATTGCTGATGGTTTCTGATAAATTCTTAGTTACTAAGTTTTTATCAGAATATCCAATCAAAAATATCAAAACTGTTCAAAATCTTTTAAGTTATAATTTGAAACTATAATTAGTTGAATTACCCTGAAGTTTCTGGACTAAATGGTAATTGGTCAGACAGTATTCTTCTGTTAATATACTGTTATATTCACTTTAATATAAATTTTTGCAACTATGTTCACTTAATAATCTCTTGTTTTGTTATATTTGGGTCATCAAGGTTGTGTTAACAATGAAATAAATTCGGAAGCTTTCTGGCTTTTTTGGTGCTTCATAATAGTTTTGAATAACAGGAATTATCTGTTCTTTAGTTTCTCCCTAAGGTAACCTATATCACTCAACCCAGCAGTTGTTACATGTTGTATTTTCTTAGACGTTAGTAGCACTTACTACTATTGAAATAATTTTATTTATGTTTATTGATAACATATGTTGATCTCCCTGCTTCATGAAGATCAGAGACCTTATCTATCTTGTTCATCAAGTTCTAGGACAGTATTGGTACGACACTCAAATATTTATTAAATTAGTAAAAGTCTAAAACTGAGCAGAGTGTGGGGATATACTTAAATAATATTGATCTGAATATTTCAGATTATTATTAAAAGTTTCCTGGGTTTACCAGCTTCATTATTTAATTCATGCTAAACTTTTTTTTTTTTTTGGCAGGTGATCAGAGGACTGCTGAAATTTTGGCCAAAAACATGCAGTCAGAAAGAGGTGGGTTTTGTTCAACAAAAATAGTACACCTTATTAATACTGAATCTCAGGTCTACAAACCACATTTGTTGTCGCTGCTACCAAGCAGGAGCTGTTCTATGGGGATTACAGAGACTTTGGTACAATAGCTGTCAAGTCCTTTTTTGTCCACTGTGTAATTTGTAGGTTAACTTTCTCATGTTTATTTAACATCTTATAACTTACCATGTTTGTTAAATTTTTTTTTAACCTAGGTGATGTTTTTAGGAGAAATTGAAGAAATCTTAGATGTCATTGAACCAACACAGTTCAAAAAAATTGAAGAACCCCTTTTTAAGCAAATATCCAAGTGTGTATCCAGTTCTCATTTTCAGGTATGGTATTTTTAGTAAAGCCATTTTTATTTTATACTGTTGTTTTCTCTTTTGTTTTGACACTTATAAAGGTCTCTCTTAGGTTGCAGAAAGAGCATTGTACTTCTGGAATAATGAATATATTCTTAGTTTGATTGAGGAGAACATTGATAAAATTCTGCCAATTATGTTTGGTAGTTTGTACAAAATCTCCAAAGAACACTGGAATCCGTAAGTGTCTTTTATGTTGATTATTGTTGTTCTTGTTTAACCTTTTTGTCATATGCTCCCTTAACTCATACATGAAAGCTATACAGATTTGGAATTTACTCCCAAGATTAACATCGCATAGTGTTAACACTGTCTGTTCTGCATTTTATATACCTGTAGCTTTATAAGGTGTAAATGTGTATGTTCTTAATTTCAATTTAAAATTACAAATCTCCCTGGAGGTGTGACATTCTGCACCAGTGTGTGGTCAAACCCTATTGGGGAGACCAACCTAACATTTGTGGAGAACACACAAATAGTAACTGTGTGAATGCCAAGTTGGGCTGACCTGTTGCCAGTAAGTCTCATATCTGCAGACAGTATGGTGTCAGGGAGAAGCCGAAGGTCATATCACTGATGTTTAGATGGCATATGTTCTAACTTCTGTGACATCCTTATCTTTATTCTTACAATTTATGGCAGTTGGATCTTTTTCAGTGTTCTTTTAATGCTGCTGTTAGGGTTTAAGACTGTAGAGCAGACATGAAGATAACCATAACATTTTAGTGAGTTTAATCTGAGCATGATACAGTGGGAAGAACACACATTTTGAAATCAGACAGACCATCTCCACCACCACTGGCTGTGTGACCTAGGGTAAATTACTGAAAGTCTCACATTTCAGTTTATCATCTCTAAAATAGATTAAGTGAATCAGCCAACATTTATTAACCCATTTCAGAGATGACAGAGTTAAATTTCCTGTTAGTGGCATCAGTAACCCAGCACTGGCTTGTTTTCATTTTAGGACCATCATAGCACTGGTCTACAATGTGCTGAAAACCCTAATGGAAATGAATGGCAAGCTTTTCGATGATCTTACTAGCTCATACAAAGCTGAAAGACAAAGGTATTTGGTATTATTAATTACATTTCCAGTTAGTTGAATGTGATTCAGTAAAATAAGGTATCTTCAATTACATTGTTATAATTTGAGGTCTCTATAAACACTTCATTTCCACATAAACTTCCTCTTTGGTTAAATTATGATCTTAACGTGAATCATAAATCTTCTGTTGTGCTCATTCTGAGCCTTAGACTTCATCAGTCTGGTAGCATCTGCATCATGAAATATAATTTATGCAAAATTTTGAATACTGTTTTATACAGTTTGATTTTTTAAATGTATGAAAATCATTTTTGTCCCCATGGGCTTCCAAAGTGAGCTTTATTCTTCATCTACTCCCTGCACAATAGTTTTTTGTTTTTTAAAGCTGCCTATTTTAACAAGGTGGTATTTTAAAGTCAGCAAAGTTCTTTTTTGGAAAGAGAACTGACATAACCATATGCCCATGGCTTAGTAGTTAGCTGTAGTTTGAGAGTTTAATGTATTACCACAAAACAATCTAAAAATTACTTCCTTCTCATACATTTCAAACTTCAGGGGGGCAATAACCACTGTACTTGAGCCCACCTATCAATAGTTAACCATTTACTACTAATGAGTATATTCCCTATTCTGTTTGGAAAAGCTGATCTATTTCAATTAGTCATGGTTTTCTTGTGGTAAGTACAGAAAGGATAGTTATTGGTGGACTAGGATGGCCCTGACAAACTAAGTCAATGCATTATTTCTTTTAAATAGCACCTTTCAGGCAGGAATATAAATTAGGTATATAGTTTGAGCCCCAGTAACATATGGAAAGAAAACACAACTAGGATCATATAAAATTTACATTACAAAAGTAATTTCACATGGCTAAGAACAA
Source organism: Pteronotus mesoamericanus (assembly GCF_021234165.1). Lineage (NCBI taxonomy): Eukaryota > Metazoa > Chordata > Mammalia > Chiroptera > Mormoopidae > Pteronotus > Pteronotus mesoamericanus. The sequence continues at coordinate 60,563 of NW_026555302.1, forward strand.
TCATTGTATCTTAATCTGCATAAATCAGCACCTTTGTCCCCTTAAATCATATGACTTCAAAACTATAAGCCCGTGGTCGTACAGCTTTTTTGAGTGGAAACAGTTCAACCAAAGTTTTCATTCGACATGTAAGAGACAAGAGATTTAAGTTACAGACTGGTTAGTGGTTAGAGATGTGGTACCAAACCATTTCAGCTGAAACTAGTTCCAGGCCACCCCTTCTGTCTGTAAAGAGTGATCATGACTACTACAGAAACTGCAAGAGGTTCGTGTGAATGTAAAAAAGCTTTGGTCAAGACTTCCAGTCAAGATAAATACTGTGCTCACCTTCTCCCAGAAACACATCAAAATTACCAATAAATAATAGGACGTCCATCATGGAGAACCACCTGAATAAAGTCCCGTAACTATGGATACAAAGAAGCCACAATGAGGAGACTAGTGGGAGGGAGATATCTTGGCTGTGTAGGACCCTTATACCCCGACACTGAGTGAGGGGTTCCCATAACCTTTGGCATCCCAGGCATTCCTCTTGAGGGGCCTGCACCAAGACTCCCTTGCTGTGGGCCTCAGCACGGGGACACACAGGGTAAGACATGGAGGAGCAGGGCAGCGCTCCCAAAAGGAAGCACTGGCAGGTGCCAAATCTGAGCTTTCCCCATTAACCTAGCTAATACCATGTGCCTTGGCTCATGATGTGGACTTACCTAAACTTAAAGGTCTATAAACCCCTAACAAGCAGTGACTAGCTTTGGTGTTCTCTACCTCTTCCTAAGCAGCCCCAAGCTCAAGGAAAGTGGTGATTGGTCTTAACTTGCATTGTAACTTCCATTAGGTAGCTCCAAGCGACAACAGGCCTCAATGCACATTGTGGTGCCCACCAAAGAGTCTCAAACCCAATAGCCAGCCCACATTTGCAGCATACCCTCTCCCAAGTGCCTCCAAGCCCCACATGAGTGGCAGCCAATCACAGATCACTTTGTAGCTCCCCCAGATGGCCCTAAGCTGGGCATGGATAGCGGCTAACATTGGCCTGTACCAACACACTTACTTGCCAGCTTCTTATCAAACCAAAGTACCACCCAACCAGCTCCACAAAAGACACACCTGAAGGGCAGCCTCAGCTCACATCAGAGGTCTGTTTAGGCAATTCCTGGTATGTGGAGTCAGTCCTCACACAACAGCTTGTTTTTTATAGTCACAGCCAACCTGAGGGAAAACCCACCCAATGACATGCCAACAGCCATCAAGGCTCAGCTGAAAGAGGAGGGCACATAAAACCTACAGAAGGAACGCCCCTGCAGCACCCATCTCAAGTGACCAGGGAGACTGCACCACTGGGCCCCCTACAACACCTACTACATTAGGCCACTCTGCCAAGACTATGAGATGTAGGTCGACCTAGTAAGAAAGTCAGACAAAAGGAGACAAACATGTCCCAAATGAAAAAGTAGGAAAAAACTCCAGTAAAGAACTCAATGAAATGGTGACATGCAGTCTACCTGAAGCAGAGTTCAAAATACTGTTCATAGGGATGTTCAATGAACTTGGGGAAAGAAGAGATGAACTCTTTGAGAAGTTCAGCAAAGAGACAGGAAACACAAAAATGGAGATGGAATACAAAAAAGAACCAGTTAGAGGGAATTGGCAGCAGATTAGATAAAGCAAAGAAATGAATCAGAGATCTGAAAACAGGTAGCAGAAAATACCCAATTAAAACACAATCTTAAAAATGAAGATAGTTTGAAGGACCTCTGGGACAGTATCAAGCAATAACATTTGCACCATAAGGGTACCAGAAAGATGAGAGGGATTAAAAACCTATTTGAAGAAATAATGACTGAAAACTTCTCTAACTTGGTGAAAGAAAGTCACAATTCCTGGAGTCCCAAAAAAGATGAACCCAAAGAGGCCCAGATAACACATCATAATTAAAATGCTAAAGGTTAAAGACAAAGAATCCTTAAAAGCAGCGAGAGAAACGCAGTGAGTTAAGTACAGGTGAGCTATCATAGGACTACCAGCTGGTTTCTCAACAGATATTGACATGGAATATTCAAAATGATGAAGAGGACCTTCCTAACAAAGCTGTCATTTAAAATTGGAGAGAGAAAGGAGCTGCCCAGACAAGAAAAAGCTAAAAGAGTTCCACCACCACCAAACCAGTATTACAAGAAATGTTAAAAGGACTTCTTTAAGAAATAAGGATGGAAGTGGGGATCAAAAATATGAGTATTAAATGGCAATAACCACATACTATCAGTAATTACTTGAAATGTAAACGGATTAAATGTTCCAATCAAAAGACACAGGGTAGCTGAAGAGATGAGAAAACAAGACCTATACACATGTTGCCTATAAGAAACCCACTTCCATTTGAGTGAGACAGGGTAATGGATGTCAGACAAAATGGATGCAAAAATCCTTAAAATATTATGAAACTGAATTCCCTGATACATTATAAATATATGAAAATGGGATTCATCATACAGATGCAAGGATGGTTCTACATCCATAAATCAGTTAAGTGATACACCACCATAGATAAAAAGAATAAACATCATGATCATATCAATAGATGCAGAAAAAGCATTTGAGAGAAATCTAACATCCATTTTTTATAAGCTCTCAGCAAACTGGGAACAGAGGGAACATACATTGACATAATAAAGGCCATATATAGCAAATAGACAACTAACATCATACTTAGTGGTGAAAAGCTAAATGGTTTTTATGAGGATATCCACTTTTATTGAACATAATATTGGAAGTCCTAGCCACAGCAATCAGACAAGGAAAAAAAGGCATCCAAATTGCAGAAAAAAATAATACTGTTATTATTTTCAGATGACATACTTATATAGAGAGCACCATAAACAGTGCACCAAAAAACTATTAGAACACTAAAGTAGCAGGATACAAAATACTCAGAAATCAGCTGCATTTTTATACATCAGTAATAAACTATGAAAAAGAGAAATTAATAATGCCATCCACAACTGTATCAGAAAGTAAAATACCTAGGAATAAGTTTCACCAAGGAAGTAAAAGACCTGTACTTAGAGAATTAAAAGACTCTGAAAAAAGAAATTTAAAAAAGATTCAAATAAATGGAAGTACATACTGTGCTCATAGATAGGTAGAAGAATTAACATTGTTAAAAATGTCCACACTAGCCAAAGTAACCTATAGATTCATTATCATCTGTCAAAATACCAATGGCATTTTTTTCACAGAACTAGAACAAATAATACTAAACTTTATATACAACACAAAGATCTGAATAGCAAAAGCTATCTTGAGAAAGAAGAGTAAAGTTGAAAGTTCATGCTACCTGATACCAAACTGTTCCGCAGAGCTATAGTAATTAGAACATTAGGCACTGGCATGAAAACAGACAAGTCAACAGAAAAGACTAGGGAGCCCCCAAATAAACCTACACCTATATGGTCCATAATCTATATATAACAAAGGAGGCAAGAATATGCAATGGAATAATGCCATTCTTTTCATTAAATGATATTGGGAAAACTGGACAAACACAAAAAAATGAAACTGGATCACTTTTGTACACTCTATACAAGAATAAACTCAAAATGGAATACAGGTTTAAATTTAAGACCCAAATCCATAAAACTCCTGAAAGAAAATATAGGAAGTAAACTCTTTGACACCATTTTTAGTAATACATTTTTGGATATGTCTCCTCTAGCAAGAAAAGATCACCTACTGAATGAAAGATGATCCTTGCCAATGATACATCTAATAAAGAGTTAATATCTAAACTATATAAGGAACTCATACAATTTAACACCCCCAAAAGAAATCTGATTAAAAAAATGGGTGGAGGACTTGACTAGAAAATTTCCAAAGAGCACTTACAGATAGGCAATAGACATATGAAAATATGCTCAACATCAGAGAAATGCAAATTAAAACCACAATGAGGTATCACCTTTTACCTGTCAGAAGGGCTATCATCAATAAATCAGCAACCAAGTGTTGGAGAGGATGTGATGTGGAGACCAGGGAACCCTGGTGTTCTGTTGGTGGGATTGCAAATTGGTGCAGCCACTACAGAAAACAGTATGAAAGTAACTCAAAAAATTAAAAATAAACTACCTTATGATCCAGCAATTTTGTGTATTTATCTAGAGAAATCCAAAATACAAATTCAGAAAGATATATGCACTCCTATGTTCATTGTAGCATTATTTATAATAGCAAAGATAAGGAAGCAATCTAAGTTTCCATCAATAGACAAATGGAAAAAGATGTTATATACAATGGAGTATTACTCAGGCCATAAAAAGAATGAAATCTTACCATTCATGACAACATGGATGGACCTAGAGTGTATTATGCTAAGCGAATTGTGTCAGAGGACAAATACCATCTGATTTCCCATATATATGGAATCTAAAAAACAAAAGTTAACAGTCAGTTGCATAGATACAGAGAACAAATGGATGGTTGCCAAATGGGAGGGTGGTTGGGAGGATGAGTGAAAAAGGTGAAGGGATTAAGAAGTACAAATTGGCAATAATAAAAAGTCACTGGAATATAAAGCACAGCATGCAGAAATACAGTGAATATTATTATAGGGGAGAGTGACAAGCAGTAATTATGTGCTCCAGGTAACTGTCCTCAAACACCTTAGTAGAGGGATTTAAGTGAAATGTGTTTTCCAGCATACTGCCAAACAGCATATTCTTCAGGTTCTGAAATAAAATTTTGCTTTATCTACAGAGAGAAAAAGAAGGAATTGGAACGTGAAGAATTATGGAAAAAATTAGAGGAGCTAAAACTAAAGAAAGCTCTAGAAAAGCAGAACAGTGCTTATAACATGCACAGTATTCTCAGCAATACAAGTAATGAGTAAAAGAAAAAAAGCCTGCCACTTCTGTTGGATAGGCACAGTTTTGTACACTTTTTTGAAATGTGTAAAAAATATGAAACAAACCTCATCAGTATAATTAAAAGGCCAATTTTTTATGGCAACTGTAAATGAAAAAAATATATGGACTAATAGCCCTGTGCTATCATGGCCACAGTATATTGTAACATTTGTCTAATCATTGGTTTATTGTGTCACTTCTGAAGTTTCACAGAAATGAATTTTATCATCTATGAGTGAGATAATTATGGGAGTGGTAAGAATTATGACTTGAATTCTCTTTTTTTGATTGTGTTGCACATAGATAAAGTAGTCTGCTCTGTATATTTTTCCCTTTTATAATGTGCTTTTCACATTGCTGCAGACCTTAGTTACATCCTAGGAAAAAAAGAGTATTTCCTAAAGTAAAACTAAGGTATAATCCTTACCCTTCCCTTAGTCCCTCTCAGGAATATGATGGGGGGGAATTACCTGCCCTAAACCTGCCTTCATTAGAGATATTTCTGTACTCTGGAATTTGAGCAAAAACTTAAATCTCCAGGCTTTATAAAGCACAAAATATAAATAAAAGCTGGGAAAGTAAACCAAATTCTTCAGGTTGTTCCTCATGAATATTCCCCTTTATCTGCAACTCCCCAGAGTGATAAGCACAGGTTAGTGGAGGCAGTGCAGGTGAACACTCAGCCTGCTTCTCAGTTCATTCCTCCTCCTCCTGAAGGCTGAAGGCAGGGCCCTTCCAGTCCTTAAAACCTGCCCTTCCTCCAGTCCCTCCTGACCCAGGAAAGGAGGCTTTGAGTCCCACAATGTGGTGGCCCAGAGCACTCATTGCCATTGCCTGGCATTATTTAAAGGAAATGCAGTAGGCTTCCTCTGTAGAGTTCTGCGAAAGTTGACTATAGAGAAGTCTTGTATGTTTTTACTTGGTCAAGTATTTCTCACAAATTTTGTTATCAGAGTACCATTCCAATCTCTTGCAGTTGTGTGGAAAACTGTTTTGTAATGAAAGATCTTCATTGGGGGATTGAGCAGCATTTAATAAAGTCTATGTTTGTATTTTGCCTTACGTTGTCACTGTTTTTCTCAGCTCTCAGTTCAACATCCAGAAGATTACCCCCTTTATACATATACTTACATACATACACGTGTGTGTACATAGAAATCTTCAAGGCAAGTTGTGGGAATATATTCTAATTAAAAAATAAGGAAATGGTGCTAAATTGAGTGTTCTGGCCATTTACCAAAGTATATCTGTTTTACAGAATATTTGCATAAAATTCTGTTCTAGGATACCCTTTATGTCCCTTAATGTTCAGAGGATAGATTGAACTTACCTTAAATGTTAGTTCAATTAAAATAGACCCAGGAGGATAAACCTCAAAGCCTGCAATAAATAACCACTGTTTTTCTGAGGACAGGGAGATTGTAGCCAAGTCAGAAGTCAGATATTACAAAGTTTTTAACTGATGTCAGATTTGACCCTTTCATTCCCATAAAAAACTCTAGCACAGGTTCTGCACTCTTTTCCTAGGTCATTGTAAGAGACCTCCTTTCACTCTCTGCAGCTGCAGGAGAACCTCTTCCTTTTCATGGCTCCTATTTTACAGTGTTCTTCCATAGCTGCCTTACCTCAGCCATCCAGGTCAAGGTGCTCTCACCAGATCCTCCAAACCAACCAAGGCCAGCTGGAACTGATGGCGGGGGGTGCGCAGGTAGGACGGGAGCCTACTGCAGGAGACAAAGCTGCTGCCTTTCCAGAAAGTGACCGTTAGGGCTAGACGTCAGACATGTATGTCTTTGACTGAAAAGCAACCACAGTTGATGTGGGCAGGCTGCGGCTAATAGTTGTTAGGTTCTGTTCTTTGGTGAGCTAAAAATGCTCACTTCCTAATTATCTGCTACCTTTAAAGCACAATTAAGAAGTCTCAATTCTCTACAATACAGAAAATGCAGTTCTGTGCTATTCATTGGAGCAAATTTTATTAGACATTTAATGAAAATTAAGTAATATTGAAGTGGTGTGGCATCTTTAGATATCCTTTAAAAATAAACACCTGTTTTTCAATACTGTTAATGTATGTTTTTATGTCTGGCTTTGCATTTGCCTTATAGCAAGATTTTACACAGACAACACCTAAGCTAAATTTTGAATTGGCCTCTTCTTACGGCATAGAAAAGTAGCAGGGAATATTTCTTTACACACAAGTTTACTTTTAATAATCCAACCAAAAAGCATAGTTTCATGTTGCTAAGTTAGATGTGAGAGTAAAAGAACAACAACAAACCCACTTACACATTTGAGTTTTTCTCTTTGAATTACCTAAAGGCAGGTTATGAAATTCAGGAAATGCTACTAAGTCCTCTTTGGATGCAAAGGGCATGTAAATAACTTAAAAACATTGGAAACAATTTCATACCATTTGAGATGTGTGGTTTTGTAGAGTTAACATACCTTATTCATGGGGCTTGAGCCATCACACTGACCATCCACCGTCAACTGCCCTGCCCACCGCCCCCCTTCCCTGGACGCACAGCTGTGACGTAACTCCAGAGTCCAGATTCACTTCTAGAGGTCACACACAGCATGAAAGTGGACTGATTTAGCAGATATTCGTACTGGCACACAGATTCCTTTTGTATTAACCTAACTTTTATTTACCTGTTAATGAAATCATCAATAGACATTGAATAGACACCTACTCTGTACATTCGTACTAGTGCTTTTGTCTGTAAATCACTCTAAACTCTTACGGTAGGTTGCTAGTCAGTCCACAGAAAATCTAATAACTAGTTTGTAGTAGCTTTTAAAGTCTCATTTAATATTTAACAAATGAGAAAGCTCGTCAGAGAGGTAAAAGGCAGATGATGCCAGACATAGGGTGTTTGCCTTTCGTTGTGTCAAGTGCACAGGTTTCAAAGCACAACCTACACATCTGAATACTCACACCCTCTTCCATCCACTTTAAAAACCTCCGGGGAAAAGAAACCCAAGGTAAACAGCAGAGCCTTAATAACCTGTTGTAGATGAACTATACACCAAACCAAATTAGAGGCAGCTTTGACAAACCTTCAGAAGACCAGATACATACCTCATTTCCATCTTCCACAAACCCTATTCATATGTCATAGTCAAAAAATGTTCATTAATAATTTAAGTACTTAAATAACTTTTAGGTTATCCATTGGATCTGTCCATTAGGCTGTTCCTCCCAGCAGGGCCCATTTCTTCAGGTGAGTACAGGAGTGCTGGTAGCTTCATCGATCAAAGCGGAAGCGATGACAACTTCCATCAATGTGGGCAGTTCTTTGAACAAAGCGACGTCAGCTTATATGGTTCGTTGCCTGACCTCTTTTTTTAAGGTATCTCTTCCTAATTTTGATCATCCATTTCACACTCAGTTTGGCAAACTCTGCTGCTTTAAATAATGCCAAGAAGGCCCCACAGAGAAGAGCAATTGTGTTCCAAGGATTGGCTGTGATTATCTGTAAAACAGAACCAACTCAAGTTTGTTAGTTTGCTTCAGTTTTGACTCTTAGGTCATACTAGTATTGCTGGGGCAACAAGAAAAACACCTGGGTTCTAAAATTGTCATAATGCATAGTTTAATGTCCATAGTTCATTCTGAGGAGAAAATACTAAGCCCTCCATACAATAAAGTGATTAATTCTGAAAGGAAAAAGTTGTTTTTCAAAATAGCTCTGCACAAAGAAAGTATTCAGTACAGAGCTTTAATATTCTGGCCCACAGTAAGTGGCCTTGCCTTGACACAAATTTCTCCAGAACTACACCTACTCCATAAGGAAGGGCAGCCCTCTTGTGTTCTTCCCCTCTCGGTGACTCAAACTCCTCCTCCCACCCAGGCCAGTGGCCACCCTTCCCCACTCATGTCATGGGTCTCCGCCTCCAGGCTGTGCCTCCTGCTCCCAGCCTGTTTCGCTTTCCTCCTAACTAGCTACCTTTCCAGACTCCTCAGAGCCTTTCTCTGTCCACTCAGCCAAACCCTCCTCTGACTTTAGCAGATTTATCCGCCTGTCCTTTGGCAGTTACTTACTGTCTGGAATTAGTCACTTTACAGCTATCAATGGCTCCCTCAATAAATGTTAAAATCTCTAGAACCCACATGGTATCTTGGATTTCTGAGTTCCCCATCATGGTAAATAGCACTTTCAAGTCCCAGTTCTAGCTTAGACAATTTGAACCTCTGGGTTCACCTATGCAAAATGGCCGTGTCACCTCCACTATTCAAGATGGTTGTGGAGCTGAGTGACAAAGCACAGCAGGCCAGTGACAGTTACCTCTTACTGCATATAGGTTAAAAAATGTCTGATCACATGATTTACATGTAGAGCTGAAAGAGTTCAGTCTTGTGCCCAGAGTCCCGATTCACTAAGCCTCTGTACAAGCCTCTCTGTGCACGACCTTGCCGATCCAACGTTAATGGTGGTTGGGGACAGTGGAGCACATCCATGTCACAAAGACCCTCCTGTTTAATTGCAGCTCTTGAAATGCCTTTCCTCAGGCCATGACCACGTCAGGACATTTTGTGACGACCTAAACACCAGTCAGTGCCATTTGGGACTGGCTGTGGTGGATGGGTTTCCAGAACACTCCTTTGGCAAAGCTTTCTCATTAGCACCCCCTTGAAGACCATCAGTCTGAGAATTTGACATTAACTGATACTCTGTTAATTTATTTGTACCTTTCTGCTCTCACTTTTCACAAATAGTTAAGTTTTTATCCTACAGATGACCATTTAAAAAGAGTGGCTTCCAAACAGCAGTAATCCAGATACTAGCTTAATGCTTTCTACTCAGCTTATCCAGTCAGTATGACTACTAAGCAGCAGCTTTGTACTGAGTGCTGTGCTAGACACCAAATAAACAATGACAAACAAAAGACAAAGTCCCCACCTTCACAGGGTCACAGTCTAGCAATGAAGACAAGATCAATTAAACACAAATGATACAGAACATAAATGTCATAAATATAAACGACAACTTGTGATCTCTGCCGGAAAAGAAGATGAAGACAGCCTACAAGGACGAGCCCAAATGCCTCAGAGCTGGGAGCTTGCTCTCAATCTTAAGTAATACTCACGTCTTGGACTTTCTGGATGAAAGGATCTTTCCATTCAAAGACCACAAAAAACAACTGAGCACTTCTTTCAGCAGCTGGCCTTTGGTCAATGTAGTTAACCACACTGGTCTAGGAACAGAGGAGAGAAAGCAGTGTCACCTGACCTGGCCCACGGGATAAGAAAGCACAGTTAGGGAATCTCAGACCGTGGCTCCCCTCACAGCCTCTTGGGAGGAGAGAGGGCCTCAGGTCTCCCATACACAACACCCTGAAACTGGTACCTGAGTCCAGGCCTGGCCCTGGTTTCCACAGTTGTTTGGGGAAACAAAGATGATCTGGGATGTACAAGAGATGGTTTGGACTGTCACCGAATAAACCATAATCAAAGCACTGTTTCAGATTCCCACAGTTAAAAGCTATAAAAATCCTAAGTTTCAAAAATACTTGATCTTAAGAGCTGAGTATTTTACTCTTTGTGTCTACAGGGACCCCCGAGGCTGAATGTTCCCTGGGAACAGTCAGTCGGTGTCCTTGGGAAGATCTGGTCATCCATGACTGAAGGGTCTGCGTGGCATCAGACAGGCCCCACCCAAAGGGTTGGGTTCATCATCTGAACTGAACCTCTGCTTTGCCACCCATAAAACGGGGACGGAATGCCTGCCTCACTCAGGCCTGGAAGGATCAAATGAAGCAATATATATGTGAAAGTATCTTAAATTTTAAAACACAATATAAAAACATAAAATTTTGTGTAAGTTTGTGTCCCCTGCCAAAAGTCTTCCGACGGAGGCAGTAATAAAGCACAGAAGGCTTTCTGAAACAGACAAGCTGGCTGGGGCTTGGGCCCGTGGCTGGGGCTACAGGGCAGCCTGAGTGGACCGGGGCCGCACCCCAGTGTGAGAACACCGGGAAGCGCCTGCCTTGGCTGCTGGGGGCAGCGGGAGGGGCAGACGAGAAAGGGCCTGGCATTCTTGGAGAAAAGGGTGGAGTAAAAATTCAGGAGATAACAGCTTACGAAGTAAGGAATATTTTATGGACCTTTTGCCATGGGAGCTGTTACATCTTAAGGTGGGGAAAAAACCCTGCCCCTTGAAGAAACCTGGCTCTGCGCCCTTCCCAAAGCGCTGTCTGGAACAGTCCTAGGAGCCAGGCGCAAGAAGGACCAGATCTGGACGAACATGTGGCTTCTGGCCAATGGTAGCCCTGCCAATTGGAGAGGGCCCTTCAACTGAGCCCAGCCCAAATGCAGCGCCTCCCAGGAGGAGCAGAGGCTGTGGGCATGGGCTCCCACCAGGGACGCGGGCTGCTCTCGCTCAAGGTGTGGGTTCAGGTGGGAGGGGACACCACCACAATGGAAGCCCCAAAGGCAGGGGTGTGGCCTTGCTTTTGGTGGTTTTGACAGACGGCCCTGTCCCATTCCTCGATCCCCACTGCCACACCCTTGTCTAAGGTCCTCCCCTCTCTGGTTGGGGTTGCGGCTGGAGACTCCCACGTCTCCTGTCTCAGGATCACAATTCCCAAGAGTAAAATTTCTGAGCGCACACCCAACAGTATTTGTAACTTTAGAAGTGATGATGCAGCATTACCATCACTGTTCTAATGTTACATGATTATAAAACACTGAAAAACAGAAAAATGGGATAAAAAAAATACAAGAGGGAGTGAGTACTTGAGATCTTGCTCTCCGGCATACCAGTTTGACTCAAGTACGCTCATAAAAATGTTTTAAATAATACATAAGAAAGCTAGTATTTTACTCCCACGTCCCAAAGGACCTTCGTGCTCCTGACACTTCAAGTCCACTGTATCTAGTCTCTTCCCTGCAAATACTCGACCTTCTAGGGAGCACCAGCCTCCCAGAGCACCAGGGGGGACGCAGGGCGGAGACCAGAGTGGCTACAGCGCAGGGGGCTCTCTGCTCCCCCCAGGCAGGTGTGAGGCCGGGCGGTCACAGAGGGAGAGGGCCTGGCACCGGCGGGTGCCCCTCAGGGAACATGTGAGCTCCAGGCAGGGCCCATCCTCAGCCTTCAGACCCTCGCAGACGCCTCTGCTCTGCGAGGCTCCCCCGCCCCACGCTCAGGCTGGGCGGCACCGGCAGCCTGAAGCAGACCCGGCACCACCTACCTCCTGCCGGAACTCCACCGCTTCCCGTCCATCTTCCTCCTTGGTCTCCACCAGGGACATCTTGACCCAGGTTCGGAAGCCCCCGGAGAACTTCCAGCTGGAATAGGCGCTCTCACAGGCCTGCATGAAGCCCACTCTGTCTGGGCTGGAGGACAAAGAAAGGTCCAAGTTCGTCAGGCCTGACGGCAGGATGCTAGTGTGGCCGGACTCAAACTCCAGCCCCTGCTTCACCTGGTTTCTCCGCTGGCATCACGAGGATGATTCCCACCCCACCCCCTCCAAGCTCTGCTTCTTGGTTTCCAAACAGAGGGAGTGGCCACCCACCTCAAGGCAGGAGCAGCCCCAATGGGAGATGCCTCCCCTCCTCTCCGGCCCTTCAGACAACCCGGGACCTCCGCTGTCCCAGGCGCCACCACAGCCCCCCCCCCGCCCATGCCAGCCTCCACCCCACACCCGTCTAGGGCTGTGCGAGGCTGGAATATGATAAAGAGTGGCTACAAGCCCGCCAGGATCTCTGGAAGGCCACCTGTGCAGGAACTCCTGGAAAGAAGAGAAGAGGAGGTAGTCGATGGCGCTGAAGTCCTCACTGCTCTGGTTCAGGCGGAACTGCAGGAAGACCAGCTCCCGCTTCTTCACTTCCCGGGGCCCCTGCACGACCAGGGCGGATTTCTGCAGAGAGAGCAAGGCCAGGCCTCAGCCGTGGGAGCACTGGGTGGCTGCTCCTCTGCCTCAGGCCCACAGGCGCTTGCGAGTCAGCACGGAAAGCCCGCAGCGGCCCCTGCGGTGGCCGGCGGCCAGGCCTCCTGCTCAGGAGCCCAGCTGTACCTGGACAGAGCTCCGTGCAGCTTGTCCTGTCCGCGCTCCTCACTGGTGGGCTGCGCTACAGAAGCTCCTTGTTGACAAAGGATATTACCTTCTGTCTGTTACACATACAGATGTCTTCTTCCCGACAGTCACTTCACTGTTAACTTTGCTTCTAACGTCATTTGTTTTATGACGTTCTAAATTTGATATCGTGAAATCTGTGAATATTTTTTTTTTATGGCTTCTGGGTTTTGCTTGCTAAGGAAAACCAAAGTTATCATGTCTCAATATTCTCCTGTATTTCCTTGTAACAACTTTTTAATCTTTTTTACACTTAGATCTGTACATGGTATGAAATAGGACTCTAACTCCCACTCCCCACAAAACAGAGATGCAGGTCTGACCACTGTGGGTTTACCCGCTGTGACATCAGACTGAGAGGTCCCCTGCACGTCACTGCCCACCCCCGCAGACCTGGGGGAGTTAGTTCTCTACATGTGCTCTTCCGATGTGCTTTCAAACTAGCTTAAGTTCCATGAAAAAGTCAACTGGGACTTTTTAACTGATGGTATTGGATTGCTAGATTTGTGAAAAAATATCTTTACACCATCAACTCTTATAAGTGCTCTACAGATGTCTGAAGTGTGAGGATTCTGTCAGACACACTTGCTCCAAACAGACTGTACTAGTCAACTGCTGCCCTTACTTTTTAGTCTCCCTAATCTGTGACTTTCTGAGAAGTGTTACACATGCTCTAAGGTGATAGTATTTTTTTATTTCTAACAGGTATTGCCTAAAACATACAACTGGTATGCTGTTTTGCACATAATGATAGATTTATGGCTGTTAAATTTTCTCAGTGGAGAGTGGTGAGGTTGAACCTCTTACCCATATTAAACATCCCTCTTTTAACCTTTTGCACCTGAAATTCCTTTTTGACTGAGGTTAATATTATCACTCTACTTCTGGTTATTGTTGCATTAGCCCAAGAGGTCTCTCTGTCCATCTATTTATTCTCAACCTTTCCATGCCACGGTCAGTGGCAGCAGAGAATGCCAACTGCCCCCAGTTTCCACTGTCCACTTCCTCCTGCAGATCTAGAACCTCTTCCTCAACCCCAGATGCTGGCGGAACACAGTCACCCCGCTGGACCCTCACTTCCGGCCTGACATGTGGGCGTGTGATGAACTTCCTGCAACATGCAGTGACTCGTGACTCTCCACGGGCATCAAGCCCTCCGCTTCTCTCCTCCTGGGAGCCAGCATGTGCACACGTGCTGTGAGCCAGTGCCGACCACGGGGACCAGGACAAAGCCCAAGGGATGGCACAGTGACCGACATCTGTATACCCGACTGTCCACAGAAAAAGCAGCAAACTTCTCTCTCGTCCCAGCCACTGTGTTTGTCTAGGGTGTTTGCTTTTACAGGAGCTTAGCCTCGTCTCTAACCCTCACATAGGTAGTTTTCTGGAACTGGGTGCCATGGTAACAACCTAAAAAGGAGGCATCAGCTTAACATATGGACCGTGGACATACGGCAGGCGGCGAGGAAACAAACGCAGGCCCTGCAGACTGAAAAGGCCGTGCCCCTGACTGTGCCAGAGCACAGCAGCTGGTAGACAGGAACCAGATTAAAGGAGAGGGGGCGGGGGAAGAGGGAGAGAACAGAAAACAAGTGAGAATCTGAAGACTGACGAAGTAGGGCCAGATGAGACGCTTGGCTGAGTCACGGTCCACAGGACGCCACAGGCCACAAACAGCCAGAAGCCTACGTTTCTGAAGACATCGCACTGCAAACAAAGGTGCCGGGGCAGGAGAAGGAAAACAGCAAGCCGGGCACCTAGTCCGAGACTGCCCAGCCCTAAGCCACGCCTCCAGCACCGCAGCACCAATGGGCGCCCACAGCACCAATGGGCGCCCACAGCTGTGAGGTCTGGGAAGGGCCTGTTTCTAAGGTCCACTCCAGATACACAGCCACAGAGGACCACCGCCAGGGCAGGCCCTCCCAGGCATGGGCCAGGGGCAGGCCAGGACACCTGATGGGGCACGCCCCCCACCCCTCCACAGGGCCTCCTCCCTGCCTCAAGCAGCTGCTGCACTTACTGTCCTTCCCCGCTCCCTCCTCCTTGGGAGAGTCCGGAGGAGTGGGGGCCGGTGCTCAGGGAGGGGGTGACCCAGTAAGAAGCCACATCTGGAACTGGACGAGAAGACTATCCATCCTCCAGAACCGGAAGCAGCAGTGCAGTCAAATGAGTTTTCATGGAAACAGCTCTCCTTTTCTGTTGAGTCCACGGGTTTTTAACAACATTTATCCCTAACGTGACAGGTAGGACTGGCATAAACGCAAGGCCTCCCGGTATGCACGCCAGTCCGTGCACCCCTCCGCCAGGGGGAGGACATGCTGAGCCCTGCAGCGCTGAGCGCATCGTCCACGGGATGCAGAGTTGGGAATCCAGGTGGACAGCCTTCCTGCTAGATGGAGCTCTTCGTCAAAATTCCTTTTCATTTAGGTTAGCTCCCTTTCCCTATTCTAGAGTCCATTCTGTTTGTTCCTCTTGGTTCTTTTGCGTGTTTGGTTTCATGTCTAGTGACCCTTCATTGTCCAGCCTTATTTCTGGATGAAGGACTGGGTGGGCTAGCATATGCCTGGGACCTGGGTTCCTCTTAAGCGGCTCCCTAGCAGGCTCACCTGGCCTGGGGCTGACGGGAGGAGCGGCAGGCAGGCAGGCAGGCACCGCCAGCAGGTGGGCACTCCGTCTGTTTCTATCCCAGGAGGGGTTCCTTCCTGGAAGCTCTCTCCGTCCACTGACATCCAGTCTCTAGCTCTACTCCTTTCTCCGCTGCCCGAGCGGGGAGCCTTCCCGCAGCTCATGCAGACAACGGCCCCAGGGCCCCCTACCCAGAACTGAACACCATCCCCAGCGGCTCTGCCAGCTCTGTGAGGGCAAAGGGCACGGAGGCCCCACCAGCAGGCATCCCCTAATTTTTATGCCCGACTGCGCTGTGGCAGCCTGCTCCTTGCCCTTGCTGACACGGAGCTGGAGGAAAGCGCCCGCTCCGCAGCAGCCCTCGCCAGCGTCTGCTTTAGGGTGCGGGTTTCCTCTGGTTTGGCTGCTCCATCAACCTCACCCAATTTGCTATTTATATTTCACATCTGCTCCTCAAAACTGCTGATCCACCGGTGAAACCCATTCTTGGCTCGCAGAGCTACTGTGGTTATTTCATTTTATTCTATTTCTTGCAAGAGTGGGAATCATTTCAGCAGGATTTTAGGAGGAAGCCTAGAATAAATATTAACAAAATTTACCTGAAGACCCACTCAAAGGTCCCTGCCACCCAGAAGGGCAAGTCCCACTCCACAGCTTGCTGCTTTCATCTGGCCTCTGGCCACAGAGGCCTCCTACTGTTCTCTGGGGGCGCCTGACCCCCCTGGCACAGCCGGCTACCGACACCTCCCAGTGACACACACGCACGCTGCACCCCCTGCGAGTCTTGGTGCGGAGCTCCCCTGCCCAGAAAACCTTTCCTTCCTCTTTCTGATCCGGAAACCTGACTCAGCCCGGCTCAGTCCTTTCCGAAACAAGGATACAAGGACATGGGACACAAAAGTCAGGATGTAAAAACACAAGCTCCCCACCCTGCCCTCCCAGCCCCAAGCGGTGCCTCTCCTCTTTGTTATCCACGCCCCACCGAGCCCCCTGGCTGCATATGACAGCAGGGCCAGGCCACCGCCCTGCTCCCAGACCAGTGCTCCTGCTTTACACTGGCTGATGTATCCCCGAAGTATGGATTCCCAGGCCTGGGCCCTGGAGTGATGAATCAGTTGGCCCCACACAGAACCTAGCAACCCATGTTTTCCAAAAGTAGCCTGGCAATTCCGAGCAGCGGTCAGGATGGGACCCACTCCGCCACGGCACACCCCTCACAGACGGTCCTCGTCCATCAAGGTCAGGGTCCTAGCGCACTGTAGGGCCACCCCGACAAGGCTGAGTGCGGGCCAGCCAGCCACAGCCACAGCCCACGGAAAACAGCCTCGTGTCCGCTGGGCCCCACGGCCAAGGGAGCGGGCGGGGCCCCACGGCAGAAAGAAGACGGGCCCTCGGGCGTGGGCCGACAGAGCACGCTGCCCAGACCCGGAGGAGAGTTACCAGGGTCTGGTTGGAGAAGGGGTCCGTGTAGTTGATCCTCCGCGTGGTGCACGTCATGTCTCCGGGCTGGCCCGGGCTCCTCAGCGGGGGGATGACCTCGTAATGGTGCTTACAGCTCAGCAGCTGGGCCTGGCCGGGGTACAAGGCAATACCTGCGGGCACGAATGGAAAAGCGGATGTCAAAAGGTACAGTCCGTGACCACCACACCCCTAAAATCACGTCACATATGCTTTTTCATACCCTCCAACAACCTAAGTTGAGGACTCCCTGGGTGACCACAGAGGAGGGAGAAGAGAAGGGTAACAGAGGGTCGGAAGCCAGGCCCCTGCCCACAGAAAGCCTGCTCTCCTGAGGGAAGGACGCGCCCTCCTCAGGAAGCCCCTCTCCTCGCCTGCGATGCAGCCTCCCCCGCGCCGGCACCAGAGGCCTGCTCTGTGCACTCAGGCGGCCCCCGGGACTCAGCCGCTCCCTAGGACCGGCACCCACCTGCAGAGTCCCGGGGGCCCAGGCCGGGGGCTCCCCAGCTCTCACGCTGTTTCTCATCTCCTGCCCTGCCCAGAGCTCCAGGTGTGCAAGTTGCCTCCCGACAGCCCCTCCCTGGGCCCAGCCAAGGCTGCCCACTCCCGGCTCTGCTGATGGCAGAACCACCGAGAGCAGCACCTGGCACCGGACCCCGGCAGAGCGCAGAGAGACCAGGACACCAGAGACAGAGTAAGCCACAGGCAAGGACAGCAAAGCAGATACACAGGCGGACAAACACAAGACAGGCAGAGCCAGGCCCTGGAGCCTGACTGGCATGCTCGTCAAGAAGCCCCAGACAGAGGAGACCTGAGACCGGCTCCACCCTGTGCGCAGGCCTTCGGAGGGTCACTCAGGGGAGTCCCATTGGCAGGACCTGAACACGCAGAGCTTAAACGCTCGCAGAGCCCAGGGCCAGCCCCCTGTCCTGGAGCAGAGATGCCACCTCACTCGGGGACTGGACTCCCGGCTGGGACGGACGGTGCAGGCGGGGAACCCCTCCCAGGCAGGGCTCCTCCATCCGACCCCAAGGGCTCTGCCTCCCCTTCCTCCCCTAACCCTCGCTTCCCCCCACCGGCCCGCAGCTCCAGTCAGGCAGACTCGGCCACTCCAGAGAAGCCCCCAGCCTGCCCACACTCTCCTTCGCTCCTGCCGACCCTCCTCCCAAAACACTCCCTTCCCATCCCTCGGAGCCCAGCCCAAACCCTGCCACTCCAGGCTCTGTCCCCCTCTCTCCTGGGCACAGGACACACTCTACGGGGCGTGCGCCCCGCACCAGACTCTGCTCACCCCTCCACCCTGCCCGCCGTGCCCAGCGAGGGGCTGGGGTGCAGTGGCGGCTCAGGGAGTGTTTGCCCCAGCCCCCCCCCCAATACCTGTCCTGGCAGGCTCTACCTGGGGCATCGTAGAGGTCCACCTCCTTGTAAGACACCGACATGACCGGGTGCTTGAGCTTCTCACGGAAGTCTGTGATGGTCTGGTAAACCAGGAAGACGGCCACCGCCATGAGCAGCAGGTAGATGAAGATGAGCAGGACCGAGAAGACGTTCTTCAGGCAGGCCTTGCTGACACGGATGCTGCTGGAGGCTGACTCGCCGTCAAGGGCTGGAGGACAGCGACGCACACATGACCCAGAGTGCAGAGGCCGGTGTGGCCAGTGAGGTGGGCAACCCACGGCCCCTTCCCTGCCTTACCGAGGACGCGCGGTCGCTGCACACCTGACCTCCCCACCTCAGCCTCCACCCACAGACCGTAACACACGGCACATGTCAATATTCACCACGCAACTACTATGTCAGAAAGGGGTCCCCGAGCAGAAGGAGTCTCCTCTCCAGCGGGACAGAAACATTCCAACATGGGAGCCGGCCCCAACCCACCTCTCCTGGCTTACCGCCCCCGCCGCACCCCAGCTCCAGCCACGCTGGGCAGCCTTCTGTCCTCCCGGCGTGCCCTCAACCCTGAAGCCTGGCCTGGGCGCTCTTCTCCCGTTGCTGGTTTCATTTTAGAAAGGCATTCCCTCACGGAAGACTTTCCTGACCCATCCCTCACGGCTCCCAGGGCAGCCATGTGTCCCCTGTCACCACTCTGCAATGTCACTGTCTACACGGCTTTGCTCCCTGTAGGCTTTGAGCTCCATGAGGGTGGGACAAGGGCCAGTTCTGTCCATACTGAACCCCTGGCCCTCCATGCAGTGCGCGGAACGGAGCAGGCACACGGCATTTACGTGGTGAATGGCGGAACGCTGACTAAGTGCGTTCTGATGCTACCGCTACAGCACAGCCCTGCCTCTCCTGCCAGCTCTCAAGCCATCCCCGGCCTCAGTCACTGTTGTACACTGGGTTCCGGTCCTGTTCCCTAAGATTCATGGGCTGACGCCCTAACCCCCAAGGAGACTGTATTTAGAGACAGAGTATGTAGAGATGTAACAGAGGTTAAATGAAGCCATGTGGGTGGAGCCCTAATCCAGCAGCACTCGTGTCCTTATAAGAAGGGGAAGGGACACCAGGGGTGAGACACACAGAGAAAAGGCCACGTGAGGACACGTGGGGAAGGCTGCCACCTGCCGGCCAGAGAAAGGAGCCTCAGGAGAAACCAAACTTGGTGACACCTTGTTCTTGAACTTCCAGCCTCCAATACTGAGGGGAAAACTTCTGTTGTTGAAGCCACCCAGCCTGTGGCACTTTGGTACAGCAGCCCAAGCTGGCGGAGACCCTTGCACGGCGCTCCCCATGCCGCTGCTGCAGCTCAGCCGAGCCCAACCTCCGCCCCCGCCCCGAAAGCCCTGTCTCCTCCACAGCAACAGAGCACGAGGCTGAGGATAAAGGGGAGTTTGAACGGAAGTCCAAAAAGATGTGCAGTTGGTCTCTGGCTTGCACCAGTGACAGAGGAGCCTGGTCACACCGCCCTTCCACAGGTAACAATGATAAAATTTGGACAAAATATTTAATGCTATTTGAAGGCACCGGAGAATGATCAGAAGCAAGGAGAAACTGGAAGACAATCTACTCTTGAAAAAAGAGAACAGCACCAAAAAAGAAAAGAGAAAGAAAAGAGAAAAAAGAAAAGAAAAAGAAAAGAGCATCAGCTGGTGAGATTTGTAAATCTGTAGCTGCTTGCCTGGAGCACTCGCCAATCTCTACAAGGTGCCATTTGAGGAAGCAGTGGGCCAAGTTAAGGGCTGGCGGGGCAGTCAGAAAGCTACGGGGGAAACCCAAAACGGGAGGGACACACACTGGGCGAGGGCGAACCCCCAAATCTGCAAATAAGATATGTTCAGATTGGCTTCGCACTCTGGGCCCCAGCAGAAAAGCAGCAGCTGGTAACTGAAAGAACCGAGGGGAGCTCTCAGCTGCTGCCAATGCAGAGGGCATAGAAGTTTGGGACTTGGTTGAGTCTTGCCACATGGACTACCAGCTAAGACAAAAATTCTTCTTTAGAGAATCATAACAGAATTCAGAAGCTCTATAATGTATCATTTATCATGTCTAGTGCTCATTCAAAATTTACTAGACAAGGAAAGGACAAGACAATGCAACCCACACTAAAGAAAAAAAGCAGGCTATAGAAACCAATACCACCCTGGCTGGTTAGCACAGTTGGTTAGAGCATCATCCCAATATGCCAAGGTTGCAGGTTCGACGCCCCTCCGCCCACCACCAATCAGGGCACATACAAGAATCAACCAACCAATGCATAAATAAGTGAAACAACAAATCAATGTTTCTCTCTCCCCCCCCGGCCCCCCCACTCTCTTCCCACCCTCTTTCTAAAATCAATAAATAAAAAAATTAAAAAGAAAAAAACACTACCAAGATGACCCAGATGTTGCAATTAGCAGACAGGAACTTTACAGCAAATAAAAGACCCAAAGGAAAATATATACATAAAAAAATGAACAGAGGAGAAATACAGAATTAGAAACTATAAAAACAAACCAAATGGAAATTCTAAAGCTGAAAAAAATTCATAAAATGAAAAATTCACTACAAAATCTTTTTTTAAAGGTCTTATTTATTTATTTTTAGAGAGAGGGAAAGGGAGGCGAAAAAAGAGAAACATCGATGTGTGAGAGAGACATTGATCGGTTGCCTCTCGCACACCCCCAGCTGGGGACCTGGCCTACAACCTGGGAATCGAACTGGCGACTCAATCTACTAAGCCACACCAGCCAGGGCGCACTGCATAATCTTAACAGCAAAAGACGGTCGACAGAAAAGTCAGTGCAGTAGAAGTTAAACGTACAGAAATTATCTGTCTGGAACAAAAAGACTAAAAAAATGAACAGAGTCTAGGTAACTCTAGGACAATATCTAGCAGTCTAACAAGTAACTAGAGAGAGAGAATGGGTCACAAAAATATTTTTTAAAAATAATGGCCTAAACTTCCCAAAATTGCAGAAAAACATGAACTTTCAGATCCCAAAAGCCCAATGCATGCCAAGCAGGATAAATAATAAAACCACTCCCAGACAAATCATTGTCAAACTGCCAATGAAAAGATAAGAGAAAAATCATGAAAGGAGGCAAAAAAAAAAAAAAAAGAGACATATTACGTAAAGGATATCATATCTAATAACAGGTAACTTTTGATCAGAAATGACAGAAGCCGAAGATAATGGAACCTCTTTAAAGTGATGAAAGGAAAAAAAAATCCATCTACCATCGAGAATTAAAACTAACAAACTAACTTTCAAAAATGAAGGTGAAATAAAGAAATATGCAAAAACAAAAGCTGAGAGAATTCTTCACAAACAAACCTCCACTACAAGGCCTTTTAAGAAAATTCTGAAAGGTAAAATAAATGACAAATAGGTAGTAACCCTCAAATGTATAGTATGAAATAAGGGACGCTGGAAATGTTAAATAGGTGGATAAATATAAAAACTATATGTTTTTTAACTTAAAAATTGCCATAAGGAATATATACAGTTATAGTATAAGGTTTATAACTTGCAGGAATGCAAAAGAAACAAAGAGAAAAGAAAAAAGAGAAACAAAATCCACATGAAACAAAAAAATTGAAAGACACAAATCCAACCACATCAATAACTACATTAAATGTAAATGAACCAAACACTCCACTTAAAAGGCAGAGATGGTCAGTCTGGATTGAAAAGATTCAACTATATGCTCTCTATAAAAAGTGGACATTAGTGATGTTATTATAGAATAGTGAGACGACTATCGTTTCTCCCCTTAAATTTATAACAAGTTGGACAATTATGACTCAAAAAAGGATCTCCTGCTCCAAACGCACAGCTGAAAAATCCATGCATCCAGGTGTTTGAAGGTGGGCAACCGGGAACGAGTAGGGAAGGTGGCACGGGGCACGGACAGGGACATGGTGCTGCAGACTCAGGCAGGTGTCCACCACAGCTCCAGAAAGTGTGGCGACAGGGAGGGGCAGGGCTGCAGCCCTAACACAGTGGCCTAGAGTGTCAGCGGGGCCGAAGCAGCTTCCCTCCCAGAAAATTTATCTCCCCTCCCCTTCCCCACTGTGGCAGAACCAGGTAGAGGCGGCTGGGAAGCTTCAAACAAAACAGTGCAGTGACAGCCACTACCGGCAGGAGGGCAAAGCCGTGAGATGGCACCCCTGCCTCCTCTCTCCGCATGGCCCGAGAGAACCCAGTAAAGCCGAAAGTAGAGAAAAAAGAGGTAGTTCTTGGAGCTCACAAAACCTGTTCTCCACCACCCACCACATTCCTCCAGCACAGTGGCAGTGTCCCAGAACCAAGGTGAGGGGGTCAAAGAGAGAATATCCACCATCCCACTGAGTACACAGCACACTGCATAGCTGAACCACCACTTCACAGTGATCCGAGGTCACAAACAGTGCAGGTAAAAGACAACCAAAACTTGCGCTATACCACCATCTACTGGAAAACAAAAGAAAGCACCCTACCTATAAACCTGCTGAATTGCTGAGGGCAAAATAGTATCTACACAAGAAAATAGACCACTGCACCTCAGAGTATCTATCAATCAAATACCATGAACAACCAAGGCAATTCGGGAGCACAGAAGCAAAATTAAAAGACTCCTGAAACCAAACGGAAAGTCATGGAGGACTGTGATTTAAATGACAGAATTCAAGACTGTGGTTAAGAAAAAAAACAAATAATACATAAGAAAACTAAAAAAGGCACGGATCTTTAAAATTTATGAAATTTTAAAAATTTTTAAATGAATTTTTAAAAATTAATGAACAAAAAGAAGTACTCACCAAAGACAATAAAACTATATCAAAACTATATCAAACCAGAAAGAAATTCTGGTGCTGAAGAACTCAATATACGAGATCAGGAATGCATCAGGCAGCACTGGAAACAGAACAGTCCAGATGGAAGAGACAACTGGCAAACTCAAAGACACAAACCTAGAAATGACCCGGGAGGAAGAAAAGAACGAACTAAGGGTTTTCTCTGATTCCCAGAGACACTACCCAAGTCCCTACATCTGGCCCAAGCCTTTCTGAGCAGCTCCTCTACACAAGGGGCCTGCCTTGGTTTGCACTCTCTCAAAGGTCCACAAACCCCAAACAAGCAGCGACTGGCCTCAGCATATCTTGTGGCTTTAGCCAAGTGTTTCCAGGCTCAACAAAAGCAGGACTGGTTTCAACTTGAAGCGGAACTCCCACCAGGAAGTCCCAAGCCTGACATAAGTGGCAGCCAGTCTTGACCTGGAAAGAAGCTTCAACTAAGTAGCCGCAAGCTGGGGACACGTGGCAGCTGGACTCAGGTCACACTGTGGTGCCCAGAAAAGGTCCCAAAGTTGACATCTGTGGTAACTGGCCTTGGTTCACAGCATATCCTCTCCCAAATGCCTCCAGGCCCATTGA
Source organism: Pteronotus mesoamericanus (assembly GCF_021234165.1). NCBI lineage: Eukaryota > Metazoa > Chordata > Mammalia > Chiroptera > Mormoopidae > Pteronotus > Pteronotus mesoamericanus. The sequence continues at coordinate 84,464 of NW_026555302.1, forward strand.
AAGTGGCAAAGAACCACAGATCACTTTGCGGACCCCAGCCCAGCCCAAGTGGTGGCCGCCACTGCCTTACACCTCGGCTTCTCCCAAGAGGTCCCAGAACCAACATACCAGTGGCCAGCTTCAAAACACACTAGAGTACCACCCAACCACTTCCACAATCCACACAAATGGTGCCAGGCTCAGCTGGCGCCAGAGCTCCATGGAAGTTATCCTGCTCTGTGAAGCCAGCCCCTGCGAAACAGCTCATGCACTGCAGTCAGGAGCAGCCCTAACAGCCAGAGGGTCAGTACCAACCACTGACATGACAGCAGCAGTCAAGGCTCAACTGAAACCAGGTAACACATACAACCCACAGAAAGGACACCCCGGACACCAGGTTCAGGGGACCAGGGAGATGGTGCCATTGGGCCCCAAAGAACACCTCCTATACATAGGCCACTACCAAGACCAAAAGATGCAGCAGATCTACCTAATACATAGAAACTAACAAAGGGAGGCAGTCAAAATGAGAAGACAAATATGTCCTAAATGAAAGAACAGAACAAAATCCCAGAGAAAAAGAACGAAATGGACACAAGCAATCTATCAGATACAGAATTAAAAACACTGTATAAGGATGCTCAATAACTATAGAAGAATATATGAACACAGTGAGAATTTCAACTAAGGAATAGAAAATAATTACAAAACAAAAAAATACAGTCACAAATGAAGAATACAATGACTGAAATGAAGACTACATTAGAGGAAATCAAAATTAGATTAGAAGATGCAAAGGCTCAAATCAGCAACCTACAAGACAAGATAGTGGAAAACACCTATTCAGAACAGCCAAAAAAAAAAAAAAGGAAAGAGAGAAAGGAATTTTAAAAACCTAGGCAAGTTCAAGGGCCCTGTGGGACAACATCGGATGTACCAACATTTGCATCATAGTGGGCACCAGGAAGAGGAGAAGGGTATTAAAAAACTATTTGAAGAAATGATGATGGACTATAGATAGAGAGCAGACTGAGAGCTGTCGGTGGGGGAGGAGGGGGTGAGGGGAGGGGGCGGGCGGGAAGGTAAGGGTGGAGGGACTGAGCAAAAAATAAAGAGAAAAAACTCATGGGCATGAGCAACAGTGCGGTGACTGCCAGAGCTGGTGAGGGGAGGTGAAGAAGGGTATAGGAAAGATAAATGGTGACAACAGAACACTTGATCTGGGGTGGTGAACACACAGTACAGTGTACAGATGATGTGTTGTGGAACTGTACACCTGAAACCTGTATAATTCTGTTAACTAGTGTCATCCCAATAAATTCAGTAAAATGAAAATAGAAATGATGGAAAACTCTCCTAATCTGAAAAAGAAAACAGTATATGTACACAAATCCAGGAAGTGCAGAGAGTCCCAAACAAGATGAACCCAAAGAGGGCCATGCCATGACACTTTAAAATTAAAATGGCAAAGGTTAAAGACAAAGAAAGAATCTTAAAAGCAGCAAGAGAAAAGCAGTAAGTAATGTACAAGAGAGCTCCCATAAGACTGTCAGCTGATTTCTCAACAGAAATTTTACAGGCCAGAAGGGAATGGCATGAAATATTCAGAGAGATGAAAGATAAAGACTTACAAGAAAGATTACTCTACGCAGCAAGGTTATCATTTAGAATTGAAGGAGAGACTGTTTCCCAGACAAGAAAAAGCTAAAGAAGTTCATCACCACTAAACCAGTATTGTAAGAATTGTTAATGTAATGTAAATACTTTATTAAAAAGAAAAGATCAAAAGTATGAATCAGATATATAAGAAAGAAAAAAATCACTGTCAAAGAAAAACAGTACAGGCAGTGGCTCAACCAACTATAAAACTAGTACAAGGGTTACAGATGAAAGCAGGAAGGTCATGAGTAATTATAACAATAAGGAATAAACAGAAACATACAAACAAAAGAAGTAAAACACAATGACAAAACAAAAATGTGGAGGGGGTGAGTTAAAATTGTAGTGATTTTAGAGTGTGTTTGAACTTAAGCAACCATCAACTTAAAACACACCGCTAGACAAATAGCTTGGTACGTAACAAGCACATGGTAACCACAAACCAAAAACTCACAGAAGATATTCAAGAAATGAAGAGAAAGGAATATAACACAAAACTGTGGAAAGTTGTCAACATAGAAGAGAACAAGAGAATAAGAAAGGAACAGAGAACTACAAAAACAATCAGAAAACAATAAAATGGCAATAACTACATACCTATCATTAACTACATACCTACCAATAATTACTTTATGTGTAAATGTACTAAATGTTCCAGTCAAAAGATGCAGGGTGGTTAAGTAGATAAGAAAACAAGACCTGTACATATGCTGCCTACAAGAGATCCATTTCAGATCAAAACACAGACTGAGAGTAAAGGGATGTATCAATAAAAAGATATTTCACATAAATGGAATGAAAATAAAAGCTGGAGTAGCAATACTTGTATTAGATAAAAGAAACTTTAACACAAAGGCTGTAAAAAAGACAAAGAAGGACATTTCATCATAATAAAAGGATCAATCCAACAAAGATATTTAACCCTTACAAACATTTACACACCCAATATAGGGCACCTAAATATACAAAGCAAACATTGATGAACATATACATAGACAGGGATCAACAGTAATACATCCAAAGTAGGAGACTTTAACACATCATTGTCATCAATGAGTCACCCAAAGAGAAAACACGGAAACAGCAAGCCTTAAACACCACATTAGAGCAGATGAATTTAATTTATATTTTTAGAGCATTTTATCCAAAAGCAGAATATGCATTTTTTTTAAAAGATTTCCTTTATTTATTTTTGGACAGATGGGAAGGGAGAAAGAGAGGGAAAGAAACATCAATGCGTGGTTGCATCTCATACGCCCCCCACTAGGGACCTGGCCTGCAACCCACACATGTCCCCTGACTGGGAATCAAACTGGCGACCCTTTGGTATGCAGCCTAGCGCTCAATCCACTGAGCCACACCAGTCAGGGCAGAATATGCATTCTTTTCAAGTGCACACAGAACACTTTCCAGGATAAACCACATTAGGCCACAAAACAAGTCTCCATAAATTTAATAAGACTGAAATCGTATCGAACACCTTATCAGATCACCATAGCATGAAACTAGAAATCAGTTATAAGAAGAAAACTGAAAAACACAAACCCTTGGAGGATAAACAGCATGCTACTAAACAATAAATGGGTAAACAAGAAGATCAAGGAAGAAATCACAAGAGACCTTGACACAAGTGAAAATGAAAACAAAATGACTCAAAAAAAAAAAAATCTATGGCCACAACCAAAGCAGTTCTAAGAGGGAAATTCATAGCAATACAGGCCTACTTCATATAACATGGGGAAAAACTCAACTTGACAATCTAATCTTACACCTAGGGAACCAGAAAATGAAGAACAAAATCCAAAGTGAGTAAAAGGAAGAAATAATAAAGATCAGAGTGAAAAACCAACTAGTTTTAAAAAACAATAGGAAAAAAAACCAATGAAACCAAGAGCTGGTTCATTGAAAAGATAAACAAAATTAATAAAACTTTAGCCAGACCCATTAGGAAAAAAAAAGAGGGCCCAAATAGTATAAGAAACTATTACAAATAATTATATGCCAATAAATTAGACAACCTAAAGAAACAGATAAATTTCTAAAAACATGGTCTTTAGAGGCTCAATCAGGGAGACACAAAAAATCTGAACAGACCAATTAACTACTAACAAAATCAAATCAGTAATCAAAAGAATCCCAACAAACAAAAGTCCAGGACCAAATGGCTTCACAGGTAAATTTTACCACATATTGAAAAAAGAATTAATACCTATCCTTCTGAAACTATTTCAAAAAAATGAAAAGGAGAAAAGGTTCCCAAACTCATTTTACAAGACCAGCATGGCCCTAACACCACCAAAAACACTACCAAAAAAAAAAAAGAAAAAGAAAATTATAGACCCCTGATGAAAATAGATACAAAAGTCTTCAACGATTTATTAGCAAACTGAATTCAGCAATAAATAAAAGTGATCATATACCACAATCACTTGGGATTAATTCCTGTGATGTGAGGTTGGTTCAATATCCACAAATCAATTAATGCGATATACCACATGAACAACAACAACAAAAAGCGTATTAGTCATATGATCGTATCAGTAGGTGTAGAAAAAAACATTGGACAAAATTCAATATTCATTCATGATAAAAACTCTTGGCAAAGAGACTGGAGAAAATGTATGCCAACATAATAAAGGTCATATATGACAAACCCACAGCTAACATCATACTCAATGGTGAAAAAATGAAAGCTTTTTCTTTAAGATCAGGAACAAGACAAGGATGTTAGCTTTTACCGCTTTATTTTCATTTGTCAAATGATCTTTGATATATTTTCCTTTAAAGGTCTTAACTAGCTGGGCACTCCACTCCACCATTATGGATGTCATCTATGACGTGGCAGTCATCAACACAGCAGCCCACAGGCTGGGCAGGCCCCAGGATCTCTGCAATGGTTCCAGAGTTCTCCAGCTAAAGATCGATGCCACATCTGTTGGGCAATGTTAACAATGTCATCAAAAGTGGTATTTCCACTGTGCTTAATTTTTTTTTCTTCTTTCTCTCTTTTGCCAGTTCTTTGAGGGTTTTGATGATCAGGGCAGAGGCAGAAGGTACTACCTTAATCTTGGCCTGCCTTTTGTGAATGGTCAATTTCACTGAATTCCTCCGGCCCTTCTAATCATCGGTTGCTTTGGCAATGTCATCACCAAACTTTTTTGGAGACAGACCCAGGAGTCCTACCTTTGGGGCCAGAACAGACGTGGCACTGACTTCCCATGGGTGCACCTTATGTATGTAACTTTAATCGGGTTGGCGTTGAACTTTAGTGGCATGGTGGAGGTGAAGGGTATCAGATGAACTTGGATTCAAGATGATCAAAGAAAGTTGCACCTAGGCCTTCTCCAATTTGGAAGCCACTTTCACCATTTTAATTCAACACTGTATTAGAAGCCCTAGCCACAGCAATCAGACAAGAAAAATAAATAAAGGCATCCAAATTAGAAAGAAATATATAAAACTGTAATTATTTGCTGATGATAAAATACTATAGAGAAAAAAACCTCAAAATTCCACCAAAAAACTATCAAAACTGGTAAGTAAATATAGTACAGTAGCCAGACACAAGATTAATATTCGGAAATCAATTGCATTTTTTAACAGCAATAACAGAAAAAGAAATTTTTTAAAAAATCCCATTTAGAATTTTAAAAAAACCCTAGAAATAGATTTAACCAAGTGAGTAAAAGACCTGTACTCAGAAAATTATAAGACAATGAAGAAGATACAAATAAATGTACTCAGAAAATTATAAGACATTGAAGAAGATACAAATAAATGAAGAAGAGACAAAAAAAAAAAGATACAGATACCATGCTCATGGCTAGGAAGAATTAACATCATTAAAATGTTCATACTACCAATTCAAAGCAATTCAATGCAACCCCTATCAAAATACCAATGGCATTTTTAATAGAACTAGAACACATAATCCTAAAATCTTTATTATCACAAAACACCAACAGTCAAAGTAACAAAGTTGGAGGCATCATGACACCTAATATCAAACTATACTATGAGGCTATAATAATCAAAACAGCATGGGTTTTACTGTCATAAAAACAAGGAAATAGGTCAATGGAATAGAGAGCCCAAAAATAAACCTATGCCTACATAGTCAATTACCCTATACAAAATAAACCCAAAATGGATTAAAGATTTAAATCTAAACCTAAAACCATAAAACTCCTGTAAGAAAACATAGGCAATAAACTCTTTGACATTGTTCTTAGTACTATTTTTTGGATGCCTCCTCAGGCAAGGGAAACAAAAGAAAAAACAAACAAATGGGACTGCTTCAAACTAAAACGTTTTTGCACAGCAAAGAAAACCATCAACAAAACAAAGAGACAACCTACTAGTTAGGAGAAGATATTCACCAATTAAATGCCTGATAGGGGGTTAATATCCAACATACCTAACGAACTCACACAACTTACCTCCAAAAGGAAAACAATCCAATTTAAAAATGGGCAGAGGACCTGAATATGCATTTCTCCAAAAAGGACATACAAATGGCCAACAAACACATGAAAAGATACTCAACATCACTAATCACCAAAGAAATACAAATTAAAGCCACAACAAGATACCACCTCACACCTGTCAGAAGAGCTAGCATCAATAAATCAACAAACAAGTGTTGGTGGAAATGTGGAGAAAAGGAAACCCTCATGCACTGTTGGTGGGACTGCAAATTGGTGCCGCCAGTATGAGTTCCTCAAAAAATTATATAAAAGTAGAACTGCATTATGACCCAGCAACTCCATTTCTGGGCATTTATCAGAAGAAATCCAAAACACTAATTCGAAGAAATATACGCATCCCTACATTCAATGCAGAATTATTTACAATAGCCAAGATACAGAAGCAAGCTAAGAGTCCACTGACAGACAAAGAATAAAGCAGTGGTACATATGTACAATGGAGAAAAAAAAATGAAATCTTATCATCTGTGACAACATGAATGGACCTAGAGGGTATTATGCTAAGTGAAATAAGACATAAAAAGACAAATATATGATTTCACTTATAAGTGGAATCTAAAAAACAAAATAAATGAACCAACAGTAAAGAAACAAGACTCATAAAGAACAAACTGATGGTTGCCGGGGGTGAGGGGGTTGACAGACTGGGTGAAAAGGTGAAGGGATTAATAACTACAAATTGACAGTTACAAAACAATTACGGGGATGTAAAGTACAGCATAGGGATATAGTCAATAATGTTGTAATAACTATGTATGGTGTCAGGTGTGTACTACATTTACCAGAGCGATCACTTCGTAAGTTATATAAATGTCTAATCACTATGCTGCAGCTGAAATTGTAATTGAAAAATTAAAAAAAGCAAGCGACAAGTGGGGGAAAAAACATTTATAAGCAAAGACGTATGTGCCCCTATGTTCACTGCAGCATTATTTACAATAGCCAAGACATGGAAACAGCCTTAGTGTTCTTCGATAGATAATTGAAGAATATATGACACATATATACAATGGAACACTACTCAGCGATAAAAAAAGATAAAATTGCCATTTGCAGTGACATGGATTGATCTTGAGAGTATTATGCTCAGTGAAGTTGGAAGGAAAAAGACACAAACTGTATGATTTCACTCATACATGGGATACAAAACAAAAAGGAAACATACAAACAAAACAGCAAACTCATAGATACTGACAAGAAAATGGTGGTTACCAAAGGGGAAGGGAGTTGCGGGGAAGGACAAAGAGGGTGAAGAAGGTGCAACACAGGATGACAGAAGACTGCTCTTCAAGAAGTGAACATACACTACATACACAGATGTCGTATTACGAAACTGTACACCTGAAAATTTATGTAATAACATTAACCAATGTTACCCTAATAAATCTAATTTTAAAAAAATAACCTTTAAATACCAAGATATTAGAGTATTTATCATAATTATTTTGTTCTTTTATTTAAAAGCACATAAGAAGGATCAACACAGAACCACTGAAGTGTCCTACGGTGGTAGAGATAAGGAAACCGTTCATTCCAGACTTCTACAAACATGCATCAAGCACCAACTCCATATGCAAGACTTTGTACTAAGTGCTTTGAGGAAGATACCAAGAAACAAGAATCAATGGTCTATGTTATAAGTAGGGTGTCCAACCTTTTGGCATCTCTGGGCCACACTGGAAGAAGAGTTGTCTTGGGCCACACATTAAATACATTGTGACACATAATCACAAAAAAATCTCATAATGTTTTAATTTGTAATTTTGTGTTGGGCTGCATTCATAGCCATCCTGGGCTGCACGCAGCCTGTGGGCCGCAGGCTGGACACCCCTGTCAGAATTCAAAAGGATATGAGGATGTAAAATGTGAGATTTCCTTTGCTCAGAAGAAAGAATGGGGAGTGTGGGGAGAAAAGCAGAGATCAGCAAAAGCTTTGTGGAGGTCACAGAGCATTGTGCCTAAAGCACCGGGAGGATTTTGAGGAAGAAATAATTTGGTGTTCCCTATTCATAAGTGTTCTGACTGAAAGACCAAATATCTAGCTCAGTGGTTAAAATCATGAGATTTAGAGTCAGAGAGATTTGGGTTCCAGCTCTGCTACTATTCTGTGACCAAGGACAAGTTACTGAGTGCCCCTTATTCACATGAAGAAAAAAAATTATCATTTCAATCTTATAGGATGTCTAAGAGAAGTGAGGGCATGTTGCAAAATGCAGTACAGTACAGAGTGCCTGCTCAATGAACTGTTATTGAAGAAACACTAAGTACCCTGCACCTCCCCAAAGTGGCACCCTCGGTGATGAAGGAAGCACAAATGAAGACCATAGGACTGCAACTCTTAATAACAATGAAGTAGAAAAATATATAGAAAATAAAAAGGAGGTGGGGCAGAATACAGTGTCTTTCGTGTAGCAGCCATGTATGTAACGCTTCCATGTGTGCTAAATGAATAACCCAAATAATAGATGAACTGTCTTGCCATGCTAACAAGCGACTCTTCATCTGTCAGAGATTACCAAGGCATTTCAGGCATGTGAAACTACAAACAAATCGGTGTGCCTTGCTATTTCTGGCTTAGTACTTCAGAAAGGTTTTACTTTACACAACAGTGAGAAGTCCCAGACGTGTCTGGGAGGCCCTTTCAGGCCGTAAGGAACAGTGACCGCAGCCAACAATGTTTCCCTACGGCTACAAAGAGAGGAGAGGACCCAGGACAGCCTAAGAAAACCCCCTGGGCAGCTGAGAGCTGAGGCACCAAGCCACACAGCACTCTAGTTCTCCAAGAGGAATTTAAGCCATTCTGTTTCAACTTTTGTCTCTGACTGTACTTTTGCTGCTTCTCATTGTTAGTGCGGACTGTGCCCATTTTTGCTCCTTCATGGCTTTGCTACCTGCCTTCTCCCCTTATTTCTCTCATGGCCCTGTCCCACTTCGCTGAGTCCCTCTGCATGAGCCTGGCTCTCAGCTCCCCTCCCAGAGCATCCCGCCTACGGTGCCCCGTTAGACATGTCACAAGACCATGCCCTCCTTCATGCCCAGCCCATAGAAGGCTTTGCTTAGCTCAGGTGCTGGTCAGTCAGTCACATGTAGCTGGGCCGCAGGGCCACAGGCCCCAAAGTATGGTGGTCTGAGTTCAGGGACCTGCTACAGCGGTTTTGCTCGGAAGGCACTCCCAGCTCCCATGGTCCCTGTGGGACCAAGGGTTCACTTCAAAACACGGCACATTCACTGTCCTGAGCTGCTCTTAACTGCAGTGGCAACAGGTACCAGGTTGCTACACTCTAGTGAGGTTTGAAAAGATCACAAAACAAAGCTGAAAGAACTGCTGAGTGACAGACTGGGTGTAAAACATCTGGGTAGAACTGAGAGTCGGGAGGGAGCGAAAAGGCCGCCGGGTCCAGCCCCATTCCTGGTGCAGAGACCCGGGTCCCGCAGCTGGTCCCTGGCACAGACGGAAGGGAGAACGAGCATCCAGGAGTCCGGCCTGCTCCTCAGTGCATTCCCTCCCTGAGAGAGCGAGCGCTATTATCTACTTAGATTCCAGTTACTAATGACAGTAGGAGAAGATCTGATTGAAAGAATATAACTTCATAACAGGTAGAACTCTGGGACATTTTTATGGCATTATGTGCAGGCTGGACCACATAATGAAGACGAACAATGATGGGCATTTGAGGGCAATATCCACTCTATCATAAGCCAGATAAACATGATTTGAAAATGCTCTGCCTTCACGATGCCTTTCATTAGGGAAAGACATGGATCTCTCTCTACGTGTTCTTGGAAATTCTAAGAATCTAAGGCACAAAAAGGTCATATGACAATTGCATCATTGGATTTGTTTGTTTGGCAGAGGTACTTGGACAAATCATTCTCATGGGAACACTGGCCCAGAATCTCCTCCCCTGCTTCACTCACATAAGCCAACTTTAACTTCTTCACAGGCCTTTTCTTGATCCAAGAATTGGCATGTAATGTAAATAAAAACTGTAAAACTCTTTATCATCCATATGTGCTGTGTCATTCCTATTTAAAAAAGGTGCTGTATATCTGACAAAATGTTCCATGCACTCTGCAGTCAGAAAAGCAAACACGAGCTTTTTTGTAGCAAGCTGGATGAATGTATTTTTTTAATGATTTTATTTATTTACTTTTAGAGAGAGGAGGAGGGAGGGAAAAAAACATCAATATGCAAGAAATACACCGATCAGTTGCCTCTCACATGCCCACAACTGGGGACCTGGCCGGCAACCCAGGCATGTATCCTGACTGGGAATCGAACAGACAATCTTTCAGTTTGCAAACCATGCTCAATCCACTGAGCCATGCCAGACAGGGGTGGATGAATACATTTTAAAAGAATATACCCTTCTCAACAGCAAGACGGTGGCAGACAGGGTGGAAATTACACGTGCCTTCTCCCAGGGCTGTATCAGCTGTGGCTGAAGCACTGAAAAGTGAACATGAATGACTATCTGAAGACTAGCTGAACAGAAATCTTATAACTAAGGACATACAGAGGGCCTGCATTGAGACTGGCAGGAAGGGGAGGGGTGCAGAAGGGGCTGGCTGTACACCCACTGCTCCCTTTGCGAATGCAGAGGGATACCTCGGCTGAGGAGGTCCCCTCAGAGGAGCCGGCGCCTCAGCCCTGCGGCAGGATCCCTAGCCAGGGCACTGGAGCTGGGGAAAGGAGCCCACACCATCTGGCAGGGGTATCAGCCAATATCCCTAATGAACTCAGATGCAGAAATCCTCAACAAAATGCTAGCAAACAGAATTCAGAAATATATTATAAAGATCATATACCATGATCGATTGGGATGCAAAACTGGTACAATATCCAGAAGTCCATTAATGTCATACACAAAAATTAAATGAAATATAAAAATTACCGCATTTTGACATGTATAATGCACACTTTTTTGCCGAAATTTTTGAGGGAAAAATAAGGATGAGCATTATACATGGGTAGTACTAATTCCATATCTACATAAATGTTTTTGACTCTTTCCTTTATGCTTATGCATTAAAAATATAACTCTAGAAAGCAATAATGATATCCATACACAAAATAACATCCTGGAATATGATAATCAGGTTTATTTCTACATATAAATAAATGAATAATTGAATTAAAAAATTAAAACAAAATTTTTTTTCCCCTGAAAGTCTGGGCTAAAAACATGGGTGCGCATTATACATGACAAAATGTGGTACATAATATGAATAGATGCAAAAAAAAAAAAAAGCATTTTATAAAATCCAGTTCCTATTTTAGATAAAAACTCACAGCAGAGGGGAAAGAGGGAACACACCTCAATGTAATAAAGGCCACATAAGTCAAACTCATAGCCAACATCACAAAGAGGAAAAACTAAAAGCATTTCCCTTACAGGAACAAGACAGGGACATCTGCTTTCAACACTCTATTTAACAATGTACTAGGCTAGCCACAGCAATCAGAGAAGAAGACATAACAGGTATCCAAATTGGAAAAAGGTAAAACTGTCATTATTTGCAGATGACATGATACTATATAGAGAGAACTCTAAAGATTCCACCAAAAAATTAATAGAATAAATGAATTCAGTAAACTAGCGGGATACTAAATAAATATTCAGAAATGTGTTGCATTTTTATACATCAATAATGAACTATCAGAAAGAAAAACTAAGGAAAACAATCACATTTACATAAAAAAGTAATAAAATACCTAGGAATAAATTTCATTGAGGTAAAAAACATGTACTCAGAAAATTCTAAGACACTGAAGAAAGAAATCAAAGAAGATAGTTATAAATGGAAGCAGAATCTGTGTTCATGGATAGGAAGAATTAACATCATTAAAATGTCCATAGTACCCAAAGCAATTATAGATTCAATGCAATTCCTATCAAAATACCTATGGCGTTTTTCACAGCACTAGAACAAATAACCCATAAATGTGTATGGAAACACAGAAGACCCTGAATAGCAATTTTGAAAAAGGAAAAAAAAAGAGATATCACACTACCTGACACCAAACCATACTGCAAGGCTATTGTAATCAAAAACAGCATGGTGCTATCATAGAAACACACACACAGATCAATCAGACAGAACAGAGGGCCCAGAGATAAACCCACACCTACATGGTCAATTAATCTTTGACAAAGGAAGCAAGAACATACAATGGGGTAAAGACAGTCTGTTCAATAAATGGTGTTGGGGAAAACTGGACAGATATATGCAAAAAGAAAAAAAGAAAAAAGAAACTAGACCACCTTCTTATACTACACACAAGGATAATCTCAAAATAGATTAAAGACTTACATGCAAGACCTGAAACCCTAAAATTCATAGAATACATAAGCAGTAAAATCAAGGACATCACTCTTAGCAATATTTTTTCTGACAGAGCTTCTTGGGCAAGGGAAACAAAAAAAATAAACAAATGGGACTACATCAAAAACTAAAAAGGTTTTGCACAGCAAGGGGAACCAACAAAACAAAAAGACAACCTACAGAATGGGAGAACTATTTTCCAATGACACATCTGATAAAGGGTTAATATTCAAAATTAATAAAGAACTCAGGCAACTCAACACCAAAAAACAAAACACCCCACTAAAAATGGTCAGAGGACCTGAATATATGCTTCTCAAAAGAGGACATACGGATGGCCAATAGACATTATGAAAAGATGCTCAACATCACCAATCATCAGAGAAATGCAAATTAAAACCACAAGAAGATACCACTTCAAACCTGTCAGAAAAGCTACCATTAATAAATCAACAAACAGCAGCAGCTGGCGAAGATGAAGAGAAAAGGAACCCCACTGCACTAGTGCAAATGCAGATCGTTGCAGCCACTGCGGAAAATAGTGTGGAGCTTCCTCAAAAAAAAATTAAAAATGGAATTGTTTTATGATCCAGCATTTCCACTCTGGGCATACATCCAAAGAAACCCAAACACCAATTCAAAAGACTATATGCACCCCATGTTCATTGTAGTGTTATTTATAATAGCCAAGATATAGGAAGCAACTCAAGTGCCCATTAATAGGCAAGTGGATAAAAAGGCAGTGGTACAATGGAATATTACTTGGCCATAAGAAAGAATGAAATCTTACTATTTGCAACAGCATGGATGGACCTAGAGGATTATTGTGCTAAGTGAAATAAGCCAAAGACAAATATCATATATATCACTTACATGTGGAACCTAATGAACAAAATGAACTAACAAAACTGAAATAGATTTACAGAAAGCGAGAACTGACAGAGGCCAGAGGGGATCGGTGTTGGGGGGCAGGGTGTAGTTCGGTGATGGGGTTATGAAGGACTGACAGTTACAATACAGGCAGGGGATATAAGGTAAAGCACGGGGGATACAGTCAACAACACTGTAGTAACTGTCCACAGTGCCAGGTCGGTACCGGAAGTGCCAAAGGGAACACTCTGTAAACTCTGTGAATGTTTATATGCTATACACCTGAAACTAATACACAACACTGCTGAATGCCAACTGTAATTAAGAAATAAAATAATTTTTTATCCTTAATAGGGATACCAACTCAAGGTACTAGAAAAACAAAAATAACACACAAGAATTTTCTTGGGAAAGATAACTTTTAAGTTTTGTAAAATCGACAACATGATTGCTTCAAGAACTCACACTTGCCCCAGACTGTCAGTCAGGCCGTGACGGGGACCTGCGATGAGCACTTCCGGTCCTGGAACCAACGTGGGCCCGTTCAGAGGGAGGGGAGCCGGCTGCCTGCCATACCCTGCGGCGCCCCGCCCTACAGGAAGCGCTGGGCAAAGATGACTTCTGAATGCAAAGAATGAACTCTTTGTCTTCTTTTTTTTTCCTTTAGTGATTTGTTTTCTGAGCTATATTTACATACCATAACATTTACCCTTTTAAAGTGCATCTATTTCATCATTCTTAGTGCATTCACAAGGTATGTGACCATCACCACTATCTAATCACAGGACAGTTTCATGACCCAAGAAGAAATTCCGCCCCTTCTTTAGTAGTCCTTCTCCCTAGTCCCTGGCAACCAATAACCTATTTTCTGTCTTACGGATTTGCCTATTCTGGACATTTCTTATACACAGAATCATTCAATGTGTGGCCTTTTGTGTCTCACCTTTCACCTCTCATTTACTATGTTTTGAAGGTTTCTCCATGTTGTGTCATATATCAGTTCATTCCTTTTTATTGTCAAGTAATATTCCACTATATTAATATACCATTTCATTTATCTATTCATCAGTTGGTGGACATCTCGGTTGTTGCAATCTTTTGGCTATTACTAATAATGCTACTATGAATATTCTTGTACAAGTTTCTGGATGGATGTAAGCTTTCATTTCTCTTGGGTATATACCTTGGACTGGAATTGCTGGGCCACAGGATAACTCTGCATTTAACCTTCTGAGGATCCGCTGTGTTTTCCACAGCAGCTGCACCATTTTACATTCCCACCAGCAATGTATGGGGGTTTTAATTTCTTGATATCCTTACGAAAACTTGTTGTGGACCACCTCTTTTTTTTTTTTTTTTAAGTAGAGTTTGTGGTTTTATTGATTTGAGAGAGAGAGAGAGAGAGGAAGGGAGAGAGGGAGCGAAGCATCGCTTTTTGTTGTTCCGCTCATTCACACTTTCACTGGTTCATTGTTTTATGTGCCCTGACCACGGACTAAACCTGCAACCTTGGTGCGCTGGAACGTCATTCCAACCAACTGAGCTACCCAGCCAGGGCACTCCGTTTTACTGACTGAGTGGAATTTAGGGTACTTTTGGAACACCTAAGCAGAGCTATCACCAGGACATCTGGATATACAGGATACACAAACCTGGAGTTTACAGGTCACCTCAGGGCGAGAGGTGTAAACATGGCACGTACACGTGTGCAAGGCATGACTGAAACAGGGGAAGGGGCCTGGGTGATGCCACCCACTAGCAAGTAAGAGAAGGGGGTCTGTGACAACCATTTAACACCCAGGAGCTGGCGGATGACTGCAAGGCAGACTGATCTGAGGAGTAATACATTACAGGAGCTAAGGGAGCAGAGCGTGTATCCAGAAGGAAGAAGTGGTCAACAGTGTGAGAAGTTACTGCAAGGCTCCATGAGATGCCACCTGACTGACATGGGACCCTGTTCACCCAGCTGGGAGACTATAATGAAGAGGTCTGAGAGCCAACAGGTGGTGCCTACAAGATACTCTTCCAGAGGGCTCTTGGAAGTGACCCAGGTATTAGAGGTTCAACTACTACCCACTTTTTAGAGAAAATCTAATAGAAGAGCAGATGCCCAAAGCCCTCGCTGCTGTATCCAAAAACCTCGTCTCAGGAACTGGCTCAAACTGGAGTACAGAAAAGAGCAGATACCAGCCCAGGCACAGCCTCTGTCCCAAGGCTGGTTAAATATGTATAGCTTTAAAAACTAGGGCAATACCTGAGACCTGACACCAGGGTGCAAGGCAGGGGGGGCTCCTCCTGTCCCACAGTACACAGCGGGCGGGGTGCCAGACCTGGGGCTTCTGGCTGCAGCAGCGCACACCGTTTTCCCAGCCTGAACCCGCTTACCTGGTAAGATTCCTGAACCCTGGACTTTGACTCTCTCCTTTTCCTGCTCGTCTGTTCGCTCTGAGTTCTCAACCACCTGATCCAACTCCTCATTCAGCTAAAGGGAGAACAAAGAGGGCAAGCAGGTCAGCTACACCAGCCTTGCTTTTCCAGACTAAAGTAAGAAAGCAGAAGCTTCTTCTCACTTAATCATTAAAAAAAAAAAAAAAAAAATCACATGATCTAGGCAGGGTAGTATACCAATTCTACAGATAGGGATCCAGGCTCAGAAAACTCCAGCAACTTCCTTATACACTCGTGCCAGATCAAGCACCACAAACTGGGTGGCAGGAAACAACAGAAATGTGTTCCCTCCGAGTTCTGGCAGGGCTGTTCCTCTGAGGGCCATCGGGAGCTCTGCCCTGTGCCCCCCTGCCCCCCTGCATCCCCCCCAGCTTCCAGTAATGGCCGGCAACCCTTGGCGGGCGCTTCTTGGCTTGTAGATGTGCCCCATCTCCAGCCTCTTGCCTCCAGCCTCATGTGGGGTCTCTGTTCCTTCACACCGTCACCTTTGTATTAGGGCACCATTCATATTGGATTTGGGCCCACCCTACTCCAGTGTGACCTCATTTTAATTAATTCACATTTGCAGTGACCCTATTTCCAAATGAGGTCACGCTGTAAGGTACTGGGGGTTAGGGCTTCAACATATCTTTTTTAGGGGGGTAACAATTCAACCCAACACTTTCCATGGCGATAAATACAGAGTAAAATCCAAGCTAACCTAGTACCAAACCCATGATCTTAACCACTTCCCAGGGAAGGAGGAAATGCAGCTTAGAGTCTGCTGAGCAAGAAGAGGGAACAGTGAGCCTTCCAGGACTCTGGCTAAAGTTCACCCACTCAGGCCACAAATGGCAGAGAACAAAGTGGGGAGGGCCAGTCCATTTCGGATGCAGACGTTCATTAGCAGCCAGTAAACGGGCAACCTCAACCTCACTCCCGCAGTGTTCTCGCCTGTCGAATTGGGGGAAATGATGCCACTGAGGAGGGCAGGCAGGCAGAAAGGATTCAATGATAACCAACAAGTCTCTGTAAAGAAGGGGGGCAGGAGAGGTCAAGGCTAGAGAGGAGCAGCAGCTGTCACTGAACTGGGATGAAAGGGGGAGGGGAGAGCTTTCCCAAGTATTTTCTTAGGTGCACGTTGGACATGCTGACCGTCTCAACATTTTCATTAGAAATTCATTGCCAAGGGGCATGAGTTAAATAAAGCTCTATGCATCTATTATTCCTGAAGGTTCCTCTCCATTCCTCTACTCCTGCCCCTTACAATCAGTTAAAACTCCCAGCTTAAAGCCTTCCAGTCCCAAAAGAAAAGAAAAAGCAGAAGAGGGCTGGGAAGATGGCGACAGCTGCAAGAGACAGACCCAGGCCCCTAGCGGGAGCACACAGCTCAGGAAGTCCCCGGAGCTTTTGCTGGCCAAAGGGAAGAGAGGATGTTTGTCCCAGGAAGGCTCGAAGTTCTCTGATCCACGCCTAACCCAGGTGCAGCCTCACCCAGGTCCCCTCCTGACTCCCTGCGGCTGCGACGAAACCACCTCCTGGCCTGCGCTGGCCGAATTCTCAGCTACCGCATCCCCTAAAGCCAAAGTCTCCCCTCAGTTAAAAAAAAAAAAAAAAAAAAAAACCTGACTCTGAGCTAGGACCACTCTCAGAATGATCCAGGCAAGAAAGATGCAGGCCACTCTGCGGGAGGCCACCTTCTTCTGAAGGTGAGAGACAAGGACTGCAGAACAGGTCACTAAAGAAAGGAGAAGCGTCCCTCCAGTGCCTTGCACCATGGAGGTGCCCCCAAATACTGACTGACTCTACTTTTGGCCTTGCCCCTGCAAGCAGGATAACTGCCTAAATTTTAATGAACATTTTAGGAGCCCTGCTAAGTAAGGAGATACTGCAGGCTAAATGCGCATGGTGAGGAACACGGTCCTATAAAACCAGGGACACCAAAGCTCCCTAGAAGCAGGAGCTGCACACACCCTGTTAACAAGACCTATTATTTCATTCACCTGCCAGGCACTGAGCTAAGCAAGCAGTTTCCACATACCAACTCATCTAACCCTCAGAACCCTAGGAGATGGGGCCTATCATTATCTTCATTGTGCAGATGAAGAAACTGAGTCTCAGAGAACTTAAATGATTTGACAAAAGTCACACAAACAGCAAGAGGCAGAGACCAGATAGAAACATGGGGTTTTTGACTTCAAAGTCCTAGTACTTACCCACTATGGTCTCCCTCCTATAAACCTGAAAACCTTCAGAGTCAGGGAAAGACACAACTCATTCCCAGGATTCCCCCACTTCAAGGACATGAAATCTAGAGGCCACAGAATCCACAGCACTTGTTAAAAACCCATCAGGCTACTTTCAGATACAAGAATGAGATGAGATAAAGATGATGGTAGGAGAAACAGAAAAAGCTGTCCCAAAGTCAAATTCCAGCCCAGGTCCCACACTAAAAATGGCCGGCCAGGCTCAGCAAATCTCACCTGACTCTAACTCAGCTTCCCCTTGTACTGCCGGGCTAAGCCACCTGTTTTGTGTATGCCACACTGTCACTGACAAAGGGAAAAATGTACATCATATTGATCAGTGTTGAGCAAGACAGCAGCAAGTTGAACTGAGAAGGGCAGGCAGAATGCTAGGCTCGTCTGGGCAGTCAGTCTCCATGGAGCAGGTGGGATTTGAGAGTCTCCCCTTGAATGATGAGGGGATTTGAACCAATGAGCTTGAGGAGGGTTAAAGGAGGAGAAATGGTGGGAGCACAGGCATAGAGGCCAGGAAGCAGGAGCACATTGTAAACAGTGAGCTTCCAGGTGTGGCCAGAACCTAGGTGGGTGAGGAGGTGGTGAAGGTAACGCGGGATACAGTCGCTGAGCGGGGCAGAGCGTTAAAATCTCGCTGAGAAGTCTGGACTGTTCTGAGGGGACCAAGGCCAACATCAGGTGTATGGAAAAAACGAATGCTCTGGGATTAAGGCAGGGCCTCAAAGCAAATCTGCACAGGGAGAGGCCAAAAGGAACAGGCGGTAACACGGTATCACACTCAGGTGGGTAGAGCAGACACAGGGACACAAACCGGAGAACTGAAGATGTGGTACTGCCAGTCCTTGGCAAGTGAGGGGGACACCGTGAGGGGCACAGGGGAGGAAGATGACCGAGGTTTGGGACTTGAGAGGAGGAGAAGGCGAGCAGTTCAGTCGTTGCAGCAGGAGTCAGAAGGAAGAGCTGGTTTGAGGGAAAAGCTGCAATGGCAGCCTGTAGCTCAGGGCAGATAAGAAAGAGACAAAGAACTTGAAAGTGATAGTTACAAAGTCGTGGGAGGAGGTGAGACCGGAGAGAAAGACGTAGTGAAGAGAGAAGAGACTACGTCGGTGAAAACGTATCTTCAAAGTTAGGCGGCCGCTAAAACAAGATGTAATCATCCCTATCATTAACAGCTGCAGCGGCCACGCGGCCTTGGGCTGGGAGGAGGGCTGATGCCCACCGTGCATCCGCTCCAGCTGCGAGCAGGGCGCAGGCGCTTCCACTTGTTGCAAATAACACCGGGATCCTCGAGGCCACGCGGGGTTCTCCC
Source organism: Pteronotus mesoamericanus (assembly GCF_021234165.1). Lineage (NCBI taxonomy): Eukaryota > Metazoa > Chordata > Mammalia > Chiroptera > Mormoopidae > Pteronotus > Pteronotus mesoamericanus. The sequence continues at coordinate 103,783 of NW_026555302.1, forward strand.
GGCCCGCCGCGTTGCTGCCTGAGTCCGATGAGGCTTTAATCATTCACCTGCTGGTTAGGAGTCGCGGCTCCGGGGCCCTAGCTCCTGCCAAGTGACCGCAGCATCCGGAGGAGGTTGGGCGCCCTGCTTCCTTCCTGCTCTGCCGAACGTCCGCACGCGGGGACCCCCATCCTGACGCACTCACCCGCTCCTCGGAAGCGCGCCCCGACGCCCCCCTCACCCCTCCCACTCGGACTCCTGGTACCCGAGTCCTCTGCTTCACAGGAAACTTTGTTTCCGCGCCCCACACTCCCAGCCTTGTACCTCCTGGTAGGATGTGGAGAGCTCCTGCCGGATCATGGCACTGACCGGAGCTAAGGCACACCAGAACCCGCTCCGCCGCGGAGAAGTAGCGGACCGAGGACTGAACAGGCAGCGCAGGAACCTGCCGGCTGCGCGAAGTACAACGGGTTCGGAGGGGCGGTCCCGAGGCCGGGCGGAGCGGCACTCGGCGCATGCGCCTTGCTTCCTCCGCGGGTGGGACCGCGAAAGGGTTGCTGGGAAATGTAGTTCTGGGCAGAGGGCACTCCTCAGCACCCAAGGGGTGGCGAAGCCGGCGAGTACCTAAAAGAAGACACGCATAACCCCGGCGTTAGAAGGACGTGCTCTCTTCATCTCTCACTTCCTCTTTGTTGAAGGGGACAGGGACAGAGAAACTTAGCGGAAAGCGAAACACGTGGGCCAGGTCAGATGAGTAGGAGTGCCTAGTTTATCATTGCAAGAGGAAGCTTGGCCTGGTGGTTTATAGCCGTAATAAATGTCTGGTGAACACCTGCTATGTTAAAAGCACTTTCACGCACATTATGCCCTTGATCCTGCAAGGACCCGTGTAAGGGCGACATTATTCTTTCTGTTTTATAGATGAGAAAACCGAGATACCTTGTTTCAGAAAGCATGGGGCCGGGTGGGGGCGATGATCAAGAGATTAGTTAATCCAGGAATGGGCTCTAGAATCCAAGTTCGTCCATCATCCCTGGGCAGCCACTTGCATGCGGGGCCTCAGGGTTCCTGTCCTGGCTCTGCCCTCCTCCCGCAGGTCTTGCAATGCCCTGAGCGCTCCGCTCTCACAGCGCTGTTCACCGCAACAGGAGCCTGGCGCCCTGAATGCGGTGGGGTGGACCCAAGGCCCACATCTCCCCCTTCCCCCCACCTCCTGAACAGCGGTTTTGTGTGGCTGCCCTGGGCTGCTGAGGCATGAGGCAGATAGAGGGTGCTTATGCCTTAGTGAATGCTGCCCTGTGCCGGCGCAGCTGCAGCTCTGCCACCCCCGCATGCAGGACACTCAGGAGCTCTTCCTTCTTCCGCGGCAACCACAGTAGCAGCGAGCACATGAGAGCAGCCTGGACCTCCCAGAGCATTGCCGTGAAGGCCTCCGTCGCCTCTCCTGACCACCCTCCCATCCCAGGCGCCCTGCTCCACATCTGTTTATTAAACGTGACAGTACATATAGCACCTAACACATTGTAGGCACTCAACAGTGGTTTGTGATGACTGGAACATTTCCTCCAGCCATTACATTTAACACTTGTTTGCCAAAACAAACAACTCATTAATTTCCTTACTGTATTAATACCAGGGTGGTTGACAGAACAAGTCATACAATAGAATCTTAGAGCTGGAAGGAGCCAGAGAAACCTACTTCAGCCCTATCATTTCCCTTTACTCTTTGCTGATGTGACCAAACTGGAAAATGATGGGCTCCCATATTAGAAGGAGAAACTGACCAGCACAGTATTCAGCATGGTTTAACAAATACAATGCGCTGGCCACTGGGATGCCAAATGAATAGGATACTCCAAGGTCCTTGCTCTTGCGGCTCTTCCATGCTACGGTGGAGAGACATCTATGAACACAAATAGAATTTTCTGTACGTGCTGTCCCCAGGTCCTTTCCTTCCATCCCCTCAAGCACACCCCAGTCAGGCTTTCATGCTGGCCACTCCACAGAAGTGGTGCTTGCTCTGCTCACGAATGGTCTCGGAGTTGTCAAAGCAGATGCGCATCTCCCCATCCTCCTCTTTCTTGATCTCTCAGCTGTGTTAGACTCAGCTGAGCGTCCTTCCTCCCTGTACACTTTCCTCCTGTAGCTTACAGGACCCCACACACCCCCAGGTTGCTTCTCACCATATGCCCTGTTCCTCCTCAGTCTTCTTCGGTGGTGTGTCCTCACTGCCTCGACTCTACAGGGTGGCAATCCTCAAGCTAGATCTTCGATCCCCTTTCTTCTCACTCCCTAGGGGCTAGTGGTCTTCTCTAGTCTCATGGTTTGAATTGGTATTTATACCCTAAAGAGTCCTGTTACGGATTGAACGCTGTCCCCCTAAAAGACATGTTGAAGTCCTAACCCCTGGCACCTGAGACTGTAACCTAATTTGGAATAGGACTGTTGCGGATGCAACTAGTTAAGGTGAGTTCATACCAAGTGAGGTGATTGCCACATCTCTTATGACTTATGTTCTTACAAAAAGATGTAAGCTAGTGAAGATGACGTGAAGATAGGCCCACAAGGAAAACGTCCTGTGATGACAGGAGCTGATGGCAGCGATGCAGCTGTAAGCCAGGGTGGCCTCAGCCATTTATTGCTGGTTACAGGTCACAGCCTGGGCGGCCAGGTTCTGTCCTTGGCTAAGCAACAGGCAGAAAGTCCCAAGTCTCACCAGCCACCACCAGAAACTATAAGGGGCAAGGAGGCATTCTATCCAGGGTCTCGGAGGGAACATGGCCCTGCCAACACTTTGATCTCGAACTCCTCGCCTCCAGAACCACAGGGGAATACACTTCCGTTATTTGAAGCAACCTCGTTTGTGGTACCTGGGTACGGCAGTCCTAGGAAATGGACACAACTCTCAACCGCATGCAGTGAATAACTCCTCCAGCTCCCCCCTGCGTGCAGGCTCACTCGTCCAGCTGCCTCGGCGCCTTCTCTGCTGGACGTGTGCCCGCCGCAGCAGAGGGTGGCTGCTGCAGGTGTGGGCCTGGCAACCAGGCTGCCTGGCTCTAAGTCTCAGCTCTGGCACTTATCAGCTCTGTGGGAACTTTACTTAATCTCTCCGTGCCTCAGTGACCTCATATATAAAAGGAGAATACAGGGAGTCATTGCTTAACACCGTCAAAAGGTTCTGCAACTTTAAGCGAAATGACATAAATTGAACCCTGTTTTACCACAGGCTATTGATACAAACAAGAGTTAAGTTTCCATGGCATTTCAACACAAGAACAAAATGACGACTCTGAATGAAACGTTAGTTGAGGGTCTGCTGTATTACTACTACCCACTTCAGAGAGCTCAGAGAGGATTAACTGAGTCATCAGATGTAAAGCACTTGGGTAAGTCGTATGTTAATGTTACTAGTTATTGCAAGGTTCAAAACTGAACTATTGATATTCCTATCCCAGATCCGCTCCCTTGCCTGCCTTCCTCACTGTCCTAAACTCCATCCTCCCATCGGCTCTGACCAGACTCTGCAGTCATTTTTGGTTCCCCCCTTCTCCGACGCCCTACATCTAAATCAGCAAATCCTGCTGGCTCTACGTTAAACACTTATTCAGAAACTGACCATAGTTCACCCCCGCCACCATCACCGCCCTGGTGATGGTACACACCAGCGGCATGTCCTGTGGACTATTTGCGGTCGCCTCCTAGCTGGTCCCTCTCCTTCCACCCTTGGACCCTATGGCCTATTCCCAACACAGCAGCCGGTGAGAACCTGCTAAACAAAGTCAGGTGATGCCAGTCCTCTGCTCCAACGAAAGCCAAAGTCCTCGTTCACAGCGGCCTACAGGGCCCAATCGGCTCTGTCCTGCAGCCCCCACCTTTTCTATTTCTCCTCCCCTCACTGTCTCAGCCTCAAGGTGCTGAGTCTAAGGGCCTTCGCACTGGCTGTGCCCGGTCCCTGGGGTGCTCTTGTGCTGCGCATGCGTACGGCTCTCTTCCTCACTCCCTTCAGGTCTTTCTCTAAATATCACCTGGTCAGGGATGCCTCTTCTGAGCATCCTGTTAAAACTCCGTTGCCAGCAAGTCCCTTATGCTGCTTTATTTTTCTCCTGCACAAGTATCACCTTCTGACTTTCATTTCTTTGCGGTCTCCCTGCACTAGAATGTAATTTACATGAAGGCAGGGTCCTCTTGTGTTTTATTCATCGCTGTATCCCAGGGCCTTTGACAGTGCCTGACCTGTATTGGTACTTAAATAGTCATTTGAATAAACATGCAAAGTACCTTCACACAGTGGCATGTGAAGGAGAGCGCTAGGGAAGCTGTGCAGAGGCGCTGCTTTATCCCATGCCCTTCAAGAGGCTTCAGAATGGTAGTGACTTTGTGAGTTGAGACTTGAACGACAAGAAGGAGCCCGCACATGATGACTTCCACCCCAAACAAAAGGCACCAGTACAGTACAAAGGTCCAGGCTGGAACCCAAGCAGAAAGCAAGGTGGCTGGAGGGTCATATAGGAGACAGACTCAGAGGGGTAGACAGAGGCCTGATGGTGCAGGGTGGGTTGAGCCAATCCCGGGCTTGCTTTTTCTCAGATGTGGTCCTTGTCTCTCCGCTCTGGGTTGCAGGAGCTGGCCCTGCGGGCTGAGTTTCCACCGGGTTCAGTCAAGAAGAAGCTCTGTTGGGGGCTGGAAGGGGTGAGGGCAGGGGAGAAGCCAGGGTTTTCTTTCCCTTGCGGTCTGCCCCTGCAGCTTCCCTCCATGGCCCCAGCCCCTGCCACGAAGGCGTTCTGTGGTTCTGGCTTCAGCCAGGTGATCCAGGCCCCCAGTCTCTAGCACCACTACCTCTTCCCTTCCGGGGGCAGGATGTTGCTAATCTTCCCGCTGTTCCTAGCCATTGGGTTGCTTCTCAGCCTCTTCTATCACCTGCGTAACCAACTCCCTGCATTACAGTCACTCTTTTACTTAGAATAGTTTCTGTGTTCCTTGCGGGTGACCGACTGATTTGCTTGGAAAAACAAACCTGGTTCGAGTAGACAGGGGCGATCAGGGGGGCGTCTGGAGGAACCCAAGGGCGTATGAGCGTTGAATTATAGGCTCGTACTCAGGATCTTGGGGAGGAGGACACTAGATCTGATCAGCAGAGATTATAGGGAGTATCTTTTAGCTCAAAGGAGTTGCTAACAAATAGAACTGCACAGAGAGAAAGGGCTCAAGCAGAGGAGTGGCACAGAGTGTGCCAGGGATGTTATCAGGGAACACGATGCATTGGGACGGGGATGATACCCTATTCAAGGGTTTAGAAGGGCCTCTCTATCCTGGAGCTCCTGTGACACCGTGTGACACAGATACTGCATGCCGTAGCTCACACAGCCTCTTGAGTCCATTCTGTTTTTAGTTCAGATGCAATCCTTTCAAGGAGGCAGGCCGATCTGTTACTAATGTTACTAATGTGGACACTGAGACTCAGAGGGTTTGTGGACAGATCTGTTTAGGTCGCTCTGCCCGAGAAGCCAATTCTGTTGAATATGGAAACGTGGCACAGTCCCTGGGGGGTTGTGGCCTCGTGGTTAGGAGCAGACTCTAGGATACAGGGCCTGTGCTGGGGTCTTGGCTCTGCTACCTACTACTGTGTGACCTTGGGCAAAGCACTTAAACTCTCTGCACTTCAGCTTCACGCTCTGTAAAATGGGCGATAATAATATTCTTACTTCACGAAGTCGTTGTGAGGATGGCATGAGTTGACACAGGTAAAAGCACTGAACCAGAGTTTGGCACGCAGCAAGCCCTGCCCTGGTCTCCTTCGCCGGTCATCTCAACCGCGAAATGTTGGCAGGGCTCAGGGATGCAGTCCCTGGTCCCCTCCTCCTCCCCATCCACACTTCCTTAGCAATCTTCTTCACTCTGTGGCTTTAAATACAACGTGTAAGCCATTGATTCCAAAATATATCTCTAGCCAAAGCACTTCCAATTCCAGACTCATACAGCCAACTGTTGCTTTGATTCTTCTCCTTAAGTATGTGTCTCTGAGTGTCTTCTCCTCCCAAACTAGTTCCTCCAACCATCACACCTTGCACACTAAGTGGCAACTGCATTCTTCCTGTGGTCCCAGCCAACACCCTCAGGTTGACCCTTGACTCCTTTCTGTCTCTCCTTCTTTAGAGCCCCCTGTCTCATCCGTCAGCAAATCCTATCAGCCACACCTTCAAAACAGGTAGCAATTCACCCTCTTTTCCCTACCTCCCTTGCTGCCACCACTATCCCTCGCCTGGGTTATTGCGGTAGCTCCCGGCGTCGGTGTATTCTCAGTACAACAACAGCGATTTCTGTGGACGTTTTCACTAATCCCCGTTTCATTCTCTCAGCATAAAAGCCGAAGCCTTAAAAATAAGACGTGAGGCCCCATGAAATCTATGCCCTGTTCAGCTCCCTTTACTCCCTTACCCACTAGTCTCCTACCGCTGTTCCCTCCTGGGAGTTCCTCCATCAAGCAGGCTCTCTCCTTCCTCAGCATATATGCACCTGACTTTCCCTTTCCAGGGATTTTTCTCCCTTGGAGACCACCTCCCGCTCCTCCCTTAGGATTTTATACAAATAGCACCTTCTCGGTGGAGCCTTCCCTGGTGAGCCAATTTAAAATTGCAACCCCGAGTGCTCCCTGTTTCTTTGCCCTGCTTAATCCCCACCGCCCCCGCCCTCCGCCCCCCCACCCCCCCGCGCCGGTTTCTGTTGCCATCCAACATGCTACTTACGTATTTCTCTTCTTATCTCGCCCACTGAAGGCAAGATCCATGTGGGTCAGTCCTCTTCAGGGAGGTGCCCCCAAGGACTTCATTAAGTATATGCTAAATACATTTACAAACGTTAGTTATTATTTCAGTACATATCTGTGCCTTGCCCTACCTTTTGCAAAAATCCCCTTGGGGATCCGAGACTTAAACACAGCTGGGAAGAAGAAAAAGAATCAGCCCTAAGTACACGTGGATTAATAAAGTTGAGGTCCTAGTTCATAGATACCAGGATGGACAAAAGTAGGTTACAGTTGTGAGTACGCGAAACAGAGTTTATTCTTGTATTATTATTTTATTTTATTTTTGTATTATTTTCCGTTGGAACAACTGTAAAACTACTTTTTCCCACGGCTGTATTCCTTCCCAGGTGCTGAAATGCCGGATTGTGCTGCCTATGTACTCCATCAAGGAACTTCTGCAACCTGCATCGCTCTTTGGCTCAACTTGCAGTTCGCAGCTTGGAGTCAGGGTTATAGTGCTAGTTCAAGTTTCCCGCGGCGCGGGCGAGGCTGACTCCAGCTCCTGGCGGCGGGCGGGGTTCCGGCCGGGGGCGTGAGCGCGCGGGTCCCGCTGCCCGGGCCACCCAGGCCACCCAGGCCCCGCTTCAGCACTCAGCATGGCGGGACCCGCGCCTGGGCGGCTGCTGCGAACGCTGGCCGCGCTGGCCGCGCTGGCCCTGGTCCTGGCACTGCTGGCCCTGGGACCGCCCGCAGTCTGGGCCGGGCAGACGCCGCGGCCCGCCGAGCGGGGGCCCCCGGTGCGGCTCTTCACCGAGGAGGAGCTGGCCGGCTACGGCGGGGAGGAGGTACGCGGGGCAGCGCGGGCCGAGGGGCTCGGAGCCAACCGTTCTCGAACGGAGGGAGCCCGGGACCCGGCGGCCGCCGACGCCGAGCGGGGAGACCTGGGCCGCGGCGGCGCCCCCTCCCGGAGCCAGGGCTCGGAGCGAGGCGTCGGGATTCGCGGGCCTGTTCTCTCCAGGCCCCGATGGCCGCCCAGGGATAAGGCGGGCCCTCAGCGGTCTCAGCGCCCTGCGTCGCCCTTCACCAAACCGCAGACCCACGCCACTCTTCCCTCTGTCTTCTCTCGAGCTGCCCCCTTGAGCCGCATTTTGGCTGGTGGTCTGTAAGGAACCTCAGCATTTTTTTTTGGAGCGAGTTAGCATCGGCGGGGGGGGGGGGGGGGGGGGGGGCGGGGAGCGCAGACACTTCTTCTGCCTCGGTTTTGGGGGAGTGGCAGGGGAGGGAGGCAGGGAATCAAAGCCTGGTCCTGAGTCAGGCGGGATTAGGGCGCGCCCACGGGTGATCCAAGCCTTCCCTGCACTCTGTTTTCCTGCCCCTCTGTCCCAGGCCTCCTCTGCAGCTGACTCCGCACACACGCTTTTCCTACCTGCGCCCTTGGGACTAAGCAGGAGCTGGGAGGAGGGCGGTGGGGAGGGGGTCGAAGGGGAAAGACAGGTTCCGCGCAACGCACCCACATCAGTCAGTAGTCTGGAGGTATCCGGAAACACCTCGCAATCACCTGCCCATTGGGGTGGAGGGGACCCCGTAAGAAGGCTTCCAAGTGTGGGAACTAGAACAGGAGCAGGGCCACAGAGCGGAGGGGGAACAGTGGGGAACAGAGCGGGGGGGGGGGCGCGGGGGGAAATCACGGGGCCAGAGCAATTCAGAGTTGATAAAAAGCAACCGCCTGCTTTTACACATGGGGAAGCTCAGGCACGCTGACAGAGGAGAGTAAGAAGCTGGGAAAATTCCTGGGCAAGCGGAATGGAGAAACTGAGACAAGAAAATTGAACAAGGCGAAACAGTTCGAGCAACTTACAGCCAGCTGATGAATCACAAGACCTTATCTCCCCTAACCCAGGACGCTTGAGAGCAAATGGTTTATACCTCCCTAAACAGAGAATACAGAGCTTCCTGGCCACATGGCTTCCTGGAAAGAGAGGAATGCTTTGTGAATGGAGAGAGAACGCGAGAACACCAAGAGGGAGCGAGCTGGAGCTGGAGACGAAGCTGCCAGATTCCCCTTCAGCTCCCCCTAGGGATTTCCCCCTCCCAAGTCCCCACCCTTCCCCTATATGAACTTGCTTCTGGAAGCTCAGGGGAAGGTGGATGTTAGGGTTTTTACCCACCGCCCTCTCAGATTGTTGGCCTCTGATATTGATTGATTGATTGATTGGGAGGGCAAAGGAGAAAGAGAGGGAGAGAAACATCAATGTGTGGTTGCCTCTCACTCACCACCACTGGGGACCTGGCCAGCAACCCAGGCGTGTGCCCCAACTGGCAGGCCGGCACTCAGTCCACTGGGCCACACCAGCCAGGGCTGACCTCTGATGTTAATAAAAACGCACTATAACCCCGTCCCTGTCTCTGCTTTTTGACTGAGTGGTGGCAGGCAGCACTAGCCCTGGACTCGGCTGCCCTCTGGTTTCAGTGCCACCGGTCAGTGGTAGAATGGGGAAGGGACCCAATATTCTTTTGTTAAAACCCTCTCGCCAGGGCTCCCGCCCCGCTAGGTTAAGTAGCCTTACATAGGCCAAGTTTGAAAGGGGACCTGGAAACCTGGCCCTTAGGTAGTGATGGGAATTTGGGCACCATTATTAAGAGAGGTTGTGTTAGAAGAAGCTTGAGTTAATGAGACCACAGAGGGAGGGAGACAGGGATTGTGACAAGATGTTAAAGGACACTATCTTCTGGGACAGCAGGGAACTGTATGGTGTAGAACAGGGACCCCCAACTCCCGGGCCAGGGACTGGTACTGGTCCATGGCATGTTAGGAACTAGGCCACATAGCAGAGGTGAGCTTGAGTGCAATGTGCTTGAATCATCCTGAAAGCATCCCCCGCACCTCCCCGCCTCCGCCCTCCCCTCCCCCATCCATGGAAAAATTGTCTTCCACAAAAGGGGTCCCTGGTGCCAAAAAGGTTAGGGACCGCTGGTCTAGAGTCCTGGAATCTGTGCACCAAAGAGTTAACTTAGCAGGCTTGCTGTCCTTTGAAGGGCCTGTGGCAAGAGTGGCTCTGGGCTGGTGTCTGGATTTCCGGGTGTCCCACACTTCCCTAACAGATAGGGTGGCTGGGTCTGGGCTCTCTGCACAGTGTGTTTACATTGAACACTGCCAGGCAGAGAGGGCCTACATGGCCCGAGCACAGTAAAAACCTTGGGCCTGAGTCTCTAAAGGGCTTCCCTGGGCAGAGACATGGCACACGGGTTGCTGCATTTGTTTCTGGGGAGGAGTGTGCTGTGCGTGAGCCTCATAGGAGGGAGAGCATACAGGAGTCTGGATGTGTGCAGCAACCACCTTCTGGACCAGTGATTTTCCGCTGGTGTGTGGCAAGGATTTTTAAAACATGCAGTACCTAACTGTTTAATCAGGGGCACGACCTCTTTTCCCGTAGATTGTCAAATAAAAAAAAAATGACAACAGCCAACTCAACAATAGCCATCTAGTGTGAATGAATCAAAATTATACCTATTTTTTTTTGGTCAGATTGGCAAAAGATATAATTTCTGGTGTGTGAAGGATTTTAGTAATTAGTCTCTGTGTGCCTCAAGATGAAAAGGTTGAAAATCGCTGTTCCTGACTCCTTGTGTCCTTTTCCCTTATGGCAGGCTCTGTGTCCTCACCGCATCCCTGTAATAAATCCTGCTCTGAGTACAACCTGACACTGAGTTCTGAGCCCTTCTAGTGAATCTCCAAACATGGGAGTAACCTTGGGGGGCCCCCAGAGCGGAACCCAAGGGAAGAGAAAGAGAGTTCCGAGTTTACTGTGCAGGGTACCAGACACAGCCGTACTGGGGGCTGCAGGATGGGGACTGAGAAAAGATCTTTGGTTTTTTAAGCTGATATAATTGATTGATACTTAACTGAGGGATGGAGAGATGTAAGCTTGAGGTGGAAACTGGGTAAGGAAAGAATATTTGGGGTTAGGGGCCCATGGGATGTCCGTAGGCAGAGAGAGAACGGGGGGGGGGGGCAGTTGAAACTGGGTTCTGTGATCATGGCAGGTCTAAACTCCGAAGGGCCGGCTGTAGGGAGGGTGGGCTAGAAACCTTGAGCAGGAGCAGACGCTGCAGCCCACGGGTGGCATTTCTTCTTCCTTAGGGAAACCTCAACTCTGTTCCTAAGGCCTTTCAGCTGTTGCGAGCAGGCCCACCCAGATTATCCAGGATAATCTTTACAAGAAGTCAACCGATTGTTGAAGTTAATCACATCTATAAAAACCTTCACAGCAACACCTCCATACGAGTTTGGTTGTATAACTGGATACTGAAGCCAGTCCAAATTGACACATAAAACTGACCATCATAATGGTTATAAAAAGGGCTCCTACCCTTTTTTAGGGCTTTTGTGAGAATTAAATGAGATGGTAATATGCAAAGTGCTTAGCATAGGTCTGGTGTAGTCTTAGCACAGTAAGCCTGAATAATCTTAACGCCTATTATTTTATTAGTTTATTATTAAAGATTCAAGCAAGAGGCAGTATAACGGGTCTACCACCCTTTTATACAATTTAGAAATTGAATAAGCTCTGAAAACCAGAAGATTTTTTTTAACAAGCCATTTGACAGCAAAACTGCCCTGATCTGAAGGCCTGGAGATGGGACTTGTCGGGCTGACGCAGCCTGTTCACAGTGTCCAGTCATCCTGCTGAGTGTGAATGTGCCTGTCCGTGCTTTACCGCGGAGACATTAGTATAATTGATTGTGGGGGGCCGCCTTAGACCTTCTGCAGGTGTCATGGGATGTGCCCTATAATCCCTTTCTAAAATCTGACAAATTCTGAATTCTGCAACATAGCTGACCCCCACGAGTGTCCCTGTGGGATTGTGGACCTGTATAGCAAGGCTTTCTGAAACGCCTAGCAATGAATGTCTTAACTTCTACTGCAGCCTTTTTGGATGAGAGCCGAGGGAGACAGGCCCACCTGTGCTGTCCCGCGTTCCGCTGCGTGGTTCGTGGTCAGAGCTCAGGCACCCGTGGAAGGAGTGCGTCGTGTCCCTGGTGGATGCTTCAGACTGTAAGGGAGCCGGGGGTCCCGGCTGCTGTGCCCCTCACAGAGCCGTTCTGGACCTTCCGCACGAGGCCCCGACCCAGTTTCCCCCTCTGGGGCCTTTTAGGTCCTCAGAGTGTCCACAGCGTGGCTCTCTGAGTCTCTCACACACAGGAGTAGAAAAATAGCTATTCTTGTCCTTCTGACACAAACGAGCCCTCTTGGAATGGCTGCTGAAAATCCCGCCCCCTTGGTGCCTCTTCAGAGCCCACTGTCCCAGAAGTTGCCTGTGCTCAGCCCCCAGCTCCGCCTGGAATCTGCGCTAAGGGGGCACGGGGCTACATTGTCTCCCGCTTTTCTAAAACTTAACAGCAGTGAAGGGTAGGACTGTACCGCCTCCCGAGGGAGCCTTCTGGACAGACCTAAAGAGTGCAGGCAGTGAAGGCTGCTGATAGAGGCGAGTGAGTGAAGAGGTGAGGCGCCCTCTCTACCTGTGCGCTTGAACGATGGCGTGTAGACGTTTGGCTGCATCCCACCCCAGGACACGCACAGCATTGAACCAGCAGTTCCTCAAACAACGCTGCTTCGTACTGTGTGTGATACTCTGATGTTTTCTATTTTCTGTTCTATTTTAAATTGTTTTCTTTTTCATTAAAAAAGAAATCTATTGATAAATCACAACGTTGATTCCATGATCCACTAAGAGGTTACCAATGCCCATTGCAGTTTAAAAAAACCAAAACTAAAACCTGGCCTTAGCCCCTTGGAGGGTCCAGCTAGTTCTGTGGAAGAAACGCCCACAGCAGCATCCCTCTTTTCCGAGGAGAAGAGTCGTCAGTCAGGGCCTTCTGCTCTGTCTCTGGTCCCTGGTACAGGGCCCGAGGGTGTGAAGGCTCCCACCTTCCTGCCCGCACCCAGGCTCAGGCCTCTCTCCCAGCTGTGGAAGAAGCCTTCCTTCCTCTGCCCCTGCTCTTGCGTCCGCTTGTCATGGTCGCATACATGGCTCTCCTGGGCCACAGGCAGGGAGAAAGCCACCTGGTAAGACAAGCCCAAGACCCAGAGGCAAGATAAAAACCTGCCCTCGCTTGTACAGCTGGTTCTGCAGTTCCCTTCCATCTGGGTACCTGTGACCCCCTCCCTGTGTCTTTCTTCATGGTCCCGGGTCTTTTGGATGAGTTTCCCAGGGTACGCTCACCCCATCCGAGTCACAGACCAGTGCCACTGTCCTTGTGCTGTATCCACTTTGGTGAGGTAGGCCAGAGAGTGGACTGAGGCTTGGGTTCCGAGGCCCCAGGTCCCAAAACCTGCGCGCCCCTCCCTGGCTCTGTGACACTGGACAAATACATAACCCTGCTTGATGAGCAACTGAAGTCAAAGAACCAATGATCCCAGTGAAGGAAAGGCAGTAAATCACTCCAAAGAGAAATGCAGTCACCCGCTGGTTAAGTCACGCCATTTAAAGTAAGAAGAGGGAGAGCAGGCACCCACCAGGTCAACAGCAGTTCTGGGGACTGTTTATAGGGGTAATTAGGGGCTGATAACCACCACCCTCTCACCGGGCTGGGTGGTGCCAGCGCTGCTCCCTACATGCCTACCTTCAGCATCTGCAAGGTCAGGAGGTGTTACCCTACCTAACAGTCAGAGAAACCGAGGCCCAAGAAGTTATTGGACAGTGAGACATGCTTCCTTCGCATGGTCGGTTAACTTCTCTGAGCCCCAGATTCTGTCTGTTAAACGTGGTCATGAAAACACTTGACCTTAAGCTCCGTGAGGACAAGAACCTGAAGGTCCACCCCAGAGAAGGTCAAGCAGCATGTTCTTGGAGATTCTGAAATTCTTGTACACACAGTGGTGCCTCCCACCCTCAATGGCCTGTGGCCCTCTGGCTGGTGTCTCTGTGCCTGGACAGGGCGCACACGAAGGAAAGGCCGGGTCCCGGGTGTCTTAGAGCTGCCGGTCCCCACAGCCTGAGCCTGACGTCACGGAAGGCAGAAAGCCCGTGCCGCGGGCCCTCTGCTCTTACATTATTGTCTTTTGGGAAGAAATACGGTAACATTGTATACCCCAGAAACTAGCAAAAAATAAAGGATAAAATTTCTTAGAGTTGTGGAGAAACAGAAGGACTTGTATTTTTCCAGCATGGTAAATTGTTTTTTGAGGGACAAACTGGTAAAATACAAAAGGTGATTACGTTGTTCATATACTTTGGCCCAGGAATTTCACCAATTGAAATAGGCCTCGAGGAAATAACTCACCAAATAAGAAAGTAACTTGTAGAAAGTTATTCAAAATGCTGCTGTTCATAGTTCTAAGAAACTGGAAACAACCCGAATACCCAAAATAGCAGAATAGCTAAACAAACAGGAATGCAGCATCATTAACATAAAATACAGCTGCGGAAGTGACAGCCATTCTGATTATTTCTATGCGTGCAAATGTCTATATGAAGTAATGTTACTTATAAGAAGCAAAATATAAAATGGGTCATTTACATTGATTACATCCATGTGTGCACATTGATGAAGATGAAGGAATATTTGCAATGGCAAATAATCACTTAACGTTCCTTTGAATTTTTATCTACATAGAGTTGTTTCCGTTCTTGATTTTTTTTTCTTTTTTTTAAGGACAGTATAACCGTGGGCTTGTCACGGCGTGTCTAACTTTCCCAGGCTTGTGTGAGTGGGCAGGACGTTGCGCAGGCGGGGCGAGCTCTGTGCGGACCGGCTTGCGGAGGCTGCTTCGCGCACAGCCTTGTGGGAAGTGTTTGCTAACTTAGCCAGCAAAGCGGGCTCTTTGCTTCCCCCTCACAGCTTCTCTCCTGCTTTCTAGGAAGATCAGCCCATCTACATGGCAGTGAAGGGAGTGGTGTTTGATGTCACTTCTGGGAAGGGTAAGTGGCTTGGCTTTACGTGTCCTTACGTCCAGAGTGGGCCGTGGAGGGGTGAGGATGGGGAGGGACCCTGGGCAAGTCCTCTGCCCTAGGGTGGAGTAGACAATCGCTGTCAGTGTTGGGCTTCAAAAGCTTTTCCTTGTATTGTCTTGCTCCTGCTCAAAAGCCTTCCATGGCTCCCGTTTCCTATCGGATCAAATACCCTAGTTGAAGCAGTGAGAGGAAAAGTGTTACAAAGAGTTGGGATCGCAGAGCATTGTAGGACATTTCAATGCTATTTCATGGTTTCCGAACTGGTAACTACATAGGATACGGAGGTAGTTGTATAATGGATCACTGTCTGATACCAATAAGTGAACAGAAATAAACTTAGCTCCTAGTAACATTAAGAAAACTAAACATTTTTCTTGTTTGGATTTTAAATATTTTTAAGAGATTAAAAAAGATCATTATTTTTAAAAAATGGCCTCTCAGCCCAGCATGAGAGTTATTCCATATTCCATGGGCGACTTATTCCATATTCTGAATTAGTGGAATCCAAACTGATGGCTGGGGCGTGTCGGACTTCATGTCTCCGCTGTCCCCATCCGCGGGCCCGGGGCCTCTTCTAGGACCGGGTTGGACCTCAGACCCCGACCCCTGCGGCCACGTCCAGTCCCCCGGCTGCGCTGCGTGCACATCCACCCTCACTTCCTGCTCTTTCCTCCCACTGCAGAGTTTTACGGACGAGGAGCCCCCTACAATGCCTTGGCCGGGAAGGACGCCACCAGAGGGGTAGCCAAGATGTCCCTGGATCCTGCAGACCTCACCCATGACACTGTGAGCAGATGATGAGCCTTTGTCAAATGTTCCGCCACCTCAGCCATGGCCTCTTTGACCTCTGGGCAGTGGCAAGGCTTTCTGACTAGGCTTGTTACATTCCAGTCCGCTTGGCAGGGCGGCCAGCTGTTCTCTCAAAATAGATGTGCTGCTGGGCCACTCCTAGTCAGAAACCTTCCACGGCTCCCCGGGGTCAAGTCCAAACTGCTGTGAACCTGCGATCAAACTCAGTGAGCTTTTGGCAGTTTGGCTCCCACCTGCTTTGGCAGCCCCAGCCCCTTACAGCCTGCACCTGCCACCCTGCCTCGTGCAGGTTTGTCGTTAGTCCCTGAGGCCCACTCCCCTGGCCACTCTCGGTGGCTCAGGGGATGGACGGGGTTGAGAAGCTGAGTCTCCCCAATGCTCAGATTCCTGTGAAGGAGGAAACAAAAGCACTACCTAAAACCACCTCAGTGTCCGTGTAATCCCAACAGAAAGTCTGGCATCCACCCCAACTGTGTCCAGATGAGTGAAACTCTTAAGCTGCAACATTACAGCAACATGTTAAGAAATTAGCGGGGAGGAGGGAGCAGAAATCTGTGACGAGAGGAGTGTAGAGAGCAATGGAGCTACTCGGTGCTCCCTGCCCCGTCCCAGGCTGGGTGTTCTCTGGAGTCTTAAATTCCTCCATCAGTCAAAGAGCAAACACAATGGTCATTGCTCCCCGACATCCTCCCCGCCCCAACCCACCCCACAGGATTGTTTCTTAAAAAGTCAATTGTCCATTCGGTTTGTGGAGATATTTTTTTCCCTTGCACTCGGGGGGTGGGGTGGGGACAGTAGGGCAGGGATGGCGAGAGGCAGTGCCAAGCACAGTTCCCTCATCCCCACCCTGCGCCCCTGTGTTTCTTGGGTTTTTCTCTCAAGACGGGCCTCACGGCTGAGGAGCTGAAGTCCCTGGATGACGTCTTCACCAAAGTGTACAAAGCCAAATATCCCATCGTCGGCTACACGGCCCGAAGAATTCTCAACGAGGACGGCAGCCCCAACCTGGACTTCAAGCCCGAAGACCAGCCCCATTTTGACATAAAGGACGAGTTCTGATGTTCTCCCTGTAGGAGCAGATCCTTGGGAGGGCGAGGCAGGGAGAGACTCCTGGGCGAAATCTGCACAATGGGCCGCCTGGGTCTCCGGTCGGCCAGATCTGAATAAAGCAGACGTTTAACCTGGAGCGCAGAAAGCATTTTATTGTCCGTGGTCAAGTGTTCTGTCCAGGTGGGGACCCTGCCCACACACCAGCCACGGTGGTAATAACAGCCTCGTGAGGGTCAACATTGACTCTCCGGGTGGTTGAATTAACGAGTGACTGTCTTTACTTCTTTATATTTTTCTGTACTTGCCAAATTTCCTACTGTAACTATGTTTGCTTTAGAATAAGCACAGAAATAAACTTATTTTTACAAAAGGAGAATTCTTCCACATATGCCCTTTCCTTGGAGCCACATAGCATCGCTTATAAGGGGGGAGCCCGTGCCGTCCTTCTCCTGCTTTCTGTCTCCCCTGCATGTGAGGGGCCTCCACGAGCAGGGGGCACCCGCGAGCAGTGAAGAGCTGGGAGGTTTGGGTGGAGGGGAGGAGAAAGGGAAAGGGAGATATTAAAGGGTCTGGCTCCCCATCACAACCCGGAGAGTGACGGTGTGAACTGGCTTCAGGCCCATCTGCAGCGGGAAAGTGGTGTGGAGGGCCGGGGTCCCATCTTGGCAGAGCCTGGCCTGGAGGGGTCACCCCAAGGACAGTGAAGGACATCCAGCACACTGGACTTGGGTCAGATTCATAAGGAAGTCCCTTCTGAGGCGGGATTTTCCTGTCTAATGGACATTCAGCAATGTCTAGCCATTCTTATGTTTTTGGTCGTCACAACTATAGAATACTACTAGTGTTTGGTCTCCAGCGATGTTGTTAAACACCCTGCAGGGCACAGGACAGCTGCCCACCACAAACGATTATCTGGTCCAAAATGTCAGTTGTGCTGAGGTCGAGAAAACCTGTGATATAGGCTCCTCCTGGAGATTTTACAGTAGAGATGAATTTCTTTGACACAAAACTTTGTCTTTTATTAAAGTAAGTAGCAGCTACCCCCAAGAGAGAATTTGTGCGTTAAGCAGCAGAACCTCCTAGAGGGTTCTGAATGCTGGTTCCTGGGCCCTGGGTATTTCTAGGACATGGCCTGCAAACTGCCTTTTTAATAAGCCCCCAGGAGACCGTGACACACATGGGCCCCAATGCACTTTGAGAAACGCCGCCTTTTGCCTCACCAGGCCCCTCAGGGAGAGCTTTCTGAGGACCAGGTTTGACCTCTGCTTTATTCCTTAGTGTGTCCAGACTAGAGGTCTAACAGTGAACTGCTGGGTCCCACCCAAGAAGCTGGGACTTTGATGGCCCTCCAAGACGAACGGCCTGGGACTCATCTAACAGGACTCTTTGGCCTGGAATTCAGGCCAAAGTTTTTACACGGCTGAGGTGGTCCAGCCCGGGGCATTTTGCCCCCAAACCAATGGCTGGAAGTCCTCAGGACACCCGAAGTCCTCAGGGCACATCAATGGGTGCTTACATGCCACCCACTTCCTGCATCACCCAGCAATGTCTGGGCTAGGATTCCATTCCTTAGGGCCCCATCTCTGCAGAGTGGGCAAGGTCTCCAAAGTCAGGACCTTGGGAACATTCCAGAACTAGTTCCCCGCTCCCTGCTCCTTCCCTTGCCCCCATCAAAGCAGTTTTCCCTCGGGACCTCAGGCCCCGCACTCCTCCTGGGCAATCCCGGCCCCATTCCCTGCCCTACACGTCGAAGGCCTCCTACTGCCGCTGCCCCGCCCCCGCCCCCACCGGCCCCACAAGGGGCTTCTCATCAGAGTCTCTCTCATTGGGAGGTTCCAGGTCAGCCTTTCCCAGGGCTGAGCACACAAATCCGGGGCAGCCTGGACAGGGCCCACAGAGGGTGGTGCACCTCTGTGGGGGGAGGGGGACACGGGCTGGCCTGGGGATTTCCATCACGTGGGTCTACAGGACCCGAAGGAACAGGCCCCTGGAGCCCCACAGCCCGTCTGCTTGTCCCACTTGCTCCCACTCCCATGTCTACTTGTCCTGTTTGCTCTGCTTCAAAGGCTTGTATTTCCTCCTCACAAGACGCAGTCTAGACCAGTCTCTGCCAGGGAGTCTTCCCCGCCTCTGGGGTCACCTGTAGCTTACACTCACTCGCTTTGCTGTAACTGCCCATTTACGAGCCTGTCTCCCTCAAACAGGAGAGCCTTCAAGGCCCAGCACAGACACGCATGCAGGGTGGCCAACTTTCGGGACTTCCCAGGTTTTGCACCCGAAGTTCGGCATCCCAGGAAGCCCCTTAGTCCCACGCAAACCTGGGGAACGGAACTGTACCCGCAAACATGGGGAACAGCACCGCACCCGCGGCTGAGGCAAGCCCTCCTCTCAGCGGAGGGGCCCCAGACAGAGCAGGGAGGGCACCCGCCACCGTGGTTTGGTGAGAGGCACTATCACTCCAACGTAAGGGGTGTGGAGGAGTGGCAGGGGGTCGGATTCTTAACCAGCCCCTGCACAAGTTCACCATCAACAGCTCAGAGCAGAAGCCCGGGACCTGGTGTACGGCAGGTGCCCAGGGCACTGGAGTGCTGTGGATGTTGGTGTAATTTGTGGAGCCCTTCCCCAACTCTACGTTCCTTGTCCAAGGTGCAGCCCCACCTTCCAGAGTCTTCCTTAGGGGAAGCAGGGTGCCTCCTACTTCATGTTCCCTGCCGATCCCTGTCCCCCTCCTGTCCCTGCTCCCCAGGCCTGCAGCTGCACGGGGCCTTCCCCTGCCACCACGGGAGAGAAGAGGCTTAAAGGCTGGAGACAAGGCTGTGCAACATGGAGCCCATTCTCCATCTAAGAAATAAGAACCCTAAGGACCGAATGTCCCAGAGGGGTAAGCGACAGCACTGACCCACCCCCAAAGAGCAGGGCAAAAGGGCCTAACCAGCACCCCAGGTCCTACAGGTGGGGTCGCTGGAGGCCCCTGGCCCGGGCCCCAGCCAGATCCTGGTGGACAGGAGACTCCCGCACTCTGATACCTCACATCCTTCTCAGGCACCGGCTGCAGAGAGGTCACCTCACTACACCCTTAGCTTCCGGGAGAAAATCTGAGGGTCAGAATTGAGCAGCCTCAGCCCCTGCATTGGCCTCCTTCAAAACTCTGCTCCTCGGAGGCCTGGCCTCCAGCAAGCACAGCCTCCCAGGGTTCCCTCAGCTCCCACCAGAGCCAGAAATCCCTGCTCAGAGCCTGGTCCCCGCGAGGCGGTGAGCGTGCGGCCCCGGGCCCTCCCCACAGATCCCTGTGGTTACTCGGGAGCAGCTGGCCATGCCCTGGGGGATAGCGGCTCTGGGGCCTAAGGCCCTTGCTCAAGCAGGCCTGCAACTGCACAGGCTTTTCTGGAGAGGCGGGTCAGGCTGCCAGAAATTGATGGGTCAGGCAGAGGTTGGCCCTACAGGCCTCTGTCCAGGACATCGAATTTAATCATTGCCTGGAGAATATAATACTCGATGTGCTGCTCATCTTTTCCACTCCATTCTGCAGCCTGTCAGCCCCGTGCATGTGCGATTCAGCTTTCTTCCCTGCGCTCCTCTGCCCGGCCAGATGTTCTGGCCACGCCGGGGCATTCCTGCCCGGCAAAGACAAGGCGCTCATGTCCCCAAAGCAAGCTCCGCCCCCTGGGGCTGGAGCCAGCAGCCCAGTCCCAAAGCCTGACACTTGCCCTACAGGTGGCGAGGGTCTCGTGCTGCACCTGCACACTGCGGTAACCAGCCCAGGGACGCGCCCTTGACGTGGCAGAGCCTCCTTCCCAGTTTCTCCTCTGCAGCCCCAGCGCCTGACCCCATGCATCACTTCCCAAAGGCATGCTCCTGCACGCAAGGCCCTGCCCCCGTCCCTGTGATGGGGGAGAACCCAGGTTAAGACACAAATTTACTTCCTCAGTGACTGCGAGCAGTGACCAGGCTCCCCTGGTGGCCTCTCCCTCCAACAGCGCAGACTCTCCGGTTTCCCAGGTGTCCTGAACACTTCCCAGAGTCCCCAGGGCAACAGGGAAAGCCACCCCTCTCCCCACGGCGGCATTTCCTGCACTGCAGTTCTGTTGCCAGGGGCCTGGTATTGGGTGCGCCAGAATGTGCCCGCCATGGTGCGGCTCGTCCCACCCCCAGCTTCACATGAGGGTTTGGGCCCCTGCCCGGCTGTCACGTCCCCCAGGCTGGGTCCTACCCCACAACCCAGAAGTGAAGTGGCTTTCATTCCAGAAGGTGCCTTACTCCCCTGGGCCCTTGCACCTGCTGTTCCCTCTGCATGGAATGCTCTCCTCCTTCCCACATCACCTGTAAAACCTTCTCTTGGCTTAGACACCACCTCATCAAGGAAACTTTCCCGGACCCCTGCGTGCCCCGGTGGCACCCAGCACCCCTCTGTGGCAGCACCGATCCCACTGCTTGGTAATCACACGTTAATGTGCCCACCCCACCCCCAGGCTGGGATGCACCTGCCCTGTTCTCAGCTGCCTCCCCACCCCCTAGCCCAACGCCAGCACCTCCCGTGTGTGAGCGCATGGGTGAATGAGCGGACGAATGAATGAACGGACTGGTGCTCCCACGCCCAGGTCACCCTCTCCTCGGTGGCCTCCTCCCACCCACACTCAGGGGTGTGGGTCTGAATCCTGGACTTCTAACTGGGGCACCAGCCCAGTCCGCTGGGCATCACTTTCGGGATCACTCCTGAGACTCTCCACAGCCTTGTCATGTGGGGGACGAATAAAAATAGTAAGTGGTTCCCCTGGCAACCACCACAGGGATGGTAACCAGCATGGACGGCCTGGGAGAGCCTTGCGGCTGGGAGGGGCGCAAGCCCTGGCCCTGTGGCAGCTCTCCTACCCGGGCAGGGCGGGGCGGCCTCGCTGCCGCTCCTCTCCTGGCCGCGGGGGCCACCTGCTCCGCAGCCTGCCCAGACTTCATCCCTGTCGGCCCCTGCACTGCTGCTCCGTCCCCTCCCTGCGGGGTCACTGAGGTGTTCCTCTGGCTGCCTGGCCCTGTCCAGTGCCTGGCTGCAGGGGCCACCAGCCGGAGACTCAGCCTTGCTGCCAGAGGCCTGATAGCGGGTGTGCCCATTGTGCCGGGTGGGTCCCAGGTGGCTCCTAAGCTGCCTGGATCTCTGCCCAGGTCTTCAGTGCCTGTGGCTCTGGGCCCTCCCCTCCCCCGCGGCTCAGTCTAGGCCTTGCCTGGGACCCTGCTCTCGTCACCACCCGACTCCCCTCTAGGATGAGGTGAGGGGCACAGGCTCCCAGGTTGAGGCCCTGGAGGTCCCCGGGGCGTGGGAGTCGGCACGGGCTGTGGAGGGTGCTGGGAGAGAGAGCTGAAAAGCGCAGCCACCCGGGGGAGGCCAGAGTGAGCTGTACACCGCCGCCGGGGGGAGCTGGGCCCTCAGAACCAAGACAGGGAACCCCGAGGCTGAGAGGGGAGGTTGGAGGCAGAGCCTGGCGGGAAAGCCCAAGGTCCCCAGCAGGGGCTGGTGGGCATGGGCCTCAATGGAGCTGGCCTGCTCGCTCATGCTCCCTGTTTTCTGTTTTCTGCGTGTCCATGTCTTCTGTTTGTGAGCGAGACTTTTGTTCCTTCTCATGCCCCACTCCCTGGGATGCTGAGCCTGCTGTACGTTCTTGGCTGTGAGCAAGCCGCCGCAGGACTCGCCTCTCCCAGCCGAACCCAGCTTCCTGCCTCCTTTGCCCGCTGACCCCATTAGTTGGTGTTGCTGCAGCCCAGTGGGCCCCTTGCCTATGTCCACTGCTGTGCTGATGACGATTGCAATTGTGGCACTTTATTGAGCTGGACGTGAGCCATGTGCTGGCACTTAGTATTTGCTCCTTCATTGGATCCTAACGTTTTACAGGTGACAGACTGGGCCTCAGGAAGGATAAGTAACTTGCCAGGGAATCCATGCCACTCACAGCTAATAGGTCCTAGAGCTGGGCTCCAACCAAGTCGTACTTCCCTCCTGTGTTCTTTCCACTCTGCCTCATCACGCTTGAAGGTCAGGTCTGCTAGGGAAGGCCCACCCCAGGGCAGGAGTTAGGACACAGCACGCTGGCTCTGCAGAGGCTCAAATTCTTGACCTTCTCTTGAAAGAGACTTTTGGCCTAACGTTTCGCTGGGGTTCAGGGCGCTGAGCCACAGAGGGAGGCAGTGTGATCCAGGCCCACCTGTGGGAGCGCGCAGCCCGGGGGTGGCAGCTGCAAGCCGCCCCACAGACAGGAGAGGCCGGCAGGGGCCACGGGGCTAGCGGCGCCGTCCTGGAGGACAGCCGAGCAGTGGCTGGGGCTGCTGGGGCCCATCTCCCCCATATTCCTGGTGCTGCTCCCCAGAACCCCGAGGTAGGGATTTGACCTCAGCACTGAGTGGTCTCTCGCTGCCCGGGTCCCTGACAGACGTCTCTTGCCTTCCTGTTTGAGCCCCTCCCTCACCCTTTCCCGTTGAGCCACGACCCTCCCCTTAACTGTTGGCCATAACCCCCTCTCTGATCTGTGTCACTACAGACTCTCTCACCATTCCCTCAAAGCTCAGGCGTTGCCTTTCCACAATTTATTGATTACACTGGATTTCACATGTCCATCCACCAACCAGCCAGATGTGTATTGCATGCCTACCAGCATTTGTCCAGCACTGCCCTAGGGCCTAGAGGAGGTGGGGAAGAAGCCAGGAAAATAAACGCAGAAAAATAAATCCAAGAACTGTCCCTGCTCTTAAGGAGAAGAGCAGTTGCCGAGTTGCAAAGACGTTTCCCTAGGACCAGGCGTTGGTGATCTGTGGGGACCCCAGCCACAGGGTCCTGAGCAGGACAGGTTGGGGCAGGAGGTTGCTGAAGGGCGTTGGGATTTTCATGGAAACTTCTGATCACTTCCGGACCACCAGAAACGTCTTTCATGGGACAATAGTGCCCCCTCGTGGTCAATGCATGGAACTTTTCAGAGACTGTTCTATAAAGCCCAGAGGATTAAACTTCTATTTTGGTTCCCAATAGTTCCATAATGATATGCCAACAGGAGCAGCCAGAGGGCTTCCCAAAGGACCCGAAGGCTGCACTGCGGAACTCCCAAGCCCTCCAGCCATCCACGCCCCAGGGCTCAGAGTTGCCCTTCGGTCTCAGGCGCGGGCTTTCTTCCACGTGATGTAATGAAAGGGTCCTAGGGCAGCAGCCGTGTGTTCTCTTTGCCAAGGACGGAGTCTGGCCCCAGAGGGAAGGCTGTGTGCACATTCAGAGTGACGTGTTGGAAAGAACACTGGGTCCAGGCTCAGGAGGCTTGGATGCTCGCCCCACGCCAGCCGCGAACTAGCGGTGAGATAATAATTACAATAATAGCTCCATTTATTCAGTATCTACTGTGAGTCCGGCATTGCACTAAGAACTTCAGGCACATTGTTGACTTTGATCCTCACAACAAACCTCTGAGAGTGGGGTGTTATTATTTCCAGGTGAAGAAACTGAGGTCCAGAGAAGTTAGTAACTTTCCTAGGTTCATACAGCGTGTGGCAGAGTCAGGGCTTAAGCTTGAGTTTCTGGAGACCCACTGTGCTACCCTGAATTACAAACCTAAAAGGATCAGAAACTTGGGGTAGGGTCTACACACTGGTGTCCTTACGGGTTCCCCGGTAGCTGTGATGGAATCTACAGGGTCCCACCAGCTCTAACATTCAATGAGCCCAGTGGCTTCAGAGGGTCAGGAAGGGAAGCTGTGCTGAGGGAGAAGCCTGGGTTGGGCCTAATCCCCACAGGTGTACCGGCCCCCAGCGCAGCAGAAATGTCACGGAGGGCAGTCAGTTCTCCTGGCTGCCAGCCTCTTGATCTGGACACGTTTGTAGGAGAGGAGGGCAACTGCCTGCCACAGCACTCTTCTCGAAGAGTCTGCTGTGTCACATGTACCACTAATTCATACATTCATCATCCACCTATGTATCACAACTCATCTAGACCCATTATACACATGTGTGTGTGTATGTGTGTGCATGCGTGTGTATCTCCAGCCATGTAATATGAAAAATAGAGGCACCATAGAAGATACAAGATACAAGGAACATTGGAGCTAGGACAATGGCGCCTCAGTCCCCTTCAAAGTAGGCACCTTGGGACCTCACACAGTTCTCCCAATCACCATCAGCTGCCCCGTCATATTTTCCTGAATCCCATCAATGGTCTGAAATCTCTTCCCTTTCAAAGGTGATTCTACTTTTGGGAAAAGCCAGAAGCCGCAGGCCACCAATTCTGGGCTGTAGGTAGGCTGAGTAACCTGGGTAATTTGATGTTTCGCCAAAAATCTGCACAAGATGTAATGCATGAGCAGGCTTGTTGCCATGAGGAAGCTGCCCATCACCAGGTGCCCATAGCTGTGGCCTTCTGAATCATCCTCATAGTTTCCTCCAAGGAATGTTCAAGCTTATCATAAAATTTGATGCAGACTCATTGCATCAACATAACTTGCTCAGTCATTTTGAATGGGATGGCCATGTAGTACACTTGCTCACTCAACAGCTTCTACCGCCTACTGACTAGTACAATGAAGTTGTTGTTGTTCGTGCACGCGCATTCTGGTCCACTTTCCTTGGTTGCAAGGTTACATTGATTTCACGCAAACTATTCATGTTATATTAACATTGGCTGGACTTTTTCCAGACAGCCCATATATATATCATACATATGTATCCTATGATATATATATCTTTGCCTGAGGATACATTTATTGATTCTAGAGACAGAGGAAGTAAGAGAGAGAGAGAAATATCGATGTGAGAGAGAAACATCGATGTGAGAGAGAAACATCGATCAATTGCCTCCCATAAATGCCCCAACCAGGACTTAACCCACAACCTAGTTACATGGGCTGCCCTGACGGGGAGTGGAACCTGTGACCTTTCTGTCAGTTTACGGGACGATGCTCCAACTAACTGAGCCATGCCAGCCAGAGCCAGAACTACTTTATATTTTTAAGTTGATCATTTGACAAACCCTTATAGAGATCTACTAAGTGCCAGGCTCTGGGCCAGGTCCTGAGTCTGCGGTGGTGAAGGAGCCAGCACGGCCCTGGCCCTGGGCGTCTGCTGTCTAGGGAAGAAGACAGGCAATAAACAAACCAAGAGAAAACAGAATTGCACACCGTGACATGTGCTCTGAGAGAAAAGACAACACACAGTGATGGAGAACAACAGGGTGATAAGGGACCTAATTGGAAAGAGTGGGCCGGGAGGATCTCTCCCAGGCAGTGACATTTAAACAGGACATTTTTTAGCGCAAACTTCCTGTTGCTACAGGAGTTCCATTGTTTCCTGCTCACCCCACCCCTGAGTGCAGAACTGGCTCTTTTCTGAGCTCGCGGAGCTTTCCTCCAGGACGGTGGGGTGGCGTTGTGGGTGCCTCCTCCTGCAAGCACCAGATGGCCCTCCGGGGACGGAGAATTTTGAGCTTCCTTTGGGCAGAGGGTTGCTTGGGGGTGGGGTGGTCATGGGGCCTAGGGGCTGGCACTTCAGAATCAGTGAAGCGCCTGCCAGTCAGGGCCATGAGGTTTGTTGACTTAGCTCTGACGCAAGAGGTAGGACTCACAGTCCTGTCGGTTTGCAGTTCTGATGTGTATATATCTCCCTGCGGGTGTATCATCTGTGTGTACCTCTGTGTGTATTGGTGTGTTTATATCTCTCTGTGTATTTGTGTGTGTACCCGTGTGTATATCCCTGTGTATCTGTGTGTAATTGTGTGTATCTGTGTATGTGTGTCCATGTGTATCTGTGTGTGTATCCATTTGTGTATCCATGTGTGTCTGTGTGTATGTCTGTGGGTCTCTGCGTGTATATCTGTGTATCCATGTGTGTATATCTATGTGTGTATCCATGTGTGTATGTAGCTCTGTGTCTCTGTGTGTGCACAAATGTGCACAAGAGCAGGTTCCTGCTCCAGACCCCCGGCACACAGGTCTTCCAGGTCTTCCTTCTCGTTTCCTGCCTGTGGGGCTGGGCTGGGTCTGGGCAACTACTTTTGGCTTTGTGGGTTGCTCTGTTAGACTCTGCCAGTAGGAGGTGCTAGGAGAGGGCTGGAAAGGGGAAGTCAATGGGCACACCTCTTCCGCCAGGCTGCCTTGCTGCAGAGAGGCCCTCAGATCCACTGGGTTTGGGTTCACAGAGTAGGCACCCTGCCAGGGCGTTTCTGAAAGGACTGATACCTCAAAACAATGCCCTTTTGTTTGCCAGGCTCCTTCTGTGCCTCTTCACAGCCTTTCAGAGCTACCGGCTCAGTCGATTCTCAAGCATGTAGGACCTCACTTTCCCCAGCCACGCAAGTCCAGGGTAGGAACTGTCACATGAACAGTAGCTGACAGGCTTTCTCGGGCCTTGGTCTCCAGGGTCCCCTCTTGGGCTGTCCCAGAAGGCGTCCTACCTGAGCTCGGGAGCTGAGTTCTGGCCTCTCAGTTCCAACTCTCTGAGGTGATTATCTGCAGCAGCTGCCCTTGGTGCCTCCAAAGCCGGACAAGGTGACACAAGGAGGCTGGGCGGGGGGCGAGGTGCCTGGGATGTTGCCCCTGCAGGGACTGGTTCCCACAGAGCGCATGGCGCCCTCCCTTGAGGGCAACGTCCTGCCTCTGCCCAGGGCCATGTGTCAACTCCCACACTGGTGGCCTTGGGCTCCCCAGATTTCACCAAGATTCTTGGCACGAAGCCTCCCTCACTCAGGCACCAGCCGTCAGGGGCCAGCCAGAGGCGTACCTGAGTGGCCGACACCAGTGGTCCCCCAAGGTATCCCTCCTCCTTTCTGTCCCCAGGTATTTGGCCAAGACCGTCTACCTTTTCTCTTGGGATGAGTTCCTTCTCAAAAGACCAGTGGATTCTTGGCGTCTTAGACTATAAGATATGTCTAAATGTCAGAGCAAACCCCACCGCGCACAGGCATAATCTTCATGCTTTGGGTGGGGAAACTGAGGTGCCTGAGGTCACACAGAGTCTTCAGATCCCTAATACCTGGTCAGTTCTATGTTCTTTTCACCACTCCATGCTACACGTCACCTCCTGGTGGTGCTAGAGGTTGTTTCGAAGTCGCCGCCTGACTGGCCAGGCCCAGCCGGTCTTGCCTGGTGCTTTGGGGCATCTCTGCAGTGGCTTCCACCCAGGCCCTATGTCAAAATCACCCAAGGAGCTTTGAAAACCACAGATGCCAGCGCCCAAGGCTAGCAGATCCTGCCAAGCTTAGTCCAGCCGAGCCCAGGCCTACCCCTGTGTGCCGAGTCCCGTTACTCGCGGTAGTTACGTTCTAGCATATGTGTGATAGGTATGCAGTCGCTGGGAACAATGACTGGGCAAACACTGAACCTTTGCCCCTATGGCAAATACAGACAGTTTCCTGCTAGCCTCTGGACACAAGCTTTTCATTAATTGAGCAATACCTAACCTCATTCTCTGTGTGCTCCTATTTAAAGACACCTTAATACAATTTGCTGAGTCATTAACGCTGAACGACAGCGCTGTAACTCACGCCTGAACCAGGTTTATCTAATGCTTGTCTTTTCCCCATAATGCACACCATGGACAGCAGATGAACTTCAGCTCTAAAATCATCAACAAAAAGCACAAAAATTTGGAAAAGCATGGCACTAACTAGACCGTGAAAAGGACACTTGTTTACAGCATGGGAGCCGAAACAAGAAGGCAGAGTGTCGCCTTCAGCTGAGAATGTCCTGGCAGGCGGCTCAAAGCTCCACCACTGCACATGTGTCCCCAAGAGACCAGGAAGGAGCCCCGAGGGCTGATTTGGGGGTAACAAGCTTCAGTGAGCAGGCAAACTTGCAAATAGGAAATCCAGGAGCCGTGACAATCCATGGTGGTTTCAAAGCTGTTTGCCCAGGAATGTTCTGGGTCTTACGGCCCCTGGCAGTGGAAGTTGGAGGCGGGGGTGGGGGGGGGGAGGTGGGGGTGGGGGCGTGACAGAGGGTACAGAGGACAGACGGAGGGGCCGGGGGCTGGTCTGGAGGTTCAGGAGAGCAGCCCAGGTTGGTGCCCGTGGTGCCTCGAAGCCAGCTGAGCAGGCAGTTTGGGTTCTGGGCTACGACCTCTGCCTTGCCCGCAGGACCCAAGTCTCAGCAAATCCTGGACTCCCGCGCCTC
Source organism: Pteronotus mesoamericanus (assembly GCF_021234165.1). NCBI lineage: Eukaryota > Metazoa > Chordata > Mammalia > Chiroptera > Mormoopidae > Pteronotus > Pteronotus mesoamericanus. Next base: position 132,441 of record NW_026555302.1, read on the forward strand.
TGCAAGCTGGGGGTTCAGGATTCCGTATTTGGCTTTGCCACAGAAATCCTGTGTGGTGGGGTTCTCAGCTTGGGTCACAGGCGCCCACTTCACACTTAGATGAGGTGGTGGCGTCACAGGTGGGCATAGGTAACCAGGTTCTTGGTGATCGTGGACAAAAAATTGAACCAAACACACAGAGTTTATAGGAGAAAGCGAGAGAAAGCAGATTTATTAAGCCACACAGAACATGGGAGCAGGCCAGCTCTGAGCAGAGAGGAGCAGAGAGTTGCAGAGCAGAGCCTAATAGCCTAACAGCCCTGACCTCAGGGGCTAGAGGGCTTTTATTCCTTTAGGGTGGGTCCATCCTGGCTAGTTTTGGCGGGCTTTTATTGCACATGTACAAGTACTTATATTATTTTAAAGTCACTGCACATGTGGTCTCCCATGATTTCTTTGACTGGCTACCGGGAAGGGGATCCCATCATGCTAATTTATTATAATGCTATTATAATGAAGCAGGGGTTAGGCAGAATCTTCTGCGCAGGTGCATTCCTGATTCACTAGGATTCAATGCTTTTCCAGACAACAGGAACTACCAGTCTTAGAACAGGGTCTCCGCCCTTTATCCCTGTTCTTTATCTTAGCCCTGGGGCGCATGGGGTTTCCTCCTTCCTGACTATCTCCTGCCTCAGTGACACCGGGGGGCCCAGCCCGAGCCCTCACCACAGCTCCCCACTGCCTCCCTCACCCCCGCAAGCTTCCTCCCAGGGCTCAAGGCTTCAGGCTGGGAGAGCGGGGGTCCCTCTGCTGCTCCTTCTGGGACCCTGAAGTGAACGGGGTTCCTCAAGCATGGTCTCCGGTGGAGAGTGAGGACAGGTCTTTCATAAAGTGGGGCGACGGCCAGGGTTGGTGTTTTCAGTGGGGAAGGGGTGCGGCGTCTGGGGGCGGGATGGAGCGGGGAGTGTGAGGATGGGCCAGGGAAGGGGTGTTCGTTCTGCACCCACACCCCCCTCCACCTGCTGCCCACACTGTGCAGACATCCTCTGCGGTCACGGGCGTGGGCTGGACGAGGCCCCAGCAGCCCTGCAGAGGTTTCACAGTGTTCGAGGGGCGGGGCGTGTCCAACCGGGCCCACGTGAGACCTGAGGCTGAGGCCGAACTCTGCAGAACTTTGTTAGCTCTCACCTTTGGGGCAGGACCCTAGGTCTGTTGGGAGCCCTCTCTGCCCCCTTAGAGCTGAAACACAACCGAACACCCCATTCCTGCCTCAGACACTCGTTTGCCCGTCCCCTCATGTCCAGCTGAAGGAGCAGTGACTGGGTAGGGCCCAGGAGACACAGCCTACCGATAAATACATAAGCTTGTTTTACAGAAAACCAAGCTTACCTGACACATTTTTTACATAGGGCACTTCACAGCCTTCTTGCGCTTAGGAGCGCCCTGGTTTGACCTGCCTCTTGCTTGCTACGTGATGGAAAAGGGTGGAGGCCTGATGCAGCTTGTTCTAAAGAGGGATAAACAGGATTCACTGTTCAACCTCGTAGCTCCAGGAAGCTCTGAGCCCAGGGGGAAGGGGTCCGCCAGGCCCAGGCCCCGCTGGGGGATGGCCTCAGGTGGCTGATGGCTGGTGCAAGCTCCCAGTGAACAAGGGCTTCTGCTGGCGGTGGGGGAGGGGGGATGAGGTGGGAGGGCCAGCAGGCCCCAGGCGGAGCCCCAGGGAGGGGATCCTGGGCTGAGCTCTGCATTCCGAGGGGAGAGTCATGGCCCGAGGGACGGCCTGTCCTCACGTAAGCTCATTCCCTGGGCTCCCAGCTACAGGGGTGAGCGGGCAGGTGTCCCTTCTAGAAAGCCCTTGTCACTGGGTTATTGCAGCTCCAGGGAGGGTGAGGGGTCAGGTTCTTACTCAGAACCTGTCAGGAACGGGGACATATACGGGAAGCTCCTTGAAATCATCTCTCCAGAATTCATCTCATCGTCTCTTTATAAAGGGTTTACTATTAACAAGCTAGAAAAAGTTTATTCAGGAGAAGTATTCAATTCAATACTCTTCACTCCCTCAAGGACAAGAATTACTCAGCTAAACAGATCTATTCTCTTCCTCCCTCCCTCCCTTCTTTCTTGCCTTCCAACTTCATTTATTTAACATTTGCTATGTACCAGGGGCTGGGTCCTGGTTCCTCCCTTAAGTTGATGCCTTTGCTTGTGGGTCCCCCTGGCTGGTGCCCAACCCCCACTCCCCTGCCCCTCCCCTTCCCCCACGAAACCAGCACCTCAGGGATGTCTTGGGTGAAGTGCCCCACGCACCCTGGGCACCAAGCACAGCCTGCCGGGCATTCCCCTGGCCCTGACTGGCCCTGGCTGAGGTGTGTGACCTGCCCTCCTGGTGGCAGGGGCCGCCTCAGGCGTCTCCGCTCTCGTCTGGGCACGCCCTCGAGGGCATGAGGAAAGACAGGCCTGGGCTCCCCTGCTGCCTTCGCTCCGGCAGCGGCCGCTCAGCGAGGTGTCTCTCCTTGTGGCCGGAGGAACGCACGGGGGATTTCTCTTCTGGACTGGCCTGTGTGCCTGTGGGTGCGTGTCTGTGTTTGCACCCCGCACTCTCCCCTCAGACTGGGAGCCCAAGCACATGAATCGTTTCTCCTCTTCCCCCCCAGATGCTTGATCCATCTACGGTCCTGACCCACTGTCCTGGAGTCCCAGGGGAAGGGACACTGGGGCTCCAGGCGGAGTTTCCAGGAGAGAAGAACCAGAAAACTGTCCCTGGCCGCTCCTCCCTGCATGCTGTCCCTGCACCCTGCCTTGGCCGGAGAGCCCGCGCAGGACACGCCCCGAAAACCCCCGCCGGGCCCGGACAGTCAAGGCTCCCCCAGCGCAGGGAGAGCCGACCTGCAGGGCCCTGGGATGGCATTTAAAAACAGTGCAATGAAGTGACAAGGGGTTTCTTGAGGATGGCCCCAGGGCTTGGGAGGGAGGGGTTCTGTTTGTAGGGGAAGGGGAGCCAGGGCCCAGCCTGACATCACATCGGCCGGTTCCAGGTTTTTCCCTCCACTTGTACTGAGCTGCTAGGTCTGCTTGCCTTGGAAGATTGCGTTTCTGTGGCCTCAGTGATTGGCAGACCTTCAGCCTGTCCTAAGCCTACAGCTTTCCTCTGTTCCAACGATACTGCGGGTCCTCAACCAAGGGCCTGGGGTAGAGGGAGGTGCCCCCGGTGGCCGTGTCCCCGCAGGACGCCTGCCCCGAGCTCCCTGTCTGTGTTAGTTGGAGACAGCACTGCCCAGGGGCTGCTCAGGGCTGTAAGCACCCAGGGAGGGTGGGGGACACCAAGACCGGTGCTTTCCTGGCTCTCAGACGCGGGGTGTTGGGGATCCCAGGAAGCCCTGCCTTCCAAAGGAAAGAGCCCCTGCCTAGGGCTCCCAAGTCATGAGCTGCGACGCTGGCTCCCACTCATCAGCATGGGGCTCTGGGGATCCTGGTAAGTGACCATTTCCTTACCGGTCCTCTGAGGGGTTGTCCTGTGGAGCTCAGTGTGCTTTGAAAACTGTCAAGTGCTGTTCCTATGCAAGTGTTGCTCTGCTCTGGGCACTGTCCCCAGGTGAGAACGAGGGCGAGGGTTGTCCTGCGCATTCGGGGAAGCTCCTGGCCTGGGGTTTCTGAGCCAAGCTTCACAGGAACTGAAGCGTCGCCAGCTCAGTCGTGGGCAGGGGTTCATGTGGGGGTCACAGCCAGACCCAGCCTCTGTGGTACTGTGTGGGCTTTAGGAGTTTTGTCAAGAGTGGAGTGGATGTCCCCGGGCACCCTAAGAGCTCCGGGGGCTCCGGGGACAGCTGGGCTTTTCTGCTGGGCATAACGTTGGCCTTGAGGAGTCAGCCCCAGGAAAGGGATCGCTGCCTCCTCCCTTCTGCCCCTGCACTGCTCTGCCCGTCCCCAGCCAGGGCCTCCGACAGGCGACAGGCGGGGAGCCTTTGCCCCGGGGAAGCAGGGCCAGGCGTGGCCTGCCTGGCTCAGGACTCAGCTGAGTGGAAGGCCTGGGAGAGGGGACCCCAGGACAACAGAGAAGCTCAGGTGCAGGTGCCGGATCAGGAGCTGTGCGTGGCAGCTAGAGCGCCCTGCCCCAGGAATGCGGAGGAACAGGCTTGCAGGACCCTGAGGGGCGCTGTGGACGTGCAGTCCCTTGGTGGCTTGTTCCTCTTCCCGTCCCACCCTGCGTCCTCACCTGTCGGCCCAGAGGAAGGCTGTCAACAGTTCAGAGCACCAGGGGTCAGGAGGGCAGCGAGCCCCAGGCTGCCGCAAGCAGGAACAGCTCTGTGTTACAGGAGCCATTCCTGACTCAGAGATGGTGTGAGCAAGAAGCACACGAAGAAAAGGAGGGTCCTCCTCCTCCTTCACCAATGGTCTTTGGCCCTTTTGAAGCCAGGCCCCCCAAAACAATTCCTGACTTGGGAAAGCCAAGGATGTTTATTTACATGTCCTTCCACCTGTGGGTGTGGGCCTGGACTGTCACGCTGCATTTCTGTGTGACAGTCCCCAACTCTAACTCCTAGCATGTGAAACAGCAAACCCAGGGCTTGATGCAGAACATGCTGAGCTTCGGTTTCCGGTCCTCGTGCTGGGGATGATACTGACGTCCGTCTTACCTCCCCCTGTGACGCTGGGGCTCTCCCCCCAGCCCCCCCACTTCTTCTTTTGGGTAGCTATTATGGTTACTGCTGTTTTTGTCGTTGTCACTGCCAGGGGAGTCTAGGTAAAATGACTGAGTCACTTGTTCTCCATTTTTGAAGCAGGGGAACTCCTTTAACATAGAAAGAGATCGCAGACCCCTAAACTCTGAATGTGGATTGAGCAGACACATGACAAAAATGTTACTATGAATTCAACTAAGAAAGTATTTCAGCAGCATTTATATACAGTTAAGTCATTCTCTCTTAATGTACACATAAAATGTACAGACAACACCTGCCTTCCCTGTGGATTTGCAGACCCCTGAGGTCAGTCTAAACCTCGCTCCCCACCCGCTCCAAGCCCGAGCCCTGCTGGGTGCGGCCCTTGCCTGGCCGCATCGAGCTGCCTTGCGCCGCCCCAGTGGGCTTACATTCTAGCATGTGCTTGCCTCTGGGTCACCCCTGGGTCACGCTGGGGGAAAGGACAGCTGAGGATAACAGGGGCCTCTTCTCACTGTTTTCCAGGACAGATCATGCTGCTGGGGACAGAGTTTGGCCATGGGTCCCACAGTCATAAGGATGTTGCCTGGGCCTCTGCTCAGAGGACCAGCTGGGTGGGGGTGCGGCTGTGCTCTGGGATAGAACAGGCAGGTCTGGCCTGGCTGGGGGTCCACAGTGCCCATCTGGCTGGAGCCCTGGTCTTGCTGCTGTCAGCACATGACACCCCGCCCTCCTGTACGAGGGTAAGGTGGACAAAAAATAATGCGCCTCCCCAAATGTCCCCATCCTGATCCCCAGGACCTGTGAAAATGGCGAAAAAGGACTTTGCAGGTGCGGTCAAGTTAAGAATCTTGAGATGAGGAGGTTATCTTGGGTTATCTGCACGGCCCTACACAGAGTTAGGAGGGTCCTGGTAAAAGGGAAGCAGGAGGGTCAGGAGGGAGTAGAAGCGGGGACCGAAGCCAGACTGGAGTCCTGTGAGGAAGCGGGTGTGAGCCGGGAAATGCCTGCGGCTCTGGAAGCGGGGCGGGCACACTCAGGCCCCCCCCCCGCCCCCCCCTCACCTCCAGGAGCAGTGCAGGCCCGCAGCCACTGCGCCTTCAGCCCAGCAGGACTGATTTGGGAGATCTGGCTGAATGAAGCCACTAAGTTTATGGAAGTTTGTCACAGCAGCCACGGGAGACTAATACACAGACCAAAGTCCAGGCTCAGAGGAGTGGAGACTATAGTAAGTTCTGGGCTCTGCTCCAGCTACGACTACCTCTTTTCCAGGAGAGGCAGCCCACTGAGGACCTGACGGAAACGTCCCAGGGCCTCAGTGTCTTCGTTCTGGTCCAGAAGGCATATTTTTTTTCCAGGTGAAATGCTGACACCAAATTACTTCATATGTCAAGAGTCTCAAAATTCAGTGTCATTGGGAGCCACAGTAACATGATAACTTGACTGAGTGGGCAGGTATAAGGCAATAGGGAGTGTTGGGACCTGCGGCAAACCAGAGAATACAGGACTTGCTTAAAGATATCAACTTTACGTAACAACAAGAGCAATAAATCCAGCCAAACAAAACTGATGTCTAATCTATTGGTACGGCGTGCGGACTGGGAGCTTGGGGTCCCTTGTTTACCTGCTAGTTTCTGGCTGATCACAAAGGAAGGTGGTCCCTGGGGTAAAGAAGGGCCCTGGATGTGACGAGGGCTCCCCAGCCCTGGCTGCCCTTTGGAGCCCGCTCCGCAGCCCGGCCCAGACCCTCACTGCCCCTAGCCTGCATGTGTTCTACAAAAAATGTGATAAAGAGCCAGGAGAGACTCACTGGACCTGCTGGCCAGCCGCCTCTGCCCCACCTCCCTCATTCTTTCCACCTGCACAAAACCCTTAAAGTCCACCCTGGGGACCTTGCCCTATTAGCCGCGAGGCACCACCGTCTCTCTCCTTCCTCTCTAACAAGGTAGGCCCTTGAGTGGAACAACTGAGAGGCTACTACACTGAGTCAAGCTCCAGCCAATTCAAACCACAGGTTAAGACTGACTGGGACTCAGGAAAGAGGGACACTCTCCCAGAAAAGGACCAGGACACGGATGTTGTAGAAAAGAGCATAAGCTTTAGAGTCAGACAGACCTGGGTGAGGCCCCACTTCACCACTTACAGCCGTGTGACTTTGGGCAGCATACTTAACCTCCCTGCACCTCAGTTTTCCAATCTTTAAAATGGGGACATAGTCTTTCCTTTGCATTTTTAAAAAAGATTTTATTTATTTATTTTTAAAGAGGAGAAGGGAGGGAGAAAGAGAGGGAGAGAAACATCAATGCGTGGCTGCATCTCACTCGCCCCCTCCTGGGGACCTGGCCTGCAACCCAGGCATGTGCCCTGAGTGGGAATCAAACTGGTAACCCTTTGGTTCACAGGCTGGCACTCAATCCACCGAGCCACATGAGCCAGGGCTGCGTTGTTTCTGTGAGGATTAAATCAGATAATGTACAATATGTGAAGGGCAGTGCCTAGCCTATAGGAGGGGTCTGTGCACAGAGCCTGGAACTGTTAGCTTGGGTTAGAATTCTCCTTCGTGGTTGCATGACCTTGGTTAAGTTGGTTCACGTCTCTGGGCAGAATTTTCTCATCCACAAAATGGGTTCACTGTTGTTCTCATAGGGTTGTTGGGAGGATGAAGTGGGATAGCACACGCCAGGGACTCAGACCACGCCTGGACTTGGCAAGGACTCCATGAGCATGTATTAGGTCCATTCTGATGGTAAGCGTGTGTCTCCTGTACCTGGTGGGCTCCGGGGAGTGGGGTGGAGAAGTCGGAGTCTGTTTCCTGGTCTTCATGGGAGGCTGACCGCAGTGTCCCTGCTCCTGTCTACCTAGTTCCTTCCTCCACTTTCTTCCACCAGGATCTTCCACCATTTCACCTTCTGCCACATCCCCAGACACAAACCTGGCAGCCCCTGGTAACCACAGCCCTGGACCACAGGGCTGCTGGGCTCCATGGAGTGCCTGGGCAGGGCCAGGGCTGCCCTCTGTCTGAGAAGCCCTGTTAGGACAAGACACGGGCTGTGCGCCAGCCTTGGCCTACCAGATGAATCACTCCACGTGCCAGGTTGTTATCTAGGCTCGCAACGGGCCCTGTGTGCTGCTTTGTGTGTAGTGTTTCTTTCCATTCCACGATTCAGAAAATGCCAGCCACTCAGCCATGTGATGCCCTAATCTTCTGCCAAGGGACTGAGGGCAAAGGGTGTCTGGAAAACCCTGGAAGCCTGGGGCGGGCCGCTGTGAGTGCGGGGAAGCGGCCAGGCCCGGGGAAGCAGCGTTGGAACTTAGGAAACGCTGTGGTCAGGAAGAGCGCTCGGGGTGCAGGTGTGGGGAGACCAGGGACCCGCCCACAAGGGCAGCTGCTGTGGGCGAAAGACCCTGATGGCTGCATGCAGATTGCCACCGTCCCGCCCCCAGAAAAACGGTGTCATTATTTCGTCTGATTATAAATGTAAAGTTTGTTTATGCAAAATGCTTTAAAATTTGCTTAATACATTTTATTTATTAAGTTTTAGAGAGAGAGAGAATCATCAATTTGTTGTTCTACTTACCATATTTTGCCATGTATAGTGCACACTTTTTTGCCCAATTTTTTGAGGGAAAAATAAGGATGCACATTATACATGGGTGTAATGATTACATACCATGGGTATAGTAATGGGTATAATAACCCTGTGTGTGATGCACACAGAAATGTGGGTGTGTATTACACAGAGCAAAATACGGTGTTTCTGCACGCACCGCTTGATTCTCGTATGTGCTCTGACCAGGGATCAAACGCGCAACCTCGGTATAGTGGGACAACTCTCTAACCAACTGAGTACTTGGCCAGGGCTATGCAAAAATCTGATCAACACAGCAAACTATAAAAAAAGAAAGGACATATCTCCTGTATGCTGCCATCAGACACCATTTTAACCCATCAAGCCGTTGTCCCCGTGTCTTCAGGCTCAGAACTGCCTGGTCCGCTGAGCTCCTGGCTGCAGCCCTGGTCCCATTCTGGCTCCTGCGCCAACCCTGGGTCACTGTGCCACCGAACGCCATGGGGAGATGGGCCAGACCTGCGCTCTGGCATCCGGGGTCTAGTCCCAGTTTGACGGTGAGCTGGCTGTATGCCCTTAGGCAAATCACTGAGTCCTATTTTTCTATGCAGTTAAAAACGGGATAATAATTGTGTTGATTTGTTGAGAGGATGAAAGGCATGAGGGCAAATTAAAACTGCAGGCTTGTAAAATACCTTCAAATGGAAAGGAGGCGTTGGCTTGATACCCGTTCCCCGTCTCCTCTCACTTAACCCGCGGGTTTTAGGCTGCACCCAGCGCCCCGCCCCCGCTCCACAGCTGAACTGGGTCCGCCCTGGTCGACCAGAGGCTTCCCCCAGAAATGGCTCAGAGGAGGGAGGTCTCAGGCTGGGCCCCCAGTCATGGTGGCACCGCGCCCGAACGTCGGCCAGCACCAAGGCGCACAGGCCGAAGCTCAGACACCGTGGCAGCCGCGTTCGGTTGCCAGTGTCGCAACAGGACGGCTCCCCGTCACCGCCCACACAGATCCTCGCGCTCGCGGTGGCGGGGCCGACGCTCCCAGCCGCCCCGCTCAGGAGTCCTGTCTGATTTCAGGAACCTCTGTGAATTCCCCAATTTTAAAAACCGTTTTAGATTGTAGTTAATTTAAGTAAAAGGCTAAGCAAGAAAAGGGATTGTGTACTTACACCAGGGATGAGAATGACAATATAAGAACGTTAGTTTAGCTGTTTCCCAACTACTCGCATTCATCTCAGTGATGCACCTTTGGACTTGGTGCATCCTCACATTTCCCATTTACAGGAGAGAAAAAGGAGGCTCCAGGGACATGCGTCCCCAGGCAGCACGGGATTTCCCGGTGACCCGCTCTCTCCCTGGGGCTAAGCCAGCTCCAGCTCCGACTCAGGAGCCCTGGCCGCCACGCACCGCCCCCCGCCCCCGCCCTTCCCCACACAGCGCTCTTTAAACTGTGGCAACTCAGGGCTTAAGAAACACTAGCTGACCATGCTGAGAGCTGGGAAAAGGAACGGGCAGAAATGTTCACCTGTCTCAACTCCCCTCCAGACACAAATTTACCCAGACGCTAGTCTGCACCCAGGAGTCTCTAACAATGCAGACGCTGCAGCAGGCACGGGGACTCTGAACACAAAGGAAAGCTTCCAGGGCAGAAGACAGAGGGGTCTCTCTTCAGACTTAATACTTAATTGGGATTCGTTTAGCCATAAAATGACCTTCAGAGGAGTGGGAACAGGCTGAACAAGGGTGGCGAACGGGACAGAGGGCAGTTAGAGGAAAATGCTCCCCAAGGTGGCTGGGGCATCCTCTGGCAACCAGCATGAAGGGGGAATCACAAAGGGTTAAGAGCGTCGCTTGAGGAGCCAGCCTCCCAGTCCTGGCTCCATCCTCTCAGCTGTGTGACTGCATGAGCCCTGTTGCCTCTCTAGGGCTCAGTGTTCTCATCTGTGAACTGGGACATAATAGTGTTCAGTTCTTAGGGATCTGATATAATCAATAGGCCCATTGTTGGCGCTAAATGAGAGGCTGTGAACCTCTCCACGCAAATTAGGCTCCAACTCTAGCCAGCGAGGGTCAGTGTAAAGCGCAGAGCAGCTTGTGTGGAGGGCTGTCGAAGGGGCGGGGGATGATGGGTCCCCAGAGATGCCACAGGGCAGCAAAGACCCCTACACCCTGACAACAAAGGTGGGATTCAAACCACTCGCACCCCCGCTGAGGGGGGTGTGGTCCTCAGGCTCAATACACTCGATAAATTGGTGTTAAGACCCATCATTATCTAAATCACACTTCTGCCAGGTCACCTGTTCCCTGTGCCTGTCTTCACAGGACAAGGTACCTGCCTGTCAGCCCTCACCCCCTCTCCAGTCCTGCAGGGTGGGATGGGGGAGCGCGGGGCTGAGCTGGTGGGCGGCAAGGCCCTCAGCAGTGAGTTCAGTTCTCTCACGTTGATTTTTACAAAGCCCAGTGATAAAGACCCCCCAAGTGCTGCTAAAGGTCCCGCCCCAGAGTGTTGTTTTAGGTCTCTCTGAATTGCTGTCAAGATCCTGGGGCTCCAAACGTGTGGCCAGGTCAGCAGCTTCTTTCCAGCCTGTGTGTGGCGGGCGGGGGAATGGTGGGTGCCTGTGGTCTCGGGTGCAGCTTTGTGGCTCTGCCACCACATGCTGTCCCCAGCACATCTTGAGTGAAAAAACAGGAGGCAATGGATGAGGTGTCTTCTCGCCATCCCCACTGATGTTGCTCAGGTCAGGGCCTCGGCTTCTCTCGCCTGGACTAACAGGGCTCCCTCCCACCAGCCCTATCATATTCCACATTCCACACTTTTGCAAAAAAGATCTCTTTTTTAAAAAATCCTCACTGGAGGACATGTTTCCACTGATTTGGGGAGAAAGAGAGACAGAGAAAGAGAGAGAGAAACATTGATGTGAGAGAGAAACATCTGTTGATTGCCTCCTGCATGCACCCAACCGGGGATCAAACCCACAACCTAGGCCTGTACCCCGACCAGGAATTGAACCGCAACCTTTTGGTACGTGAACGATGCTCCAGCCAACTGAGCCACATAGTCAGGGTGAAAATGATCTTTTTAAAGTGCAAATTTGGTAATGCCACCTTCCTTTGTCCCTCTACCAGCACAGTGCACAAACCCTTAGAAGGTTCCCACTGTCCACGATGCATTTGAAACTTTCAAGGCACAGCCTCAACTCACCTCTTCAGCCTCACCAGCTCCCCCAAGCCTTACTCTCAGGTCCTACTAAACACCTTGCATTCCCTGAAGATGCACTGTGGTCTCAAGCCTTCATGCTTTTGCCTAAGCCATTCCCTGTGCCTAACCTGTCGCAGGTCCACTGTAAAGAATTGCTACGCTCAGTGAAAGCACCATGTCCCCTGGGAAGCTTTCTCTGACTCTGTAGAGACAGGAACTCCTCCCCTCTCACAGTGCTCTCACCTCTACTGTTCCAAGGCGGCAGCAGAAAGGCTTGACTGGCCTCCCTCATCTGGACACTAGAGGGCAGTGGAGTGCAGAGGAGCAACAGGTGCGCAAGCTGCCTGAGGCTGTTGAGCTAGTGAGGGGAGGTACCTGGCTGCAGGCTCTACCCTGGCTTCGCCCTTCCACACAGAGCAATTTGGGCCTGGCCACACCTTACTCCCGGAATGCTGCACAGCCCCCGTGTGGGTCTCCTGACCTCCGGACTCCATCTTCGCTCCTCTATGCACAGGGCTGCCCCAGCCACTGTCCTTAGCCATTATTTTCATCATCTTTTCTCTTCCCCACTCTACCCCACCCCACTTCTTCAAGAACACACATCTTATGATTTCCATACTAAGGCCATACTCTCATTTTGGGTTTCTTTTGTTTATTAAATGTTTGCAACTTCAAAGCAATAAAAAATAAGAAAAATAATTTATAAGACCATGCCATAATTTATATTTTGTGCCTCCCCATGTATGTATGTACCATGATTTGCTGTGTATAATGTGTTCCAGTGTATAGTGCGCATCCATGTTTTTGGCCCAAGTGTTCAGGGCAAAAAAATCCTTTTGTTTTAATTTTTTAATTCAATTTTTTATTTATATTTAGAAACAATACCGAAACAATATATTTATCACATTCCAGGGTATTATTTTGCATATGGACATTGTTATTGCTTTGTAGAGTTATACTTTTAATGCATAAGCATAAATAAAAGGATTAAAAACATTTATATAGCTGTAGAATTAGTACTACCCATGTATAATGTGCATCCTTATTTTTCCCTCAATAATTTGGGCAAAAAAGTGCACATTATACATGGCAAAATATGGTATGTATATTTGTGTTATGGTCAGGGCATAGATACAATTTTAAATTTAACTGCTGTGGCCTAATTTAAAATCATACACAATTTTTCAAATTATTGTGACTATAAATATCAACACGAAGACCACCAGCTTAAGTTTCAAGGCCACGCTGGCCAGCCTCTCCATCCCACTCACCCCTCCCCAGCACAGATTCTGCCGCTCTTCTGAGACTAGAATTCTTGTTCCCCACCAGCCTGTTTCGGGAACACCCCCTCCCCCCTCCCACCGAGGGTGCCGGTCCTTCCAGACCTCTGCGCAGACACAGACGTCTCCCCTTCCAGAGCAGGCAGCCCAGCGCAGCTGCCTCGCCCCTGCCGCCCTCCCCTCTCGGATGAAGCTTCCTGCGGGTAGACCTGGCCCGAGGTCCTGCCTCCACCAAGTCTATGCATGTCTTAAGGCAGTTGTAACAAATTACCATGGACCTGATCGCTTAGAGCAACAGAAATTTAATCTCTCACAGCTTTCTGGAAGCTACAAGTCTGAAATCAGGTGTCAGCAGGACCACATTCTCGACAGAGGTTCCAGGGGAGAATTCGTCCCTTGCCTCTCCTGGCTTGTGGCGGAGGTCAGTATTCCTTGGGAGTTATCGTGTCTCTGCCTCCATCTTCACATGGCCTTCTCCCCTGTGTCTTTGTCTCAAATCTCCCACTGAGTCACTTTCATAAGGACACTTGTCATTATAATGGATAATCCAGGGTGATCTCCTCTTCTAAGATCCTTAATGACATCCACAAAGATGATTCTTCCAAATAATGTAACACTCACAGGTTCCAGAGATTCGGACGTGGACATATCTTCTTGGGGGCCACCATTCAATCCACTACAGTCTCGATTACGAAGCTGTTTAGGGCCTGACCTCAGGGCCAGCATGGAACCAAGTGGGGGCTCCCAAACCTAGCCGACCACCAAAATCACAAGTGTGCGAGTAGGACTTGGAAAATGCCCCAGCTCGGGCTCCCACAGTGAGTCAGATTCAGGAGGTCTGGCACCATGCCTGGCTATTAGTCAGAACCTGACAGGTTTTGCTACAGTAACAAACAAGCCCAGCTGCCAGTGGCTTGACACAGCAAGTTTCCTTCTTGCTTGCTCTCTCCCAAAGATCACCTTGGGTTGGTTGGGGACTCTCCTGGGACTTGTCCTCAGGCCAGGCCCCAGGCTGATGGAGCAACCACCATCTGGAGGGTTGCTGGCCTCTGTGATGGGGAAAAAACTGCGGCGATTAATGAACTGGCTTTTAATTCCCGTTCCACGCAGAAAGTGACACTCATCACGTCTTTGGCCAAGCACCAGCTGCGGTGGGATTGTGACCCTTACCATGTACCTGGGAGAACGAGGGCCTGGCCTCTATAGAAAGCGCCACAGGTTTAGGGGAGTGCGGCACCGGACAGCCCTCGGGGGAGATCCTGGCCGTGTCCTTTAGCACAGAGTCATCGCACCTCTCACAAGGGTGTCCTCACTCACCGGGGCACCACGGAGAGCGGGACAGTGAGCAGGGTGAGCCCGATGACCTGCAGGTCTTACCTGGGAGCGCTGCTCCGCCAACAGCAGGAACTCACCCGGGTTCACAAGGGCTAAGGACGAGGTGACGGGAAAGAACTGACTAGAGGCCTGGCGAGCCTGGTTCAGGAAAACGGCAGGACATGCGCAGGGGCGGCCAGGCAGCCGGCAGCCTCGTCGCTGCCACTCGGTCAGCTTAGGATGCGGGTGTGGGTGCTGCTACCAGTGTCACGAGGACTGGACTCTTGACCCCACTGCCACGTCTGTCATCTCTAACTGCCGGTTTCTCCCTTGAGAGACAGAGCCCTGAGCACAAGCATCCCTGGGCTGAGCCTGGGTCACACATGGGCCTGGAGAACTGGCTCCCACCAGGACCACACACCGTGGAACCCCTTCTCCAACCAGGCAGGGACTCAAAGGAGGGCGGGCAAAGATCAAAGGACACCCTCTACTGAGATCCCCTGCTCCTTCCCCAGAGTGAGCTCCTCCCGGGGGAGGGGGGGCATCCAGGCGTTCACCTGACTCTCTGCAGAGCCCCTTTGTTCCTTTTCCTTGGTTGGGGGGGAGTGAAGAGAGGGAGGTGTGGCATCTATTTGATTGTCTCTGCTTCGGTCCCGTGGAGGCCATAGTATCACCCAGCAGGACGGAGGTGGCTGGTTTGGATATGGCTGCGCCTCTGCTCACCCCCGGAGAGGCTGGGGAGCAAAAGGAGGAGGCAGGACAAGCCGGCTCCATCATAAGCCTGCACAGAACGGTGAAAATGAGGTGTGAAGAAACCTGTTTGGCTTGAAGGGGTTGTGAGAACTGGCATAGCAGCTTGTCATAAATGCTGGCTGCTGATCAAGTCATGTTGACCCTTAAAAAACACTCCGATGCTTCAGGAGACTGAGTTTATTTTTAGCAGCAAGGCTTTCTTCACATCCTGGGGCCCACAAGGATACCTGGGATCCAGGCAATGTTGCTGGGGAGGGAGGCCGCAGCCCTGCTCAGAGAGAGCGGCTCCGGAAGTGTGAGAAGGGGCGCAGAGCGGGACTCACGACTTTCCCCAAAATGGTGATTAAGAAACAGGGCCACACCACCCCAGGGTGGGTAAAATGCAAACACCCAGTTAAATGTGAATATCAGACAAACGTCAGGCAATTTGGGGGTATACTTTTACTTTTAAAATTACTTTTCTGAAATTCAACTTAATGGGATGGCCTGTATTTTGTTTTGTTTTTTTGTTAAACCTGGAATCATTACTTGGCTTTGCTGCTTTTCTTTTATTTATTTTGGGGCTTAGGTTAGATTTTCTTGGAATCAGGGTTTTTCACTGTCAGAAAAATAAAAGTTGTGAAAGTCGTAGCTGCCCTTCTTCCCCCACTCCCTACATTGTAAAACTTGGCTGCAATGAATGTTTAATGCATTCTTTCACCCCGTGCATATTTTGTGGGGCCCCTTTGAAACCCCAGACGCTGGTGCAGACAGACCATGGGGCTATGCTGAGGCGAGTGAGGCCGAGCCGCTGCCCTCCGAGAGCTCTCTGAAGTTGTTGAGGCAGACGGTCAACCTCTGATCATGTGTCGCTGGGAGAGCAAGGTACAGGGAGATGGTTGCTGCCACGTGAATCTTGGCAGAGCAGAGAAACGTGAAGCAGCAGAGTGGCGTTCGCTAAGCAAGCGTTGCCACTGGCACTCTGGTTTCCAAAGGTTCTTGGTCAACATTGATGGGCACAGCGTTTGGGAAGACATTGATCTTATTACGTAGTAAAGCAACAACTTTCCGTTAGGTTGGCTTTAAAAATAAGACATTTCCTTGGGTTATCTTCAGGCTCTGACACCAGGGATGTGATACTGTGATTTCTAATAAAACACATACATTAGGTCTTCATGGCGCTCTGGCACAGAGCTCCTAAAACCTTGGCATCTCCTAAGTGATGAGAATGATAAAAATGTCTCTTGTTATGTTAATGAGGTGGCTTTGGGACCTGGTACCTAATGACAAGGACTAGTTCCAGGGGGCCAATCACATGATTCGAAGGTTGGCTTTCAGAACTGCACTGCCCGCCCCCTGCCCCCCCGCGGCCCGGCCCCCCCCTCCCCGCCCCCGCCCCAACCCAGGACATCCCTGGAGGGGAGAGGGGCTGGAGGTCGGATCAATTTACAATGGCCAGTGACTCAGTCAGCCACGCCTCTGTGATGAAGCCTCTGTAAGGACCCAGGAGCACAGGGTCCTGAGGGCTTTCGCATTGGTGAGCACATGGAGATTTGAGGGGCCCCTCAGAGAGTGTGGGAGTTCCACACCCTTTCCAGACCGTCCTGTGCATCTCCTCCGCCTGGCTCTTCCCAAGTTACATGTGCAGTTAATACGCCTGTGACACAGAAAGTAAAATGTTCCTCTGAGGTTTGTGCACTGCTCTACCAAATCAATAGAACCCGAGGAAGAGAGCATGGGAACCTCTGATTTATCACCAGTTGGTCAGAAGCACAGGTGACAGCCTGGACTTGCAATAGGCATGCTGAGTTGGAGGTGGTGATTCGAGCCTACAATTTTAGCCGATCAGTCTCAAGCCCAGGAAACAACAGCCTGGGTTTATGATTGGTATCTGAGGAGGCGTGGGCAGGCTTGTGGGACTGAGCCCTTAAACTGGCAGAATCTGATGCTCTCTCTGGGTAGATAGTGCCAGAACTGAGCTGAATTCTTAGATATGCTGCCAGTGTCTGAGAACTACCATACTTGTTGGAGATGAAGGATTCTCCCTCCTCCTCCCCGACTGCCTGCCGCCAACACACATGTAGGACTTGGGCTGGGGAACCTAATTTAAGGGTCCGACCCAAGACCAGCTGGTTTGGGTGGAGGAGAGGACATGGTTTGGCGTGTCCTTGACACCCTGTCCCAGCCCTTACCAGTAACAGGAACGTGGCTGAAATGAAGATATTCTGGAGGAGGAAGGTTCAAAGGGCAAAATGTTCTCCACCCTATAAATTCCCAAGTATACACCTCAGCCCTAAGCAGGACAAATAAACCAGAAGGAACTCCTTCTTGCGAAGGGCAGAGTTATTCTTTATCACCTAAGGAAACAGCAAGGGCAAAACCAAAGTACTCTGTTATCATGAACATTGATTATTACCCTTCCTGAAAAAAAACCATTAGAGGATATTATTGCCTTTCTGGAAGAGCCTGTCCTCTGGGAACCAGGGCTGGCTTTGGGCAGGTATGGCGGTCCTTCCACTGGGAGCCCCCATGTGGATTGTGTGTCTGGAAGTGGGTGGCAGCTGGACTCGCAGAGGCTGGTCTGAGGCTGGGAGACTCAGCCCTAGAGCCTGTCACACCTGCCTAGGAAGAGGTGAGGTCTCCAGCATGTGACCACCATGCGGTGGGCCCTGCAGCCGTGTGGGCCGTGTAAACGAGGCTCAGCGATGGTTTTGTGTGCGTCCAGAAGAACTACACGTAGCCCAAGGATTAGTGAGCCAACCGCAAGCCTGTGGAAATCAAGAATGTCGTTTTCTCCCGCTCCCATGGGAGCCAGAAATAGAACTCTGCCCTTTGTCCTTCAGAAGCTGAGACAACTGCGCGTGGGTGTCACCAACCACAGGTCCCTTTGTTCCTCTCTCCTACCCACTCCCGCGTCCCTTCCCTCCCTCCCCTGACCTAAGCCACAGCCCGTGGATGCTGCGGGTTGCACCCAGCCTGCTGTCTGGCAGCTGGGTGTCGGCGGTTCCCCTGGGGCACGAGGAGCGCCGTCTGGAGAAAGCTGCGGCTGCTGGAAGCGCAGAGCTGTTTCCTTGCCTGCGTCAGCATCACGCCCAAAGCTTTCCTCAAGCAGCTGACCTGACCTGAGGCCGTTCAGACACGCTGGCCTTATTCCTAGCAGTAACTTCACTGTCAGAGATGCTTCTAAGGCTTTAAAAACTTCATGAGCTGAGGCCCGCAATAATGCCTCTGCCTCTGTGCACGCATTATGTACTGTGTGTTTTCTATGCATGAATCTTATCTGGCTCCCTGCCCTCAGATTCCCTGGGGTTCAGCAGGTGGGCAGCCCCAAAGGAGGAGGGCAGGAGGGAGAGGCTGAGGGTAGGTATTGTGCTTATTTGCCATTCAGTGGCCACAGGCTGGCTGGTCCCCTCCCCCTGCTGACGATCCCAGCGCCTGTCTGAGCTTGGCCACATCACTCTCTTTGTCCCCAAATTCTGGAAACACCTTCCTCCATCAATCCCTGACTGGTGTGGCTCGATTGGTTGGGCATTGTCCCAACAAAGTTAAAGGTTGCGGGTTTGATTCCTGGACAAGGCACATGCGTGGGCTGCAGGCCAGGTCCCTGGTTGGGGCACCTGCAAGAAGCAACCGATGGATGTTTCTCTCCCTCTCTCCCTCCCTTCTTTCCCCTCTCTCTAAGACGAAAAGAAAAATGAAAGACTGAAGGGGTAACAGCTCAGCCGCACAGTTCCCAGCCCTGGTCCTGCACGACCCCTTGTGATTTTTCTACCTCACGTCATGCCTTTGTAAGCAGTCCCTTTATTAAGTGACCCAATCGGAATATGCTCTCTACTGCTGCATCCATGGGGGGGGGGGTGTGTGCGTACATACGCACATACATTCTGCACACACATTCACACGTCGTGAAATGGCCCTCACCCTTGCCCCATGAGGCAGTCTCCTGTTTGTGATTCTATTCTAATTCTTAAGAATGCTTATCCCACTGGATCCCACGACCCACATGCAGGTCTCCATCTCTAGTTTGAAAAGCACTGCTTGGAGCCAGCCCGGGGAGACAGCCCCCCGCTGGCCCGCGACAGCATCTAGCAGAGGTCAGCAGGGGACACGCCATGGGGACAGCCAGGTGACTGCGGAGGGGCGTTTCCTGAGGCCCCTTGGGAAGGCTGGGCCGCTCTCGGAGGGCAGTTCCTGTCTGTGGCCATCACACTGCAGGGGGCGGGTCTCCACAGCCTGAGCCGGGCTCTGGGGTGACTCTCACCACGGCAGGAGCGCAGACCCTGCAGTGCTGATTCAGCCATCCGCGGCGAGGACACAGTCGCCGGTGGGCCGGAGAGCTGTGTTTAGCATCAGCACCCTTTCTCCAGTGGAGAGTTCTGTCTAGAAAGCCTGGCTATCAACAGAAGGCGCTGGGCCAGCTCAGCCCCAGAGTGAGGGAGTTTTCGGAAGCCTGCAGAGGCCCTGGGCGGCCCGAGCGCCTCCCCGCGGCGTGCCTGCCTCTCCGCCTCTTTGTCCCTGCATCCTCGCTGAGGCCTTGACTTCCTTGCTCTACTCCCTTCTGTGTCTGAGCAACTGAAGCTTCTTAGTTCTTGGTGGTGGCGGGTGGGGGTGGCTGTGTCCACCATGGCCACCCATGGCTACCTGACAGGAGGTCCAGAAATGTGAGGCCAGTGTCTAGCCAATCAGCAGTAACTCTAAGCGCATATTTATTAAGTGCTTTGTAGAAAGTCAGGTAAGGCGCTGAGGACTTCTTTGGCACAATCTCATTTCTCTCCCATAACAAGCTGATGAGACAGTACAAGTTGTCCCGTTTTGTACAGAAGGAGACTGAGGCTCAGGGATGTCAAGTGACTCCCTAGAAACTGTGACTGTCGTGTGTTCTCTGAAAGGGCAGGGAATGTCATTCCTCCTCCTGTAAGTTCCCACTCCCTGAAGGCAGGACTGTGCCCTCTTCCCACCCTGCCAGGCGCCTGCAGTGCCTAGAGGTGTCCTGCTCCCCACTCTTCCTGACAGATGCAGACCGGAGACCAGCTTTTTGTCAAAAAGGGAAGGCCTGAGGGAGCCCCAGACCACAGGGAAGTGACTCCATGAACACAGAGACCATGGCATGGAGGGTGACTCAGCTGCCTCGCTGATGAATGCGGACAGACGTCAGTCCTCACGCTGTGGCCCTTCCTTTTTTCCCCTCAAAACAATAACAGATCCTGGCCCTGTGATTTAGTTGCCATAGGAACTAGAAAACATTCGATAACTCAGGACCTCAGGACAGGTAGGTCCAGGTGAAAACGACGCTTTCCTGACCCTTAACTCCGAGTCACGAGCCTCTCACTCCTGTGCAGCAGTTCAGGTAAACAGCTGGGGGGAGCTGCACCAGCACCTGGACTGAATGACTGCATCTGAGCCAGAAAGTCCGGGTGGTCAGGAGTCCGCGTGCCCATAGGGTCTGTCCCAGCTTCCTGCCAGGAAGAAATGGGATCTCAAATATGCTTGTCTGCTTAGGGGCCTGAATATGATGTGACGTGCCCGCTCACCACGAATGCGGGCCCTGTCGTGGACACTGCGGGGAACGTGAGGAAGGGAGACACACATTCCCATGCTCAGAGGGCTCTGGGCATAGGACATGCCCCTGGGCAGTCCTGCTAAGTCCCAGCACACATCAGGAATCACTGGGGAACAGTGAGGGAGGGGAGCGGGGAAGGGCAGGGAAGGGACTGACCCAGAGCTCTCCATTCCCAGCCAGCTCTGGCTGAGTGTGGCGGTGCTCGCTCACTGGGGAGGGGTCATGGGTGACAGCTGGGGCCAGGGACTGGACTCTCTTACAGGCTCAGCCACCTCTGCCTTCTCCGCCTGCTATGCTTTGTTTCTCCTGCCCTCCCGCTCACTCCTTCCATGTACATTGGGCACCCTCTGAGTAGGGCGCTCAGCTCAGACATCTTGACACCAATGTCCCGCCCTCCCTAGGTTACGCAGGTTCACATCCAAACTCATCCCTCTGTCCCCCTTCCCCAAATGTCTCCTCTTCCCTAAGGCGCCAACAGTATTCCAGGCATAAAGCCGTTCTCTACATTCAGGCTGTTGAGTCTCTCACGGGGTACCCTCCCCTTGCTCCCCCTTGGCCACCGCGCCCCCCCCCACCCCCGTTGCCTAGCACATGACCCCTGTAGCCTTGTTCTAGACGTTGCCTTCGTTCCATTACGGCTCTCTTCCAGGTTTTCAAACCTATCCTTCCAACCTATTACTTCGGGGTCTTGCCTCTGCCCTGATTTCCGGCATTTTCAAGTTCTTCTTTGGGGCAGCACTCCCAGCACCTCAGACAGGAAGCCGCTGAGACAGTGCTCACATCGTGCCCCGCAAACCTCGTATCATTCAGGTAAAGATGGCCCAACCCAGCCCTGTTGCCAGGAAATCTTGCTGATTCCCTTGATTCGTCCCTGGTGACCCCTCCCGCCCTCCTGGTCAGCAAGGCCGGCTGCCTGTGGTGCGGGACGGCCTCAGCTGGTGCCCCAGCGGCGGCGGCTGCCCTGGTGCTGAGGCGCAGGAGAGATCTGACCTCCTCACTCACCCCTGCCTCCTGACTCTGTCTCCTCGCCCTCCGGCAGGCCGGCAGACAGCCGGGGTCAGACTTCACTCTCACACACGCCCGATCATGGAGCCCCTGCTCAGGAACCCCTGAGCTCCTTACTGCCTAAGACCGGCATTCCCACCCCCCGCGAGGGCAGGAGGAGGCTTCCCACATTGGCCTCGATTTTCCTTTCCAGCCTTACCTCCCAGAGCACAAGCTCCCTCCCCTCTCTCTCTTACACACATGTACACAACACACACAGCCCACAGCTATGGCTACACCAACCACCCTGCTGTTCTCTGTCCCTTGTCCTTTTCTGGCATCATCCCCTTTGTCATCTGACTCCCCCACCTGAAGCCCCTCTCCCCTAACCTGCCCCCCCCCCCCCCCGCCGACCTGGGGCCCCAGCCCGGCTCTGATGCTTCCCAGCCCCCTCCCGCCCCCAGGTCCAGGGCAGCATCGGGCGTGGCCTCCCCGTGCTCCCGCAGGAGTCCAGCGTTCTCCACGCTGCTGCGCAGAAGTTCCTGACCCCAGGTCCCTCGCTGGCCTCCCGGCCCCGAGGCTGCAGCCCTGCCCTGTTCCTCCGCGTGCCCGCGGCCCCGCCTCAGCCAGGGGCTCCCCGAGGGCTGCATGGATTCCTGCAGCGTTCCTTCTCCGGACCTCTTGCTACCTGGCGTTCAGCCTGGGCCTCAACCTGCCGGCCTCGGTCCTGCCCCTCCTTCCCGCACCAGGAGCCTGCCGGCCGATCCTGCGCCCCGCACGGAGGCCGCCAGCGTTTCGGTGGGGAGATCGTGCACTCCGCAGCCCCACTGTTCTCTCACCAGAATCATCTCCCTCCCTCGACCATCCGCATCCCTGAGGTGGTGCCACTGCGGGCCCCTCAGAGGCGTCCTCTCAGCCAGGACTTCTCTCCCCCACCCCTTCCCCCATGCGGACCACACCTGGCCTTCCCTTCCCTCAGGGCTGCTAACCTGAGTTTTCTTTCCCTGGACTGGGGGTCCCTGAGGGGCAGGAAGCCAGCCTCACTTATTTCCATTTCCCTGTGGTGCTTTGCCTGGGCACGGAGGACAGCTACCCCAAAGTGTGTGTGGAGGTGCAGTGCCTCCCTGGGGCCGGTGACAGGGTGGCCACCTCAGTGACATAGGGGAGCAGGTGGCCTGTTTCTGCTCAGTGAGGCTGATGGAGTCCCTGTTGCCCCAGTGGGGGCAGGATCAGAGGGAAGAGCAGCTCCCTCAGCTCTCGATTCAGCAGTGTGACGTGGAAGCTCAGCCTCCCAGGCCTGCTGGTGAACCTGAAGGCCCTGTGACGGCCCGCCTGGCACTGGGCACCATGCCCACGCCCTCTCCAGGGCCTTGGAGCACGGCTGGCTTTGGAGAGGGTATCAGCAAGCTGGCTAGGGCAGGAGATGCGCTGGAGAATTTCATTTGACATAACTGCTCAATAGCTCCCCTTAGGCCAGGCCACATGGGACTTGCTTTGGGTTTGGCACACGTGTCCCTCATGAGGCCCAGCCGCCGGCAGGTCCACTGGCACCTGGAGCCTGATGCCTCCTGGGAACATGCACAACATGAGCTCGGGCTTGGAAGCGGGTCCCTCGGCCCTGCCCAACGCCCAGGGCTCACTTTCCTCTCTCTCTTCCTTGTCTCCCCCTAGATCCTTCACTTTCATTCCCAACACCTCACGTGACTTCCTTCTTGCTGGCCCGGCTGTTCTTTCACCCAGCGCATTCTCCCTGAGAGCGATCTAACTGCCCGGGTGCGAGCTTAGTAATAGTCTCCCCCCGGCCCGCTGGGCTCTGCCTTTCCACCCTTGTTCTCCATGCACAATGGGGGCAGCCCCGAGAGTCATGAGTTTTGGGGTCTTCTGGAGCCCACTTTCTTCCAGCCACAACCTTTATTTAATCATTCGCTGAGCACTTGCAATGTAGGCTCTGGGGAAAGAAGAGGGGCTGACACCTGGTGCCTGCCTGCAGGGAACTCGGGGGAGGGCAGCGCAGAGGAAGTAGCGTCCAAGAGAGGGCTCCAGGAGAGGCTGTTGGTTGGCTACAGGCTTGGGGAAATTTTATTCTATGCAGGGAGAAGCCAGAAAGAAATGGGGTCTTGGGGGAACTGCCTGCAGGTCCGCATGGCTCAGTGTCAAGTGTGACTGGGGAGGGGAGGGAGTGAGGGCCAGAGAGGGGCCAGGGGAGACTCAGGCAGCGCCTCTAGCCTATGAAAGAAAGACTGGATTCCATCCAAGAGCAACAAGGACTCGCTGAAGGGCCTTAAGCAGGAAGTAATGCTACTGAGTAGCTAATGTGGGAAATGTTCATTTCTATCAGATAATGGGGAAAATTCAGAAGGAGGCTTGCTCTTGCCCAAGTTCCATTCATCGAGGAGACTGAAGAGGGGCCGGAGGCCTGCCCGAGGCTCACAGTGAGCAGGGCGGAGCCGGCCCTGGACCCCAGGCCTGTGCCAGGACACGCAGGGAGGTGGGGGTGTACAAAGAGGGGAGTAGGTAAGTGGGACACTTAGCGTGCAAGCCAGCTGGATCTGATTAAGTCAAAGGGGACATTGGTTGTAAAGATGTAGGCCCGGGGCAGGACAGCGGGGAACTGTTGGAGGAGCCCTGACTTAGATGCAGGGTGAACTCAGGGCTTTCTCTGCCTCCCAGAGGCCACGCTGCCTCTGCCCACCTGCTCCACCCCTGCACTTGGAGCCCCTCCTCAGTCCCTCTGGCGGCTGGCAGAGCCTCCCCGCCCCCCACCCCCCTCACCTGGAGGTGGTGAGGGACAGGCCAGCTCTGGGCTCCCAGGAAAGAGACTCTGAGAGCCCCAGAGCATCTGGTGTAAGCTGCTATGGCCAAGGATGTCAGACTTATAAACCCAGCGGTCGGGCTCACTCTGGGCGTTGAAGGGTGGTCCCCGGAGATGAACTGTGTACTAATCTTGTAGGCAGAAAATACATAGATCCCTACACCCAAAGGATTTCAATGACAATACATAATATTCTGGAGCACTTCCCTTATGCTGGGTACTTTGCTAAGTGATTCATATGTATTTTATTATTTAATTGTTATGGCCCAGTGAGGTAGAGGCTATTATTGTTTTCAATTTACACACAGGGGAACAGAGGCACAGAGAATTCTGATTGAGCTTTCCTGTCCAGTTAGTCTCTAAGGCACAACATCCCAGTCTTAGAGCAAAAAGGAAGAAAAAGACGACCCTCTTGCCTGATGGTGCACTGGTAAATGTTTAACAACCATCTCTCTGGGGAAGAAAACTCTGGGTTTTAGTCTTTGCTGATTTCCAAGGTGTAAATACTCCCATCATTGTTGATTTCAAACTGCCGACTTTCTGGAACCAGTGGGAGCCGGCTCCCGCACACTCTGCTGCTCACTCACCCCGATTTGGGCGACCCCCAGAGCTGGGTCATGGAGCTCGGCAATTTAGGGCAGTGATTTTTCAAAGGTGGGTGCCTGAGCCAGCCACAGCAGCATCCCCGGAGAACTTGTTAGAAATGCAAATATTCTGACCCATAGGTGAGGGGGCAGGAGCAGTCCGAGCTCTTATAGCCCTTGGGTGCAAGCCTCGCGCGAGACCCCCTGGAGTAATGGGGTCATGGGCCCTTCCGCAAACCCAGCAGGTCGAGGTCTTCATCTCGAAGTTGGGAGAATGGGGCTTATTTCCCACTCTGTGGCAAGCAGGCAAACTGAGGCCAGGGAGGAGAAGGTGGGCTGGACGGTGGTGGGTGGCTGCGGGGTGTTAAGAAGCGGCCTGCCAGCTTTGGTCTCCCCTCCATAGGGTCATGGCGTTGGGGGACCTCTGTAGAGGCCCCTCAGCCCTGGCCCTCCACAGGTCACGGAAGTGATTTGCTCAGGACCCTCAGTGAGTGGGAGAGGGGAAAGGCTGAGCTCTGACTCGAAGCCAATGGCCAGAACGGAGGGGAGGCGGGAATCCGGGGTCTGCTGGCCCTGGCACCGGCTGCTCTGAAGAAGGGAAACAGGTGCACAAAAGCACAAGGGTTGGCAGTGCCTGGCCGAGAGCCTCTGAGGCCAGTCCAGAGAGACTCTGAATTGAAGTAAGTCCCAGGATTAGTGCAAAAGAGGCCAGACCAACAATCTTTCTCCCCAAGTCTGGGCCCAGAAAGCCTGAGACGGCTCCTGGAGCCGGGGATGGGCTGGGAACCCCAGGTCCAAGCCTTGCCAAGCTCTCTGAGGGATATATTTGCTGTCTGGTTGTCTCAACAACTTCCCTCAACCTCAGCCCAGATTTACTATTAACCAAAGACAAACAGATCAAGAATCAAGTATCAGAAATGATGCAAATTCCATGTCAGCTCTGGGAGGCTATGAAATATCTGGGCAATCAGCAAGGGCATGATGTCACCTGAAGAAATGCTTGGCACGCAGGCAACTGCGGTCACATGACACAGCCTGTGTGCTCTGGTCACATGGGGGGAGAGGGGCTTCCCCACTGAGCTCAGAGTTTCTGACAGAGAACCAAAATACAAACAGAAACTGTCCTGTCACAATGAACTCTGTAAGTCACGTCATAGGATGTTTTTTTTTTTTTCTTAACATTTTAGTCACAGGGTGAAGATTCAGAGTAAGCATAACTTAGCAGAACCAGGCTCTGCTGGAATGCTGGACCTGCTCTAGAATTTCTTTAGCAAAAATCCTGGACTCAGCAGCAGACGTCCCCCCTGGGTTGCTATGTCCCTGTGGTGTGTCATCTGAACTTGGCCTCCATGCTGGCCACCCGGGAAGGGGTGCTACCTGAGCCCCAAGTGGCCTACGATGGGGCGCTTCAGCAGTTGCTGGTTTGACCTCAGGGGAGGTGTGGACTTCACGCAGACAGAGCATTCTGCTCCGCAAATGCTGCGTGGACAGCCGGTAGCAAGTTAAAGGTTTTAGGTAGCAGGGAGGTATGAGGTGTTGGGGTCCAGAGGGCAACGGCTCCCTCCGTTCTGGTGCCTCCATTCTCCTAGGCTCTCACCCTTTGCAAAGCAACTGTTGGCCACCTGGAATCTTGGCCCTGAGCAATGGTGTGGGCAGTACCTCAACGGGCAGCCAGGTCATGGTCCTCATGGGGAAATGAGCCCTTCTGCAAACCCCGCAGGTCGAGGTCTTCATCCCGAAGTTGGGAGAATGGGCTTTATTTCCCACTCTGTAGGGGCTTCCATTCTAGTAACAAGCAATAGAGAACAGCATGCAAGTTTACCACAAACCCAGAATAGGGAGGAATGGGGGACAGTCCCGGTGCCAGACACACCCATCCGAATTCCAGCCTTGTCACTCGCTAGCAGCTGTGTGGCCTCGGGCCTGTTGCTTAAGCTCCCTGAGCGCCAGGCTACACATCTATAAGGGGGTGATAAAAATTCCTAACTCACAGGGCTGTTGTGAAAAATGAAATAATGGTTGCAAAACAGCTGGTAAAATGGCTGTCGCCTAATAAGTACTTGATAAAGTTTAATTGTCCTCTTAATTCCTTTGTGGGCCAAGATGGGCTATAAACGATGAGTCATTTAAGTCTGGTCTCTAAACTTATAGCAGCCTGGAAGCCGTAAAGTGAAGGAAAGCTTAAGAAGAGAAGGGAAAATTAACACATTAAAGTCTGACAGTGAGGAAATACCTAGAATAAGTATAAAGGCTGATGTAAAAACAAAAGAGTGCCTGGGGACCGTGTAGTGTGGAAGCAAACATACACTCTCACCCCACAGCCCCCAGAGTGATCGTCATCTCACAGGACAGCAGAACAGATAGTGTTTACAATAAAACATTGGAAAAAAAAAAGATTTTACTTATTTCTTTTTAGAGAGAGAGGAAGTGAGGGAGAGAAACATTGATCGGATGGAAGGCATGTGCCCTGACTGGGAATCGAACCAGTGACCTTCTGCTTTGTGGGATGATGCCCAACCAACTGAACCACACGGGTCAGGACCAAGTACTTAACATTTTTTTAAAAAGTGCTTAAAGTATGTGGGGCTGGTAAATTTTCAGGCATCCAGAAAATTCACCTGCTACAATTCCCCAGTAGTCTGATTAACTGGTTTTTACTCTACTTCTCATATATTTGTCAGAGAAATTAGATTCACGCTGAGCACATCATGGGAGCTTAACAGACCCCTGTTTCCTGATACATCCCTACAGTGTTGGAACATGGTTGTTTCGTTTCCCATTTCGCAGCATTCTATGCATTAACTGATTGAGGTCAGGGAACAGGCACTATCTTCTCTTGGAAATGACAATAACTGATTAACTCAGCCTCCACTCCACCCTCACCAACCTGTCCCTCCTTCTATATTTCAGGTTTTAGTTAATGGTGCCATCACCTACCAAACAAGGACAACAGCAACAATAGCCATGCTCATGAAATTAGCAGGTAACCACAGTCCCAGGTCCTGCCTAGTGGGGGTGTTCAGCCAAGGCCACGCCCCGTACCCCCATAGGCTCCAACCCCTGAGCTGCCATATCTGGAGGAAACCTGAGCCCCTAGGATTTCCCTGATCCAGGGACACCCCAGGTCGGGGTGGGGAGTGGTGTTCCCTTTCTTCTTGTTGCACCACACAGGAGACCTGGAGGGCGGGAATGTGGCCCCAGGCAGAGGGTACCCAGAGCTTCCTAGCTGGCCACCCCACCCAAGGCAAGAATGTTCCCAGGGCTCAGAGGCAGCCACTCCTGACAGGTGGTGGGCTGCTGGCTGCTGCCCAGAACAGGAGGGACAGGAGGGACAGGGTTGTCAGCAGAAAGACGCACCTGCTCCCCTGCCCAATGCTTCCTCCCAGCCTGGGGTAGGCCCCCCAATCTTCACCCTTGCCCTGTCCCCAGCAGAAGGTGCTTTTAACCCTCAAATATCTCTTCAGTTTTCTATCTGATTTTCAACTTTCATTTCATGTTAATGCTTTTTTTTTTTTACGTGTAAAACAGATTAAATTCTTCTGGGAAGTAGCCCGTAAGTAAATACAGTATCTCTATGTTCAAAAATTCCCACTCAGAGCAATTGGGGAACCTCTATTCCTTTTCCCTCTGAGCCCTGTCAGGGTTCTGTTCTGGAAGGCACTAAGGGCTTCCCCATCTCTGAACCTCTCTTCCCTCCTTCCTCTCTACATGTGCACACCAAGACAGGGAGGGGGGCCCGGTGGGCAGAAAGCGGCCTGCTGGGTTCGGAGTTTGAATCTGGACTGACCTTTACCAGCTGCAACCCTGAGTGAGTTACTGAACAGCTTTAGGTTTCATTTTCCTATCTCTGAAAACCGCTCCCTCTCCCAGGAGTCTCTCTGCCCCAGCTGCGCTCGCCTGCCCGGCAGGAGGTTAGGTTCTTCCCTGACCCTGCTGTGGCCCATTTCTCCCACAAATGCTTCCCTCATTACCCCAACTGTGACAGAGACAGCTAACTACTCACATCGTCCCTACTCCTTGCTTTTTTCTTTGCTATCAGAATCCCAGTTTTATTTTGGGGGCAGGGATGTGGCAGCTAAGAAACTACATTTCCCAGACCCCAGATAGGGTGTGTACAAGCTGCAGGTATGGCCTACGAGGTATGAAGAACAGCATCTGGGATGGGCTTCTGAGAAAATGCTAATGAGGTCGAGCACTCGGGTTGTTTCTTTTAAAAAGGCTGACCCAACTGTGCCCTTTCGTCCCTTACTCTCATTCCCCTTTTTCTTACCGTGAATGTGAATGTGATGTCTGGAGTCACAGTGGCCATGTCAAGACCACACGGCAACCTTGAAGGCAGAAGTCACATCCTAAGCATGGCTGAGCAAAACAGTAGAAGGAGCCGGGGGCACTAAAGGCACAGCCCAGCTGACTCCAGGATTTATGTCACACAAGGGAAGAAAAACCAGTTAAGGTTTCTATTACACATAGGCCCGTGAAATCCCTATATCCAGATATGGGTGGGTGGCCTTGCCCTCTTCTCTGAGTCCTGTGTAGTCACACATATGGTCACAACTGTATTCAGAGAGAGTTTGGTCAGAAGCAAAGTAGCCTAACAATCTAGGCTTTTTGGAACGCCATGTGTGAGGAGCAGAAAGTTCTGCTTCACACAGAGTGCACCCCAAAGCTAATGAGGTCTTGTACTCAGGTTGTTTCTCCATCACCGGGTACTTACCCTATGGAAGGAATGAAAGGCGGACGAATGCTGATTGCAAAGCAAACACTGCTGGGGGGCTGCAGGATTTGTTAACAGAGAAGCATGGCGGGGATGGAGGAGCTGAGGCCAGCAGACCTCCAACATACCTCCGACTGGGGAAGACTTAGTCCCTTCTGTTCATAAGCGTGTGGGTTCTAGCCCAAGGAATGAGTCCTACCTTGGGCAGCATACTTGTTGCTTCCCATGGCCACATTCTGCATCCTCAACAAGCTCAAGTTTGCAGTTAAATTTAAAGTTATTTACCATGCACTTCCTGCATGCAAGTTTCTACGCTAAGGGCTGGTGGGAGAAGGGTGGGGGGCGGGAACTCAGGGATGACAGAGACCCAGGCCTTACCCCCCCCCCCGGCCCCCGCCCCTGCCGGGAGGGGACAACCTAGCTGAAGAGCGGCACCGGCACCGCACAGATGACTCTCACACACATACAGGAGGTTGGAGAAAGACTGTTTCAGAAGGAGAGAGGGGTGGGAAAATACAAGGGAGGAAGTGACTGAGGCTTCAAAGCGAAGCTGCATCTGAACTGAGCTTCAGAGGATGAGTCGCATTTCAACAAGGGGCAGGGTGGGGAGGGCTCGCCCAGAGGAGCGGGAACAGGACGCTGCAGAGTGACCGGCATGGAGGGATTCCAGAACAGTCGCGGTCCGGCAGGGGCTGCAGCGGTGGGAGCCTGAGGCGGTGAAACGCCGCTGCTGAGGGTGGGAGACAAAGCTATGACGGAACTTAAAAACAATGATGGCCAGCACGGGCTGGGTGTGTTATCTGTGCCGGACACCGTTCTAAGTGCTTTCTGTGAATTAAGTCACAACAACTCTATTAGGTAAGGACTGTTATTTTACAGGTAAGAAAGCTAGGCTTTCACCAAGGAAAAGTCTGCCCAATGTCAAACCTCTGAGAAGAGCCAGGATACAGCCCCATTTGGCGCCTGGGTTTGTTCTCTTACTCATTAAGCTACAGTAGGAAGAGGTCAGACCATGGTGGGTGGGGTTTGAAATACACTCTAAGGGGCATGGTTTCCTCGCACAGATCTGTGAAATGGGCAGAGGGCCCTCAGGGTTAGACTTAAGATTTTGATGCATCTCCCTAGGAGCTCCCTGAGGAAGGGCTAGAGCAGGGAGAGAGTAAAAGCAGGGGACCCGTTCGGAGGCAGAGTCCATGAGACACTTGAGGGCCTGGCCTGGAGAGGGACCAAGGGAACAGAGGTTAAAGTATCTTTACAGAGACAGGACAGAGCTGGCGCACGTGAAGCTCTCGGTGCATGTGGTGTTAACTGACTACAGATGGAGCAAGATGGAGACTTTAAAGAGATGAGAAAGGAGGTGGGGGAGCTGGGAGGAGAAGGAAGGCTGTTCAGATTGAATCAAACTCATCTCAAAGTCTATCCTACAGATACATCACTTGCACATGACCTGATGGATGGGCAAGCTTATTTACTGGAGCATTATACTCAATAGCACTGGAACCAGGCTGAAAGTCCACCAATGGGATACTGTTTAAACACATTCTGGTTTATTCATACATCAAAATACTATGATGTTGTATAGCCTGTGAGATAAACATGGCTTTTGCATTTTAAATGTTTGGAAAAATGAAGAATAATATTTTGCGATATGTGAAAATTATATAAAATTAAAATTTCAGGATCCATAAATAACATTTTATTGGAACACGGCCATGTCCATTTGTTTACATGAGTAACATCTGTGTCCGCTTTCCTGCTATCATGGCAGAGTTGAGCAGCTTGGAGCCTCCTGGCCTGCAAAGCCAAAGGTACTTACTACCTGGCCCTTCACAGGAAAGGCTTGCCAACCTCAGTGGGCTCTTCCTGGAACGCTGCACAAGAAGTGGGCCGTGGCAACTGCCCCTGGGGAGGGGATATCCAAAGGACAGACTCAGAAGGAGACTTCTTACAGCGTAACTTTTATAATTTTTGAATTTTGAATCGTGTGAATGTTTAACCTACCTTTAAGCTTAATTTGAAATTTAAAAGAGAAAAACTGGGCCCTGCTTCCAATCCTGAACCGAAGGAAGAGGAAAGAGGGAAGGAAGAAAGGGTGGCCAAATTCTAGCCCGTTGGCTCTGGGTCTGGGTGAGGTCATGGGCCTCCAGCCAGGAGAGGTTGCAAGGGGAGCCTGGACTCGACCTCAGCCTTGCACTTGCTAAATGACCCAGGACAATTCTCTTTCCTCGGGGTGAGGGCTCAGCGCTGCTCCCACACTAGAGGCCCTGCCCCAGAAAGGGGCCAGAACCCTGGCCTCCATCTCTCTGCCTGCCAGGGGAGCAAGGAAAAGGGACAAGGAAACCCAGACTATGGACTTACAAGCACAGTAGCTGACTAACAAGACGCAGAGCAGACAGGGTGTGTGAAATAGTGAGGAGGACATGAGGGTCCCAGACGTCGTCATCTCAGGCAAGTCATTTTCCCTTTTCCATGTCCATGGGGGCCTGGACCAGGCTGATATCATCCAACTGCCACTCTTCTGCCCCCTTGGCCCACTCCCTGCTTTACCTACTGGACATCCATTCAAAAGTTTACAGAGGCCCTGGATCAAAAGAAATGACAATAAACCAGTCAAAAAAGTCACTAGCCTCACCTAGATGGTCGCTAGAACATGGGGTTCTGTCACTCCACAGCTTGGAGAGTCTCACCACCTTCCCTGATACAAGCCTCTTCGGGCACAGAAGTCAGCGGAACACCCTCCTGTCACTGGCTGAGCAGTGGGACACTACAGACCTGGAGGCGGCTGATCTGCGGTGGGCAGGGTGTGGGCACGTGGGAGGCAGAAGCACTCACAGCCCAAGCGCTGGGACATCTGCAGCAGCTACAGCCCCAGAGGCGTGGCCCGCGGGGAGGTCCTGTGGGGGCTGGACACCTTCAGCGGAGGAGGTCTCTCCGCCTGAGCAAGGTGTGGGGCTGCCTCCTCCTGGCCCTCATGCTCAGGAATAGCCAGCAGAGGTCAGCCAGCATCTTCAGAGAGTGCTGGGTGAACACCCCATGGGTGGCCTCGGGGCTCCCTCAGGCCTGGAAGCCATTCCTGTCCCGCCTCCCTCTTCTCTGTGCCTCATTTTTGACCCGGCTCCAGACTTCCCTTGTGAACACAGGAGCCAACTTGAAGGGGCTCCCGAAGGCCCTATTGGAGATAATTTGAGCAAAAATAATGATCACAATAGTTTATAACTTACAGTATAAGGATAAAATAAGAAATGGGGAGTCTCTACTGATATAGAGAAATATTTGAATAAATAAATAAGGGAGAAGGCACAGCTCTTTCTTACAACAGAACTTCAGTGAATAAATGTGAGAAGACATGATGGAACTAGAAAATTACCATTGGGCAAACAGCCACAGTAATACTTGCTTTGTGCAAGAATCATCAATGGAAACAAACATTCGTGGGTGAAAATTAATGAGAAACAGGATGTTTACATAACCTCAAAGTATTTCCCCATGAGATGCTTATCAATTGCAAAAGGGGGAAAACAGTAACTTTACAGTGGAAAACCCTGGCAGACACCAACTTACTCAGGGGCTCAGAGTCAACACAGCAAGAAGCACAACGCGTCGGCAGTGCGGTGCACCACCTGATACGCTGCCGTGGGAAGTGCACAGCATCATTCTGTGGCATTCTGGTCACATTGCACAGCCTGAGAAAACACCAGCCAAACCCACACGGAGAGACATTCCACCAAACAACTAGCTAGTACTCTTCAACAGTATGATCACGGACAAGTCAGATTCAGGAATTATCCCTGATTAGAGGGAACTAAGAAAAGATGACAAGTAAATGCTACATGGGATCCTAGATTGGCTGCTGGCCCAGATGAAGACATTAGTGGGGCAACTGATGAAATTTGAATGAGGTTTGTAGCTAATGTCAGTTTCCTGGTTTTGATGACTGAACTGTAAATATGTGGGATGGTAACATTTGGGGAAACTAGGTGAAGGGTATTCGGGAATTCTTTGTGCTATTTTTGCAATATTTGTGTAAGTTTGAAATTATTTTGAAAAAAACAGAACAGAAACCTTCTCTCTTTTGTCCAACTTCCCCAGTCACTTCTGTAGCTACTTAGGCAGCTACTTCACACATTGCATCTGTACTGTAAGTTCACATCTTTCCCTCAGGCTCAGAGTTCTAGGACAGGGACTATGTCTCTTTGATCTTTGCTTTGGCCCCATTTATAAAAACCTTATTCAGATGGAAGCAAGCCGTCCCTGTTCCTCTTCAAGAAATTCCCCATTCCACTCCCTTCATTCTCCCCTGGAAAAAAGCATCCTGTTCTTTCATTTGCTCTGACCAAAATCCTCGGGGTCTTCGATTCCTGCTCAGGCTCCCCCTTCGGCATCCTCATCTGCCCCGAAAAAGAACAATCAGGCACTGGGGAGATTTTGACCATAAAAGCCTTGGTCGTTTACTGGATGGGGGGAGGGGGAAGGAAGGCGGTGGCTTGAAGTTTCACGTGCTTCTGGCTGATTGAGGAGAAGAAAAAGGAGGATCTAACTCCTCAGACTCCCTGAACCCCTAGTGTGAAATATAAGACCTCCAGATGATTCAGCAGGGCCGGTTTCCTTAGAATCGGCCCCTCTGGCTGGAAACTGTCTGTGTTGCAATGGGCACACTCAGCCACCCCCAGATAAGCTGATCCACCACTCAACATACTTCCTGATTTAATGTCTATACATAGCATTACTTATAGACCTTTCTATATATGCTTATGCTTAGAAACAAACAAGACTAAAAATACCTCCACCCCGTACCTCATGTCTTTGTTTTCTGTTCTACTTTTACAGCTTGGGAGGCTGGAAATTGCTGTCAGAATGAGCAACCTCTGGCCATGGGCAGCGGGAGACCAAAGCACAGGCTCTGTCTGGGAAATGGGGAGAACCAGCCCCAGC
The DNA here is from genome assembly GCF_021234165.1 of Pteronotus mesoamericanus. NCBI lineage: Eukaryota > Metazoa > Chordata > Mammalia > Chiroptera > Mormoopidae > Pteronotus > Pteronotus mesoamericanus. The sequence continues at coordinate 166,755 of NW_026555302.1, forward strand.
CCCAGCTCTAAAGTCAATGTGCTGTGATGTTTTGGGATATTCTCCTCTTTGCAAGGCCTCAGTGTCCTCAGCTGGAGGAGGAATTAACTTGATGGTCTAAGGTATTTTCTTGCTCTTCCATTCATTGGCTAAGTGCAATGATATTCATGGGAAAAGTTGACACAGATACTCCAGAACCATTGATTCTTGTTCATTCATTCATTTGACTTTGTGTCCAATAAAAATCTCTACCCTTAGGGAATTTACATTCCAGTTAGGGAAGACAAATAATAAACAAAATAAAGTATACAGTGTGATTGATGGTGATAAGCTTCGAGGAGAAAAATAAAGTAAAAGGTGGGGACAGAATATGGAGAGGGGTGCATTTTAATTAAGGAGGCTAGAGAAAGCTTCCCTAAAGAGATGGTATTTGCATTAAGACAAGGGGTGAAGCAGCGCCCTGGAGGAGTGGGAGTGAGCCCGCAGATACCTGGCGGGAAGTGTCTCACAGAGAGGAGATGCACATGCCAAGGCCTCGGGGTGGGAGTGCAGCTGGTATGTCTGAGGCCACTGCGGCTGGAGTGGAGTGGGCAGGGAGCCAGCAGTAGGGGCTCAGAGGGAGAGGTAACGGGGTTGGCGGGGCACGGCTCCACTTGGGATGCAGTGCTAGTGGAGGGCTCTGAGCTGTGGAGAGACCTCTGCTGATTCTTATCTTCACAGGATATTCTGGCTGATGAGTCAGTTCACAATAAACTGCCCGGCACAAGGGTGGAAGCAGAGAAACCAGGAAGGAGACAATTGCACACCAAACAAGGACTGATGGTGGCGTGGAGCAGGAAAGGGGAGAGAGGGGAGAAGTGGTCAGAATCCATATGTATGTGGAAGCATTTGCTGATGGATTGAGCCTGAGTATGAGAGAAGTGGAAGCCAAGGTCGGCTCCAAGGATTCCGGCTTGAGCAAAGATGGAGTTGACGTGAACTCAAATGAAACGGACTGTGGGAGCAGGAAAGATCACAAACTCAGTTTTGGACCCATGAGGAGAGAGATGCCTATTAGACATCCCAGAGGAGGAGCTGAATGGGCAGGTGAATGTATGAGTCTGGAGTTCAGGTGAGAGTCTGGGCTTGGGATACACATTTGAGAGTCATCAGCAGGTACACATTTGAGAGTCATCAGCAGGTACATGTATATGGTACCTTAAGCCACAGGCCTGCATGATTCCAAGATGGCATGCAACATTCAGAGGCTGGGAGGTGAGAAGAAACCAGCAAAGGGGACAGAGGGGAATCAGCCAGAGAAGCTGTGTCCATTCGGCATCTGGCAAGCACAGGTATCAGAGTGAGAGGGGACCCTGGAGAGCCTCTCCTTTTCAAGATGAAGAGCTGAAGCCAGGAGAGGGGTCAGCTGTGCCCCTCTCTCTGAAACTCCCAATGGCAATCGTAAGCAGGGTCCCTGTGTCTGATGCCAAGTCTGGGAGGAGGGTGGACTGGAGCTGGCAATGGCAGTGTGACTAATGAGAGCATGATGGGAATGCAGGAGACAGGCTGCGGTGGGCGATCGGAAGGGGTGGAGTGGGTGGGACTTGACAACAAATTTAAGTGGCAAGGGAAGAGCTGGAGGAGGCAAAGACTGAGACTTTCTGAGCCGGGGTACGGGGAGGAAGGAAGTGCTACTAGGAGAAATGGGGTCCCCCCGCCTTGACTTCCCCAGCCACACCCACTCCCCAGAATCGACCCAAGCCTTGATGCAGGGCACACAAGAAATTAGGTTGGTATGACACCAGGGCATGGAAATAAAATAAAATGAATCTGCATATATATAATTTAAATGAGGTAAAATGGCAAAGGAAACAAACTCTTAGGACTCAAAGGTAAGCTTGTGTCCCCACTGACTCTGGATGTGGAGGGCGAGCTGGGAACATGCAAAAACACCCCTTCCATCCGGGAACCTCGTGGGGGCAACGTGAGGGAGTGTGTTTTGGGGGCAGAAACCACTTTGGGTCTGCTAGCCTGTCTCTCTTTCCTCCCGGGCTCACACCACCTTCATTCCCAGCCCGGGCCCCTCCTCATGACCCCTGAGTCCTGGCACCTGGAACACGGGCAGAGGGAGGCGGAGGCCTGGCCCACAGCCACCTCCCGTGTGATCCTTTCCGTTTTGCCCCTCATCTGCCAGAGGATGTCATTGCCCACGGTGACCTGAAAGCTCTGAATGAAGAGGGGAACATCACCTCAGCCTGGGCTCCTGAATGACATGGTCCCCTCCCCAACCAGGAACGCATGGGCAGTTAACCTGGACAGTTAACCTGGACAGTTAACTAGGTAAGGTGATGATGGTAAGCCACTGAAATACAGGATCTGAGCGTGACCTTACCTAATAGAGCACGGGGAAGCTCTGTGAGAACCGTAAGATGCTATAGGGACTCCAAGGTATTTTGTCCTGTTTGTATTTTTAAATCCCAGATTGTCTAGTCTGTGAAGGGCTGTTTGGAAGAGTAAGCAAGGCCAGCAGATGAGGGTTTGGGTTGTGCTAGGACCAAGGAGAGTTCCCAACATAGCAGTCCCCAGAGGATACCTATTGTCCGCAGGAAATCAGCCATCTCTCTGAGTTTGTCTGAGTTTGAGCCCGGGGACCACTGAGAATAAGCCCCTCTCTCGTCGTACAGATGAGGTCCCAGAATGAAAGAGATGCACTTAAGGTCACATGCCCTTCTCTGGGCGCTGTGTGCACACTGGCAACACGCACAGGCATCAAAGTGGATGAATTACTGTGGTAGGTTGTTAGTGATGGTTCCTGAACAATATGCCTCCATTTCCATGCCCTTGTGGAATCCCTGTCCACATTGGCTCTGGGCTTAACCACATGATCTACTTTGGCCAATGGAACATCAGCAAATGTGATGCAGGCTGAGGCTCGAAAAGGCCTTGTGCCTTGGGGCTTTTTCTCTCTTGCTGCTGGGCCCACTTCTGTAGCCAGAAAGTGGGTCAGCCTGCTGGGAGATGAGACTGCAGGAGCAAAGGCAGGCTTTATGCTCAGTTCCCAGAACTAGTGGTTCTCAATGAGAGGGCAGCTTTCCTCCTGCCATGGCAGTGTACTGGTTCCCAGGCCGGACCCTGGAATTGGATGCATGGCTTCAAGTTCCCTGGGCATGTGTTTAACTTCTCTGGGTCCCAGTCTCTCATCTGCAACATGGGGATGATAATTAACCTTATCTCATGACGTCATTGTGAGGATTAAATGAATTACAGTATAGAAGGGCACACTGCACGCATTGTTATCAAAGCTTTAGCTGTTTTTGTCCTTTCTGTTTTGCCTACACCCTTCCCGAAGGGGGTTCTCTGAATGCTAGGAATTCTGGCTGGCAGAGGACTGACACGTTCCCTGCTCAGGCTGAGGCCACTTGGTCCTTCTAGGGGCCACGGAACTTTCCCTCCTGCCTCACCTGCTCCCTTTTTAGGGAGTTACCACCTTGTTTTTTATTATTGTTGTTATTAATTTAAAATACAAAGGGGACATACAATCACGGTACAAAAATTGAAACATACAGATAATCATGAAGAAATTAAAATCACCTCAAATTGCACCATTCAGAGAGAATTATGGGTAATGTTTTAGAGTATCTCTCTCTCTTCAAACTTTCCTCCCTTCAATACATTTGCTTAAATAAGTGTGCATATAGATTTAGGTCCGGGGTCAGCACGCTCCTCCTCGGAGCGTGTCCTCCTCGGAGGCCCCCTTTGGTGGGCAGGTCACCAGAGTGCGGCTGGCGGCTCTGAGCCCAGCGCCCTGGCAGGCTGGGGGCTGGACCTTTGTGCTGGCACCTGTGGGCTGCCCACCCCAAGCTGGGCCTGGAGCTGCCTTCTCCCAGTTCGGCCCAGAACGCCCCGTCTTGAAGCTGCTTTTGATCCCTTCTGTGGAGGCAACTTTTTGTGTGGGATGACTGCGTCAGAAGGAAAACCCACAAGCAGGCCCCCAGGAATGAACTGGGCCTTTATTTATGTACAAGGCAGCTCTGGCCGCACCCTGGCTCCTCCTAGCCCACTCTGAAAGCTGACTGTGACATCGCTAATAAGCAAGATATTGAAGGGGATGGGTGGGAGCCTGCAGAATAACAACGGCAGCTTAACAACAGCTGGAGAACTTGCTGGAAAACACAAGGGGTGGCATTTCTCCAGGCTTTTGCGATCCCTCCCAAACCTGGGGGCAGCGGAATTTGCTTTCACTCTCTCCCATGGAATTTCTCAGAAATCTTACAAGTTGTAATGGCTATACTTTATTGAGCCTACATTCTGTGCCAAGCCATTTAAAGAAACCATGTTTAATCTTCACCTTAGTTTTACAAGACAGAAAAGGAAACTGAGGCTCAGGAAGATGGCATGTTGACCCAGACCCTGCTATTAGTAAGAGAATAAAGGCAGATTTGAACACAGGTAATCAGACTCTGGAGCCCACACTCTATATTTTTGCATAAAAATTAATGTTTATGTTATGAAAGTGACCTATGCCTTTCATTAAAAATCAAACGGGGCTAAAAGACACAGCAAAATCCAGCGGCCCACAGCCCAACCTTCTCTGCTCCTTGACTCTGCTCTACTCCCCAGAAGCAACCAACTCAGCAGCAGCTTTTTGTTGTTGTTGTTCTTTACCTTAGATTTCATTTGTTATATATTTTTCCCTTGAATAAATAATCCCCCTACCCTTTTCCCCATTTCTGAATTTCTTTCACTCACTGCGTTGTCCCGTTTCCTTTAATGGATCCACAAAAGGCCTGGCAGTAATTTTCCCACCGCTCACCAGGACCTACCATCTTGCCCTCCCTTCCCCGCACTCCCTCCCAGCTTTGGGCTGGGCTGGCTCCCTGCTCCTGGCCTAGAGACTTCTGTTTGCTAGAGTGCCTGCTCCCAGATGCCGAAGCTTTGTCTTGCATGATGAGCGCGGTTTTTGAGTCCTGTGTGTCTGAAAATGTTTATATTTCCCCTTCATATTGTATGGATCATTTGGTGAGAATCCAACAAATTACAACAGATAAAGCACCTAGAAGACTGCCTGGCACATTGCACACTGTCAGGAAGTGGTAGCTGGAGGCACCAAGCATGGCCTGGCTCTGACAGGGCCATGGTGAGGGACAAGGCTGCCTGTTAGGTACAGGGGCTTTGCCTCCATACAGTGGGGAGCAGACGGCAGGGTTAAAGCTCACTGCATCTGCTCTCTAGGGTTCGGGCGGTCCGCTCACATGCGTGCCTACCTGCACAGCTGTGGTTCTTAGCCTGGGTTCCATGGGTGAACCTCAGAGAGCTAAGTACTGCCTGATATTACATGGACTACATGAGTGTGTATGCATTCTTGGGGGGCTAGAGTTGACAGCTTTTGCCTCAGAGAGGTCACTAACCCCCCAAATATTGAACATCTCAGCTCTAGAGGCTCTTCCGCACTTCCAACATATGTGTTTGTAATGTGGTTTGGGTTGAGAAATAGAATTGCTTATGTTGGAATCACGATGAAAAGAGCCAGATGGGCTCTCCTGTTGGGGAGAGGGGTGAGCTTCACAGTGCCGACACCGTGGTCTCCCTGTTTGCCCCCCAGCAGCCTGCTTTCGCATGCTGGCTGGCCTAGCTGTTAGCAAAACTGGGATGCCGAGATAACCGACTGCTAGTGAAGTGGCTTTCGCTTTGCTCACGCTGTGGGCATTTTCCTTGTCCACCAGGCAGCCCACGTGTCCTGAGCCCTGTGTGTGTGCTCCGTCCCAACCGCTGGGCGGCGCGTATCAGAGAGCTCCCTTGCAATGCACCCGGGGGCAGACAGCGAAGAGGTGGCCTTATCTGGCAATTGGCAGTGACATCTGTCTGAGGAAACCGCCTGCTGTTCCTTAATGGGTATTTTTCTCACACTGGTTCTTCTAAGACAGTCACATGTATGACCAGAAGAGCCGGCTTGGAAGGCCGGAGGTTTAGCTCCTGAATATGCTGTTGTATCCTTTCTAAGGGAGAGAAACAAGCCCAGCAGTGCTGCAGCCACAACATCTAATCTAAGTCTTGGTTTAAGTCTTCCTCTTCTTCCTCGTATGACTCAGAGAGGAGAGCGTTCGCCCCAGTTCTGTGAAGTGTTTGTTGACCGGCGTGGCCCTGAAGAGCGCTGCCCAAAACTCTTGGAGAGAACCCAGGGAGCGACCTGGAGCCCAGCTCAAAAGCCTCCTGGGTAACCCTGTGGCAGGCAGGGGAGGGCTCTGGGGCCCCTGCGCCCAGCGGGAAGTCTAAGCAAACCCACCACAGGGCACCATCCTCCCCCAGTAGGGGGCTGCCTCCCTTCCCTGCCCCGCACCCTCTCACCCACCCTCATCACTGGTTAATCCTGACTCTCAGGAGGGACCCTGGGGAGGTGCCCAGGCCTGGGACACCTGGGGCCAGGGTTCCCACGTTAAACCTGCTTCTGCAGAAGGCCCCATCCCCCGTGCGTCCAGCACAGGGATCCCGTGACTCAGTCTGAATGAGGCATTATGAATTTCCTCCTAATAACACACCTGCCACTGAACCATCCCAAGAATTTGGCGCTGCAAGAGACCTGGCTTGAGGCAGCAGGCCAACAGGCCATTCTCTGTTTATAAACTGTTTCCCACCAGGAGCAGGTGTGGGGCGAGGACCACTAACTATTTCCATGGCACACGTTCCTTTTGGAACTGGGATGATTTCGCCCACTTAACAGATGAGGGAAGTCGTGACTCAGCCCCTCAGGCCCAGCTGGGACAGACCTGCCCCTCACCCCCTCGGCAGGCGGCCCTGCGGAGGCGCCTTGGTGGCAGACAGCTGGAGTTTGACTCCTGACTGTGCCACTTCCAAGCTGGGCCACCTTAGGCAGATTTCCTAATCTCTCACCTCTTCTTTTGTCATCTGTGAAATGGGGATAATACTTAACTTGATAGGCTTTTGTAGACTCAGTGAAGGGTGCTAGGCAAAGAGCTTCCAGCACAGAGATGCGAGAAGTGAGTGCTCGCAAGTGCAGCTGGTAGTATGGCCGCTCCGTCAAAGTGCCACACGCCTCTCTTTGGAGTGTGACCCCCTCACTTGGCTTCCCATTGTCCTCTCCTCTGGCACTCTGTCCTGTCATTCTTCCTTTTGAATAAAGAAAGGTGGCCAGTCCTACATTATATCACTTCCTTTCAACTAACATTTGAGGGATATAGTATTATCCCTAGCGGACAGGGGTAGAAACTGAGGCTCAGAGAGTTTGAGTGACTTCCCTATGGCCACCACTAGGGGCGTGACAGGATCAGGATTTGAACCTGGGTCTGCCTGAATTCATTCTCCAACACAGCAGCTCCCGGGGGAAGCTCCTGATCCAGGACCAGCTGCCGACCGGGAAGTTCCAGAAGTGGCCGAGTATTTCTGCCAGTGCAGTCTTCCCAGGCAGTTCACTCCCTGGACTCTGGGCAGCTGCCAAGGAGGTGTGAACGAGAAGGCAGAAAGAGGACTTCCTTTGGGGGTGCGGTGAGGCAACCCAGCTGTCATTTTATGGGCCCTCACTACGCGCCCTCCACGCTAACGTTGTGTGTCTCCTTCAGTCCACACGTGCTCCCCGGAACCAGACCTAGAGCAGTCCCCACCTCACAGAGGAAACCGAGGCACAGAGCGGCCAGGTCACGTGCCCCATCCTGTACCTGGGCTTCAAACAGTGCTGTTAATTTCTTACCGACTACTTCCCATCGGTGTGGCATAAAGTTCGGACAGAGCAGTCAGTGTTGGAAACCACATCCAGACTAAATGACCTCAACCCAGCACCAAGGGCAGAGCTGGGGGCCCTACGTTCCCTGAGGAGCCTCCAGGCCTCTGGCTGAGCATCTCTGAGTTTCTGTGCGGGGCAGGGGGCAGATCAGTGAAGGGCATCTCTTGCCACATCCATGCACCTGGCGGTGCGGGCGGGGGCCACAGCAGCCTCGCAGGAAGTGCCCACCTCCAAGCTCCCTCTGTGCGTCTGCAGTGGAGCTGGACTTCAGTGAAGAGCAAGGCAGGCCCTGGAGCCCTCAGGGTCCTCTGTGTCCCCTGCACTAAACTTGCCCCACCCCGCCTTGCCCCATGAGGATGGGAGCGATCTGCCTGAGAGTAGGAGCTCTGCCCCAGTCTCCTCTAAACTGCCGTTACCAAGAATAGTGCCTGGCCCTTGACAGACATTTGACGGCTGACAGATGTTGCAATGACTGACGAAAACTCACCAGCCCCAATGATAAACAGAAACCAGTGTGGCAGCAATTTGCTGAGCTGCTCAAGGGGGGTCCAGATGGCTCCCCAGGCAGCTGCCACATGGGAGGTGAAGTTGGGGTGGAGCAAACAGGCGGATCATAGGAACCTGTAAAGGACTTCAGGAAGCACAGGTTCAGACAGGAACTAGAGAGGCCAACAGGCTGGCCGGGATGCTGCAGCTGGGCACTCCAAGGTTGCCTGACCACATGCCAGCCCATGTCGCAGGATGTCAGGGCTGCTGCAGGGCCCCTGTCCCCAGCACTGCCTCGTTGGCCTTCACCGACACTGTGAGACCTCTGTGAGAAGGGGGATGTGGGGTAACGGAAATTGTCTGCTCTGGGGTTACAGGCCTAGGCTGGAATGACCCCTCTCTGCTTGCTGTGCCGTCCCTCCTTGGCTGACCTTTGGCCTGTCCCTCCATCTGTATGTTGCTAGCTCACAGCTTCACTGTCTGTCAAAGAGAGTGTCTCTCTCCCAGGACCGTGCAGATGTAAGAGCCTAGAACTTGCGTAGGCCCTGTCCCCCGACCCCGCCACAGCACAGCTGAAGGTGCCAACGCTGCCAAGATGCCACATCCCTCACGCACGCCCCCAAGGGCAGACTCGCTGCACCTCAGCTCAGAGCACTGAGCCTCTCCGGGTTGGGACCCCTGGGCTTTTTGCTCCAAATCCCACACTCCTGTGCCCACCCACCCAGCCCCAGAAGCCTGGCTTCCCTGTGGAGCAATCCCTGGCACAGAAAAGGAAATAATTACCGTATTAACCAATTTAATTCTCTCCACTCACACCTCCGTGAAAATAGTTTGCCAGCACCCAGAGGCCAGAGGGATGCGAGGCTCAGGGAATTGTGGGATCTCAGGCTAACGAAGCGGAAGATGCTCTGGGGGGAAAAGGCTCTGTGTTCCTGCTGCTCTGGACACATCGCAGCGAGCACAGAGGCAGCCCCTGGAAAACGTGGAGAGGCATGGAGGGGAGTGGATGGCAGAGATGATTGGAGGGTTGGACAATTAGGCGGGTGTGAGATTAAAGGTTAAGGCAATTAAAGTATTTGGCCTGAAGGAGAAGGAATGAGGGGCTGGCAAGTTAATCATCCCTTCCTGTGCTGCAAAAAGAGTATTCCCCCTTGGGTCTTCCCCTCCTCTGAGCCTTTGTTCTCTTGTCCTCACTCCCCTTCTCTCATCTGCCTCTCTGTTCTCTCTACTTGTCAATTATTTTGGCCTTTACTGAGGACCCACCTGTGCCAGACACTCTGCCAGGTTCTCGAGATGAAAAGACAGAGTCTCTGCCTTGTAAGTGGAGGAGAAGAAATGGGCCCATTGCCCAAAGCAGATGGCAGGGCTGGAGGGCTGGAGGCCGAGGGGTCCTGTCTGAGGGGTCAGAGGCAGGAAGGCTGCGGCTTCCGCTGCTGTGGGAGTTCAGAAGCAGAGGATGCTGCCCTGCCCGGCCTGGGCTTCCAGGAGGTTTTCTGCAGGGGACGGGGCCCGAGTGGAATCTTGAAGAATGAATCCGTGAGCCAGCGGGGGCGAGTGGGAGCAGGAGCAGCCCAGGCAAAGGCCCAGGTCATAAAATGTAGGGTGTATATAAGCAAATACAAACTGTTGGGTTTTCCTGGCACAAAAAGGCAGAGATCAATGTGGCGCAGGGTATGGCCAGAAGGCCAGGCAGGGCCCAGGTCCCAAGGCCCTGGACCCTGTGGTAGGGAACATGGGCTTTATCCAGAAGCAGTGCCTCCCGGAAGGTTCAGAATGACACTGGTTACCTGCAGTGCTGTTAATAAATGTCCCCTCAAAATAAAAGGTGTGCCTTGGTCAAGTAAGTTGAGTGACACTGAGTTAGGTGGTGATTCTCAAATGAGGGGCAATTTGCAAAAAGGGACATTTGGCAATGTCTGGAGATATTTCTGGTTGTCCTAATTTTGGAATGGGGTGCCACTGGCATCTAGGGGGTCGAGGCCTGGGATGCTGCTCATCCTCCTACAACACACAGGACAGCCCCCCTACAAAAGTCTGTGCCCCGCTGCCCCCACCAGGCTCCCACAGGCCCTGCACAGGCCCTGCAGGAACGTTTGTCTCGGTACTGTCATGATCTGTTTGCCAGCTGCCCTCCCCGCGACTCTGCAGGTCTGAGCGGCTGGGTTCAGGTCGTCAGCATCTCTGGGGGGAAGAAAAAAAATATGGGAGAAGCAGACTTGCTGGCAGGGCTTCAGGGAGGCAGTTGTTTGCAGTGGAATCCGGCTCCTGGGGCATACGGCTGCCCTCGGGGCTGGCAGGTGACTCTGGGGTGTTTCACCACCCTAGAGGCCCATGCCCGCTGTGGCTGGGGTTTGGGAATCACACCCAGTCCTGAGGGGCTGGCCAGGGGCCTGTTCCGTGCTGGGTCCTGAGCAGGCACTTGGATGATCGTCCCCCTATGACCCGGCTCTTCCCTGTTTGATTTTTCTCCATCGCATCTTTTAACATACCTGTGTTTAAGTTAATTGACCTGTCTCTTCCCCTCACTCCACTTACTGTCTTGGAACATCAGCCCCATAATGCAGGGCTTTTCGTCTGTATTGTTCACTGCTTTATTCTCAGAATCCAGAGCAGTGCCTGGCACATAGTATGCACTCAGTAAAAATGTGGAGAGGCAACAAATGCCTGAATGCCACCCCCGCCCCACCGCTGCTATACAGCTCAGAGCGCCTGGGCCAGTATCTGCCGCGCAGGGTTCCTTCTCCTCTGCGCCAGCAGGAGCGGGCAAAGTCCGAGGAGGCCCCCCTCCTAAACCCTGCAGCATTTTTCATTGTCTAGAGTGAGAACCGCAAAGCTGCTTTAGGAGGAAGATGTGGGAACTACACACACCCTGATCTTCCCTGACAAATCTGGGATGACGGACTAACCATTAGCTGCACAAGGAGGAAGCGGGGCAGGATGATGCAAAAGGCCAGGCAACCTGGCAGACACAAGAAACTGTAGCCAGTTGACAGCACAATGGAATGATCAAAGGCCTCGCTGCCTCCGGGGAGCTGCTGCCAAGCACGGTGACACACGGGTAATCGCATCTGAGCGCGGTGTGGAGGAGCGGCCCACACGCTGGCCGGGCTTCAGTCGCTGCACTGCCCGGGGAAGCCCATTCCTCACAGAGCGGGGCCAACAGGGCGCTCCCCAATTACACTCAGGGAGGGAGGACCAAAGCCAGGAGAGCAAGTGCCTACGGGTCCCCTTGGAAACAAATGCAAGAAAATAAAATCCTGTGGGTAGAAGCAGGTGTCCGGGTCCAGGCAGAGTTGCCAGGGAATTCTGATAATGGGGGGCCTGTTTACTCTCAAAGCCGCGGCTCATGGGGCTTTTGTTAAGCTTGGGCTCATGGCCTGGGTGTGGACAGAGCAAGACTATTAGAAACCTGTGTTCAAATCCCAGTGGACCCTCCAAACCGGGGGTTCCAGGTTGCAGAGGCCAAAGACCCGATGACACTGTCCTACTTAGCTTTGTGGCCTAAGGCAGGTCATCCATAAAAAGTGTATGTAGGAGGAGAGGGTTTATCTGTCTAGCTAACCTAACAGGGTTATTAAGAGAATAAAGAAGATGAGGCAAGTGGAAGAGCCATAAAACAAGCATGGAGTACACGAAGGGAGGCATGAGGGGGTGCGGCTGTGCCCCCGCAGGGGGCCATGCATCAGAAGCAACAGCAAACCACCCGGGGGGCTCTAGTTACCTGCGGAAACCAGCCGGCATTCATGGCACACCCCTCGTCTGCAGGATATGCCTTTTCAGACCTTGGGGTGGTTCTTAGAATCCCATTTAGGGCCCTTTCATGAACACCCTGTGGAGGCCCAGAGACATGCTGTTCATACGGGTTATTCTGAATGATTACTTTAGGCAGATAAATGTATAGACAGCTCCTAATCATACGACATTGTCCCTTTTGTTAAACTCATACAGATTTAATCCTTGAATAACCCCAAACGATAGGCATCACTACGCCCATTTACAGGCTCACTCCGCTTGTAGAGTTTCCCCAAATCACACAGCCAATCGTGTCAGAGACGGCCTCTGAGTCCGGACCTCTGACTGCAGGTTAGATGGTGCCCGCTATGTAGACGTGACTGTCTCTCCTTCCAGAGTCCCCTCCTCCCCTTATTTTTTAGGGTCTTTGGTTTGAGGCCTACTTTTGCTATTTGTATTGCCTAATCACCTTCCCTGACAAATCCAAGCAGAACTCTCTTTCTGAAGAAGACAGCCTGGAATACGGAATCGTCCCTGGGAAAAGCTGATGTTTCAAGAGCTGAGCCTGAGCAACTTCCTCAGTGGGGCTTCTCCACGGGGCACTGAGCACGGTAGGGCTCCTTACATGGCGTGGCCCACATGTGTCCTGGGGACCTGAGAGCTGGAGTAAGGCAGCCATGACTATTCCAACACCTGCACTCACCTGAGAAGGTGGTTATGGCACATCTCCTGGAGAGGAGAAGACGGATACCCTCTTCTTAAACTAAATACAGTTCACTTACCTCCCTGTGGAGAGCTCATGCCTGGATTTTGAATCCTAGAGTAAAACAGAGAGAAGATAACTTTAGTTTATAATAAAGATTAAAGTGCTCTCTGATTTTTAAATGACTCTTCACATGCTATCAATCAAGTTCATATCCATTACCATGTTTAATCCTTATAATCAATACCTTACCACCCTGTGAGGTATTATTATTCCCATTTTAAAGATGGGAAGTTGAGGCTTAAGAGAGCACAGATGACTTGTCCAGGGTCACAAGGCTGATACATGGTGGAGATGGAACAAAGACTTTTTTCTTGCAACTCCAAGTTTAAGATGTCATATACAGCAACATTTAAAAACATTTCCTGTAAGCAGTTAATTAACAGTGAATTCAAAGGTTGATTAGAGCTTCTAAAGGGAATCCCTTTACATTTCTTGTAACATTATTACTTATCTCTTCTTCATCTAATCAATCCTCACCACAATCCTCTGACCCAATATCGTAGCAGGTGTTGTGTGAAGACAGAGGTAGGTATTGAGGCTCGTCAATCATTGTTTGAGGCTGGGGGCTTGGGCACTGCCTGGGCCTGTGCCTATGCCCCTTCTAGAGAGTCCTGGCGTGGCTAGCGTTCCTTCAATGAGCATTCACAGAGCAGCGCTAGACTGGAGCTCAGAGGCATGTGAGGCTCAGTGTAAATCATAGCCCCCGCTTTCAGGGAGTTTACAATTTGGTAGGAAGGTGAGCTTTGTTATGAAATCTTTGAAGGGCAATATACAAGACAGAATGAAATTTAGTGCCTATGTTTAGTACATAGTTCAAGAAGGCTTCATGAAGGAAGCAGGCCTTGAGTGGGTCTGGAGAATGGAGAGAACTTGGAGGGGGAGGAGAGAGAAAGGGTGTCCACTCAGGTGGAGGATGAAGGGCCAGCAGCAGGCAGGGTGGGGGGCTGCGTGGTCCCCAGCATCACTTCCACCCCCGCGCCCAGCATTCTGGTCATTCTGCATGCATTATCCGGGTGCTACCTAATGCCTACAGACAGGCGCCAATGCATCTCTGAGCCGTTGTACCTGCTCTTTCCTCTTCTGGAAAGATCTCCCTCCTTTACTTCCTTTCCCCTCGCATGCCCCATCTACCTGTTAACACCCACCCGTTCGGTCATACTCCTGCCGTGTAAGGGACTCTGACTACGTGCTGTGCGTGTCTTCCTCCTCGTGACATGTAAGCCTGCATCCTCACCACATCATGACCACTGAGAACAGGTACTCTCTTCTGCTAATTTTTGCATAGTCATTTGTTGACTAAATACAAATGAAAGGTGGAAATACAGACAGACTGAATGAATGAATTGCAACAAGAGAGACCTGCTATAGGGCATATGGGCTGACACCTCGAACAAGTGATGCCCTGGGCCACTAGGTGTATCATGGCTAATAATGCTGAGAAAAATTAATGATTCTTTGATGAATGAATGAGTGATGGATGGACTGAATTACCTATGTATTATGATGAAACCCATTATCACTCCTCAGCTATCTTGGTTGTTTTTGTTTTAATCTTATTTCCTTAAAGTCAGTGAGGCTGAGACCTGAAGGATCAATAAGAGTCAATCCAGGGAAAGGTGCAAGCCATGCACAGTGACCACACAAGGCCTGGAGGTAAGAGAGCGTGAGGGCTTGAGGTGCGGGTCTGGCAACAGCTGGCAGGCAATGGGCAGATTCAGGAAAGAAGAGGAGGCTGGAGAGTGAGCAGCAGTCAGGCCATGAGGGGAATCAAACTGTTCCCACAGGACACTGGGATACAATTAAACCTTTAAGCAAGGTGTTTTAAAAGATTATCATTATTTTTTCTTTCTTTTTTACATTTTTTAAATTCTCACCCAAGGACTTTTTTAAATTACTTTTTAGAGAGGAAAGAGGAAGGAAGAGAGAAACACTGATGCAAGAGAGAAGCATCAACTGGTTGCCTCTCGTACATGCTGGGACTGATGGTTGTAAATGCCCAGACTTGGGATTGAACCCATAACCCAGGTATGTGCCCCAACTGGGAATCGAACCCATGAACCTTTGGTTATGGGACAATGCTCCAACCAACTGAACCATAGCTACCAGGGCTATTCTTTCTTTTTTTAAAAGATTTTATTTATTTATTTTTAGAGAGGGGAAGGGAGGGAGAAAGAGAGGGAGAGATACAATGAGTAGTTGCCTTTCACATGCCCTCTACTTGGGGCCTGGCCTGCAACCCAAGCATGTGCCCTAGAGTGGGACTTGAACCAGTCACCCTTTGGTTCACAGGCCGGCACTCAATCCACTGAGCCACACCAGCCAGGGCTATTTTGTTCTTTTTCTAAAGAAAGAGGGCCATGACTGAAATGTGGACATGGATCAAGGTAGAGCAAGATTTAGAAGCCAGCAGACCCGTTTTAAGGGTGCTGCAGAAACCTGGGTATGAGCTGGTGGGGGCTGAGCTAGAGGGGTGGTCTGTGGGGACCAAGACATGCAGAGAGACTTGAGAATGCTGAGGAGGGAGGATGGGGAGGACTGAGGGACAGCGGGATTGGCAAGTAGCTGGTGGTGCTGGTGGCGGGAGTGGAGGAGTCAGGATGAGCACACCACGGAATCTGGCTTAAGGAACTGGGTGGATCCCAACACTGAGATGAGGGAATATGGGGAAAGCAGTACAGTGGGGCTGAGAGAGGGGAAATAAAGAGTTATTTCCAGAAATTTAACTATACATTAGCTTTGTTCTAAGAGTCTTAATTACATGATAAACTAGATACATGGATACAGAAAGTATCCACATACTATGAAAAAGAGACATTTATTGAAGAAGATACAAGATATAAGAAACATTGCACATAGTACAATGACACTGCTGACCCCTTCAAAGTAAGCACCTTGGGACCTCACACAATTCTCCCAATCTCCGTCAGCTGTACTGTCCATATTTTCCTGAATGTCGTTGACAGTCTGAAATCTCTTCTCTTTCAAAGGTGATTTTAGTTTTGGGAAAAGGCAGAAGCCACAGGCCGCCAACTCTGGGCTGTAGAGGGGCTAAGTCACCTGGGTGATTTGATGTTTCAGCAAAAAACTCTGTACAAGATGTGATGCATGAGCAGGCGCATTGTTGAGATGAAGCTCCCAGTCACCAGTTGCCCATAGCTGCAGCCTTATAAATCATCATAATAGTATCCATGAAGGTGTGTTCAAGCTTAATAAAAAATTTGATGCAGATTTGTGGCTCTACTTGCTCAGTCATTTTTAATCTAAGGGCCACACAGTACACAGGCTCACTCAACGGCACCTACCACTCCCACTGACTAGTACAGTGAAGTAGTCTCTGTTCACGCCTGCGCATTCCAGTCCACTCGCTTTGGCTGCTAGGTTACATTGATGTCATGCAAACTGTTCTTGCTATGTTAACAATTGGACTTTTTCTGGACAGACCTTGTATACAGATGTAGGTATATGTAGATATAGGTATATTATGCTTTTTCAATTAATGTAACAATATCTTCTCATGTTATATTACACTCTTCATAAACTTTATTTCTAAGGTACAAGATGTCAATAAACTTGCAAACTGTCAGAGACAACGAGTCAAATGTGCTGTTTGAAGAGGGTTTCCCATGCGAGACACGTGCAAGGGGCAGGTCAGTGGGGTCATCAATAGCATCTTCCTGTAGAGGCCTGTTCTGGCATGTTAAGTGATATGAAGAACACATGAAGAGCCTGCGGTTGTAGCCAGGAGGCCCCAGGAGACTCAGAACTAACCAGTATGTGGCCTCAGTCACAGACACACAGCTTACAAGAGACCCTGAAGGCAGTCTTGGCCTCAGGGGACAGAGGTGGGTTGGGAGGAAGATCTGTGACTATGAAGGAGGTAGAAAGAAAACTTCCCCAGACAGCTGAGAAGAGTAAATGAGACTGTGTCTTTGCAAGTATTTTGTAATCTCAAAAGCTAAGTATAAACTTAAGAGGCTATCACAATTATACTCAAAGCCATCAATTTGAAACTAATTGAAGTCTCCCAAATATTCACCTATAAAGCAGTGGGTAGAAAGGAGACTTTTACTACATTCTCCTTCGCATCTTTTAAATCATTCAACGAGAATTTAAAAAATCTTTAAATCTTTGTAAACCAGTTCTCTCTTATTCATTTAACAGTAGTGATGGAGAAACAAGTTGGATCACCAGAAGTTTTTGACTTGTCCTGAAAGAAATCATAAAAAGAAAGGCAAGGACTGCATCTCACAGTGGCTTTATTCATTTAGAAGGCATGACACATATCCCTAGAATAACATTAAAAAATCACATACTGAGTTAAAAGAGAATGAATCCGAGCGGCTCTAGTGGAAAAAGGCACAGCATAAATACACAGGACTGCCTTGGCTGGGAGCTCAGTTGCTTAGAGTGCCGGCTGGTACGCCAAGGGGGTGGGTTTGATCCCTGGTCAGGGTACATATGTGAAACAACCAGTGGGTGCATAAACAGGTGGAACAAAGCGATGATTCTCTCTCTCTCCCCCTCTCTCCACTTCTTCTCTCCCTTTAAAAATCAATAAAAATTTTAAAAAGTTTAAAAACTTTCAGGACTTTGATTCACATTGGGTTAAATTTCTTCATGCCTGTTTTTTCACCTGTAAAATGGATATAACAAAACCTACCTATGGAGATTAAATGAGAACAGTTTCTCGGGGTGGGGCAGAAGGAGCTGTCAATAATCACACTCTACCCACCGAGTGGGGGTGCCATGAAAGTACAAAAAGCTGAAACTTGGAGGGGTAAAATGACCAACCCAACTTTATACAACGTTATTGCATTTTTTTCTATTTGTGAAAGTAATAAATAATACATGTCCATTGTAGAAAATTGGAAAGTACAAAAGAGTATAAAGAAAATAGAAAACTGGAAAATACTAAAAATATAGAGAAAAAAATAAAAACACTCTGTGACCCTATTACCCAGAGATGATAACCACTGTTAAATCTTAGTGTGTTTACCTCCAGGTTTTTCCTATCACATATGTGGATTTATTCTGTACATACTATTTTGTATCCACCTTTTATCAGTTAACATTAATTGGTATTATTCCCCCCTTGACACTAAGTGTTTTATGACTATGTTATTTTAAGTGGCTGCATAGTATTCCATCATGTGGATGTGCCATAATTATTTTGCCTATATGCTTACCTATTTGGGTTGTTCTCTACTCCCTCCTTTTTTTGTCCTGTGTAAGTAATACTGAGGTGAACATGATAGTATATAAATATTTGTGCACGCATCTGATTTGCAGGGGGAGCTGAATTCTGAGGGACACGGTATGACAAACCACTTTGACTCGGTCTGTCTCTGCCCAGAAAGGAGGGAGGGGGTGCACTGGTTACCACCAGGCTTCCTCAGCAGGGGTTTTGGGGGTATCCAAAGAAGGAGAGACTGAAGCAGGGGGCATGGGCACCCCAAAACTTCACTTCTCTCACGGTTTTTCTTTGAAGGACCCCTGCTTTATTACTCTGAACTCTTTAGTTCAAAACTCTACTGAAACCAGCTCAAACAAACAAAAGAAATGGAGATAAGAATGTCAGAACCCTAGCCAGCCCTCGGAGAGGGCCTGGGAGAGAGGGATACTGTTCGGACTTCCTCTTTTCTCTCTTCTCCTCCCCCATCAGTTCCTGTGGTGCAGTGGGCCTTGAACTTGAGAAGGCATCTGAATCATCTGCAGGGCTCAATAAAACACCAATTGCTGGGAAGCCAGCCCCCAAGTTTCTGACTGAGCAGGTCTGAGGCAGAATACAGAATGTGCATTTCTTTTAAAAAATTTTTATGAAATGTATTGGGGTGACATTGGTTAATAAAATTATATAGGTTTCAAATGTATACTTCTACACTCCATCCTTTGTATCCAATGCAGATTGTGTGTTCACCTCCCAAAGTCCAGTCTCCTTCTGTCACCATATATTTGGCCGCCTCTCCCCTTTCCCAGCTCCCTCCCCTCTTCCCTCTGGTAACCATCATACTGTCATCTGTGTCTGTGAGTTTGCATTTCTAGTGCGTTCCCAGGTGGTGCTGATGCTGCTGGGCCCCGGCCACACCGTGAGAGCCACTGCTAGAGCACAGCAGAGCCACTGGGCAGACGCCCTCCAAGATTACTAACTACCGCACCCTGGTTTCTGAGTGACTTCTATGCTCTCATTGCCGTCCTGCCTGGTGGCACCAAAGCCAGCACATTACCATGTCTTATCAGAAAGACACCCTCCCACCACGAGGAGCAGGCCCAAGAAGAGGGAGAGGGCACTGAGCCCCCTTCCCCTGAGGCTCTTTCTCCCACGGGCCTTTTTTGGAGAACAAACCCAGTCAATTCTCAGGCAGTTCTCTCACAGCCAAATTTCCTTCCTCTGGCTGAAACGTGGATGGTGAGCAGTGGTTAAGAGGTCTCCCCCTCTCAGGCCACTCACTCTGAAGGGCTCCTGCGTTCCCAGCATCCGTCAAGCAGGGATTGCTGAGGAAGCCGGGCGGCCAGAGCACTCCACAGGGTCTGGCCAGCAGCGAGGCAGGGCCCAGCCCTGCTTGCTTGGAGGCTCACCAGACAGTAATCCAAGCAGCAGCCCACAGGGGCGACTTACCGTCCACTGGGAAGCCACAGAGGAACTCCTACTCTGATGAAGACAACGAAGTGACATTTTGGGAGGTCCTGTAAGATTATATTGAAAAACATTTAATCCAACATTTACTGTGCTCCTACTTGTGCTGGGTACCAAGTGCCTTCTGTTGGTCACCTGGTTAATCCCTATTGAATGCAGCGATGGGCAGTACTATGCCTATCATACAGATGAAGAAATTGAGGCACACGGAGCCTAGGTTACTTGCTCAAGCTCATTCAAGCTCTTAGCTACTGCTCTGCAGCTGTTCTTTGGAGAAGCCAGAAAACCAAAAAGGGCAGAGGGACAGAAACTAACACATACGTTCTTTTACTCGATCATCATATTAACGGTCTAGGAGAGGCAGTATTATCCCCATTTTATAGGAGACTGAAGATTAGTTAAGAAGTTTCCCATGGCTGCACAGCTGGTAAGTGCTGCCCCAGGCATGGAGCCCTGGCTTGTCGCCCCCAAAGCCCAGATTCCCCTCACTCTAGCACTCTGCTCCCCAGGAGCGATGGATCGCAACCAGGGAAAAGGGCAGGCTTCAGTGTAGGCGACACTGGAACTAAACAGTCAAGTAAGGGCTCAATGGGCTGAGACGGAAGGGCTATGCGCTTGCATGAACAGAGTCTCGGGGCCTGAGAATGCATGGCCCGTCTGTCAGTGGAGGAATGGCACATCACGGCACATTCTTTTAACAGACTGCCAAGCCGGCAATGAAGTAGCACATCCTAGTATCACACGGGAAACCAGTTACAAAGTAAACGCACACTGAAAACTTAGGCTCTAAAACTATGTCCACTTAGGTAAGTATTGGAGATCTGCTCCCAGGCGTATGTTGTCAGTTTGGCTTCAATAAACTCTTACAAAAATTAAAAAAAAAAAAAAGGCTATATATACTAAGATTCTAATTTAGGATCAACTTGGAAGAAAACACACCATCTTGTTAAGTGGGCTTTCAGGACAGTAGGCTTATGACTGACTTTTATTTTCTTATTTTTTTATTTTTCTGTCTATATTTTTCAACACAGTGACCTTGTGTCACTTTTACAGTTGTTAAACAAAATCTTATCTGTTTATAGAGATGCAAGGGCACAGCGTCTTTCCTGACACTATCACCAGCAGAGGATGAGACTCCTTATCGTATTCTGACCCTATTCTTCTCCTGCCTTCCTCCATCACAAGTTGACTTTCCAAACTTGTCATCTGTGAACTTTTGTGTTTAATTCACCTGTTCAAAAGAATTTTTCTGAGAGTGGGAGAGATGCCGTTCAACAGACTCTACGTAAAGACCTCAGGGCAAGCTCCAGTTTAGACACACCTGGAACACACACACATGCACACATACAAGCCCTAGTCCCCTCAGAGCTTTTCCCGTCTAGCCAGGCTGAGGTGTGTTTTTCCCTGAAATCCTCAGTAGACTTCTGAGCACAAGACCCTGGTGGTTCATCTTGCTGTCTCTGCCTCTCTTGGCCCTTAAATCACTGCCTGTGTAGAAAGCAAACCCTCAGACTCAAGCTGAACTTTCTGGGATCTTTAAAAGCTTTTCAGAATCAAACCAACCTGGAACTTAGTGGTATATAATGACAAAGTTGACTCTACTTATTTTTCTTTTTATGATTTTATTCTCATAAATTCCTGTTTGTGTTTGGAGGAGTCTGATACATATACTGAAGTGCGATAAAAAAAAATTCTGGAGTTAACTAAAAGGAAATCCTATAGAATGGCCACCAAACTCTGACACAAAAAAAGTTGCTTCAATTTAAAACTAGTCTGTGGGTTGACTTAAAAAAGAATTCAAGCATTCCCCCCTGCCATATTTGAAAAGTACCTTTCCTTGTCTCTTGTATAATTTTTTAAAAGGTCTTGGTTTCCATTTCCAAGTAAGTTTTATACTTTTAAGGGTGACACATACCAAGTAACCAGAAACTGGCCTTGGCTTGAGAAAGCTCCCAGTTCTCATAAACATGCAATCACTAGTTCCTTTCAGGATGATGAATACTATTGATTGGCTCAGAGCAGCTTGTGGCCCAGCAGTGGCATTAGACATTGGCTAAGAAAACATCTCCTTATGAATTTTTCATTGGCTTCAGTGTCTGGAGGCCGGGCACCTGCTGCCCCGAGCGCTCGCTCGCTCTCCCTCCGCGCCCCGCCTCCTCCGCTCCGAGTCTCGGGACTGCTGATACCACTCTGCAGGGCCACGTTATTGGATCAGAGCGATTAGCTTTACGGCCTGATTTTCTGGGTCAAATCCAATTTCTCCAGGTACAGCAGGCTTACGAGTAGTCATGTGCTTTTTGTTTGGCGATGGCATCACAGGATTACTAGCAGAGGCAGTAAATTGAAGTCATTTCCCACTAACTGTATTCCTCATGATACTAAGACAATGTGTCACGCTGCACTTGCATTCCCGAACATTTTTCAGGAGAAAGGGTGCTTTCAGCAGCTCAAGTAAAAGCTGACAAAGAGGCGAACTCTTGAGAAGCACTGAGTCAGCCTTAGCTCATGATTCTCATAACACCCCCAAGAGAGGAGCAACATTACTCTCCCTTTACATTGGTAGAAATGGAGTGTCTGAGAAATTTGGTAATCTCTCAGAATTCATTATTGCGGATTTATCAAGCTCACACTGAAGTAGGTGGTAAGGCGAACCCCAGGACTCCAGACTTGGTGAGGTGGCCAGAGAAAACCCAAGAGTCATTTTCTTTTAAGAGAACAGGGAAAGCTTTGCTCAGAGCAAGCCCGCCCCCTGCCACACTGTCATTGGTTCTTACATGCTAGATCTGGACTGCAGGAAAAATTCCACTTCTCATGTCTAGAAATAGGGCTTTCCCCCCCATTAAAATCTTAACCTGGGTGAAATTGAATAAAAGTAAATTTCAAGCACTAATTCAGGGGAGAAAATAAATAACATAGGTCAGCAGTCATTACGGGAGGGTGCAGGTTGAAGCATCAGCTGCATGTATGCATGAGCGCTCTCTCTCTCTCTCTCTTTCTCTCTCCCTCCCTCTCTCATGCATTGCCCTCTGCCTGGTCCTACTTCCTATGTAAGACATGGAAACTGTGAGAAACCTGTAACACACAGCGAGTGAGAGCTTGAGTCACTACACTATGGTTGACTATTGCCAAATAATGTGTTCTACACTTAGAAGAGAAAGAAAAAAAATAAAGAAGTGCCACATCTCTACTAAGGGGATCTAGATTCTACTTGGAACAGTGGTCAATCTGAATGAATTGTATTGTTCACTTCATTCACAGCAACCTGCATACCTGAACCATGAGCCTGTAACTGCCAGAAACAGTGAAGCCAAAAGATATCTTTGTTTTTAACTCTCACTTGAAGATATGTTTATTGATTTTAGAGAGCGTAGGGGAGGGAAACATGATATGAAGAAGAAGCAACAATCAATTGCCTCCTGTTATATGCCCCAACCGGGGACGGAAGCAGAAACCTAGGGATGTGCCCTGACTGAACCCACAACATTTGGTTTCGGTTGCGGTGGTTGGGGGGAGTGGGTAGCTGACACTCCAACCAACTGAGCCACCCGGCCAGGGGGGATTATCAGCATAATACCAGTGATTTTTCAACCAGTATGCTGGGGCTTTTAAACATGAAATACCTGACTCTTTAGTCAGGGGCACTGACCTCTTTTCCCTCAGGTTGTCAAGATGAAAAAATGACAACAGTCAACACAACAATAGTCATCTGGTATGAATGAATCAAAATTATATCTATTTTTTTGTCAGATTGGCAAAAAAATATATGTTTGGTGTGCTGCAGGATTTTAGTAATTAGTTCCTATGTGCCATGGGACGAAAAAGGTTGAAAATTGCTGGCATAGCACAACTGTACCATTTGCTCTTGAGTCTTTGATGTAAATTGTTAGGTAAGATTGAAGACCAGAAACGCACACACACCACCTAACTAGGCTCTTCCTCAGAGGCCAGTTGAGATGATTACGCTGAGATGCCCGAGGAGGCTATCTTGTCTTTGCTCCTGGACATTAGGTCTTTTCCTATGTTCACCCTTTATTTTATACACTGAAAGTCCCAAGGGATCCCCCAAAGCTGCAAAAGTTACTTACCTGAGCCAGATTGACTAGAAAAGTCATGTTGCAGATTTTTTAAAACTCATTAACCTAGCATCTTCACTGGGGCAGTTAATGACTTTCCAGACAACAGCCGTGAGCACACCCATTTCATGGGTATTAAAAAGTCACTGAATAACTGGATTCTTTGCCCCTCTTTGGTAATTATCTCATACCAATTTGTTTTCAAGCCCTCAGGACTTTCCTAAAAATTTGTATTTATGGATAAAATTTCAATCAAAGGTGCAAAGGACTGCATCACATTCAAGAATAGCCATTCTGAGATAGCAAAGGTGGGAGGAACTCCCATCAGCCGCTAATCACCACCCAGACCTGCAGTCCTCAGTCTCAGTGAGCATCTTCGCTTCCCACGGCTTCATCCTGAGGAAACAGCCCTTGGTAGGACATGTTAAAGTCACTTCCTTACGACCTTGCCCTCCTGAAGCTTTGGGAGCCTTATTTCCCCTGTATCTGTAGACTTTCCTTAGTGGAATAAACCAGCTAATAGTGTCCCCTAAGAAAGTTCACTAGTCAAGCCCACTTTAATGTCTTTTAACTGAGAAGGGACCCTAGAGTTCACTTTGTTTAACCCCAATAGTAAGAATGAAGTGGCTCTTAAGAAAAGGGTCTTATACCAAATGGTGTGAAGAAGAAAACGTTCAACCGACTTCTTTGAAACTACAACTGTGGTGATGGGGCAAAACTGCAGGAGAGGATCTTGGAGTCACATGCGCCATTGATGGGCACGGTCCTTGGTCCCATGACTAAGATGACACAAGATGACAGGGTGCTTGGGGAGGCTGTTTACATCTGCCTTGCAGCTTGTGGGTGAAAGAGTGGGTTGATTCTGATGACTATGGGAGCTCTTCCTTCCTCCTATTCCAAAAAGGTGAGTGACCCCATAGAGCCTGATCTGGAGACAGGCCTTCCTGTGAATATCGTCGCCTGTGCACATTTATTCTTTATTTCGGAAAAGGTTTTTCCTAACCAATGGTGTACTCATGACACAGAAGCGTATTTCTGCTTCCAGCTCAGAGAAATATTGGGGGAGAAACAAAAAACAAGCAAAAAAGAAACTTTTTCTTCAGGCTTTAAGGAGGGGCAGCTGCCTCCATGGTCAGTGGGTGGCTTTTGGGATCCCTTTCGTAACCTCACTCATCCCCAGGATCTCCACCTCCGCTGCCGTCAGGAGGGGATTTCACAGGCCCATGGGGAGGCTGTCCTTGTGCCTGTGTAGCCTACAGGTTAAAGGTTGCTTTCCTTTTCCCTCTGACTCATTAGAACTAACTTTCCAATTTAGTTTAGGGACACCCCTCCCTGTTCCAGCTCAGAAGCCATCAGTAGCTCAGCCCACCATTAAGCCGAGACCTTACTCACTCCCAGATTCATCTCTTACCAAGATCCCAGTGCCCAGCGCAGAGCAGGGCATCAGTGAATGAAGTCCATTACTTCTGGCTCTGCTCTTTGCGTGGTTCTTTGCTGCTGTGTATGTAGTTTCTCTTAATCTGCTGCCTGTTGCTGTCCCTTATATTTATACTCCTGCACCTTCTTCTACAGAACCGTCCACACTGCTGATGGAGGAGGTCATCAGCCACTATCTGTTAACTGGCAACAGTTGTTTGTATGGAAAATAATACAATAAATACAATAATGAATGAACAGTAATGCAAGAATGAGCTCTGTTTCATGTACTCACAACTGTGAACCTACTTTTTCCCTACCCTGGATATCAAGGGGTGCTATGTGACAGACCCTAAACCGAACTGGTATGTAGTCTAAAATCTTTGGGCAAGCTATTCACTTAATGGTGGTGTGTCTACAGAGAAATTAGTCAAACACCTCTACCTTTTCTCTCTCCTCCTCTTCTTTCCCACCAAATTTCTTGAGAGAGTAATCTGTATCTACGCCCATTGTCTCATACCTTAGCCATTTAAATCTGATCCCATTTCCCACAATCCTTCCACACATATGCAAACTCTGAAGTGCCCACTCTCACTGCCAGATGTAAAACCTTTCCTTGAATTCAGTTCTCACTAATCTTCCTAATGAATTTAATGCAGCTCCTCACCGCCTTCTGGAGAATCTTCTTCCCTTACTTTTGGAATGATTGAAACACAGTTTGCCTCCCAACTCTGACTTACTTCTATCTCACTGAAAACACAGGTGTGTCCCAAGATTTATCCTCAACTCAGTTTCTCCTCCTTTTCCACTCCTCCTTTCTGGTGATCTCAAATACTCCTACTGTTTCAATTAGCACCTCTGTGCAGATACTCCCAGACCTGTACACCTAGCACAACTTATCTACAGAGCTCTAATTTCCTATTTTCAACTGTTGGGTCTCGTCATCTAGATCATTCTCCTTGTCTTTCAAATTCAGCAGTTCTAAAATGAACAAGTTGTCTCCCCCAAACAGCTCCTCCTGATAATTTCCCCACTAATATTTATGAAGGAAAACAAGTCAGTAACATTGAAATAAGTTCAAAGCTGAAAAATGTCTCCATCTCTCTCAGTCCTATATCTAAACAAGATGACATTCATTGAGGTAACATTCAATGAGGTGACATTCATGGACATGTACTATATGCCAGGCTCTGAGGATTTAGTATGGAAAAAATAAAGGGGAGAGAGGGAGGGAGAAAGCAGGGAGAAAGAGAGATCTTGCCCCTGAGAGCTTATAAGAGGAAGACAGAAAATTATTCATTCATTTGATTAATATTTATTGAATACCTACTAAAATCCAGGTGCTGTTCTTCAGTCCCTGCAGAGCTTTTAAGTCTACGCTAGACTGATTCAGATCTGGTAGAACTCCCAGATCAATATTTATTAAGTGGAAAGAATGGGCTTCTTACTTTTAGTATTTTTTTATTCTTTAATTACTCAGTATCATGTTAGCTCTTGGTTTAAAAGACACTTCTGAGCAGTCTTTTAGCTTTCAAGCTTTTAGCTTGAGCATTTTTCTAGCTTAAATCATAACGTCTAACTTTTCCTTTTCATATTAAAATTGTATTTGTTCCCTTACCTCTCGAAAGCTCCCTAATAGACCCTCCACCCTCTGCCTCTCCACACTCCACCCCAGCTTGTGTGCCGCCATCACACAAATATCCCTGTGACACAGCCCTAGGTTGCTTCCTTATTGTGAAATGTTTGAAGGCTCAACAAGTATAATCTAAACTCTGCAATTAGGAATTCAAGACTACCATTGGTAGACTAGAACTCCAGTCTCTCCTCTGGTCTTACCTCCCAGTTCCCTTTCATGTGTTCCTGTTTTCTAACCAAACAGGACTCAGTGTTCACAAACATGTCCTATACTTTTTTTTTAAACCAAAGTCATACCCTCCACTTGGAATGCCATCTGGTCTATCAGGAGTCACTGAAAGCCTTCTTTCCTCTATTAAGGTTCAGCTTAATTGCTTTATCATAATAAAGGTTTGTGCCTTATCCTCCCTGATAGTTTATAAAGATGGCAATACCTGAGTTCTAATCATAGTCATGGTAAAATCATTCCACATGCAACTTGCAAAGGCACCTTTTCATTACACATGCTAAATACTTAGTATTTACTAAATACATGTTACTAGAAACAAATTTCTAATAGTTTCACATGTGTACTTTTTATCATTCCAACAGGATTATAAAGTCCTTAAGAGAGTAGGGACGATGTTTTCTCCCTTTCCCTTTGTTTTCTACATAGTTTTCTACAACTATAAATATAGGAGGAGTGTAAATATTAGCAGAGTAAACAAGTGACAAGTTATGTTTTTTCATTGGAAATCATAATATTATATTAAAACCCATAGTCATTCTACAGTCTCTCCTCTGCAGTCTAAGTCTTCTATGGTCATACCGTTTTTATTCTAGAGAAGGTAAACGGTAAGTTAACAAATATGTGAGCAAGATACTTTCAGATATTCATAAGTACTATAAAGATAATAAAATAAGGTGATGTATTTGGGGGTGACCAGTAGGGATGGGTTATTTCAGCCAAGGGGATAGAGAAGACCTCTTCAAGGAATAACATATGAACAGAGACCTAAGTGACAACAAGGAACCAGTTACATAAAGATGATGGGACGTTGCAAGCAGGGGAAATAGTAAATGCAAATGCTCTAAGGTGAAAATGATCTTGGTATTTCACGAGGACAGAGAGAAGGCTGATGACTAGTGAATGGAAGAACAACAGGGATATGGGTTTGGAGTGACAGGAGGACCAGATGATGGTAGAGCATGTGGATGACATGTATTCACGGAAATCACTCTTAAGGATGAGGATAAGAATACATTTGCCAAGATAAAATATTTACACTTAGAAGACTTACAATGTAAATTATAAACACATAAACAACTCAAATCTTAAATAGGAAATAAGCCTAAATAAGGCAAGCTCTCCACTATTGTAATATATTCTATTCACTATCAACATTCTCATTTACTTGTGTTTTGTCACCCTGAGTAGCAATAAAGATCTTGGAATGAGAACATGCATTCCTGGGAGCAAAATTTCATTATGCAACAGACTGTGAGCCAAGGTCTCCTTGGCAGTGTAGGCAGTTCAGAGGAACACATCACCCCAGACAGTGGGCTTTCTGCAGCTGAGGAATCACATCATCTCTGCTAGTTGCAACATTAATGGTAAATTAAACAAAACCTCATGACTTAGTTCCTTTCTTTGCACTCTTTTTTGGAGAGAAAAACAAGTAAATGAAACACTTTCGGTCCCCAGTGAAGTTACCCAAAAATAAAGCGTGTAACAAATGGGTCTGGATGAGTCAGGGTGGTCACTCGCCGTGTGTCTTAATTTAGAATGTTTTAGGCTATTTTTGATCAGTCATGACTAGCTGTCTGTTGTGGTCTCAGACCAGGCCCAGTACACTGGTCAAAGCAGTGCTTTGTCACAGCACAGAAGCTTGTGGCAAAAAACCTGGCAACGTTCTGTCCCTCTGTGAAGAAAGAACACTGAATCCCAGTTGTGGCTATATCCTGCTGCAACGGCCTCTAAAGGGCTGCTAGGGTTTTAAAATTTCATATGGTGATCGTGTTCTTGGAAAGAGCCGATCACCAAGGAGATCTTGGGTCATAATGGCTGTCGTGGTGATTAGAATCAGAAAGAAGCTGGGGCAAGCTCCTCCACTCAGACATCCCCAGGTAGGCCGTCACTCCCTCTGCAAGCAAAGGCACAGGGCCTGGAATAGAGTAACTCCTCAATGAAAGTCACCTGGTTATCTTTGTTATTTTATGTTTATGTGGCCCTCATCCGGATTCTTGGAAGTCCTTGGGTCACCTCTCAAAGACCAGTCCGTGGATTTAGGCTGGTCCATTTTAATGGTCTCCAAAAAAATGAGAAACAACTTTGAAGTTATCATTTATCACTTCTTGTTCATTGCCTTTACTCTTGGTATTTTTGTCTTTCCTACAAGGTTCTTCTTAACCTTTGCGTGTTTTTTTTAGTAAAGAATGTCGTTAGTATATGGTAGTAGTTGTTATTTTTACATGTCCTTACTTGGCAAATTAAATGATGTCATCTCAATGCCAATTACATATTCTGGAAAATTTACTGAGCCCTGAACACTAAATCAGGGCACCCCTAGTCTGGATGTGTATAGCCTCTAGCTGCCTGACCTTTTCAGTCCCTACTATCGTACTTGAGATGGATAAATGTTGACTCTGAAGCCTCCTCACAAATTTCTATCTATCTTCTCTGCAATGTCTTATAACTGAAAGCTGGAAATCTGCAAGGGAGGGAAAGAAGTGGTAAGAAAGCGGGAATAAATACTAGCTATTAATAGTAATATTATTAGCATTTATATCAGTATTGCAGAGGGGCAGAAAATAAGGCCACAATAATAAAACATACACATTTTTAGTGTTACAGTATAAAATATTAAGGGGGTTTTCTAATAAGTGTATCACCTTGTGATTGATTTGTTTTGTAATAATATGCACATACTTCACCCTGGCCAGTGTGTCTCAGCTGGTTGGAACATCGTCTCCATAACCAAAGGGCTAGGAGCTTGATTCCCTGTCAGGGTATACGCTTCGGTTGCGGGTCAATTCCCAATCCCCAGTCCAGGCTTGTCCCAGAGGCAACCAGTCAATACTTCTCACACCGATGTTTCTCTATCTCCCTTTCTCTCTCCCTTCCCTTCTCTCTAAAAAACAAAAAAATGAAAAAAAAAGTTCTCAGATGAGGATTAAAAAAATAAATAAAAAAGAATGTGAACATATTTTAAATATTAAATGCTTCTGTTCCCTCAATGTTTGCTGTTTTTAGTTTGCAAATATAAAAGGTGCTTTAGATAATCCATTTAAGAAATAGTTAGCATGACAAAAGGCCCCAAATAGCCAAAGGAATCCTGAGGAAAAAAAGAAGAAAGCTTGAGGAATCACACTCTATGACTTCAAATTATTCCACAAAGCTACGTTAATTAAAACAGTATGGATTGGCAGAAAAGTAGACACACAAACCAGTCAAACAGAATTGAGAGCCCAGATATAAATCCACATACATATATAGGCAAATAATTTTTGACAAAATAACAAAAAACATACAATGGAGAAAGGAAAGCTTCCTCAATAAATGGTGCCAGGAAAATTGGAAAGCCACATGCAAAAGAATGAAACTAAACTACTGTATGACATCATACACAAAAATAAACTCAAAATAGATCAAAGACTTAAATATAAGACCTGAAACAATAAAATACATAGAAGAAAACATAAACTTACGGACCTTGGTCTCAGAAAAGTTATAAACTTGACCCGAAAGGCAAGGGAAATAAAAGAAGAAATAAATGAATGGGACTAAATAAAACTGAAAAGCTTTTGCACAGCAAAGGAAATCATTAGTAAAAGAAAAAGGCAACCAACAAAATGAGAGAAGATATTTGCAAATGATAACTCTTATAAGAAGCTAATATTCAAAATATATAGAGAACTTCTGTAACTTAACAACAAAATGAAATCCAATTAAAAAAACAAGCAAAGGGTCTGAACAGATACTTTTCCCAAGAAGACAAATAGATGGCCAACAGGTATATGAAAAGATGCTCAAATTCACTAAATTGAAGGGAAATGCAAATCAAAACCACAACTAAATACCACCTCACACCTGTTAGAATGGCTATTATCAATTAAGACAAAAAAATAACAAGTGTTGGGGAGGATACGGAGAAAAGGGAACCCTTGTACACTGCCGGTGGAAATGTAAATTGGTGCAGCTACTATGGAGAGAATAGAGCTACCATATGACCAGGCAATTCCTCTTCTGAGTATCTATCTATCTAAAAATTTTGAAAACACTTGTTTATAAAGACATTTGTACCCCTATGTTTATTGCAGCATTATTCACAATAGCTAACTCATGGAAACAACCTAAGTGTCCTTGACCAATGACTGGATAAAGAAGAGGTGGTACATATATACACTGGAATACCACTCAGCCATAAAAATCAATAAACTATTGCCATTTACAACAACACAGATGGATGTTGAGAATATCATGCTAAGAGAAATAAATCAGATGAAAAAGGACAAGACCCATATGATTTCACTCATACGTGGGATACAAAACAGAAAGCAACAAATTAACAAACAAAACAAACTCATAGACACAGATAACAGTATGGTGGCTGCCGGAGGGGAAGGGGCTGGTGGGAGAATAAAGAAGGTAGAAGGGGTCACATATATGGCAACAGGAGGAGACTATGGTTGGTGAGTATGCAATGCAATATACAGATGACATATTATAAAACTGTACATCTGAAACTCACATAACATTATTAACCAATGTTATCTCAAGAAGTCAAAAAAAAAAAGAGAGAGAAATATTTAACACCGCATTGCAAATGTAGATTTTCTATAAATCAGTCAAAATCATTGCTTAGATTATGCTTCATGTACAGCTTATAAATAAGAATGTAAAAAGCTAAGTGGCTATTTTTCTCCTAGCAGGACATCCTGGCTAGAGCACAGGACTCTGAGATGCAGGTCTTGTATTCAGCTAAATCACTAATTTACTATTGTATCACACTGAGAAATTTGCGTAAGCGGCCTCTTTTACTTTATAAATTTAAGGTAGCGAAATTTGCTTATAGTGGTCCCTTGTGCAGGGCGTTGATGAAAACATTACAAACAATGGCCGTTTCTACTGGGAGGGGAGCTGTCTGTGTGTTTGAAGGTCACGCAATTACCATACTCTATCTATTATAAATAACTGATAGTATAAGTAAAGAATAAAAATTTAGATTAACAGTTTTGTAATGACATTAGTAACAGCTACCGTTTATCCAGCATTTCTTAGGTACCAGGCATTATTTGAAGTGTTCTATGAACAGTATCTGCTTACTCTTTTTAGGAAGACACTATTATTGCCTTTGACTTAACAGTTCAGGAAACTGGGGCTTTGGGGGCTAGTTCCCTGTGAGTTACAACTGCTGGGCTGGGAAGCCGGAAACCGGAGGACCCCCAGTTCCAGCGAGCAGCACTGACTCCCTTGGAATCTCTGTCAACCAGGCCAGTGAGTTATGTATTTCCTCCCCCCAATACCCTAATAAGGGAGTATTTTCCTTTTAATTTCTCTAGTTCCTTATATAAATAATTCTCAATTTCCCTTTGTCTTTTGTCACTTGACTTTCATTTCCTGTTTTCTGCTTTTATCACTCTGAGTCTTCAGTGACTCTGCTCTGACTCATTCTGCTTCTTGGTGGATTTGACTTAAGTTCCAGTTTTGGTGCCTTTTCCTTCATGTTTCAAGTCCTTACAAAGTCTGTTTTCCATGTGGAGTTACTTTTTATGGTTTCCATCCCTTCTTTTCACAGAAGATTTTCTAGTTTTTCTATATTCTTTTGCTATGTATATATACTTATCTTAAAGGGGTTTCCTTTGGAGGCTTCTAGGTTAGACTTCAAAAAGAATTTTCTGATATAAGTGCTATAATGTATTAGAGCATTTTACAGACAAGAATTATAAATGACTATAGGTTTTGTTTTTATAAAAAAAGACTAACCACTGATGGAAAGAAGAAAGATGGAGGGATTTGTCACCTGGCTGAGATACACAGAGAGAAAAAGGGAGGAATTGATGGCCTCCACTCGTGGCCTTCTGGTTGGAGAATTCTGAACTATTTGTGTGATTTCAGTACCTAAAATAACAGAACTCAGAAATGGAAATTCTTATCACATTAGATACTTTGTGAGATAAATTTTGTTTTTGTTTTCTCTAGAAACAAGAATGTTATTCTATCCAAGGTGCTTTTGATCCTTATCACTGGGAGTCCAGATTGTAAATGGTTTAATGAACTGGCAGGGCAGTGTAGTACAGGGAAACAAACACTGAGCTGGAAGCAGGAGACCTAGTTCTAGTCTTGGTTTTGCTAGTAACCAGCCATGTAACCTCAGGCAGGTTACTATCTTCTCCAAGTCTGTTTCCTCACTAGTGTGATCAGTTGAAAGGATGTAGGGACCTACTACAGGTTTTTTCATACTTTACAATTCTCTGTACAACACGTTTTTCCCCTTTCCTATCAAAACTTGGAAAATTCTCACTACAAAAAGAAAGCTCTCTGGGGTAAGGAAGACTATCAGTAACTCCAGCCTTTCCATAGTTCAGTCTTGGTAAATAATACTTCCCACATATGTGCATATTTAGAAAATAGCTGAAAATATCAAAATACGATATTTTCTAAAGAATGGTAAAATTCTTTTGTAATGTCCCCTTATGACTGTGATTTTATTCAAATCAAATGCCTTATTTACAGGTTACCTGAACTACACTTAAAGAAAGTAATGCATTCCGGTTTGTTTTTTGTTGTTGTTGTTTAGCAGTTTTACCATACAATCTGAAATATCAGATGTCAAAAGTCTCTATTTGAAAGCACATACAGCTTGAAAACAACTTTTGTGGCTGAAAAGGTTCCCTAGATATTAAGCAGAATGTTCAGAAGAAACTAAGTGCCAGAGGAAACGTTTCTGGCTCCAGCATTCAGAAAGCTACAGTTGTTTTCTAAAAGATACAACTAAGGAAGAAGACCTGAGAGCCTATATTTCCAGATAATTGAGTTGCCACAGGATTTTAAATTTGGGAGGGGTCTCCATCATTTAGCTTAACCTTCTGCTCAGCACGGGCTTTCCCCCCCAGCATTCCTGCCAGCTGGCCACCCACCCTCTGCTTTCACACGTCCTATGACAGGGAGCTGACTGTCTTATAATATAGGTCACTGCAGTGAAAGACAATCTTACTCACTGACAAATTCTTCTGTAAATCCTCCTTTGGCTAGGTTTGATTGGAAGTCACTTGTAGCCACAAGTTGTAGCATATACTTCTTCTTTGTTGTGGGTTCCCAGGCAAGAGTATAAATGGAGGACCACATACCATATGTCTAAATATGTAAACGTTATAAATCAAGCAACAAATTGTTGAAGCATGTTCTGTATTTCGACCTTGACAAATATGCCTTCATAACACCTGTACGGTATGAACTGCGTCCCCCAAATTCCTATGTTGAAGCCCTAACCCCCACTATGACTAGTTGGAGATAGGGCCTTGCAGGAGGTAATTCAAATTAAACGAGGTCAAAAGGGTGGGGCTCTGATCTGATAAGACGGGTGTCCTTATAAGAGGAAGACACGTCAGAGCTCTGTCTCTGTCTGCATGTGCACAGAGGAGATGCCATGTGAGGACAGCGAGAAGGTGCCTGGATGCAAGCCAGGAAGAGCGGCCTCACCGCAAACCAACCTGTGGCACTCTGGTCTCGGACTTCCAGCCTCCAGAACTGTGAGAAAATAAATGCCTGGTGTTTGAGCCATCCAGCCTGGTATCTTGTCATGGCAGCCCAATCTGACTAATAAAACACACAAGTTGAAAAATAGGTGAAAGCTGTGGTTTTCATATGAGCAAAATATGAAATATGAAAGACAACAGAATTTCCTTATTATGGGATATGTCTGGGTGTTCTGTGGATGAGCTGACCAGGCTGGACGAGTAGTGAAATAAAGATACATAATTTTTAAATATTATGAAGTGTTTTAACTTCAGTGAAATCTCTAGGTATGTTGTTATCAAGATTTGCATATAATTCATGTTCTATTAAAGATTAAAAATGGAATGTAATTATATTAAATGAGTACATATTTTCACCAAAAAGTTATTTTCTCCTAATACTAAAAATCATTTAAGTGAAAAAAATATAATGTAAATTATAATTGGTAGCACTTTTAAAACAAAAATTATTTAAATGTTTTGCTTTTTCTTAAACATTTAAATATTCATTTAATAAAACTATTCACAATCTATCTAGCATTCACTGTTCGTGTTGTTGCCAATGTAAAGAGTTTCATTCCTAATACATGTTATGTCTCAGGGTATCTACATACAAATTAAAGAGTAATATGAATTATTTAATATTGTAACATTGGCTGCTCTGTGCACCTGTTCAGAATAGCATGCTGATTCATGATTACCTTTGTAACCATGTACTGGAGCACAAAGAGAAGCAAGAAAATTCATTTTTAGCACTACTAGGAAAGGGTACTTTTTAATGCAAGAATCTATTGCACTCATGGTACCTGAGAAGAAGGGTTTGATAGGTGGATTTGACCAGTCCTTTCTCTTACCCAGGTACTTCTTCCACTCATATCCTCCCTGTTACCCAAAGCAATGTCTGATTCTGATGTTAGTAAGAGCGTAACTCACAAAACTTCCTAGCAAAGAGGTGTGATGAAGAATTACCCTGGGACTTGAACTGTGTTATTCACTAGAGCAGATGTTCAGGGTTATAGGCTGCCATATTTTCCTTAGTACATCGCACGCGCACGTGTGTGTGTATGTTGCAGCCCAGGATCCAGGGTAGGGTCCCCTCTCACCTGGGACTAAGGGTCCCCTCTCACCTGGGACTGCTATTTTATTTAACCCATAACCTGTAAACAGCACATACTACATTACTCAGACAACTCTATATTTGGATTATTGTCTTTGTGTTTCAGAGTTACCTTAGGATATGAGTACCATACAGATGTTTAGACTTTTTTCTTACATTTGAGGGGATTTCATTCAAATACAAAATATATATTATACACCAAAGCAAAGAAGAATAAAGGGATAAACCTTACATTGTACAATAAGAACTGAACCACTGTAATTGCATCATATTGCACATGCAAGTCTTTGTTTCACCCTATTTTCTTTTATCTCTGAGCTGTATTTGCAAAAAATTTGGAAGATTCTAAAGGCAGAGAAAAAACAACTTAGGACCTCCCCTCTTACCCTTCTAAAAGAAAACCTTATGGGTTTATCTATACTTAGACAACTATCTTTTCTTCTACCTTGATATCATTTCCTTCACATGAAGAAAACAATAAAATAAGTTGTACTACAGATACTGTTTTCTTGGCTCTTCAAAGACTCCTCTTATTTCCTTTCTCTGAAAGGGGACATAAGAACTAAAACCTGTCTTGATATTTTTTTTAAAGCAAAAGAATATGAAATAAAGAGTTAAAATCTTTTTCCTTAGTCTGTTCCCAACTCCTAGTAATCTTTACCAGAGTCGACAACAGTTAACATTTCCATGTGCATCTTCCCAGAATTTTTTTTTTAGGTATATACAAGGACAGACTTTCTCTCTCTCTCTTGTTTTTTAACATTAATGGGATTATGCCATACATGTTCATCTGTATTTTATTTTCTTAAATTAAAAAAAAGTTTAAATCCTCACCCAAGGATACATTTATTGATTTGAGAGGAAAAGCGAGGAAGAGAGAGGGAGAAACATCAATGTGAGAGAGAAACATTGATCATTGCCTCCCCTACGTACCCCAACTGGGGATCAAACCCTCGACATAGGTATGTGCCCTGACCCAGAATTGAACCCTACGCCTTTTGGTGTACGGGGACGATACTCCAACGGAGCCATCTGGCCAGGGCATGCTCATCTATATTTTTAAAAATATACAGTTTATCTTGAAGATATTTCCATTTCATCATACATAGGACAAACAAGCTTATCTCCCCAAGTTCTTTTAAAACTAAATGAGGTAATTATGTATCATTGTTAGTACCACATCTGGGGTACACTAGGTTCTCAAAAGATGTTAGTTATCTTCCTTCCTTTCATTAACAGAAAAATCATGTGGATTTGTGATTATGATTCTGGAGGATTCTATTATTTAAAAGATGCAGGTAGAGGAAAGTCACAGAATTACAGAATTTATGAGTGAATGGCTCTCATAGATAACTTGATTCAATCAGTAAATCCTGTATCAAAACCAAATTTTTGCTTTCAATCTGGTGTTCCTTTAATCTCTTTTTGCTTCTGATATAACTTTGATTTTAACCTATTGTTCATCTTAAAAATTAAAGTAGAGCATGTAAAGATGTTAAATAATGGTAATCAATTTGTATACACAGCTCAAAAGAAACAAGTTAAATTATCATTTAGAGAAGGTAGCTCTAACCAAAGATATATATTGCTCATTTGAAAAATATAAATTGTGGCAAAAAACTCAAAACTAATAATTCTCAGCCCTGGCTGGCTGGAACATTTTCCTGTGACCAAGTTTGCTGGTTTGCTTCCCAGTCAGGGTACAAGCCTGGGTTGCAGGTTTGATCCCGGGCATGTGTGGGAGGCAAGCAATCAATGTGCTTCTCTCGCTTGCATTGATGTTTCTCTCTCTCCTTTCGTTTCTCTTTCTCTAAAAAGCAAAGAACAAAAGAAGTGTCCCGAGGTAAAGATTTTAAAAAAAGTAATACTTCTCACCCTGGCTGGTGTGGCTCAGTAGGAGTGTCCTTTGGTACACAGCAGAGTCATGGGCTCAATTCTAGGTCAGGGCACATACCCAGCTTGTGGGTCCAATCCCAGGTCTGGGCACCTATGAGAAGGCAACCATCTGATGTCTCTCACATCAATGTCTCTCTCTCTCTCTCCCCCTTCCTTCCTCTCTCTTTAAAAAAAGCAATGAAAAAAAATGTCCTCAGGTGAGGATTTAAAAAAACATAATTACTTTTCAGAAAAAAGACTCAGGCTTTGGAGTTGGATGAAAACGTTTTTCTTCCACTTTCTGAACTTGTTTGCGCATGCATGCAGTTTTCTAGTTGAAAAACCAGGATTAATATAGATAGGTTGTTGGGCAATGTTTGGTGTCTTGTGTTTTAGACCTGGGGGTTCATCCCTCAAAGCTTTTAAAGTGTCGATGGAACGAGTGGAGACCCCAGACTCAGGGGTAAATATCAAGAATCCAGGAGAGTGCTCTAATGCTTAAAAGGGAACAGAAATTGGCAGTTTCTTGTAGAGGAGAAAGGGAATTATGAGAAGAGCTTAGATCACAAAGCACAGACAGTGATTTTTACTTTGCAGTTGTTCTAAAATTTTTTAAAATTTTTTAAATTATTTTTCTGTGTATGAATAAGATAGAGAGGCTGGGGGGTGGGAGGGCCAATGTAAAAAGTGCAATTTCTCAATATAACCTGGAGGAAAAAGTCAGGGAATAGTGGTCAGCATAACAGTGGTGTAGAATATGCTCTTTCGTCCTGAAGAGAACAGCTTGTTTTCCTGAACATATGATGATCTGAGGAAGCGGCCTAAAATGAGGTTGGGCAATCCATCACATGACCTGAAGTCACCCATTCAGGCTCCCATGTAAAAAATGGAAATTCTGAAAAACTCATGTTTAGATCAACAGAGCAGAAAAAAAAGCCTAAGGCTTAAGTTTTGGCAATGCCAGGACTCTGTTATTTAAGCCATTTAAAACACAAAATGACAGAATTGGAAAAAAATCTTAAAAGGTCATGGAGCCCCCTCATTTTCCAGATGAGGAAGCAGAGGGACCTGGGCCCTTGTCTAGGCTCCCTGCTGGCCTGAGGAGCCAGTGCCTGGCTGCACCGCTTCTCCTCTCCCCGCAGACTAGTCACTTCTAGCAGTCCGATGTTTGCCCCGTCCTATGCCAGTGCCCTCTTTTAAAAATGATTTTATGATTATCTTTTCCTTTTACTAACTGTATAAAATTATAACTTTAATACAAAGGAATCATATATCTGTACTTGGGGAAAATGTTTAATGGACATATAAACTTGTAAAGACACTTCCATTACGAGAGTTGGGGTAAAGTTATGATTGCCCCTCAAACCTTTCCGATCCAGGCCTATAGAGGTGGAGTGTGTGGAAAGGTAGGTTCCTTACCGAAACAGACACAGACACACGGACACACAGACACATACACACCCTGCCGCTCCCCCCACCAAGTATACAGGAAAAAACAGATCATGCATATTCAAGGGTATAAAACAGAGAAGGTGGGAGAAAAGGTAAGAGTAAAGAGCGTATTGGATTCATTCCAAAATAATACTGGTGATAATTCGCCCTTTTTAACTATTTGTTAGTCATTTAAATTTACTCACAGGAATTTACTGTTTTCTGTTTCCTAAACTACAAAGTTTCCAATATGAAAAGACAAAATTTCTCACTTAAATAGCTGTCTAGAAGGAGATTCGTAAGTAGAGGCAGCAAGCAGACTTGGTATCACATGCTAACCTTATAGTCAGTTGATCAGTTGACTTTTAGAAAACTAAGACCTAAAAAAACGTTTTACTTCATCAGTTCCTCAATTTTTCAGTTTCTAAAACATTTCAGAATGTTTCCATTCCATTCACAAAATGAATTTAATGCTGAAAAAGTTATGTCAATTGAACATAAAATTTTTTGGTTCTTCCCATAATCAGATGACAAATATATACAAGAGAACCTTTAGCTAGTTTAACTGAAGTGCTGGTAATATGCCTTTAAGTACTGATAGGATTGTGGAGAGAAATGGGTCACAGTCATTAGCTGTTAAAGATCCTGTGGCTATACATTTTCTCTTATGTACAAGTTAACTAGTTTTGCTATTGATTTAAGGGCTATTTTTATATAGCTGAGAGCTTCAGAACTTCTATAGAGAGAAAATACGAGATTCAAACTGAAAATTACATTTCAAAAATCTTTAAAATAACTTTATTGTGGTAGGAACACGAGATCTGTGCTCTTAAAATCTTTAGTGTACATTATTGAGTAGAGGTACATCGTACAGCAAGTCTCTAGAGCCTATTTGTCTTACTCAACAAACTTCATACCTGTTGAATAGTAACTCTCCAATCTCCCTTCTCCCCATCCTGACAACCATCATTCCACGCTGAGTCTGTGAATTTGACTATTTTAGATACCTCATTTTAGTGGAATGATGCAGTATTTTTCTGTGACTGACTTTGATTTCACTTAGCATTATGTTCTCAAGGTTCATCCATGTTGCTGCCTCTTGCAGAATTTCCTTCTTTTTAAGGCTCAGTAGTATCCCACTGAACATATATTCCACATGTTCTTTATCCATTTATCTATCAATGGACAAGTTCGGGTTGTTTCCACATCTTGGCTGTTGTGAATACTGCTGCAATGAATACAAGAGTGTTCAGATATCTTTGAGATCTGATTTCAATTCTTTTGAATACTCAGAAGGGGGATTGCTGGATCATCTACAGTAATTCTACTTGGAATTTTTTGTATTTCCCTAATAGTGAAATTGAACATTTTTCATATATCTGTTATGTATTTTTATATCTTTTTATATAATGAACTTGTCTCTTGTGACTGTTTTTAACCTAAAGTCTACTTTTTTTGATATGGCCATCCCTCCTCTCTTTTGGTCATTTGTGTGGAGTATCTTTTTTCTGCCCTTCACATTCATCCTATGTGTGCCCTAAGTGTAAAGTGAATTTCTTGTAGACATTCCCTTGGTTTTTTAAAAAATCCATTCAGCCAACCTATGTCTTTTAATAGGGAAATTTAATCCACTTACAGTTAAAGTAATTATTGATAGGGAGAATTTTACTACTGCCATTTTGTTCTTTCCTGTTACTCTTGTATTTTTTCGGTCTGTTTTTCCTTTTCTTTTTGTACTCTTTTTATGTTTGAAATTTTTTTTTGGTATTGGTATGCTCTGATTCCTTTCTTTTTCTTTTGTGTAACTTCTACAGGAGTGTGTGTGTGTGTGTGTGTGTGTTTACCTTGAAGCTTACATAAAATACCTTATAGTTAAAAGTTGATTTTTTGCTAATAACAACTTAAATTCAATCACATACAAAGATTCCACTTAACCTCACAGCCCATTTTGTTACTGTTGTCACAATTTACATCTACTCACACTGTGTATCTTGTAACATATTTTTAGTTATAATCATTTCAATATTTTTGTCTTTTTTTAATACTAGAATTAAAAGTGATTTACCCACCATTATAGTATTCTGTATTTATGT
This sequence comes from Pteronotus mesoamericanus, assembly GCF_021234165.1. NCBI lineage: Eukaryota > Metazoa > Chordata > Mammalia > Chiroptera > Mormoopidae > Pteronotus > Pteronotus mesoamericanus. The sequence continues at coordinate 207,422 of NW_026555302.1, forward strand.
ATTTACCAAAGCTTCATGCTTTTTGATGTTATCATGTTGTTATTTAGCATCCTTTCAAGTTGAAGAATTACCTTTAGCACTTCTTACAAGACATGTATAGTGGTGATGAACACTCTCAGATTTTTGTTTGCCTGGGAAAGTCTTTCACCTTCATTTTTGAAGGGCAGTTTTGCTGATTATTCTTAGTTGGATTCTTTTTCCTGTTAAGCTCTTCGAATGTATAATTCTACTCCCTCTGACCTGCAAGGTTTCTGATGAAAAATCTGTTAGTCTTATGGGGTTCTATTGCACATGACAAACTGCTTTTTTCTTGTTGCTTTCAAAATCCTCTCTTTGACTTCTTTAAATTCATCTCCATTGGGTTTTGGTTTTTTTTTTTTGTTGGGGGAGGTACTTCTTGGATTTGGATGTCCATTTCTTTCCACAGACTTGGGAAATTTTCAGTGTTTCTTTTAATAAGCCTTTGAGTCCTTTTCCTCTCGTCTTCTCCTTCTGGGACTCCCTTAATGCATGTATTAGTGCATTTGGTTATGTCCCATAAGTTCCTTAAGCTTTCTTCACTCTTTTTCTTTTTGCTCTTTTGGCTGATTTATTTCTAGTAACTCATCACTGAGTTGGCTGATCCTCCGCTCTGATTGATCTAGTCTACTGTGGAATCTCTCTGGTGAATTTTTCAGTTTAGTTCAGCTGTGTTCTTCAGCTCAATGGTTTCTGTTTGGTAATTTTTAATATCTTCTGTGTCTTTGTTGAAAGTCTGACTTTGTTTATGCATTTCCCTCTTGACTAGTAAGCATGTTTGTATAAGTTATTTTAAATTCTATGTCAGGTAAATCATATAACTATTTCATTAAGGTCAATTTCTAGAGATTTATCTCCTTCATTTGAAGCACTTTTGCCTAAATTCTTCATTTTCCTTGTCTGTGCATTAGACAAAGCAGGGATCATGTAAGAGAAGACTCCCACCAGACATCCCCACCAGAGATTCTGGGAGCCTCTACCAGGGAAAAGCACGAAGTTGTTTTATTTGCCCACTTGCTCTTTGCTGAGCTGGGGTGGGGAAGCTATTACATCTATGAGTCCAAACTCCATTTTGTCCATTCTCCTCAAGGCAGCTATCCTGCACCAGACTCATTGGAATTCCTGGACTGGCAAGACAGATTCTAGGCCTTTGATCTGCCCCAGAGAAGTTGGGGCTCTGGACACATGGATCAACTCTTTCTCTCCTAAGGAGTAACTGAGAGCTAGCGTTTCTCACCTGTTCACTCCATGATAAGCAGGAAGGAGGATCTGACATCTGTCAGCCCACACCACTATCTCCACTCTCCCTCAGGTGGCTAGGTTATATCAGGCCTGTCAGAGTTCCAAGACTTGCAAGACAGAAGCAAGTCCTCTGGGGAGCCCCTTGGAAAAGCTAGGTGTTAGATGGATGAACCAACCCTTTCATTCCCCAGGAAGAAGCTGTGAGGTAGGGGTCTCCCTGATTGTATCGCAGTGTGATGGGGACAGGGATTCTGGTGAGAGGGTATCCTGAATCTCCCTACTGCTTTGGGGAGTGTGGTTTCAGAATCACCCACAGTGCAAGAGCCTTTCAATTTGTTTCGGGATGTCTCACAAGGTTAAATTGTTCATGAACTGTTGCTGAATTGGTGTGTTTGCGGGGGAAGAAGGCTCCAGGGCTTCCTACTTTGCCATCTTGCTGATGTCATTCCTGAAAATTCTTATTGTACAGATTTTTTTCTCAACTCAAAATAGATGGTTAAATTTGGAAAAAATTGCAAAGCAAAAATCTCTTCAGCACCTGTGATATTCTCTTACAAAAATTATTTCTAAATTTATAACAGTTCTTCTTACACAGATATATTCATTACTTCAGGGATTGCTTATAAATCATATCAAGTTTAAGAAAAACATGTTTCTATGTTAAAAAAGTCAAAAGTTAACAGTAGGTATGAAAAATAAAATGGTTATTTTAAAAATAATATTAAAGAAATATTAAATTAGTACTACTAAAGAAATATCTCATTGAATCTTAATACATGGTAATTTACTCAGGTCAAAATAAAAATGTTACTATGAACTCTATCAGGCTATCACGGCATTTTCTAGTCAATTTCAAGCATTTCTATTAAAGAGAACAGAAATGCTAGCACAGTAATAACTGGCCTCTAAGTGGCAGACAGGGAGTTTATTGCTTTGGAAAATAATACCTTAATAAGCTTCTTGAAAAAGAAAAAAAAGCAGTTAATAACACTATACAAACAGAAGTCTACTTTTAAGGTTTTGAATTTTCATGTGTTAGATTCAGCTATGCATGTGTAAATAAACATGTTCTATTAGACGCAAAAGAGATAATAGGACAAAATTTTTATCTTTTTAAAGGTTAGTTCAAAAGCTATTTAAAAATGTTTTTTTCCAATGGTTATTCAGTAACTAGTGAACTACAGGTTAAATACTAGCAAACACTCAATAATTTATAAAAATTATACTTGATTTTCCATTAAGAATTGATTTTATTATTTCTAATAATTAAGAATTATTTAATTATTTGACATATGGAAAAATATATCAAATAAGAGGATAAGGGGTTTGTTTGTTTTTTTTAAATTAAGAACTACCTAAGTGGTAAATTCTCATCATCGATATGTGATAACTGAAAATTCTAATTAGTTGTCTAACTAAAGGCAATCTTAATTATTAATATAAGCCTGATGCTAGAATATAAATGCTTATGCAAGAATGAGGGACATGATATCCTGAGTGGCACCTGTTGAAGGAACTGGGCCATCAGAAAGTTTCCTACCTAGATTACATTCAGTTAGATTAATAGGAGGGCTAGAAAAAGCCAGTGTAAAGACACTAAAATTTTATTGGAAATATAATGCATTAAAGAGAGTGTATTTACCAAAATTTCTCTCAGAAATTGAGGTAGAAAGGCATACTCTGATGAGCCATCTGGGGTGGAGTATGAGATCCCAAATAAACATGCTCCAGTAACCAGCGAGACACTAAGCTGCCTTGAAAGGAGAGCAAGTGCAGCTAAAACACTGTTTTGCTTCAAGAGAACTAGTGTGCGACAAGAGCTAAACTGCTCAGGACAACAGGAAAACTAACCTGTCAGTCTCCTTCTAGCCTCCCATGAAGATGAAGGGGGTGCCAATAAATAACCTCACTCCCATTGACATGCCTTTGGTTCACCCTGGAAAGCACTATTTAGTCCTTAACAGAATTGCCTTAATAATACTTGGGGCCGTAAGGTATACCATAAGAAAGTCACGTGAAACACAATATTGTATCGTAGAGGTAAAATGAAGGGCAAAAATATACTTTTCATATCTACAATAGGTCTTTTGGGAAACAACTTATTTGTTTTTATCTTTAGAACATTATGCAACTTGTAATAGAGCATATTTTCCCTTTTGCTTTGGATGCTGGGAAACATAAGGGCCAGATTTGCCATCCCATCCTTGAAATTGTATAGGCTCAGAGTATGCATTTCTTTCTCTTATTTCTATCTTTTATTTTCCTGCATTTTTCTTTCATGTGTACTCCTTTGATTTTTTTATTTCAATCTTCCACATCATGAATATTTCTGACACTTACTGCTTTTCCTCTGTAACACTAGTTGGAGCCTGATTCCAGGGTCTCACGCCTTTCTCTTGGTTCATTCCCTCACTTTGATAGAGCAACCCTCCAGCAGCTTCCTGAGACAAAAGCAAATGAGAAGTAATTTTTTTCAAATCTTGCTCATTTGAAATTGTCTTTATCCTGCCCTCAAACTTGATAGTTTGACTGGGCATAGAAAATTCTCTTATCTTTGTTCATTGGGCAAGAAAAGGTAGCATTCTCTGTTTCATTATGTTCATGACTTAGCTGCTCTAATAGCATCATACTGGTCAAATTATTTAACAGCTCCAGAAAATGAGAGCAGGCAAGTAACTTTAACCCACTGTGTTCTGAACCTTAATACCATGTAATATATACACATTAATACCATATAAAAAGAAACATTTGCATTCTCAGTTTTTCCAAAACATCTAAATACCCAGTTTTTTGTGTTTATAGAACTTCCTCACTTTTTCCTCTTTTTTATTATAGATGTCACATAACGAGATGGCTTATATAGGACAGTATTACTCTTTTTTGTGTCCTGCACTTTGTTCAGTCATTCATTTCACCATTCAATCATTCATTCAGTAAACATCTCTCCCTTTCTCAGTTTCTCGATGTTGTTTCCTTTCTCTTCTCCATTGCCACTTTCTTCTTTCTTTCCTCTCTCAGAGAAAATCCACTAAATGAAAATGTTCAGTCAACTGAAAGCCAAATGAGCACAGTGATTATTTTTCCCCTTGAGGCCACAGGCCAGAACCGGTCACCAGCATCTGCATTCTAAGAGAGAATTCTCTCCTCTGCCATGGACAGCTGTGGCTTCGGTTTTAAAAGTACCTTCCAAAGATTTTGGGTTGAAAGAATGGGGCTGTGAGCAAAACACTGTGTCAAATGCTTATTAACCTCAAATACCTCCTTACACCAGTTCTAATGGGACATGCCTTTTGTTTTGTGATTTTATAATATTGGTAGGAAAACTGATGCCCAGAGAAATAAATTTGCCTTACGTTTCAAAGCTAAATGACGAATTTAGATCCAGCTGGCATTTAAATTTAGATCCAGCTCTAACCCCCAAGTTTTTAACTGAGTATTAAGTTTTAATCTAGTGTTATCAACACTCTCAATGGTTACTTGAAAAAATCCAAGTCATTCTCAGAGCCCTCTTAATACTATTGAAACGAAATAAAATCACACTCATTTAACAAATATTTGGGCTTCTTTGTAGGGAAAAGATGTTAATAAACAAATGAAGATGGCATGGTCTTTGCCCTAAAGTTGCTCATTTCAGGAGGGCAGAAACAATATTTCTCTCTTAATATTCATGGAAAACACTAAAATACAAGCTAGCACGGGAAAATGCTTTAAGGATCTATTCACATCAGGGTGTTTGAAGAGATGGACCTAGAGTGAAGAAACATTCACCAGGGAGATGGAATAAACACACTGAAATCAATCCTTCACATTATGTTTTGTCTGTAACACTTCTGCCCAATCATTTTAGAGTAATAATTCAAAATCTTAGGTTTGTTTCAATTATATCTCCTTCCTTCTAAAGTTATAATCCAGTTTATAACAACAAAGGTCTGAGGTCAATGTACGAGGCACATTTTTACAAGTTTTATTTCATTAATTTTCCTTAAAATTTTATTTTCAGGACAAGGATTGACTATGAAGAGGCACAAGTGAACTTTCTGGAGTAGCAGAAATGTTCTGTCTTGACTGTTGTAATGATTATGACCATCAGAATTTATACAACTTTACACCTAAAAGGATAAACTGCATATAAATTACACCCAGTAAATCTGACTTAAAAACAAACAACAAAAAAAGCCTAAACTGTTAACTACATAACTAAAAATAAAATTTAAGATATAATTTATAATTTAGGTGCAAAACAAATTCTCTTTTCATGAATGAAGGAGGTAAATTTTATATATAATTATAATGCTAATAATCTAATTTTATATTATTCAATTAAATATATTAATATTTTAAAAGAGGATATAAGGAAAATGTCATGAAATTTTTTAAATAAAAGATTTGAACTGCAAAGCCTTTATTATAATGTTTCTAAGGCAATGCTATATTTTAAAAAAATCTCAAACAGAAAATAATTTAAGTCAGTTAAAATTTTCAATGATTTAAACTTCCATATTACCGTAAGTTCTGCTTACATAATATGCTGAAAACTCTACATTTAATAGTTAAAGAATTACCAGCTAGTTTCATTACTTGATAGATTCGACTGCATCCTAAAATGTAATTGTAGCTCCGTTTCTTAAAAAGCAAAGAAGAAATGATAGTTTTCAACAAAACGGGGTTTTAAAAAACAACACTTCTAAGAGCACAGGAAGGGGTAATTAAGTGATGTTCCCTCAATACCCTGTTTTTATTCTACCAGAAGTATCTAAGCCAACCAAGTCAAGTTGAATCAGGAGGGGTAATTCCAAGCTCTGAAAACCCTGAACAAATGCACGGTAAACAGGAAGAGCTCTCCTGCCTTAATTAAAGTAATATAATTGGGACAGGTGTCAGTCAATCAAAAAATACACACCTGATTTTTTTTCTAATATGGAAGAGGAGTATGTTTTTGCTTGAAGCTTTACTAAAATACTCTTTAAGTGTATTGTGGTTGGTAAATTAACTTTTAGAAGAACAAAAAATAATTTAAGTGGTAACTTAGTATGTGACAACTCTCTTTAACAACTGCCCTCTCCCAGTGAAGCCCATCTTCCAAAATCCACCTTAAGAATTTGTTTTAAAAGCTAGACAGGCTCAACCGTATCTTTTGAATATCAGTAAAATCTGATTTTGCATTTTACGTTCTCTAATATTTTACCCTTAATATATAACAATGAAAGAACTTAAAATCTGAAAGGCAGAGAAAGTATTCAAAGCATTACTTTGTTGGGAATGAATATGTTCTGGATATTAAAGGACAACTAACTTGCCAAGAACAAATGCTCTGAAAAAATGCTGAAGTGGTATTAGGGCATCCGTGATATCTATAAGGTGTCCTAGAATGTAACTGAATAGCACCAACTGGGCAAAAATTACTTTGGAAAGAATTTGTATTCTTTCCAAAATTATAACCAAGCAAAAAATTAATAAACGATATTTATTAAAATAAAGTGCATAGGTCATTGAAGTAGTTTCAAGTAAGCACTTTCTGGGATGTGGGTTCACAAATCTAAACCCCATCAAGCGAGGTCCCTGCAATGACAGTTGCTTCTGTGGAGGGGAGGCTAAAGTTCTAAAATGACAGTGACAGTCATGGCAGGAGTGAGTCAAGGGTAAGCAGTAAGCAAAGCTGGCCCTAAGGAGGCAGCTGAAAGAAGGGAAGCCCATGGGAAGGTTGGGGTGTACCACCAGGGCTTGATGCCCTTCAAAGAGGTCAATGAAGACGCCTGAACAAACAGTCAGGTAGATTTGCTAACGTGGAGGTAATCAGTTCAATGGGTTACATGAAGAGAAAATCAGAATGCAGGCAGTACAAATACAAGCTGGGAAGGGAGTCTAAAGGAAGTGGTTGTGTTGTGTGTGCGCTTGTGGAAGGGGATTCTATGTTGGTTACTGGTGTTTAAAGACCTGTACTAATTAGGTCAGATATTAGGTCAATTGTGAATGTTGACAGACATTCCAAATGAGGAGAAAAAAGACCCAGGGTTAAAGCTACTTTGTAAATCCTACAGTAGCAGGGAAATATATTAGGAGCATAAGCTTTGGAAATCAAATAGATCTGCGTGATGGTTAATTTACTGATTAACCTGAGTGAGCCACAGGGTGATCAGATATTTGAACATCATTCTGGGTGTTTCCGCGAGGGTGCTTTTGGGTGAGATTAACACTAAAATTGGTAGATTGCCTTCCATAATGTGGGTGGCCTTAGTTGAAAACCTGAAGACAGAAAGGCTCACCCTCCTCCACATAAGAGGGAATTCTTCCTGCCTGACCACTTTTGAACTGGAACATCAGCTTTTACCTGCCTTTGGACTCAGAATGGAACTACGTCATCAGCTCTTCTGCGGCTCCAGCTTGCCAACTCACCCTGCAGAACTCACCCTGGAGGAGGGACTTGCCAACCTCCATAAACACGTGAACCAATTTCTTACACTAAATCTCTTTATATGTATAAACACATATAAAACACATCCTATTGGTTTTGTTTCTTTGGAGAATCCTAAGATAATCTGGGTTCAAAGTCATGGCTTTCTTAATAGCTGTGTGACCTTAAGAAATCCCCATAAACCTCCCTGAGCCTATAAAATGGAAATAATAGTGCATTCAGCATAGGATTACAAAAAGGACTGAAATAATTTCATAAAGTACTGAGTACTTGGCCTCGTACAGAGCGTTCAATAAATGGAAGTTGTTGTTATTCTTTTTATTATCACAGAAGGCTCTATTTTGAGAAAAGAATCCTGGTGGAACAGGGCCTACACATGTGTTCCTGTTGGGAGAATCGTGTGGAAATGAGCAGGAACTGCAAAGCGGACCCTCGCCAAAGCACCATCCGGTGTTCTGTTCTGTTCGTCTTCTCTCCTGTTTTCGTGAAAGCTACTTTCTGTGTTTCATCACTCTCAAGTAACTCCTTGGCTGGGAAAATTCAGCTGAACTTGCAAAAACTTTCTAAAATCCTGTTCAAAATTTTGTTAAGAATCTCCCAAATCCACATCACTCTTTCTTGACTTAAACATAGTGGATGTAAAAATGTGGACTTTCTCATTTAGGATTTTGGAGTACTTGGCTATTAGTGAAAATACTAATCACTATAGGACTACATACTTATTTGTAAAATGAAATCTCCAATAGAAACTCACTGTGTTGTCATTAGCCTTTCATAAAACTAGGTATGGCATCAGTTCCAGTTTGCTAGTTCTGGTCAGAAAAGCTTCACTGTAAAAATCCCCTCTGACAACGGTAACTTCTAGGAAAGGGATGAAGTACCTTTTCTTCATTGTCTATCCTTAAATCTTTTCTCAGGGTCAGCATGAAGTTTTGTCCAGAAACTGATTCTATTTCAAATGCAAGCATTCCATTTAGCAACTAGTCTTAAGTATACACAGATTCAGCAGAGGTTCTGAAATTACTTTTTTTTTTAAGTGAAGACTAGCCAACTGCTCTGTGACAAGAAATCTGTCCAATGCCAGTGTATGGATGACAGTTTTGGCCTCGAGGGCCAAAGTTCCACCATCTTGAACTTAAAAGTGCACTACTACTTAGACTCCCCAAATAATCAGAGTTTGGTTGTTGGTTTTATTGTATTTTTCCCTGGTTCCTCCCTCATGGTGAGGAGTTAGGATAGGCGTTAAGAAGGAAATTGTCCCTTCAAACAGCTGTATAGGTCTGAAGCTACATCCTTTGTACTATAACTCTTCCTTCTCAAAATGAGCGATCTGGTTTTGGTAATCCACATTTATTCACCAAACGAAACACTACGAAAAACAAAAATGAAAAAACACAGCTCTTACTACATGCTAACACTGTTCTAGATGCTAGTGATTCAAAGATAAAGACATTAGTCTGGAGTCCCAAATGCTTAGTCTAGTGGGTGAAACTGACAGGTAAGCAAACAATCACAACAGTGAACAATAACAGAGTTCAAAGAGAGCAGGTACCACTTGGGGGCAGGGAAGTCTTTAACAAAATGCTACAGGATGCAGGTGGCCCATTCCAAGGTTAAGTATTTTTCAAGCAAAAACTCAATTTCCGGACAAAAAAAATAACCCTTCATTTCTGAATGTGAGGACTTTTATGCTAAAGTTCTATACATCATATATACACACACAATAATGCAAAGGGAAATTAGCTCAGTTTGAGAGCATGATTCATCACTCACACCTGCTCAACTTAAGACCCTCACAAAATACGCATTACATTGAGGAAATTGTGGTAGCAACTGTACAAAATCAGGACAAAGAGACTTCTGTTGTTATATGAATAAAAAACACTATACAGGCCTCTCGATTTGTTAGATTGCAACTGTCAGTCCTTTTTGAACTGTGTTAGGATGGATTCTGAATGAGCCATAAAGCCCTAAACAGTTGCAAAATCTTCAATTTACAAAGGCCAATGCAGTATTTTTGAAAAACAAATGAAAATTGCACGTTTGGATGTACGGATTTCTGTTATTCATCCCGGTCATAATCCCCAAAGCTACCTTTACTCCACAGCTAACTTTCCACCATTTCTTTCTAAAAGCACAGGAAGGGGGGTTTTTTGTTGTTTTGTTTTGGGGTTTTGTTTTGTTTTGTTTTTTAAAGGTTACAGACTTCAAAGCCTTGAAGTAAAAAATTTTAACCACCCAACAATTTAAAAACGTGCCCACACTACCATTTAACATTCACAGTGCATCTTTGATACTCTTTTGCAACATCCAACACCCTTCATCCAACAAGGTCAAAGCTGCCCCAAATGCTGTCTTAGAAGCTGCCTACGGAGACAAACCCTGTGAAACTTAAGACGCCACATCAACAGCAGGATGCGGGTCACTGTAACAGGGCAGACCACTCCGCAAAGTCAAAACTGCAGTTCACTTTACGCTGACAGAGCTTCGTTCCAGAACCCTGGACCCATCCCCCTGCCCCAAAGACTGGGAAAGTATGGATTTCACTGGATGTCTTTAGACAAAGCTTTTATCTGGCTGCTGGACCAGCTAGGGACAGAGCGACTGGGTTTTGTGACATCAGCGTTGGTTTCTCAACCGGTGACCTTCAGCCCCCTGAGCTTCGCCTGACCCTAAACAGCCACTGTCCTTCCCACCACGGAGAACGTCTTCACTCTCACTGCCAGGCTGAGTTCGGACGCGACAGCTCAGTAGAGGGGTTGGGGGCGTCCGGCTGGGCATCCCTACCCAACCCGCGCAGATGGCCAGACCCGGATTGGGGAGGGGGATGGGGGAAGCTAGGGGACGCTGAAAGACCGCTCCACGTGGCCACCGAGGGCTGGGCTCCGACGGGTTCGGTCCACTCCGTCTGCCCAAGCCCTCGTGGAAGCCTACTGCTGTTCTGACTTCAGCCCACACCTCACTTCGTCCACCAGGGAACTTTCCAGAACCCTGGCCCTCCCTGGAAAGTCCCGACTCGCCGTCCAGGAGGGAACCTTTTTTCCTTTCTGAGTGCCTACTGAGGTAGGCGCGCTGAGGGCGGGGTTGCACGCTGAGGGGGACCCTTTCAGGCTCGCCTCAGGACGCCCTGCGCTCCACACCTTCAGTCGCCCCGCGGGCACCCCACCCCCACTCCCCTTTCGGTCCGGCCCCGTCCTGCGGCAGAACAGCTCCCCGAGCCCCCTAGTCCCCTCTGCCCGCCTTTACCTCGCCTGACCCCACCAGAGCCGCCGGACCTAATATTAGAAGCCAGCCGGGGGTGCGTTCACGTGCCCGCGGGCGGGGCTGGGGGCCTGGTCTGGGTGAGTCACGACCCCGCCCCCCACTCGTCGAAGACGCGCTGACGTCAGCAGCTTCCCTGAAGGGTGACGTAAGTGCGTCTAGGGGAGGCCGCGAAGCTACCCTGGAACGTTCACGGAGTTTCCATGCCTTAAAGGGACCCGGCCTCGGAAAATGGAAGATCTGGGGAGATGATTCCACTCACCCATCCGTAGCGTCAAAGCCCACCTTATAACCCTTTCTACTGAGAAGCGTTGACTGTTCAGATGGTGATAAGCAAAGGATAGCAACTGAGCGCAATCGGAGGCTCACTGAAACCTCAAGACCTCTTCCTGGAAGCCCTGCTTGATTAACCCAAGTCTGATGCTGACCCCCAAATCAGAAAGTTTTCTGTGGCCCTTGACTCACTACCCCTTCACTTCCAGCCCCTCCCCATGTGCTTACACATCGATGGTAGAAAAAGGCTGTGGATTTGTTTACATAATCTATCAACTTGGGTCAACGTGGTCCTTTTATCACTGTTTCTGACTATGCCCAAACTCTGTCACCAGTAGTGTCATCTGAAACAAGTTATTAAAATCTCTGGGTGTGAAATTTGTGAACTGGTCTCTAAACCCTCCTTTTACGCTAATGTTGCCCCTAGACACTTCCAGAGTCAGGAGCCCTGTCCAACACTTGATCATTCAGCATTATCCCTGCCTCACAGGAAACTGACAACTTACTGAGATTTACTATAGGTCAGGTATTTTCATTATCCTTCCAGTGCCTTCATTTAATCCTCCTATCTCTGGGGCGTTATCGTCCCCATTTTACAGATGAGGAAAGAAATTGAGGCACTACAGGGTTACACAGCTAAAGAATGGCAAACTGGAAGTCATTCCCAGATCAGTTGGACCCCTAGACTATGTTTGTGGCGATCAAGGTGGGCTATGAAATGTATGTCTTATTCCAGAGGTACTAAGTCCCCTAGAACAAGCATTATCCCTTTTAAACACAAGCCCAGTGCCTCTGTACAAATAATCCACCCTATTTCAGAAGATGGCCAGAGAAGGAGGGCCTAGGCCTCAGGGTAAGGCCCATGAAAAGATACTCCCTCTCAGGGGTGCTCCTCCTGCGCTTGCCCAGCCCTGAGAACAAGGGCCTCCTTGAGGCTGACATCCTAGGCATCTCACTCACTTGCCCTAGTTTCGGCCCTGCAAGGTCTACCCTTGACTCTGTGTTTTCTCTCTTGAAATGAGAGAGGCCGTCCTGCCTACGGCATCCTCACCTGGCACACCAGGGGCCAGCTCTATCTTACCAAACGGCAGAGGAAAGAACTTGTTTTGCCTCCGTCATAATCTCCTCTCTATAAAGCAATAGAAAAATTCTGGTTAGAACAGCACGTTTATGCCAAAAACAAATTACAGACAACAGCTCCTCAAAGTTTTGAGCAAAATGATGGTAGCTGTGTACTGGAAATGGAGCTAAGTGGGTGAGCTGCTCTCACTGTTACCTTCTGACAGTCATCACAGGTCCTCGGCTGAGAGTCCCAGCCCCATCCTCAGGCTACACGTGCCAGTTCTACCAGGAACGCCTTCCTCCACCAGCTGCCCTTGGAAGTATTTAAAACTGAACCCTCTTCCCTACTACCCAGTCTCCAGACACTATCAAGCTCTCTCCTTTTTGTCCCCTGCTCCTGTCCCCTCTGTCGTGCTGATGGAGTTACTACCATTGCTCCTTCTGTTCTGTCAAGTTTTCTGGAGCCTGTGACCAAACAACTTGTGTGTGCTCCCACCACAGCCCCAGGGGGAAATGGAGAAAACCACAGGCAGCCTCAGCTATAGGGGAAGTAGCTTCTCCCATATTGGGGCTGGAGACGCAGACATGGAAACTTAGGCCAGCATGGTACCTTCAGGCCAACCAGACCAGCCCCCACTCTATAGCTAAGGGACTAAGGTCCAGATAGATGACCTGCTCAAGGTCACATGGCCTGTTGGGTATAGAGCGCTAGTCACCTGACTTCCAGTTCACTGATCTTTCCGTGGACCACATCTCTATTATAAGTTTCAAGTGGAACAAGGGGCATAAATGTGCATGGTAAATTGTAACATGTCACATAAGTGAGAGAAGGGAAGACAAATAGTGGCTTGAAGTAAATATAGAGATGAAGTCATAGGGAAGAATTGGAGAACACAATTTCTGAGGACCCCTGGCCGCTCCCGCTTTCCCATTCTTCTCTCTCCCAACGAGTCTCAAGCCCTCGGCACCATTTCCCAATGGAATGAGTTCCACGATGAGTTGGATTGCCATTTTTAAACCTTCAGTAATCTAGATCTTGTGTGTCATTTCAGGTTTTGACTTTTTATCTCCCAGCTTTCACTTCCCATCATTTTCCGATCCCAGAAGCCCCATTAAATACCATTAAGAGCCTTAAGTGTAACGGCCCACTAATGTGGAAGGATTGTGATCTCCAGAAAACAGCTCCAGCAAAGAACAGAGCAGGCATCCTGGGTCTGTTCCCAACCGTGCCAGTGACTCACTGGATGACACGAAGCAAAGCTTTGCTTCTGTGGGGGGAGAAGTGTGAGACGACACACACAGCTGCTGGCCTGGCATAGGGGGAAGGGCAGCGGAGAGCCATTCGCTAGGCTCCCAGCACAGTGGGCGCTCAGGGGTCCCCTGGTAACTGCTGAGCAGCAGCCCCCTAGGTCAGCCCTGAGCTCTGTCCCACTTAAGCACCTGCCTCCAATGGAGCCACCAAGATGGCTTGGGCTGGATTATAGCACTTACCCTTCATGACATCATTCTCATTGGTTAGAAATGTACCCAAGTTATTCCTAACTCCGCTTTAATAACTGCTATAGATCTGCCCTCCAGGAATTTATTTGAAACTTTCTTTAATCTATTTATATTTCAGCTTGTCCAGCCTTTTCAGGGAACAAGTAGATTCACCATTTATGTAAAAAGCACTTAGGTTCTAAAACAGAAAAGTGCTATATGAGGGTTTCATCATCATCATCATCATCATAATGTGATTATGATATGTTATATATAATAAATATAATCCTGTATTATAATTTGATGATAGTAATAATTCAGATGGTCTCACAGGCTTATTTTCAGTTTCACACTATGTATGATTTTGCCTTTATTTCCCTGCACACATACACACATACTCCATCAAAAAGCATTTATTAATGCAGTGGGGTACTGTGATGAATGTAACTCGGCACACAAACTCATAAAAATGCTTAGTGTCCTCTAAGAACTTACCATCTTAACCATCTAGGACCAACATATAGTGAGTGCTCAATAATACTTGTTTGGTGGAATTAAAACAAGAAGAACCCATGTGGTCACTGATGAGACATACTAGGAATGCCTGTGTTGGGGGTTGGAATGAAAACATGAGAGTATACTTGGCAAGGAGGGAAAAGGGAATGTCCCGATTTCACGGTAGGTTGGTGAGTGAGCTCTGAGCACTCCTCACATTGGCTCCAGAGCTCATCCTGGAAGAATAGCGGGCTTCCAGGCTGCTTAAATAGACAAGGGATGCCAAAGGAACACCCCTGACAAGTGCTTTGTGGACCGCAGGAGTGAGGAGGCAGGGGTGGTGGCCAGAAGAGGATGACCAGGCGCTGTGACCACCTCTATTTTCAGTGTTAACCGCACGAGAATGGAGTTTTAAAAGTCACGTGATTCAGAAGGTGGCTGGACAAATAAATCATAGTATATCCAAACAATGGGATGTTACTCTGCACTCGAAAGGACTGAGCTATCAAGTCATGAAAAGTCATGGAGGAAACTTAAACAGACGTTATTAAGTGAAAGAAGCAAATCTGAAACTGCTACATGTTGTATGATTCCAACTAGATGACGTTCTGGAAAAAGCCAAACTACGGAGACAGTGAAAAGATCAGTGGTTGCCACATGTTGGGGAAGAGATGAGCATAGAGATCACAGAGGATTTTTAGGGCAGTGAAAATACTCTATACAATGTTATAATGATGGGTACATGTCATTATGTATTTGTCCAAAACCATAGAATGCACAAGACCAAGAGTGAGCCCTAACGGAAACTGTGGACTTCGGATGATAGTCATGTGTCCATCCTTGGTTTAAAAAAAAAAAAGAAAAAAAAGACCACTCTGGTGGGGATGTTGATCGTGGGGGGAGGCTGGACATGTGTGAGGAGACGAGTTTCTATGGGAAACTCTATGCCTTCTGCTTAATTTTGCTGTGAACTTACAACTGCTTTACAAATTAAAGTCCATTTTAAAAAATCCAGGTGAGGTGATTACACTTTTCTGTATATATTCTAGGTCCACTGTAGAGTCACTGAGACTTGAGTTTGGCCTCTAAGCCCCATCATGACCAGCTCTGTTACTTTGGAAAAGATATTTAGTGCCTGTGATCTTAGTTTCTCCTAACTCCACAGAGCTGTCATGCCTCCCTCAGAGTGCTTTGAAAATTAAATGAAAAACTATATGTAAAGAGTCTAACGCAGTTCCTGGGATATACAGCATGGTAAATATATATATAAACCCTCTCCCCACTTCCCCCCTAGTTACTATGGTTATTAAACATTCTGATGGCTACCAATTTCAAAGTCAAGCCAGTGGAGGAAATCTGTGTTGGGTGAAAATGGCCTTCGGTAAGGAAGGCAACCTGTGTGTGGGAGTGGGCATGCGGGCCCTCAAATGCTCTGTCAGAGATGCTGGCTGCAGACGATCAGACATGAACTTGAGCTCTAGAAGGCAGAGTCAAGCCCCCCATTCAGCTTCCTCCCGTGAAAAGGTCAGGATGATGGGAGGCTGTCATATTTAGATGATGGCTCGTAGGGAAGCCTCGGTGGGTTAGTCACCTATGCTATGACATCATATTGCCACTCAATATAGTAACAGCTGTTGGTTGCTTTAGGGGGCAGGGGCGGGGTCAGATTTTGTTGACCAACCATATCTCCAGGATAAATTGGATGGAACCAGCCAGGAAGACATGACAAGGGGAGAAATCCTCCTCTAAATAAGATATTCCACAGTTTTCTAAGGATTTTCAGCACCTCACCTCAAAATGTGAGTCTTGACTTTTCTTTGTCTTTCGGGCCAAGCAGGAAAGAGTCATGGGAGAAAGGTGTCTGGTCAGGAAGCCTTCAGCTGGGGAATTATCCACCATGACCAGTGTCCACGCCACCCTGTTGAGAGGTGGGAAAGAGAATTCTATGAACCAGCTACATGATGTCTCCATGGTACCTGAAGTGGTCCAACGGGGAGGATTGAAAAGGCCTGGAGTTAGTGTGCTGCAGAATCTTTGGGGTGGATTAGGCATTTTTACCTCTCACAGGTTCATAACAACTGTGGGGCAGGTCAGCACCCTATTGAAGCAATGGTGTCCTTTGAGCCTTTGAAATTAGCCAGGATGAAGCCCTTGTTTGAAGGTACTGCGGATCAGTGCTGTAGTTAATCTGGGGAACGGATTAGTCATATCATAATGGAAAGCCACAGGATGTGATTAACCCCTTCCTCCCGTGTATTATCCTCTTTGACATCTTTACCTCTTGTGGGGCCTTGTGCTCTGGGAGGAGACTACTTGGAATCAGCAGTGTCAATTACATAGGTTAACTGGGGAGAGCAGACTCTACCTTTGTCTAAACTGGAATTAAGTCCAGGGTGAGGAAGCAGAGGTTAGAAACAAAAAACCTGGACCAGGGTTTTGGCAACTGGTTTCACCACATTTCGAGCTGTGTAACCTTGGGCAAGTCACTGCCTCTCTTTAGCTTTTAGTTACTCCTCTTGTCTATAAAAGTGTGTGCACTTGTGGTCTTTTCAACCCTAACTGGCATGCTCCAGTCCTCCAAGTATGGATTTGCTGCCCTGTTGTTGCAGAGTAGAACGGATCTGGGCTCTGCCACTCACTGTGCCGCCTTGCACAAGGACACCCCATCTCTGAACCTCAGTCTTCCCATTTACATAATATGGGTTATTATGAGCCATGGATGAGATAATGAACCGGGAAGCCTTTTAGGGGGCAGTATGTAAGTGTACTTAAATGACACCTTGAGTTTAGAAGGGAAGGCAAGGTAAAATGAGCTGAAGAGAATAGTCGGGGTTACTTGCTGGCAGATTGGACTGTGGCGGGGGGCTAGGAACGAGAGGAGGTGGGGGTGTGAGGTGTGGTCAGGCAGACCATGAAAACCTCCAACTCTGTCCTGCTCAGGTCCCAGTTATTTCACAGCAGTTCAGGAAGTGGAAACAATTGAGAGATTATAAATGATACTGAGAACAGCCCAAGAAAGTGGCTATAAACTGTTGTCTGAGTGGGCACGGTGCCAGAGCAAAGAGGGCACGGGGAGCCCAGCCAGGATCGCAGTCCCATGCGAATGAGCAGCCTCCCATTCCCCATGGCTACCTGGGGTAATATTCACACATCGTGCCCCTCCCATAGGTGTGCACACCCTCGGAGGGGAGCCCTGGGAATAACCGGTCGCAACTGTATACTGACCTGGGTGACCTGTCTCCACTCATTCCTTCAGGGAAAATCAAAGATCCTCTAGAGAAACTCTTCAAATTCTTGTTTATTCTTCACGTAAACAGATTAACCTAGGGTTAGCATTGTCGCTTTGACTTTCCCTTTCTGCTTCCCGAGAAGGAAATTGACCACTTCTTTGAAGCTGTTCTTTGAGCCATAAGCATGACTTCTCAAAAGGCATTTTCTGTTTTTGATTTTTTTTTTTTCAAACCTTTGAAGCCCCGGGTGCTGAGAGTGGAGGGGCTGGCAGGAGGCGCGGCTGCCATAGGAGCAGCATACTGACTTGCTGACTCATCTGACATTAACATCATTACGTTTCAGGAGTCAAAGTGATTTTCAAACTATGAGTAATGCACAGTGTTACAGAGAATGTTTACAAGGCAGCAGGCATTTCAGCGCACTGAGGAACGAGCAGCTGTTAACGGCGAGATGAGCGAAAGAATAAGAAATGCTCTGGGCAGAAACACCCTTTCTCTCTGGGCTACTCGTCTTTGAAAAGGATTCAGGCAGGAGAGGCAGGTGAACTCAGAGTTCCCTGAGGAGAGATCCAGATCTAGCATCCTTATATGAATACCTGGATATCTGATCACTTTACATGAAAAAAGCTTTTTTATAGTCTTTGTTTTCACTTACACAACTTTAAGGAAAGATGGATTTAATAATTATAATAATAGTCTAAAGTTGTATAGAGAACTATGTTGCTTCTTCTAAGACAGGGAAGGGAACAAATCATTCCTATCTATCTATCTATTTATTTTTATTTACTTATTTATTTTTCATTTCCCAATTTTAAAGGTGAGGAGCAGAAGCACATGGTGGGGGTGGAGGGGTACAGGGATTAAATGCCTTCTTAAAGCTCCTCTGGGGAATTAGTAAGAGAAAAGTTTGAGAGCCACTGAGTACAATGAGGCAAGTATTTAGACCTCGGGGGAGAAAAAAGAGGCTCTAGTCCTGGTTCAGAGCTGTGTCTGCTCCTTCGCTCCTGATGGAAAATATTAGTAACACTTGCTCTGCCTGCCTCGCGGGAAGAGCCTTGAGCTCTGGAAAGGTAGGGACGCTGTCTGCCCACCGCTCTGCCCCCCATGTCTAGCTTGGAGACTGCCGAGAGCGAGTGTTCAGTAAATACTTGCAGAATCAATGAATGAGAGAAGAGCTTTGAACACCAGAACACTGCTCTTCTGGTTAGTTGGTCTTCCTGTCTTTAGTTCCCCCTTCCCCGGGGTCGCATGGGGGTGCTCAGCAAGTAGGGCCATGCATGGAGATGCATCTACTGACAGTACTAGCCCTAAAAAGGAAGACTAACTGCTTATGTCCTCAGGAATTAACTGCTAAAACCAGATGAAAGTAGAGCACTCAACTCAGGAACTCCTTTAAAAAAGCCTCACTCAAAGCAAAGCAGTAATTTTAATTTGTTTATATGTTGGAGGTAAATCACAACTGTAGGACCCCATTTCACCTGCTGATTCTTGAACTGATGTTACCACTACAGGTGTAATGACAATAAAGTCTACTTGGCGTTTGGGCAGTGTGTGAAGGTGGGTGAAGGATAAATATTTGGACTGGATTAAACCTCAAAAAACAGAAGTTCCACTCCTTTATACCTATACGTTTATATGTATATAAAAAAAAAGGAAAACTTGTCAAAAATTAATCTTGTTTTTTTCCCATGGGAAAAACATCCATATGACTTTCTATGCTAGCATGTATTTCTAAATTTTGAGAAGGGCTTACAAGCAGAGCTATCGTCTTTTCCAAAATCTTCTCTCTGCAACAGATGTCTCTGTTCTCTTGTTCTTTCCACTCCTGCCTTGGCTTCTCTGCCTGTCCCCTTCCTTCCCTCCGTCCTTCTTCCCAAGTCAGCTCCTCCCTTCTGTCCTTGTCTGCATGTTGCTTGCCTCCCCAAGCACCCTTCCTCACCTTGTAGCTTTCTTACAGTATCCAGCAGAGAGTCATTCACATGGTCACTGGTCAATAACATTTTGAAAAAAATATATAAAGTCATGATCTAATTATAAGGTCACTTATAAATAAATTGGTAATTATTTTTAAGCTCCCAAGCTTCGTCACACACTAAAATATTTTTGTTCACCCAAGAATGTCTTTGAAGAACCCATGAAACTTAACTTTATCACATCTTGTCCCTTGATTACATGACCTTTGAATGTTCAATATTTGCATCATGGAATAACAGGGTGACGCCAGGGAAAGACACACCGTGAGAACCGTAACCCTAACCTTCTGTGGGCTACCTGGCTTGACTGATCTCTCTTTTCTCCACGCATTAAAATAACATTGTTAGGCTTACTCTAAGCGATAAATATAAGCCAGTACATTCACAGCTAATCAATCCAAAATGATTGTTAAGGAGAGTCATCATCTGTGGTCCCATCCCGACTATCTGAGGACAATATCAGGAAAGAAAATGTGTGCGCTCCCAGTAGCTGTCACTTGGTGCCTCTGCCCTAGGCATACTCTCCATTGGGGTAAATCTAGGGTGGGGGCTTTTCTAGGGTTCTGAACCTCCACTTCTCAATATGAGAGCTGCACTTGCATGCTGGTCTTGATCTCACGTCCTCTATTCCATTGTTCCTCAGGTACATGAATGCTTGGCAGGCTAGGGACCCTCGTTTGGGTTTGGATGATGCAGTCACTGCCCTAAGGCATCTCAAGTAACCATGTTCCTCTTTTTCATCCTGACTTATAATATTTATTTTATAAATATATATAAATAATTTCATAATCATTTAATAACATTAAGTTAGCAGCAGGTTGCTGCACATTTGACATCCAAACATTTAACATATATTTTAAAATGGTTGTTTAGAGTCCTAATAGAATAAACTCATTCTAATTTTCCCACATATTTTCCCTTTATTTTTCCCCCCTCCCTTTTTCCCTCAATTTTTTTCTTTTTCCTTCCATCTTCCCTTCCCTCCCATCCTTCTCCCCTCTTTCTTTGCTTTCTTGTGTTTTGTTTGTTTGTTGCTTTTGGTAGATGTCTTTCTAGAAAATATACCTAAAAGGAGATTTAAAAACCGTTAAGAACTAAATAGATACTTTTTCTCATATGTATATTTTTACTTTCCCTTTTTAATTATGTGCATATATGGTTTATCGCAATCAGGAAAAAAGTTAGCCAAACCAGCGTTTTTGCACTCTTCCTGTTTTCATTTTTAAGAGTGTTCCCCCTCCCCCAATTTTAATGTCAGCCTACTTCTTCCTCCTGGAACAGCTTGCAAAGGGAAATGGGGAAGAGGGAAGGCGGAAAGTTGTTAGAAGCTGAATGCCTGTGTGTCCACGGCAGGGACATAGGGGAATGGGTAAGCCTACCCAGATTAAGGATGCTTTTGGCATCTTTGTTTTCTTTTAAACTCAAGATGTAAACATCTTCCCACATCATTAAATATTATTCTACAACATCATTCCTAATGGCTGTACAAGTCCTAAGTTAATTTTATACCTTTGTACTGTAATTTATTTAATTAATACTTTGTTAAACATTTGAGTAACATCTTATTTGTAAGTATTACAGATAGAGATGCCACAAACTTTCTTGTAGCTTAATCTTTGTGTATAGCCATTCTTATTTACTTTAAATACCCTTTCTCAAAGGAAAATAATTATAATTTTCAAAGGAAAATAAATCAGAGAATATAAATCCTAGAGCCTTTTACACACACACACACACACACACACACACACACGCATCTCCTCTGATATATTTTCTTCACTAACATGAAGAAATTTTCACCTTTGTTTATTAACAAGTTTTATTTGCTTTTCATGAATTTTCTGTTCAGAGCCTTTGCACGTGTATCTGTTGGTATATTAATATTTGCAATGATTTAGAGTGTTTTACATACAGGGTCCAGCACAAATTATGCCCCTTTTTTTATTAAAAAATGTTTTTTACAAAATCATAAGTATGTAATTCTGTAGCATAACAATATCACACTCGAGCACACCATATGACATTTTAGGTGAAATGTTCAGATTAAAACTATAAATTATTACACCTATATTATTACCCTACCAACCACACTCAAGCAGGCGTTACTTCTGCTGGACCCTGTATATATAATATATATAAACAAAGACTCCTTGACTAATACGGTTTTAAAAACTAATTATTATTTTTGGCGTGATATTTGCATTTTAAAGTTGGTTATCTATATATATATTTAAAGATTTTTATTGTTATTCTGTTACAGTTGTCCCGATTTTCCCCGCTTTGCCCTCCTCTGCCCACCCCGCCCCCACTGTTAATCCCCGCACTGCCGCCCATGTCCCTGGGTCGTTCATACACGTTCTTTAACTTGTCCCTTCCCCTTCTTTCCACCATTACTCCCTTCCCCTTCCTCTCTGGTCACTATAAATGTTTTTGGATGAGAAGTAATCAAATGCATCAACATTTTTCTTTCTGAGGAATGAGCTTTTCCATACAGAACTTTAAAAATATTTCACATTTTCTTCTAATAAAATAATTTTAAAGGTAAAGTTTACACATTTTACATCTTAACAGTACAACACACACATTTTAAGGTCATCATTCAAAGAGTTGTGACAAATACAAATTCAAAGGGTACAGGTTTCTTTTTGAGTTGATGGTTGCACATATTTATAAGTACACTGAAAATAGTTGGATTGTACACTTTAAAAGGATGAGTTGTATGGTATGTGATTATATCTAAATAAAGATGTGGGATATATTTATAGAGAAATTAACATCATCCCAGAAAGTTCCCAAATGCCACTTCAAATAAATCCTCACTCCCATTCTACCCCAGAGGCAACCAGTTTTTAGTTTTTGTCATAATAGATTAGCTTTTTCTGTTTTAGAATTTTAAATAAATAGAATCATACAGAATGAACATTTGTGTGTAAAGTTTCCTTCATTAACATAATATTTTAGAAATTCATCTGTGTTGTTATGTTCCAGGGGTTTCTTTTTGCTTTTAATAGTAATATTTCATTAAGCGTCTACATTGCACTTTGTTTATCAACTCCTCTATTGATGGACGCCTGCACTGTTTCCAGGTTGGGGCCATTATGGACATTTTTACGCATGTCCTTTTGTGGACATATGCTTTCATTTTTCTTGGGGAAATACCTAGGGGTGTAATTGGTGGGTCGTAGAATAGATGTATGTTTAGTTTTATAAGAAACTGCCAGAATTTTCCAAAGTGGTTTCATCATATTAAATTCTAACAAAAATGCATGAGAGTTCTAGTTGCTCCATATCCTTGCCAACATTTGCTGCTATCAGTCTATTGTGATTTTAGCCATTCTATTGAGTGTGCAATGGTAGTGTATTATAGCTTTGATTTTCATTTCCTTGATACTTAAGTTATTGAAATTTTTTCATGTGCTTCTAGTTTTTTGTTTGATTTTAATAATTTTGTATTTTATCTCTAATTACATTTATCAATCTAAAGTAATTTTGATTATTTGAAGTAAATCTCCAAATTTATATTTTTTTAAATAATTTACCCATCATAGTTTAAGTAATAATTTCATTCCCACTGATTTATCATGCTTTCTTTATCATAGTTTAGGTTCTTATGTATAATGTGGTCTCAGAATATCTATTCTGTGCAATTCATTTATACATTTGTTCTTTGTCAATTCCACACTATTTTATTAATATTGGCTTTTAAAAATAGTCTAATACCTGGCTGGTACTAGATCTTTTCATGTTCAACATATTTTTTGTTGTTCATACCTAATTGTTCTTTCAGTCAACATTAGAATTATGTCTGAAAAGTATCCTATTGAAATTTTTATTGGAAGTACATTGAACATTCAAATTAATTTGAAAAACACTGACATCATTGCCATAGAATTTAATATTCAAATTCTCTTGTATATTTCTCAGTAAAATTTTGTGATTTTAATTATATGAATCCTTCACATTCTCATTAAAGGTATTCCAAGTCACTTAATAGAGGTTTTTAATGTCATCATTGTCAATTTTGCTATTGCAATTGATTTGTTTCACTGTGTTTTCTAACTGGATAGTATTTCTATATAGAACAGCTACTGGCTTTGTGTCCTTTATATATTTAGCAGTTTTCTTGAATTCTTATATTAATTTTAATAATTTTAGTTGAATTATTCTTTTGAGTTTCCAGGAGTTTAATTATATCATCCACAAATAACTTAAAATCTGTTCTTTCCCTTCTAATATTTATGCACCTTATTTTTATATGTGTTCTATTTAATTGATCAGGACTTTCAGATCTAAATGAAATAAAAATCACAATAAACTATATCCATATTTTGTTCCTGATTTTAATAATATTATTTTAGTATTTCATTCCTGAGTATGGTTTGGACTGTTTGAAATAAATACTTTTTGTTAAGAAGGAGTTTTAAATTTGTAATAATTTTTTTGGTAAGGACTGTTGAATTTTAATGTCTTCTCTACATTTATTGAGAATCTCATTTGGATTTTTTTTTTTTTTTTTAGCCAGTGGATGTGATATATTATACTACTGGATTTTTCAAGTATTAAAACATAAAACCTTTCATTCTTGGTTAAATCCTATAGGGATTATTCTTTTGATACTCTGTTTTCTGTGTTTGGATTCTCTTCTCTGTGTTCATAATTTAGATAGTTTTATTATTTTCTTTATTTTGAGCTGTCATTCAGGTTTTGGCATTTGAGTTATCTCTATAAAGTATATTAGATAAACCTTCCATATCTTTCAATGTTTTGAAGTAATTATTGAGAGACAGTAATTACCTACTCCTTGAAAGGTTTTTCCCTCTAAAGATTTTAGGCCTTGACAATTTTTTTCTGGAAGGAGTTCTTTCTCTCTTTTCTCTCTTCATTTTCTGCAGCTGTGACTAGTGTGTTAAAGATTTATAATTCTAAGTTTGGTAATGTATATATTTCCAGAAGAGTATCTATTTCATCCAGGTTTTCAAGTTTATGTTATAAGCTTGCAAGTATTGTCTTATGTTTAAAATATCTCCTTCTTATCTGATGTTCAGTCCCCTTTCTTAACTTGTAATTTTATTATCCATAGGATGTTCTTTACTTTCTCTAAAACTTTGACTATTTTATTAATTTTTTAAAAGAAGTTCTTGAATTAATTCTATAAATTTTCTTATATTATAATTTATTTAGTTTTTCTTTTTGCCTTTATTCTTCTTTCTCCTGATTCTTTAGGGATTTTATTGTTGTTGTTGTTTTTATAAATCCCTGAGTTGAATACTTTCATTTTTCCTTTCCTTGAAAATAATGAAAACATAGAGACTGTAATTTCATCAGAATACACTTTGATAATATTTTATAATCTTTGATGTGGCTTGTTCTTATTTTAATTATCTTCTAACTGTTATGTTTTTATGCTTTAATTTTTTTTCACATTTTTAAAGTTTATTTACTCACATAATAGTTTAATTTTCTTTGAAAGTTGGAAAATAAAGGTTATTTATTTATCTTCTTATTTTATTGTTTTTCCTTATGGTATATATTGATCTTTCCCTAACTCTCATAAAAGTCATTAAAAAAAAAAATCTATGCACACATCAACCCACTTAATAGCAATGTGCAAAGCTCCAGGAAAACTATTACTTGAATGTTTTTAAGGTGGCAGAAGATCACAATTTGGGGATATATCCTATAAACACTGTTTTTTTTTTTTACTTATTGATAAAACTAGTTTTCAAAGTGGTATATTTTGAATGATTACAATCCAAATGTAATTCCCAAAACAGATAATAATTTTAGGAGAACTTCTGAACTAAGATATTTTGAAGGGTAAATTAAGAATATTATTTTTTCTTTGACCTCAATTTCTAAATTTGATACATATTTTTCCCGTGTCATTTCTTTTTTGTTTGTTTAAAAGGTAACATAACACACACTCAGAATACAATTATGAAATTTTTTTCTTGTATATACAAGAATGGGCAAAGTTAAGGTACATGAGATACAGAAAGAATAAAGGATGACAGAACATTTAGAGTCACATATGACTTAAGGCCTTAGTTACTTTATTGTGATTTCAGTATTTGCAGCAGTGTATTTCCCTAATGCTTACCTATACAACTAAGCAGGCAGATGCAGCAAAAATGTCTAAACATGTAGAGAATGAAGACAAACAATTTAATCTATATATTATCAGTTAATTAATACAGTGGGACTCTTCAGGTAACATCTGGTAGTAAAATAATCTGATTACATTTCACATAGCAATTAAAAGGAATAGAAATTAAGTCTCTTATACAATTAAAGCATCTCCTGATACATAAAGCTGTTAAGAAGCCCATGTATACTTTATTTTGCAGATGCTACCCAGGCAACCATTACATAGTGCATTTTGTAAAATAACTCTCTAAAAATACATTGCGTTTCATAATGTTACTCTTACAAATGAGGGGATTTCTGGGCTAAACACTTAAACCAAACATATACATGAGGCTATTCAAATAGTAGCTTTTAATGCAATCTGATTATAGGAAATTTCACATGCACCCATTAAATAGTATCTTATGTTTATTATTTCAATTACATCAAATTAAGATACTTTTTTTTCTACAAAGTTACCAAAAAAGACACTGAACCAGAGTTAGGAGAGCAGATTTATAGGTTCAGCTCTGAATCTACCTACCTGTAAGACAGAGGGAAAGTTCTCTTAGGCCTTGTAAAGATCTCAGATGGCTGGCTCAGCTATAAACAAGGGGGTTGAACAAAATGAATTCTAAGGAGTACTCCTATAAAATGGGGTTTTGCTAAATTTTTGAGAACTTAAATTTTTAAAAAATGTAGCTATGAAATATCAAGCTTAGTACTTATTACCAGTAATGTTGATTATAGAGAGCTTTTCTTAACTGATTCTGCATTTATAGACAAAAATGCAAGACTTTTTTCCATGCTCTGTGCTATAATTTTGGTTTTTATTTAAATTTTGCTCTGTCCTTGTACTTTACATTGCTGTAATTTCTATTATTAATAGTTTTGTTGCCTTGTGATAAAAAATTTAAACTTGTATAATCTCTGCTTCTTAAAGATTAAAGACCTAAGTGTGAAAAGCAAAAGTTTGCAACTTTTAGAGGAAAATATGGGAAAAAAACATTTACCACCAGTAGGGAAAGGTTTTTTTTATAAGATACAAACATACAAACAATCAAAAGAGGCACATATCTGATTATAGAACAAGAGAAGGTATTTGAAATGCATATAACCAAGGAGATATTTTAAGGCTGGTGGCAAAAGAATCTAATTTTTCTCCCACATGGATAATCAGTTGTCCCAGTCCCATGATCCCTGCCTCATTTTATGATGCTACCTTTGTTGAATATAGAGCTATTTTTGGGCTTTTGTTCTGCTTCATTCATCTGTGTGTCTATCCCCTGGGCCAATAGCTTCACAATCTTTTTAATACCCCAGTATTTAATAAGACAAGTCTTGCTATCCAATTCTTCTTCAAAATTGTCCCTTTCACATGAGTTTCAAAATTAGCTTATCAGGAATCACACACATACACACACACGCATACACACATTGGGGATTTTTAAAATTAAAATAGCATTGTCTATAGATTAATATAGAGATAATTGACATTTTTATGTTGAGTACTTTAATTAATTAACATGATAATTCCATGCATTTAATTAGGTTTTTTTTTATATTGTTCAATAATGCTTTCATAGTTTTCTTCACAGAGGTCTTACACAAATTTATCCCTAGGGTGCCACAAAATTTCTGTTACTATTGTGAATAAAATTCTTTTCTATTATATTATCTAATTAGTAATGACTATTAGAACTGCTGTTGATTTTTGTGTGATTTTTGTATTTAGAATCCTTGCTGAACACTTTTTAGCTCTGAGTTTCTCTGAATTTTTTTGAATTCTTTATCTTGGCAATGGCATTTTTTTTTTTGAAACAAGAAAATTTCTTCCTTCCAACGTCTCCTTCCAACTTCTTTCTCTCTCTCCTCTGGCTTTTCTATTGCATCAGTTAAGACCTTCGGTAAAGTGCTGAATAAAGGCATATAACCGGTACCCTTATGTTATTCCTGACTTTAATGGGAATGCCACTAAAATGTGACCAGTTAGTATATTTCCTTATATATCTCTGATATATGGCTTTTGCCAAGAAAAGAAAGTTGTCTTCTATATCTAGTTTGAGAAGATTTTTTTTTTTTTTTGGAATGAATAGATGCTGTATTCTATCAAATGTATTTTCTGCATTTATCAAGATGATATTAAAAAGAGGGTTTTTTTAAAAAAGCTTTTTCCTTTTTAATCTGCTGACTTTAGGTTTTATAATCTTGAATTATACTTTCATTCTTGAAATTAAATCCTATTTGGTCACAATATTTTCTTTAAGATTTTGTACCTACATGAAAAATAAGGTAAGTTATAATTTTCTTGTACTGTCCTTGTCTGGCTTTAGTATCTCAAAAAATAAATTGGGTAATTTTCCTTTTCCTTGCCATTCTCTGAAACAGTTTTTTTTTTGTTTGTTTTTAGACAGTGTTCATCTATTTATTGACGATCTGATAAAACTATTTGGGCTTGGTATCTCTGAAGGTGGGAGACTTTTGGATTAATATTTTAATTTCTGTAATGGCTAAGGCTTTATTCTGGTTTCATCTGAATAAATTATCAGAATTTTATTTTTTCTTAAAACACATACATTTCTTCTAAGTTTTCATGCTTACTGGCAAGAGGTTTTTAATAGTTTTTAAATGTATTTTTACATCTTCATTTTATCTATTTCTAAACCCTTTTTATTCCTGTTTTCTGTTTGTGTTTTTTTTTTTTTTTCTTTTCCTTAGTCACTTTTGCTCAGGGCTTGTCTATTTCTATAAGTTATTTCAAAAAATCAACTTTGGATTATATTCCTCTTCCCTAAATAAAATTTCTTTAATTTTTATATTTATTTTTTCCAATTTCTAGTTTACACTTCTCTGTTGTTCTTTTCCTAGTTTCTTAAGTCAATCACTTTATTCATTGCCCTGTTTTTGTTTGATTTTTCATTTTGTTTTTACAGATTGTATTTTTAAAGTACTAAGTATTCATAGTTCTCTTGACCTCAGCAAGGGCCTCAGCACTTTTTAGATACTTATTGAACTGCTTCCCATCCTATTTTTGTTCCAGATTTGTAGTTTCACCTTTTTAAATATAAAAAATAGTTATTTTTACAATCAATAGTTAATTATATTTATAATATTTTTTAGTAGTCTTTTTAGTGACAGTCTGTGATTGTTAAACTCTCTTGGTCTTTGCATGTCTGAAATGTGTTTATTAGGGTATAGTGTTCTAGACTGACAATAATTTTCCCTCTGCACTTTGAACATATTACACTTCTTGCCTCCTAGAATTTATTGTTGTCTATAAGAAGGCTGCTATCAAACTAACTTTCATTCCTTCAAAGGTAATCCACCTTTTATTTCTGCTAACTTTTGGTTATTTCTTTATCTTTAATGTTCTACAATTTTGCTGCCATGTGCCCAGATATAGATTTATTCTTATTTCAATGCTTGGTTCTGAAATGTACTCTTGAAGTCTTCAATTCTGAAAAAGTTCAGCAATTATCTCTTTAAATATTACTTGACTGTCATTTCCTCCTCTCTCTTCTTTCAGAGTCCCTATTAGATGATAGCTGATATCTCTCAATCAAACCTCCATGTGTGTTTTTAAAAATGTTTTGATTGTGCTATTACAGTTGTCCCGATTTTCCCCCTTTACCCCCTTCCATCTGGCACCTCCCCATTCCCTCTTCCATCTGGCACCTCCCCATTCCCTCTGGCAACACTTCCTTACTTCATGTCCATGAGTCATGCATATAAGTTATTTAGTTACTTCATTTCCTATACTGTTCTTAACATCCACCTGCCTATTCTGTACACACCAATTTGTACTTCTTAACCCCTGCACCTTTCCCCCATCCTCCCAATTCTCTTTCCCAACTGATAACCCTCCAAATGATCTCCATATCTATTATTCTGTTTGTGTTCTGCTTGTTTGCTTAGTATGTTTTTTACATTCAACTGTTGAAAATTGTGAATTTATTGCCATTTTAATGTTTATAGTTTTGATCTTTTTTTCTTATTTAATTCCCTTTAACATTTTATATCATAATGGCTTGGTGATGATGAACTCCTTTAGCTTTACCTTGTCTGGGAAGCACTTTATCTGCCCTTGCATTCTAAATGATAGCTTTGCTGGATGGAGTAATCTAGATTGTACGTCCTTGCTTTTCATCACTTTAAATACTTCCTGCCAGTCTCTTCTTGCCTGCAAAGTTTCTTTTGAGAAATCAGCTGACAGTATCATGGGAACTCCTTGTAGGTAACTATCTACTTTTCTCTTTCTGCTTTTAAGATTCTCTCTTTAACTTTCACCTTTGGCATTTTAATTGTGGTTCTTGGTGTGGTTCTCTTTGTGTCCATCTTGTTTGAGACTCTCTGTGCTTCCTGAAATTGTGTGTCTATTTCTTTCACCAAATTAGGGAAGTTTTTCATTATTTTTAAAAATAAATTTTCAATTTCTTGCTCTTTCTCTTCTTCTGTGGGCACACTTATGACTCAAATGTTGGTATATTTGAAGTTGTCCCAGAGGCTCCTTATCCTATCTTTGTTTTTCTTTTTTGATTCTTTTTTCTTCTTGCTGTTATGATTGAATGTTTTTTTTTTTTCTTCATTATGTTCCAAATCATTGATCTGACTCTTGGCTTCATCCACTCCACTGTTGACTCCCTGTAAATTTTTCTTTATTTCACTTAGTGTAACCATTTCTGCCTGAGTATTTTGTATGCTGTCAAAGAACCAAATGAGTTCCTTGAGCATCCTAATAACTGGTGTTTTGAACTCTGCATATATTAGATTGCTTATCTCCATTTCGCTTAGTTCTTTTTCTGGAGTTTTGTTCTGTTCTTTCATTTGGACCATATTTCTTTGTCTCCTCATTTGTCAGCCTCCCTGTGTTTTTTTCCATGTATTAGGTAGAGCTGTTTTGACTCTCTTTCTTAGTAGCATGGCCTATTGTAGAAAGGTACACCAGTAAGTTAGATGGGGCCAAACCTTAGAAAATTGCCAGGGTGGGGCAACCCATGTGAACAAGATTGATGGAGTTTCAGATATGGTGTTGCTGCTCTGTGGCCCTGTGTGGTAGAGGGCTCAAAAGGGGGACAATGGCAGCTGACTCGCCTCTGCAGTTTTGTCCAAGAGGAAGCTGTCCCCCAGCTCTCGCCCTTATACCAGACACTTCAGTTCATCCCTGGGTGCCACTGGTACCCTTCCAGCTGCTGCCCTGATGCGGGAGCCCAGAGGGAGTGAGTCTGTGTAAGTCCTAAGTCCATTGAAGGCCCTTTAGGAGGAGACATCTGAGAATCATGCAGTTTCTTCTGCCACTGTAACCCTCACTGATTTTTACAGCCAGAAGTTATGGGGACTTATCTTCCTGGCATTGGAACCCTGAGTTGGGTGCTGGTGTGGGGCTGGGATCCCTCGCTCCTGAGGTATCCTTTCCAATTTTTATCCACCACATGTCAGTGTGGGACCACATCTCTGCTCCTCCGCCCCTCCTACCCATCTGGTAAACGTTACTTTTTAAATTCCTTGGTCGTTGGACTTCCATACAGCTCAATTGTCTCATGATTCTGGGTGGTAGTTGTTTTGTAGTTTAGTTGTAATTTTTGCTGTGGTTGTGTGAGAAGGTGAGCTGTGTTTACCTATGCCTCCATCTTAAGCAGAAGTCTCCATGTGTTGTAATATTTTCTCTTCTCTGCCTGGACTCTGGGTATGTTCTTCAGCACTCTTTTCTACCTCACTACTGCGTTCTTCAGCTTTATTAAATCCAAAAATTTTATCACCAGGATATTTTAAATTTCAATGATTATATTATTTATTTCTGATACTTTTAGTTGGCTCTTTTTGATATAAACCTGATGTTGTTTTTACCTAGTTTGTTTTATAATTTCTAATAATTTCTGTTATCTATCTCTTTTGAATCCTCAAATGTACTTACTCTAATGTCTTAGTTATGTTGGTCTATAAAATTAGTTTCAATGTGGAAGAAAGTCCTGTCCTGATTATCGATTTTGTTGGTTCTCTTTCTTAGCATTAGATTTCTTCATTTATTTTGGAATTTGGGTTTGCAGGCTCATTTCAGATGGAGGTCATGTTTGTTTTTTGTTTTCTTTCTCTCTCTTCCTCACTCTAGGCTCACCCTGCCCATTCTCCCACTATTACACCCAGCCCTCTTACTCCCTAAACTTGAACCATAGTTTCTGGTGGTATTTCAGGGTTATTACTGCATCATGAAAATAGGGGCACAGCAGATCTGGTCACTCACCCATTCCCAGTTAGCAGGCTGTGTCTATAACCTCCTGTGCCTCTAGGCCTGCAAATTCTAGAACTGAAGCCCAGGCAGCTCACTGGAGTGGCTTTTCAGCCTTTCTTCCAAAGCTTGAAGATCAATTCCAAAAACTTTCCCCACCATTAAACCATAAACTCCATAAGAAAAGGAACTATATATGTTTTGGTGACCACTGTATATCCAGTGTATAAAATAGTGTCAACACATAGTGAGCTGAAATAATGAATGAAGGCTAAGAGCTGAGGTTGACATTGCAAATTATGCATTTGAAGTTGAACCTGGAGGTTCGTTTATACCCAGTCTCCCTGGAGAGCGGTCAGCCTACTACAGAGGATAACTTGTATCTATAGAAGGGGACAAATATTGGTGTAAATGCTCAAAGACATTGGTTTCAGGATGGCTCTGCCCCTTGCCTAGCTGAGTCACCTAATCATTCTAAACCTAGAATTCCTCTTCTACAAAATGAACATGCTGTGGTTGGATGGCAATGCTCTATTCAGATGACAGCTGCTCTATCAGCCTTGGTTCTAGAATGAGAAACACAGCAGATCCCCATCAGATGGTGATGGTTATACAGTGTGAATGAGAAGCAAATGCATTATTTTAAGGCACTGAGACTTTTAAGCGTTGTTTGTTACCACAGCATAACCTAGCCTAGGCTATCTGGACGGATGCAATTATTCTCTCTCTTCTTTTTTTCACTGTTTCCCAATTTCCAGTTAAGTGTGTAAATATGATCATTGTTCTTTGCTCTATTTTCACTATTAAGGACAAACACATTAAAACTTAATAATGATCTCATACCTGTGGTATTCTAATTTTCTAAGAAAATTATGATATTGTCTAGAATCCTCAGAAATACAATAATACACGCTTTGAAAAGTATCACCATGCCCTTTCTGGAGATAGGAAGACAAAATGTTTGACCTGAACATAATCTAATTTGTGCACAGTAACATGCAGCTTTATCACATGCTTCAATAACTCAGCGATGGCAACAATTCAATGTATGTGTCTGCTGGCTCCAGTGGAAATGGCTTGACTGTAATGCTCTTTGAACTCGTGGTTCCATGATTCAGTGGGGCTTCTTCTCTTACTCACACTGCGGTCTGCTTTTGGTGTGTGTGCCTTGAGTGGAAAGCCCAGCCACCTCCCCAGTACTCCCTTGATGTACAAAACCAGAAAACCAAGAACTCAGATCAGTAGATATCTAAGAAACGTTCACAGTGTCCAAGTAACATGCATAAGTTCCACGGCATCTTGGACAGGTGTCCTAGGGGTTCTGTTTTGTTGCTGTTTTTGCCAGTAGAATATGCTTTATTGAATTTAAAATGCAAGATATATTTGTGGTTCCTTAGACATTTGCACTGCTGTACATATTATATATTATGGTATAATTATTATTTAAAGAAGCATAAGCAGAATATGGCCTATCCCATGGAAATACAAACCATAAAAATTAAAAGCTTAAAACAACTACTCAGCACCCCAGGGAATACTTAATATATCCATGTGAAATATCTTACACATACCCACAATCAAAACTTAGTGTTGTTTTGATATTTAAAGTTGCTACAAACATGGCCTCTAGATAAGGGATATAGTTACTTATTCTTAAGGAAATACAAGTTGACTATTTTTGAGAACATAGACATTGGAACTCAGCTAATAGAATGTTATTTAGAGTCCTCTCTTAATGAATATAAAATAAGCAACTTATAAAAGGCACCTTGGTTTCTGAATGAAAGAGAGCTTCTAAAGTGTGGGAGGAACCGGAAAACAATGTTCCCTTACGTCAGTGAAACATCTCTCTTCCCCCCACCTATCGGGCTTCTAGATTTAGCAAATAAAAACACAGAGTGCCTATGTAAATGGGCATCTGAGATTAAAAAAAAAAAAAAAAGATAATTTTTACTATCAGTTTGTCCCAGATATTGCACGGAATATACTTTTATACTAACCTTATTGTTGTTTATCTGAAATTTAAAATGACCTAGCATCCTGTACTTAACTGGCAGCTCGCCCACCTCATTTTGCACCACCCCCTGGAAGGAAGCTGGCCAGCCTCTACCCCACCCCCCATGAATTCTGCATTAGTGAGCTTGCGTTAATACAGTTTCACTTTGCACATTGCGAGGCTTGTAAAGAGAGGAGGCTCACCAACCAAAAGCTCTCAACCCCATTGCCCCCATGTAAAGAAAGCAGTGTGGCCTTTGGACCTTCTCCACGGGGGGGCCAGTGTGGGCTCTCCCCCATGCGCCCCATTTCAGTCACAGTCGTTCACGCTGCAGAAGCAGCACAGCGGTCATGAGGTTTTCCTTCTGCGCTGTCACAGGAGAGTCAGTCAGACGAGTGCCTGAGAGGAAGCCTGGGGCGAAGGACCTGTCTCCTGAGCTGACGACTCTGGAGCCTCCTTTTGAAACATGCCTACATTTTTTTTTTAACCAGTAAAAACCTCTGCCATCTGTCCCTGCACAGAGATGAGCAGCATTTTTTTTTTTTTCATCTAAAAGAGAGAGAGTGATTTCAGACAGGTAAATCAAGCATTGCCACCAGACCCACACTTAGGAGATATGGGACGAAGCGCCAATTTTACGGAGCTCGCGGTAGAAACACATTGATTTAGTTCCTCCTCGTTCCCACCTGCTGTCGTAAGGCTCCACGTTACAAACCAGAGAAGCCACGGAGCTGGTGGCAGAGCTTAGATTCCAATTCAGGTCTCTGGGCCACAGACCGGCAAGTCCTACCTCTGTTTTCACTGAGTTTCTATCACCTTCTGCCCCGAGGCCTTGACTGGAGAGTGGGGAGACCCACCCAGGCAGCTGCCCTCATTCTCCCTCTCCTGCCACTCCCTTCTCTACCAAGCTGGCAGAACTTCTGCTAGGGCGGGAGAGGGCAATGGGAGGAATACTCTTCTTGGACCGCAGTACCTTCTTCCCCGCCACTGCTCACGGTGCAGAGCACGGGGCCCGGCCCACAGTAAGCCTTTAGTCAGTATTTGGCGAATAGAAGAATGAACCAACAAAAGACTATGTTAGTATGTTGGCCATCTTGAATGATACTCCTGCCCAGAATAACCTTGGAGAAAGTGCCAAAGAACTTAATTTGGTCAGAGTTTCAAATGTCCCCTGCGAAGTCATTGTCCCCTCTCCTCATGAGTGCTGGCATCGCTCTCTGCACTCCAGAAGTGCATCAGTGTACAAGACACTAAACACATGAACGGCTGCCCCGGCAACATGCTCCAGTCACCTTAGAATTTTGTGGGAAGAGGAATAATAATAACCAACAATAATTGGTGTTAAGCCTTAAAAATGGCTTTATTTTCTTTAATGTCAGTGCTACAGCCTTAGGAATCCCAAAGATAGTTGATAGAGAGCTAACTCCCAATTCCAGCCAAGTCACTGAGGTGTCCTGGAGAAGGCACAGTGAGGGACTCCTTTGGGTGGCCCTCCACTGGGCAGAGGAGCCCTCTGGGTGCGGGGCGCCATCTAGAACTTTCTGTCTCTAATGAAGGAACATTTCACTGACTCTGACATAAGCTTGGCTTTTTTTCTCTCTCTTTCTTAAGGCGGGACAGGGGAGTTGGGGAAGGAGGGAAAGAAAGGGGTTATATCTGGAAAATAGATGACCACTTGGAAGTTAAAAACAATGAAAGCTAAAAATTGAGCAAAGTGATGCATTTAAAAGATTGCATTTCATTAGGATCTTATAATGCTCAAATTACACATAATTGGTGTTCAGTTAATTTGGGGGATAAGTACATTAATAAATAAAGAATATTCATAACTATGAGGCTGGGAACTAAAATATTTGTTTATCATATTGTTTCCATAGGAAAATATGTTTTGCATTCCAAACAACTGACTTGCAATGAACTTTTGCAGAAGTTGGGGTTCTGCCAAGGGAGTGGGTTATGTGACACAGACCACAGTCTCTAGCCTGGGCCTCTTATGATCCACCCACACATTTAGAAGCCCACAGCCTGCGCTCAGGGAAGCAGCCACTGGCCAAGGAAAAAAGTCTTATTAACAGAGAAAGACCCTGGAATGTGAGCTCACAACAGAGGGCAGAAAACGGTAAATAAAATCCAGCCTTTCTGTCTTCAAGTTAAGAGCACCTTCAGTTAGAACAGAGTGTTAACCAGCCATTCATTCACTCATTCAAAAAATACATGAATACTTCCATTCTCTCTCTCTCTCTCTCTCTCTCCACAAGCCCTTGAAAATAATACCAAAGGGGTGTTTTAAAAATATATTAACTTATAAGGGCACAAAGGACAGGAATATAATGTGGAAGATGGAAAGTAGGGGTGGGATGAGGCACCTGCAGTTAACACAGCAAAGCAGAAGTCCAGGGGAGGCTCCTGCTGAGGGGCTGGGAGTCTCTCTGCACAGCCCTGTAAGGCTCAGCATCGGGGGTACCAGCACCTTGGGAGGTCAGAGTGAGGGGTGAGGCTGAAACCAGGAAACTGCTTATAAATCTGAATCAAGAGGAGTGACCCTTAAATCCTAAAGTAGCTTTTCTTACTTCCTGTAGCCAGGTAACTCCCCTCCCACCATGAGAAGTTCCTTTTAAGGAGAAATTGAAACTGGAGAGGCCCAGGACAGGAAGATTCCAGGCAGGGTGTGGACTTGGCTGGAAGTAAGGGGATTAAGTGAAGCTGCACGGTCTGAACCCGGGGACGCTCAGCACACTTTCTCCTCTGCTCACAGCCCCCAGCCAGGCATGTTACCACTAGCCCCCAACAGAGCAATGCTAGAGAAGAGACTTAGCGCCCTGACTGGTGAGGTTCAGTGGGCTGGACGTCATCCCACAAACTGAAAGTTTGCTGGTTCAGTTCCCATCAGAGCACTTGCCTCGTTTGCAGGTCAGGTCCCAGGTTGGGGGCGTGAGAGAGGCAACCTATTGATGTTTCTCTCGCACATCGATGTTTCTCCTTCCTTTCCCTTCTCTCTTAAAATAAATAGATAAAATCTCTAAAAAAAAATAAAATAAAAGACTTAGGGTTGCTAACTTCGAGGTCCTATAATCACCTCTCATCACCCAAGAGCGTCACCACCAGGTGACAAGGCTCACCCCACACCGCGCCCCATCCTGTTTTAGTGCCTCGCTCTCAGCTATCAGATTGGGTTGGCAGGGATTATCTTGGTAGTGGGATAAGTGGGACAGTTACTTTCTCTCTCTCTCTCAGATTTTATTTATTTATTTTTAGGGGGTGGGAAAGGGAGGGAGGAGGAGAGGGAGAGAAACACCGATGTGGGAGAGAAACATCGATCAGTTGCCTCTCGCAAGTGCCCTGACTGGGATGAAACCAGTGATCCCTTGCCTTGTGGTGCGACATCCAACCAACCCAGCTGCACTGGTGGGGGCAACAGCCACTCTCTTTTTAAGTTTAATTTTAATTTGTGTCAAAGTAATACATGTACAAAGTTTTAAAAGCCTGACAATACTGCAAGGATTCATACTGAAAAAACAGCAGTCTCCCAGCTCATGCGACGCCACCCCTGATTTCTACTCCTGAGGCAATTATTTTCCATTCTTTTAGCTGCTTCTTCTTTGTATTTATACATAGTTTACGTATTTATACATGTTCATACCACTGATTTCCTGATTTTTCCATTTTGGACATTATCTATTGACTTCTAATTTAGGATGTTTTGGATTCGGCTC
Source organism: Pteronotus mesoamericanus (assembly GCF_021234165.1). Lineage (NCBI taxonomy): Eukaryota > Metazoa > Chordata > Mammalia > Chiroptera > Mormoopidae > Pteronotus > Pteronotus mesoamericanus. The sequence goes on from NW_026555302.1 coordinate 244,925, forward strand.
TCTTCCTCCACCACCTGTACCACTCCTTCAGATGCTCAAGATGATGCTACATTTCAAGTGTCTTCATATTTGAGCAATACTTTTTTCCCCCAAAAAATGTAGATAATACATGGATATAACATTTTTTCATGACTAGATAGACATTTATATTTTTTTAAAGAAAAGTATTGTCCCAATTGAAACCAACTAAAACAAAGCATCGTTCTGAGCACAAGAGAGAACCCATGTGACTGGTTTTGCTAGGCATGTTCTCCAGGTGGCAGAGGTCATGACTTCAACTTGGCAGAGAAGGAACTATGATCCCAGCATGCCCCTGGGCAGCACAGTAATCCAGATTTACATAGTCAATATGGCCAACCCTGTCTATATCAGCTTTCCAGTCTTGAAATCCACCCACCCATAAACCATGGAAGACCTTACTATGGCGACAGAGCCGATTGTAGACATTTTCATTTTTGATGTAAAGATACAAATAGCAGCTAATGGGGGGTAGAAGGGAGAGATGGAAAGATGGGAACTGCGCTAGTAACCTCATCTGACATAGTGGGGAGCCCAAAGGTACTGTGTAGATGGAAAAAGAAATGAAGGGTTAAGTATGTCATATACTTGTACAGAAGGAACCAGCAGAAGAAACAAATTATAAATCAGAAAGTTGGGGACAGGGAATTAGGAAGCTAAATCCTCATATTTATTGAAGGTGAGTCAATAGACAATGTCAGATTGTCTAATTGTTTTTTAAAACATTCTGAATAATCTTTCAAAAAGGCAAAAGGAAAGTAGCGGTCCCTGGCAAGTGGCATGAGTGCGGTGTGAGCACATAGGTTTCTCTACGTGCACCCCCATACTGTTGAATTCTTTAAAATCGTACGCATGCAATACCTCAATGTCAAAACTGTAAAAGGGGAAACGCATTTTGAAAAGACACATGTTTAAAAGTTGAATTCAATGCAAAGACAGGTGCCATGACTACAGATGTTCATTTTGCAATGGCAATCTCTATTATTATTCCTTCAAAAATGCACATTTTCCACGAGTTTCTTTAAATGGTAATATAAGCTCAACAGGTCTCTCGTTGAGAGATTTACAGAGTTAGCATTGGATGTGGGCAACATGAAGAGCAGAATAATGAATTCTCATTGCTCTTACTGTTGGCTGCAAGGTAAGTGCACCAACCACTTAGATAATAAGAGGAAGCAGCATAAAAGTAAGAAATGTTTCTTTGCGATGGACCTGGTTTCTTGTAGCAAGTTCTATTTATTTTCGGAAATCTTCCCCCCCCTACCCCGAAACAAGTCTCTCTTATTTGCCCTGGCCCCAGCCACATTGCAAAGCTGGGTTTAAGGGAAGATGAGAGGTTCAAGGTGTAACAAGTAACTTTGGGCCCCGTAGCCAGGTGTCCTGGGCCATGCAGTGAATAGCTCATTTCTCTTCATCTTTCTGACTCTCGGTCAAATTTCTTAGTCAAAGGGGAAGGGGTAGTGTCCATCTTTGGAAAGAAAATTGCCCTTAGTAGGGTCTCAAGGTGTTGAAAGAATGAAATTCATAGCAAGAGATATGAGAGGATCCATAATCTGACCCCAGCTGTTCTTCCTCTTCTTCCCTTCTTGTGTCCCTGTACTGGGGACATGTGGCTACTGTTTGTTTCTAGAGGGAGATATTCTCCTCTGTACTCCCATGCCTTTGTGTGTCCTGATTCCTCTACGTGGAATGCCTCCCCCCCCCCTTTTTATGGAGATAACTTCAAGACTCACCTTCTGTAAAGGAGCCTCCCCCAGGGCAACTTTCCCAGGCTCCAGAGGCAGGGAGGATGCTTCCCAGGAGTCCCCAGCAGCCTGTGCCATCCAGTTGCTCAATAGAGGTCCCTTAACTATATTAAAAAATTGCCACTAGGCCTCTGTTGGAAGGAAAAACTCTAAAATGGTATCTTAATTTATATCTGTGGGGAAAAAATAATCCAGAAGCTCATCAAGCTGCTTGAGAAAGGCATTAGGTGTTCCAGCAAGTGCGGAGGTCAGGAAACACCATCACTGAGGGATGCAGTTTTGAGAAAGCAAGCACGTTCTAGACACCGCTGGCCTCTGCGTAGCCAATGCGGACGCGGGCGCTCTCCACGGCCCTGTTCCCTGTCCGCTGCAGGGGCCTTTCCAGTCAGCGACTGTTACGTTTGTAAACAGATTTGCTCTGTATTCATTTACCCTGAGAGTCAGGCATTTTGTAGTCATTTAAACACTTTTTAATTCTGGAAAATTTCAAACCCATAACCCAGCTTTAACAATGATCAATGGTTTGTCAATCTTATTTTATCTATCCTTTCACATAACTTTTTATGGGGGAGGGGAAGGGAGCAGTATTTTAAAGCCAGTCACAGGCATGCCAGTCTATATGAGGAGGGGACCTAAAAAAATCCAGAATTATCTTCTGGAGGGTAGATCCCCTGTAGTCCAGGCTCCTCCCACCCCCAGTAGATGAGTGTTCTAGAAACCCATCTGCATCCGTGTACCAGCTGGCACCGTTGTGAGAGGCTGCGTTCCACTTCAGTCAGTTGTTTTTGAAGACTTTCAGTGCATTTGCCCATTTCATGACGGTCACTTGCGAATACACCTGCCCACACTGCACTGAGTGCTCAGCAGTTTTTGACAAAAAAATGGCATGATTCTCTTGCCCCTCTCTCCCTAATCACCCCATCTTGCCCTAAGCAACTTTTTTTTTTTAGTTTCCCCAAATAAAGAGTCCTCAAAGGGAAATGTTTTGCCGCTGTGGAAGAGGTGAAACACTAAAAGTCATCAAAATGCACAAATTCAAAAACTGTTTTGAACAGTGGAAAAAACATCTTGATAAGTGTATTGTGTCAAATGGAGAGGACTTTGAAGGTGACTGAAGTTTAAACATGTAAGAATAAATACACACTTTTTTATAAATAAATTTCAGTGTTTTTTGGGTTCCCCTTTGTATATATCTCTAACATGCAAGTATTTCTTTTAAATTGTGCTGAAGTATACATAACATAAAATTGACCATATTATTCATTCTAAGGGGACAATTCAGTGGCACTAAGTACATTCACATGGTTGGGCCACCATCACCAGCATCCGTCCATCTCTGGAAAATCATCAACTAAAACTGAAACTCTACCCGTTAACAGTAACTCCTATTCTCCCTTCACCTCAGCCCTGCTAACCACTGTTCTCCTTTTTGCATCTATAAAATTACCAATTCTAAATCCCTCATATAAGTGGAATCATATGACATTTGTCCTTTTGTGTATGCCTTATTTAGCCTAATGCTTTCAAATGCTGTAGCATGTATCAGCATTCCATCCCTTTTTAAGACTAATAGAGACTTTTAAAATAATATTCATGACATACTAACAAAATTAACAGTAATTTCATAATATCAATTAATTAGCCAGTCTTCATTTGTGTTTCCAAAATTATCTTTCTAAATGTCATTGTATGGTTAGTTTGCCTGAATCAGGAGCCAGACAAGGCCCACATGTTGTATTTGGTTGCTACGTCTCATAAGTCTCCTTTAATTCATGATAATTCCTCCTCTTTTGTTTTTTCATGCTATTTATTTATTGAAAGAAAAAATGAACTGGCTTGTGCCACAGAATTTCCCCCATTTTGGATTTGGCTGATTGTGCCCTCACAGCGTCATTTAATCATTTCCACTGTGCCCTGAATTCCCTGAACACTAATGGTCAGATTTAGGGGCTTTTTAGAATTCAAGTTCAGTTCCTTTGGTGAACTGTGTATCCCCTACGACATCACAGCGAGAGGCTCGTGGTGTCTGCTGGTCCCACTTCCAGGGATCTTAAGATGGATTGTGGGTTCCAGCCTGATCTATCCATTGATGATATGGCGTTTTAAAATAAGTGCCCTTAAGTCTTTGTAAGTGATATTAAGCATGTGCTTGTGTCTCTCTGCATGTACATTTTTATCAGTCGCCATGCTCAGTCCTAGAACTGTCCTCTAGGAGATTCTCACAACTCCCCACTGTGCCTGCTCACTCTGTGAAACTGGAGAGCCACGCCCAGGATTCTGAAGCTCTCAGATCTCACCCAAGATGGCTCCTTATTTCCAAATAGTCTTTGAATTGCCTACAAATGGGTACCCACTCTGAGCCACAGAGATCTACCTGAAAGGAATCCTCGCCCACCTGCCTTGATAGTATGTTCTCATGGCCAAGCTCTTGCAGAGAGTAAGTCTTCCTGGAGTTGAATTCCATTTCCTCTACTTGTGGGATGGGTGGGGCCGCAGAGCAGCTGGCCAGCACCAGACGGGCCTGAAGAAATGATGCGTGAGGCTGAGACACATCCCAGGGAGCGAGCCACGTGCTTCATGAACTTAATGAAAGATTGGCAAGGACTAGAATATGTTTTATTAGAGCTTCCCTGCCTGGGTTTGTTATTTTTCTTTCATAATTAAATACAGATAAGTTTTTTTTAAGTAAATATTCAGAGAATATGAACCAAACAAACAAAAAAATCCGACAATTTTCCGAAGGTCAGAGTTGATATTGTGCCTTTTTTTGTAGCTCTTAAATATTAGCAGATGCCAAGAAGTGACAGACTTAAAAAGTCAGGCTGCCTCTTACACATTCCGCCCTAAGTGCAAGGAAGGAGAGAGGAACAAGGAAGGAAAAGACAGCAGAAACACGACAGGAGGGAGGGGAGCTGGGGTCTGTAAAGAGAGACTGCACAAGCCAGAATGCTACACTCTAGATCAGCTTGCCATTAGGATAAAACATAAGCCATAAATGAGAGACACATATATAATTTTTAATTTTCTAGTAATCGCATTAATAAAAGTAAATGCAAGTAAGTTACATTTTAATAAGGTAGTTTATTTAACTCAATATATTTAAAATATCATTTCAACATGTAATTAATATAAGAATTATTAATGTGTTATTTTACATTCTTTTTTTATTCAGTCTTCCCAATCCAGTGTGTATTTTACACTTAAGCACATGTCAATTTGGATTGGCCACATTCAAGTGTTCGGTGGCCATTGTGGGTAGCTGTCGTATTGGAGAGCATTGCTCTAGGTCTTGACAAAAATGTTCACACACTTCTCAGCTTCTAATCAGTAAAATGGAGGTAACCCTCCCTGCCCTGATCCCGTTCCGAGGCTGTGTGGGATGCATAGGACCCAGTGCATCTGAATGCGCTTTGTCCCCGGAAGCCCCTCGCAGGCCCCTGCCTCAGGAGAAAGGAGAGAGTTGCCAGCACCCACGAGCAGAATTAGCCTATTGGTCTGCTGCCCAGTCACCTGGACTTAGCATGTTCCAAACTGAATGGCAGTGTGGCAGGGGCTCAAGGTCACCCTCATTTTAGAGAGCAGTTAAATTTCACAACAAAATCCAGGGTCATGGAGGTGAGGCTGTCAACTGTTGTCCTGTAATCTATTATGACAATCATTTTATTTATTTAAAAGAATGAAAAACATTTTTAATGCCATCCCAAGCACTAGGGATAATAAGATGAGTCCAAGAAGCCACAGAACATTGGCGGAACACATACTGAGGCAGATGTGGCTCCTCTTGGACTCTTGTTTGCAAGTGTCAGGAAACCCAGTTCAGAATGGCTTAGGCAAAAGGGGGAATTTACTGCCTCCCATAACTGAAAACTACACCATAAATGGGCCTTTGCCCCTTAGCTCTGGCTCCACGTGGCAATCCCAGCAGCCTCTGCCTCACACCCCCTCACGTTCAGGTCCAACAGAGAGGCAAGAAAGAGCTGGTCTCCAGCAGCCACAACCAGATGCTCCCAGCAGCTGGTTGGCTCTGACTGGGTCCCAAGCCCATTCCTGGACTAATCACTGTGGCTCGTGGTTTGCTCTGACCGGGCCCCCAATGCACAAAGACCAGGAAGATGAGGGGATGGCCTTCCCAGAGGGAAACAGGGAAACCGTTACCTGAATTAGGGCAGATAGATGCTGAACAGCCAAGAAACAGTATCCGCTAAGAAATGGGAACACAGAAAAGGTGTGACTGGGGCTGGCTTCATGAGTGTGTGACCTGTGCGGTCTCACTCTTAAAAGGCCCCGCACTTGGTTTAATCCTCTGCTGCTACCAGCTTGAAATTCTTAATAATTTTTGAACAAGGGGATCCACACTTTCATTTAAATTACAAACTACATAACTAATCCTGGGTGTGACTAACAGTACATTACATACTTGAGGAAGTGACTTTGGAATTGAATTTTGAAAGCTAAAATAAAATAGCAATTATCCCAATGGAGACGGCTGGGTGGGGATGGGGAGAGAGGAGGAGGAAATTCCAGGCAAAGGCATCAGCATTCGCAATGCAGCCAGGCGGAAGGCTCCATGAGAAACTGAAACCACTAGCGCCTCAAGCGGTTGAGCGTGAAGTGTCCGTGGGGCGTGGCCCCAGCGGAGTGGGAGCGCAGAGATGGAGAAGGGCCTGTCCTGTCGAGCTGGGAGGCTGGCTGTCAATAAATGTGTTTTGAGGGAATTAATAAATACAAGTCAAGTGAGCTACATTAGAAGGACTCCTTATTTTTAAACGTATATTATTCCAAATGACTATTACAAAATAACTGCCCAGCTTCTACCTTACGGCAGGCGAAGGCTAAACTTTTCCCTGTGTAGTATATTAGTGTCTACTGATCTTTATCATCAGCATGTAGCAAAGTTAACATTCCACCTCTGTGACTTCACCATCTAAATATTTATGAATCAGAGAGATGTTTCTAAGAACCTGTTTTCTGATTGTTTACTTTATAGCAATAATAGTGTGCTTTAATTACAAAGATGATGTGTTAAAACCGAAATAGAACAAGCCTCAATTGTGTGGGAGTTCATTGCTTTGGTGATAAAAGAGAAACACAGACAGTGACTCAGGTGGAACATTGTTTCATTTTCATTTTGTGTTTCCTTGGGTTCTACATGTCAGGACATGTCATAGAGCCAACGCAGAAATGTGCGGAGGGAGTTTGAAAGTTAAAATTAAGGCTTCATATGTCAGAATGAAGCCCACAGCCCCTATTCACCAAGACTCTCCATTTCCAAGGCCAACATGAAAGAGAAAAAAAGATGGCGGCTTTCCTTCAGCATGTGGATGATGAGCTGGAAACGGTCCATATTTTGCATCCAAATTGTTTACAGGAATGCTAAAGACACAATACTGGTCTTTCTGAATTGAAAATCTCTTTGGGTTTCCATCACAGCCTTATTTCCATTTCAATTAAACGCAACAGAAGAAATTAGTGTTTGGGTATCTGCTAAATGCCAGGTGTGGAGCTTTTGTCTGCCTTGTTCATTCTTGTATTCCCAGCATCTTGAACAATGGCTGGCGTGTAGTAGGCCCTCAATAAATATTTGAAGAATGAGTAAATGAATTTATTCCTCACAGCACTCCCATGTGGCTGTGGCCACTTTTCAGATCAGGAAACAGAGATTAAGACTCTGCGCTGCAAATCCAGGGAAAGCAATGGTATCTCCTGCAAAGCACGTCCGAGGCAGACAGAGACAACACGGGGCCACCTCTGTGACTCACTTCTCTGTGACCAGGCACATGTGTCTCTGTAGAAGCCCTGTGCAATAGGGAATGCTGCCAAGGGAAAGAGGGCCCTTCAAGTGTAACATCCCCATCATGACCACCATCTCCATCATCATCATTGTACACAGAGCTGAAAATGGCAGAACGGAAGAACTGTAAGGACTTTCAGAATTTATAATGCTAGAAGCTTCTGTTTGTGGATAATTCCATTTGTGGAAATTCTGGCACTAACTTACACCACACACACACACACACACACACACACACACACACACACACACACACGAGCCCCCTGCACCCAGCTCATCAACCCTGCAAGAAGGAAAGTGAACCCATGACTCATGTCATTTCCACGTACCCAGTGTTCTCAATTCTAGATGAATACACTTTGGGTTTCTTTCTGTTTTGTTGTCAATGCTAGGTTTAGTGGGACAGAAATTCTCTGAGTTTATTGAAGGTGGATTAGTCATCCCATTTCCCACCTTAGAGACTATTTTATTCTTTCCTGTATCCCATCTCGGTTCTTGGCTCATGGAAGACATTCAGTAAGTGCTTGGCACAACTAAGCCAGGGTTTGATTGGGGTGGAGTCTCAGTCCTTGGTATCCTCCAGTGGCAGGACTAGAAAAAAGTAGGTAACTACACCCTTGTAAAGGCATCAAATAATATTAGTTTTAGCTTCACTATAATATAAAGTTTACATTTTCACCTTTTAAGAATTAACATGCCCCCTTTAAAGGAAATTCGGAAATACAAATAGAGGAGGGAAATATCACCCACCCACATTTCCACCATCCAGACTGAAACACTTGTAATATTTTATGGCCATTTTTTCTCGTTTGTATTTGTTGTTTACTTATGGTTCTTTATTGAGTTGTGATTGTTCCACATTTACAATACATGTGTCTTGCTTTTTAAAAATTATCCCTACAGCATTCCCTAAGTTATAAATTCTCTGCAAGCATCTTTTTAAATAGTGGCATAGAATGGAAGAAACAGACTCTTGTTTACTTTGTCAGCTCTCAAATACATCAGGCTAAGGATCACTGACTTCTTCGATTCCTTGGTGACTACTCCACCGGTCATTCGCCACTTCACCAGAAAGCTGCCTGAGGTTAACACTATTATTTTTTTATAGAACAGTTTTAGGTTCACAGCAAAATTGAGAGGAAGACACAATATGTAGCCTTTTCAGATTGGTTTCTTTCACTTTGTGCTGTGCATTCAAGTTTCCTCCATGTCTTTTCATGGCTTCATAGCTCATTTCTTTTTAGCGCCGAGGAACAGTCGATTTTCTGAACATGCCACAGTTTATCTATCCATTCATCTACTGAACGATATCTTGATTACTTCCTGCTATAAATATACGTGTGCAGGTTTTTGTGTGGACATGTTTTTAATTCCTTTAGGTAAATACCAAGGGATGTGTGTTTGCTGGATTGTGTAGCAACAGTACGCTTAGTTTTTAAATAAACCACCAGATTATCTTCCAAAGTGGCTGTACCATTTTTCATTCTCACAAGCTATGAATGAGAGTTCCTGTTGCTCCACATCCTCACCACCATTTGGTGTTGTCCATATTCTAGGTTCTGGCTATTGTAATAGGTGGGTAGTTATGCTTTACTGATGTTTTAATTTGCATTTCTGTGATGCCATATGATGTGGAACATCTTTTCATAGGCTTATAGGCCATTTGTACATCTGCCTTGGCGAAATGTCTGTTCATGTTCTTGGACCATTTTTTAAATTGAGTTGCTTTCTTATTGTTGAGTTAGGGTCAATATTATTGTCAAAAGTCCGAGGGAGAACATGGGTGAGAGCTGTGCACCAGCGGGGACAGATTTATATGGCACTTGGTTATTAACAGTAAGTTCCCAACAATCTAGAACAGACTACATTGAGTCCCAGGGACCAGCCTGGTTACCCTTCCTTCTTCTCTGCCTTCTTTCCTCTGAGTCTTTCTGTTACTTTGATGTCACCAACATGCTGATGCCCAGGGGGCACTCTCTTCTTTGACATCCCCCTGCTAAGCACTGTGTCTGTCCCCACACAAACCCATTAGCCTGTTCCAGCCCCTAGTCCCTATCATATCAATTAGCCCCCTCCCCACCCTGCTCCCAACTCTGCTCTCTAACACCTTGAGGTAGAGGACTCCTACTCTCTCCATCTGTCCTGACACCAGGTTCATGCCAAAATCCAAAGGTGGTCACCTGGAACTTTCCCCAAATCATCCCCGCCTGCTCACCTAATTGCCCCGCCCCCCACCAGGACAGGCAGCACTGCCTCACGCCCAGGGTCTACCAGGCACTGGCTTAGGGCACTGGTACAGTAGGCACAGACCCCTCCAAAAAAATGAGAGAAGCTCAGCTTTAATGATGGAATCTTGAGTTTTGCAATGACAAACTCTAGGGGAAAAAGCTATTTTACTTTCAACGCATCAGAGCATTGTGTTTTTGTGGATAGTTTTTATTTAGATTGAATGACATATGAGACTGGACCACCACTTTCTCCATTCACCTGGCCATTGGTCGCTTCACCCAACCATTGTCACAGCTTCCTGATGCCCCCGCCTCCCCTGCTCTCCAGCTCACCCTCAGCCCTGCACCAGCAACCTCCCTGAGCGGCATCCACTCTCGCCATCCACTGCCTAGTGACCCTGTGACCCACCTCTTCGCTTCAGGCCTGGGACACAACCCAAACTGATCATCCCAACCCTTAAGGCCTACTACAGTGTCCTGCTCACGGCCACTTACTTCCTACCTTCCCCTCCCCTCCCCACATACTCCCGCTCAGCAGCTGCCTCACCATCCTGCAAATCTGCTACAGGTTTTCACAATCTACATTTTATGCATTGCCTGCACATTTACTGTGGGGCTAGCATATACCTGGAATAGTGCAAGGAGTGGGGAATAAGCCTAGAGATGAACAGGACGCAGCCCCTCTCTTCCTGGCACCCACAGCCTCTGCATTTGCCTCTCTCAGTGCCTGGAATGCCTTCCCTCCTCTCCTGCCCAGAAAGTGCTCAGCTTTCAACATCCAACTCAAAAGTCACTTTGTCCATCAGCCTTTGCCAGCTCTCCGAGGCAGAGCCTTCCTGCCCCACTTTAGCTTTTATTATATAAGCCTATAATTACGTGTTGTCAAAGTCTGTCGCTCCATGAGCTGTGAGCACCTGCATGGCGGGGAAGCATCACTGTGCACCTGCAGCCCCCGACATGGTACCTAGCACATAGTAGGTGCTCATTAAATGTTGGCTGCATGCATATATGGATATTGAACACCTGCTATGTGCTAGACACTGTGTCATGCATGTTAATTTGCCACCTAAACAAGATTTCGAAGTCCTCAAGGGCAAGGGATGTTCTTAGATTGCCCTTGTAACACCCAAGATGGCTAAACATGCTGCTGAGATCAGGATCTGGCAATAAGAACAGTTTGAAGAATTGACTGACAGGTATAAACTCACAGTGACTCACTCTACCCTCAGCCACTCCAGTTTCAAGTACAAGCTCATCATCAGATGATTTCAGTTCATCATATTTTGGGAAACAGAATAAACATCCAAAAAGCCCTACTCAGTTTACTCAGTCAATAGCAGGGCTTATGTTTGTGGTTAAAGCAAATTATGGAATAATGGCAAATTTGGCAGATGGGATAGTATCACAGAGGGCACAGGGATCTGGAATTTGTCAAGTGGGAAGCTTCTGGGACTTCAGGAGTATGAATTTTCCGGTAAGGTCAAATCTAGAAAGTTCCATGCATTCAGCAAGACTTTGGTAAAGTAGGGGTGCTCATCTTCAACAGGGGTGGGCAAGGCACGGGAAAAAAAAATAAGTGCATGTAAAGCCATCTAGGTTTTGGGGCACAGTACAACTTAATAAAGTTTTGAAGTAAGTCACACCTGCCCTTGAATCGAGTGATGACGAGCCATTCTCTTAGCCTTTCTGACCTTTGGTTTCCTCACCTGTAAACCTGAAATAATAATACCTACCTCATAGGGTTATTATAAGAATGAAATAAGATACGGGGATTTTTAAAAGTGCTTACCATTGTGTCTGGTATGTAGTATGTGCTCAGTAAATAGTAATTGCTAAATATGACCTGGCTTCAACATTGATTTTTTAACATTTGATTTAAAAACAGTCAGTAAGTCAGCCTGAGAGATACAGCTTTCCACTGGAGCCCAGACATTTCTGATGTATGGGAGTTCTTCGTGGCTTGCTAGCTACAAGGGTAAGGCATGAGGAAAGAGAACAGTAATATTTACTGACTTCCTCCTATGTGGAACTTGAGGGTTCATTCTTTAATCCTCAATATCACTTTGTGAGATAGATATTTCCATTTAACAGAAGGAACTGGGGTTTCAAGATTCACCCAAAGCCAAATGGGAGCTGGTAGTCTGGGGATTTGAACTTAGTTGTATCTGAGGGCAGGTCCACGGTTCTTTCTGCCATCCCTGATTCATACGCCTCCACACTTACCTTTTCAGCTCCAGCGATGCTGCGCATGGCCAGCCACCAGCTCTTGAAATGCTGTCAGTCGCTCTTCCCACCAGCTCTTCTACAGCTTGGCCCCAATCTTGGCAAATGGAGCACCTCCTGGGGCAGAGGGAAAAATGAGGGTTCAAAAATCTTGCTGTTAAGGTTCCTCTCAGTGTAAGCATTCAGGATTCTAAGACCATAGAGCCACTTTTCCATTCTGAGCTCAATATCCCCACCCAGCAAACAAGGACATGGAACCACGTCAAAGCATCTCGAATTTTCCCATGAGCACTTGCTGAGAGGCAGTAGATGTTGTGTTAAGCACCCAGACTCAGGGCCCAGACTGCCTGGGCTTGATGACTGCTCTCCCGCTGGCTAGCTGTGTAACTTCTGGCAATTATTCACCTTCTCTGTGCCTCAGCTTCTTCATCTGTAAAGTAGAGATGTACACACGACTTACCTTACAGAGTTGTCATGTGGGTTAAGGCATTAACCGTATGTAAAGGGTGTAGCCTGCTGTCTGGATACAGTGAGTGCTCCACTTCAAGGCAGAAAACAGAGAACTGGTCTCCCCAGGGCCTCAGGGGCATACATTTCGGTAGCCCATCCCAAGCCCCAAATGTATCTGATATCTTTCTCCTTTTCTTAAAAAGTCTTGTGTGACATTTAAATTCAACATATCCATATTTTTTTCATATAAAGCAATATTTAAAGTACTAACTAATTAAGACAGACACTGCAGCAAGCTCCCCTGTTCACCCCCCGGCTCTGATGCACACTGGTGTAGCTGTGCACGAGAATACTGGGTTTGACGGCATTCGATGACTTCCAGGACCCTTTCGGCTCTGGTCTTGTAGTTCAGAGAGTCGGCACCACCAGGCTCCAAGAACGTGCTCTGGTGGCCGCCTACCTGGTATCACCCATGCCCCGCCTGCCCAGGAGCTGGCACAGCGATTTCTGAGCCGAGGTGCTACCTGAGCTGCAGTGAGCGTGTTGCTGGAAGGCTAGGCGGCACTGGCCAGCTCTCCTGCCTCAGGACTCCTCGCCGTGCCCAGCCCGGATTCCCTGTTCTCAGGTGGACAAGGAGGAAATGGGGAGGGAGATGGGAAAGTAGAAAGGGAAGGATTAAAGGCGATGCTTTGTGGGGGCAAGTGCCTGCAGGCTATTTTGGGCTGCATGTTAGGAAACAAGGAGACCGCACAGGCTGTCACAATGCCTGGGGGCCCTTCCATCTTCCACTGTGCCCTGGGTGGCCCTCGAAGATAGAAACCAAGACCCATTCTCTAGCCCCTTTTACACAACTAGGTAATACAATTTGATGCCCCCTCCTCCCTAATAAATATTTAAATTTATACAACACTCTAGCAAAATATTGGCATCTCCTAAATGCTAAAAGTAGGGAAATGACTGAGTAAATCATGCCACCTCCATTGGCCACTTAAAATTGCGGCAATAAAAGTCAGAACCGTGAGTACCTCTGGGAGGCAGAGAGGGGCGGAGGTGATCCAGACTGAGCACCTAAGGGCTTCTGAGCGCTGCTGCTGGTGGTCTATTTCTGCACTTGGGTAATGAGTCCTCGATGTTTGTTTTATTATTAAGATGAATATACATGTTCTCTATAATCATTTGTATGTATGCTATATTTCAAAATAAAATGACAAAATATTTTTGAGAAGAAAAATGATGGTCATTAAGACCACATACAATTTAGAATAATATGCAAAAGAGCAAATTTCAAAGTTGCATGAAACCTCAAATCATAACTGTGTTTTTAAAAATCATATGCATGAGAAGAAAGACTGGAGGAAACTTACAAAAATGCTAATAGTGTTGAGATTATGGGTAATTTTTTTCTCTTGCGTATTTCCCAAACTTTCACAATGGTTTTGTACACACACACACACACACACACACATTCTCCTGAAAGGATTTTTAAAAGTGTGATTTTAAAGATTATTTTCAAATCACTTTCACATCTGTTACTGCATGGATGTTTACAATCCTTTGGGCAGAATCAGTGTTAAATAGTTCTATTTTATAGACTGGAACCCAGGGGAAGTGCCTATGATTCACGTAAGCCACTCAGTTGGCTACAGGGAAACCTCCCAGTGGGTACCAGGTCTCCTGAGTCCTGCTAATACTCTGGCCGCTGAGACGTCATCCTGGGTGCCTGGGGCTCCAAGATCCCCATTCTCAACTAAGAGTGGCTGTTACCTGGGCTTTCATCCTCTGGTCCAAGGTGGATGTCTGTGTCTTTTGAAGATGCGTTACACACAAGGTCCCAAAGATGCAATTCCTGCCTGGGGTGCCTTCTTACACTCTTTTCTCTAAGGAGGCACAAGGTCCAGCGGTAAAATTGTTTTGAAATGTTGACAGAAAGAGAGAGAGGTTTCAGGACCAAGGTTGTGTTTGAGAGTAAGTCAGACAACATTCCTCCACTCTAGTTTTTGGAAGGGAAGAGAGATTATGGCAATAGGTCTGTGCTGGTGCTATTCAAAGCCTTCCCCCATCCTCTGCCTTCTCACCCTCTAACTCTCTTAGGAGAAGTTGCCAGGGGCTAATAGGGTGACCCCCGGCAGAAGGTCTTCATTTAAGACCCACGGCTCCTCACTTCAGAGGGGAAATGCCTTGCTCAAGAATGCCAAAGGCACAACCAGAGCAGCACCCAAATCCCCGGCCCCCAGCTCCAGGCACTGTGCACAGGCCATTGCTCCACCGTGCACGGAGCGGGGCCCCGACATGCACTGGAGCTGCCGTGGGTGGAAAACAGGGATCGCTCTCATTGTTTACTGTGTGAGTCTTATCCCCATTCCCCGGAGATGGTCATTCCTGGATATAGCTTGACTTCATCCACAATTGTTTGTCACAGGCTAGGGGACAGAATGGGCTCTGAGAGAAATTCAGGGGAATCCCCAGAAAGCCCTCCTTGATTCACAACACGACTACTGAGGGACTCGCTGTGTGCTCCGTTCTTGGTGAGCCCTTCCAACAAATTTCGGTGTTAGGTGCTATTATTAGTGCTTGATTTCAGCTAAGAAAGCTTCAGCCCAGAATATAAAATGACTTATCCAAGAAGACATAGCCACTTTCCACACTTCAGAGCCCACAGTGCGATGTTTCCCCACATTTCCTGAGAGGCCCATTTTGCAGACTCTGAAGTTAGTACTCCTCACTGTTCAAACTGAGCTTAAGTGTGAGCTTTGGAGAACAGGAAGGAAAAAAAATCTACCCCACACGCTTTCTGAAGTGGGTTGAGCCACATGGACAAGGCTCCTAGTACCTGACTGATTTTAACCTGTGTTTAATTTGCCCCTCTAGAGCTTTGTGAGCAAACACAATCTTGGGGTTCAAAGAAGAGTAATGGCGTGGGGGAGGGAGAGGGAAGAAACTGTTCCCTGGACTAGGAAACTGCTAAAATCTTTAAATATCTCTAGACTTTTTTTTTTTTTTGGCTCCCTGCAATGTTTTGGTGTTTAGATTCGGTTGCCACGAGTGGGCTGTTTTTAGCTGCCTAGTTCCACCCCCTCCCCTTTTAACTTTTTTTCCTTCCTTTAGCGCATGCCCCAGCATGAAGTTTCCAACTCTTATCTCACTCAGCAAAACATACCAAGGCTGGTCTGAATGTGGGTTCCCAAGGCGGTTCTGCAGCAGGAAACCTCAACAATATTCAAATCTCTGCTGAACCCTCCTTCAATGAGGATTAACCCCTGAAATAACCCAAGCCAGGGCTTCCTTCTCGGAGGCGCAGACATTCTTTGCTTTTGTGTAGAGAGACATTTTCGTGTGAGGAGCTGTTCTCGCTCCTCTAGATGGTACGAAGGGTGCACACGGGACATTGGGTGCCATTAACTAAAGTTAGGGTAAACTGAGGACGCACAGGACGCAGACACTGATCACCCCTCTCTCTGGTGGCACAAGCCTCCGGTCGCTTCCTTTCTACTTTCCCCAGCACTGCCATTTGCCAGGCATTTCACAGTTCCCCGCGGGGGGCTGCGGGCAGGCAGGCAGGCGGCCACCCTTTCCGTTTTCCTAAGACACGAATTTCATTCACAAGCGGGTGGGCTGACTTCCGTGTCAAGATTCTTACGGCTTTTCGAGTTTGAGAGGGAAGGAAGGCAGAGGACCTCGGCCTCAGACTTCTGTGAACAGCTGGCAGCATTTCTATCCGGGTGGGACGTGGAGATTCAAAACCACGAATTATTAGAATGAAACAAGACTATTGAGAGGAACGGGAGGCACTATGGTAACAAAAATAAACCGATGGGCGTGTGGGCTTGGTCGTAATTATGCTTCTCTAGCACTGGTTTGTGCAGGCTGGTCTGGCTGTTGTTTACCCTACGCCTGAAGTTGAATTTCCCCTTCTGGACAGCACTCCACCTCCATAAATCTGTCTTGGGTGTATGAGTGGCTCAGAGTTTAAAATGTAAACTGGCGAGACTTCCGTCTGTATTTCACAGAGGAAAAGAAGGGAAAGCTTTCACGCGTCCTCCCCCATCTCCTTGTTAATAATGGCGCCATTTATCTCAGGCAGTAGATAAGTCGATACGATAGGTACGTAGAGAATCCCTAACAACTTTCTTTTAAATTGACAAACGTCCTTTCTTCTGGTCCAGGGGTAGTGCCGGCACTCCCGGGGTTTACCCGCCAGCCCTGCCCGCCCCGCGTTTACTAGCAGACGCGTCGGCAGGAGGGCGGGTGCGGGGCGTGGAGCGCGGAGCGCGGCGGTGTAGGCCTGGGGGTGGGGGGAGGGTGTGGCCAGGGGGGCCGTTACCAAGGCGAAAAGTAAAGCAAAACAATCGCCCCAAGCGTCCCGCACGACGCAGCTGGAATCCCGATCAAGTCCCGAACATCATCCACGTGGGTCCTGTGTGGATCCCCGGGGCTCAGGACGGGCCAGGGACGAAGGGCCCTTCCGAGGCCGCCCTCCTCGTTGCCCTGAGCCTGAATCTCGAGGCGGGGTAGGGGTGGGGGGTTCTGGGTAAGGCTCTGGGTGGGGAAGAACAACAAGGATGCGGGAAACTCAGTTTTACCCTCAGTTCGGAGGGTCTGTGCCCCAGGCTTCCGGGCAATTGGAGGGGCAGAAAGAGGGGGCACAGATACCCTGGGGTGGCTGTGTGGGGGTGGGGGGTGGGGGAGGCTGATTGGACCTCCCCCCATCACCACCGTAACAGCCGAGGGCTTGCAGGTGCGGCGGGGTGGTGCTTTGAATGAGCGAGAGCGGGTCTCGGAGACCCTTCTAGTTCTTGCCCCAAATTACCAAACTTGCACCTTCGATTGCCTCTCCCAAGAGGCAGATAGAAGCACGTGTTTCTACCCCGCGGCCGTGACGCTGCACCCCACGCCCCACGGCGTGCACGGGTCTCCCTCCCAGGCAGGTTCAAAAACAGCGAGGGCCACATCCGCTTCCATGTATACACGTCCATGGTTCGAGAAGGTCCCGAGACGGCTAAGGTTGGGGAATCCGAACCAAGAAGTCATTCTTAGGGTCCAAATCCAGGTCTGCTGAAGCCTCAGCTCGAATCTGGAGGCGCAGGACACTACCTTTCCTGCCTCCCGGGCTCGGGGGCGGAAGGGGTTTCAGCTGCCCCGCCGCGTTTCCGCAGCTGTCAGTGCGTCCCCAGTGCCGGCGGCCGGGTCCCAGCCCAGTTCGCTCTGCGCGCAGAAAAATACGTGGAAGCCGAAGATGGCTTTCTCCTAAATACCTAAGTAAGGAGACCAAAGCACCTCATCTGTCCTCCGCTCCCTGGCCTCTAGGCTTCAACCCCACTCTTAACCCTCCTCTGAGTTGCCTCTGATTTCGCCAGGTCTCTCGCCTTTCCAGGGTCTTGTTCGTTTTACTGTCACTTTCAAACGCTGTAGTGGTTCAAAAAAATCCTAACACTTACGTTCCTATCACTCGCCCTCGCCTGGGGGTCGGGTTCCCAACCTGTCTCGGGGCAGTTCCGCCTGTGCGCTCGGGTGGGGGGCCTCGGGGCTGCGAGCGCACAGCGCCCGCAGAGCGCTGCCTCCCGCTCTGGGATTAACCGGCAAACTCGCGGTCCCCGCCGCGGAGGTCACCCACGGCGGGTGTCTTTGGGCACCTCTCCGCCACGGGAGGCTAACGCTACAGTTCTTACCCCGCCCCCTAAGTGCGAAGGAGGTGTTTGGCTGTGGAAGAGGTATTTTCCCGAAGATCTGGAAAATTATCACGTATTTTAAAGAAAGGACGTGCCCGCTTCCCAGCTTCACCTAGTCTGGGCCGCGGCCAGGATCCACCCCTCCACCTCCCCACCGCCAGCTCTACCCCGACCTCCCCCCCTCCCGCCCCCCACCTAGCGGAGGGAGAGATGCCAACGCGGTGGAGTCATGCGGCTGGCTTGGGCACCATTGGCTCATGCCGGGAACACGCAGCAGCGAGTACGCACATCTGGCAAGCAGCCCGCGCGACTCCGATCCTGATATGGAGAGAGAGGGCGGGCAGGTTTCTGTCCAGGCGCGCGAGGCAGGGAGGAAGCGCGCGGTCCGGCTCCTCCCCGAACTTGCATCACCAGTCCCCACCTCTCCCCCCACCTCCCCGCTGGCCCCTCCTCCATCCCCCCCTCCCTTTGCCCAGCCTAGTTCGGCTGGTTCTCAGGGGAAGCTATTAATAGCATTACATCAGCCTGGAGTAATCGGGCGCGGCGCCAGCCAGAGGACTATAAAAAGGGGTGATGCAACGCGCTCCCAGCCACAGTCGCACTGAGCGAGGCGGGCACAGCACAGCAGTCTCCCAGCGCCGCCGCCCCAGCGGACCCGCCAGCCCGCGCGCCGGCAGTGCGTACCTGGTGCTCTGCCGCCAGCCCCTCCGACAGGCAGCCCGACCCCGCCCCGATACCCCCCGCCCTCCGGACCCTGGCCGCCCCGACTGGAGACCGGAGGTGAGCGCTTGGAAGCCAAGTGAACGAGCGCGGCGAGGGTAGCTCGCTTTCATTCCCTGTGCGCCCCTATAGTAACCAATCCCGGGACCCCTGGACCCACCCCCGACCTGCGTCCCCAGCCTCCGGCTTCTAAAGAACTCCGGCTGAACTTTTCCCAGCCACCGCTGCTACTCAGCGCTTCAGAAAGTTTCTCGCCAATAACTTTCTCTTTTGACTTGGGGGCGCGAAAGTTTCCTGGTGACGGAGAGGTGGGCTCCTGCTTCCCATTCAGGCTGGGAACACTGCTCTTCCCCGCCCTTGGTATTTTCTCACCCCGCTGGGAGCCGGCGTAGGGAGGTGGGTTTCGCTGGGGTGGCCCAGGCTCTCCCTCTCACTGTCCGCTCCATCCTTCGCTTGGTGCGGGGAAACTGGCCCTCCGAGCCCAGCCTTTCCGAGGTCCGCAGAGGGGCACCGAAGCCGGGGGCTCACGGAAGTGCTGCCCCTGCCCCCGGGCCGAACGGAATGAATGGTGACCGGACGGACGCGCGAACCGGGGTTGCGGGTGCGGTCGCTGGGAGTCGCCCTGCGCACCCGAGAGCGCAGGGAACCGCGAGCAAGTTAGTTGAGATACGTTTAGAGGTGGCGAGCGCTGGTGTCCTGTCCTGCGGCGGAAGACGGAGAGGGCTCCCGGCACGAGCTGGTGTCGGGCTCCTGGGCCTGAGACTTCCTGTCCCAAGTCTCTTACGCTTTGCTTTTCTCTCCTACCTGTGGCTCCGGCTCTTCCTTTGGCAGGTTCGCGGATTTCTCTACTTGTCGTTCCTGGAGACCAACCATGAGGGAAGCGAGGGTGCGAAGCCAGATGTTCAGATAATTGAGAGGATGGCTTTGTGGTCCGGTGGCCGGGACCGCGAGGAGAGCTTATACTGCACTGGATGACCTTGAGCCTCAGTATCCCCAGCAGGGAGATACGGGCATATATGCAATGCTGGCCCCTCTGCCTGTATGCGAGCACAGGTGGTGGCTGGCCAAATAACCGTTAATGCTCTTCCTGGCCAGAAGATTTTCAGATTCCAGAGTGGTGTAACTGAGAGGAAGAGGGCCAGTGCGGGGCCTTGAATGACTTGAATGAGGGGGGGTCTCTGTCTGATGTCACCGGGCAGCCTCTGAGGCAGAGGGGGAAAGGAGACTCCATCTCTTCCCTTTCCAACTTTCTTCCCATTTGAAGTGGCTCTCCTCTGCTCCTCCCACCCCCACACTTTCATCTACTTACTTTCTAATCGCTTTCTTTTCTCTAATTTCATTACCTAGATCACAGATGCTACCTTACAAATAAAGGAGTTGCTAAAGCCTTGATAGGGGGGAGCGCGTGTAGTGGCGGGGGGGGGGGGGCTATGTAGAAAGGACCAAAGGACCAAAAGCCAGGCAGAAGGGTGGGGTTAAGACAGGAAGAATTTGGAGGCTCCAGCAGCGGCCTCAGGTGCTATATCTCATCCAAACCGTGGACTTGAGGGTCTGCCTGCCACGCTCTCTCCCAATGCCCCTACTCAGTGTGGACAACAGTCACCTCTGTTTGGGGCTTCTGTCTCCCCAACTGTAAATGAAGGTGAAATCGATATTACTATCCCCTTGTTTTGCATTTAGCATTTGTTATAGAATATTGCTACAACATAAGGCTCTGCTTTGAGGAGATTCCATACCAAGGCTGGAGCGGGGGTGGGTTTTGCAGTTGTTGCGGCCTGGCTGGGGTCAGAGATAGTGTGGCAGGGAGCCCTCCAGGCCCACAGTGTGGATAAGGTCCAGCACCCAGCACCTGTGGCAGCTCCCTCAGCCTTTGGATCCTTGCTCTCTTAACCCCGCCCTCTCTCTCTCTCCCTCCCTGTTAGGTGTTTATCTCCGTTCTCTTCCTTCTGCACTCCCTCCCTGTCTAGTCCTGTCAAAGCCTTCTCTGCGGTGGCTACCAGGTTATTTGACCACACTGACCCCTCAGCTGCCTGGCCAGTGGCTGCGTTCTCCGGTTGCCTTGTTGCTTGAAACTCTGTTGGTGATGGAACAAAATGAGCAGTGGGTGGGTGGTCAGCAACTTGGCCTGCACTGGTCCTCTCACCAGCTTCATGGCCGTGGGCAAGTCACTTCATTCTTCTAGACCTCGTTTTACTCAGTTTACAAATGAAGACCTGACCTAGATGCCTCTCATATTGAGTGTTCCATCCCATTAGATAGAGTCCCTGATTCTTCCGTTTTCAAATTGGCTGTGCATGGAGCAGGGTCAGTGACTCCAAGGGTCCCCATACTGGGGAGGAGGAAGTGCAGAGCCAGGACACCGCAGAAAACCAGAAATGGTTTCACGAGTGAGAGAACTAGTTATTTCTTAAGTACATAAAACCCAGTGGAAGCAAACTGCTGCTGGGAAATAAGGGGGTAGAATTGGCCTGGTGTGACAGGAAGCGGGGGGTCAGTCAAAGTACAGGAGAAGCTGTGACTGACTGGAATATCTTGAGGGCTCCAGCTGATTTCTGCTGAATGGGACTAGGCTGCATTGATTGACAACAGCATGGAGTTCCCGCTGAGATGGGGAAAGTGGATCACAGAAGTACTGGGTATCCAGCGCGTGTGTAAACTCACCTTCCTGAATCTCGTGTGATCTTCCTGACGGCTCTGTGAGGGCACGAGGGCAGGTGGTATCGGTCTCATCTCACAGATGAGGAGACTGAGGCCCTGGGAGTGCGAGTGGCTTCTCGGTGGGCTTGTGAGCGGTGGCAGCAGGCCTGGAAGCATCTGGTCCTGGAGGCCAGCCTCACCTCCAGCCTTCAAGGGGGCTGGCAGGAGGACCGAGCAAGGTAGGAAGTTAGCCAAAGACTGATGATGGCTTCTGACTCTTTTATGAGCAGAGGTCGGTGGAAAGAGATAAAAAGTAAAATTGAAAATTCAACACAGTTGTTTGTAGCTACTAGGAAATAAAATCTAGGAGCTGAATTTCCAGTTAAAGAAATACATAAGTTTCACTTTCTTGAAAATGTTGAAACTGCCAATGATATGACATTATTTCTGATCAGAGATAATAAAGCAGAAGCAAAACGCAGGTGTTTTGTAGCAAGTCTGGACAATTTTAAGATCAATGTAGAAAGTCAGAAAAATCCTCATTTTTTTTTTCTTCAATGAAGGGGCTGTTAGAGGGTCTAAACTTACTGGGGGTGGGGGGAATGTCTGAAGATTTAACTTCATTTTTCTTGTAGGGGCATAGCCTGAGTCTGGGCTGAATCATACCATAAGAGAACTGAGTAAAGAAGTCACTAGAAAGTATCTCAAGAAACTAAAAACTAAGCTTTAGTCACGTGCAGAGAAAGTCCAGATCTCTACAGATAGAACTGCTTTACTTTCTGGACAGCTTTTAACATTTTACAGCTCGTTTCTAGCCCCAAGGAAGCCCTCCCAATCTTTTCATAAAGACATTCCATAGCACTGACATCCTTCACTTTCTTTCATCACGACTGCTGACTTTACACTAAGAAGGGAAAAAAAATCCCAAACAGCAGACCTCAAGCCTTGAGAGCTCATTAATAAACTTAGTTGGATAAAATGGAACTACACTCAACTGCCATGGAATTCAAACTACCCATGTAGAAGGGAGGCAGCCATCTAGGCTTCTGAACAAAGGCGAGCCCAGGGGTAGCTTTGAATTCCATCCCTGAACTACTGGGGCTTTTTTTCGTAAAGTTGGAAAGGGAGGGACAACATGAATGCATGGGAGAAACTTAAGCCTCTGGCCTCAGAAGGCCGGTTTCACAGAGTTTATCACCTGCCAGAGACAAGTACCCTCCCAGCATCCTAAGATTATAGGATTAAACTGGTAGAACATCGGCTCTGACTCATGACACAGGGCTTTAGGGAGAGAGTTAACATACATTTCTTGGGTTTCTTTCAATAGTCAACGGTGGCATTTGTTGGCCTGGAATTCTTGCCTCCAACAGTGTATCTCGGATCTTAAGGGGGAGTTAGAGGTCAGGGTGTTCTATTCAGAGGTGTTTGAGATCAAAGAGAGTGACCAGCCACCCTCCCACATGGACCTCACAGAGCGTCTGTCAGAGAGCCAGCCCTGTGCTGGAGAGATCCCTGGGAGGCCCAGCAAGAGCATACCTCCTGGTTGCATTATGTTTCCACGGCATATTCATGTATTATTATTTTACAGAGGAGAAGGCAGGCAGGGGAGGTATAATGATGACATATGAGTAAGTGAGTCTTAAATCTTGATCTTCTGACCCCAGTCTGGGAATTTTGTGGATAAAAGACCCACTTATACATACTCCAAAATGCGGGCAGCAGCCTGAGTATACACCCCAATGTGGAAAGAGCAGCAATTAATTACCAAAGGTTCAAGTTTTCCCGGTGGCTCTTTCCTTCATCACTTCAGTTCCAGGGCTCCCACAGCCCCTATGCCTGTCCCACCCCCAAGAAAAAATCTGCTCTGGTTTTTTGTTTGTGTTTGCAGTGTGGAATAATATTCTATATTCTATAAATTAAGGGCGTAAGTTGTGGAGTCAAACCTAATTCCAAATCCTGATGCTGCCTCCCACTAACTATGACTTCAGACAAGTTGTTTAGCTTGCATAAACCTCAGTTACTCCATCTATGAAATGGGGCTGGGACCTGGCTCACTGGCTTCTCATGGGGGTTCAATGAGATAAGCACGGAAGGTTTCTGGTGTGAAGGCGGCCCTCGTTGCATGTTAGCAATTTGCTGGCGGGCTTCCTCTCTGGCTGGACTTGGCTTAATGACCACAGGTCCCCAGATTGAGGATGCTCCCGGGGATCCCCTAGCTAGACAATCCCTACACCCATCGCCCCTGGAGCACTGACGGTCTGGATGAGGGGACAGCCACTGCTGGAGGAAGTATATGGCGGGGGGAGGTGTATGGGGGCTGCTCCAAGTTGGGACCATGAAACTATCAAAGCTTCTACGCTTTATCTTCCTATTGTCAGCTCGGGTTCCCTGGGCTACAAAGTGACAAAGGTAGACAGGGCCTCAGGAGCCATTTGATTTGCCCGCCTCTTCCCAACTTTATGTGTTTAGTCGGGCAGCCTTGGTGCCGGGCACTGTGCCAGGCCCCGGGGAGAGCGACAGCAGAGGCTCCACGCCTGTGCCGCAGGAGCGCCCAGCCGTTTGCCAGGGGAAGGCTGCCTCCGAACGCTCGGCCCGCGCTGCTCCTTAGTGTCAGAGCCAGTGCCAGGCCCCTTTTGCCCCCCAGACCAAACCTCTCCGACACCACAGGGCTGGACAGGACCTCTAGATGCAGTCCAAACTCTTAGCCCCTCACTTTTCTTTACTCTGAGCTCTTTGATGCACCACACTTACCTTTACAAAGGGACTACTGGTCCCTTGTGATCTGAACCCCTAGCTCCCAGCCCCTGCCAAGGACAGCTCGAAGAAACACACCTGCCGCAGTTACCATCCTCCTTCTCGCTTACTTGGATTCAACTTCCTCAGGGAGAAGCATCAGAGATATAGTTGCTAAATTCAAGGGTCCCCCAAGGCTTGCTTTAGTTCCACTTAATGACAACTTCAGCTTGATTTGAGATGCCAAGTTTCTTTTTTCAGAAAGAGACTGGAAATGGGTTTACAGAGTAGTTTCACTTTTTGTTTTTAATGCTCTTCCTCTTTCAGTTCTGTTTGAGGCTACATTTGCATATATGCACACCAGCCCAAACTAATGCTTTTAAGAATTCAGAATGGCCTGAAATGCCACCCCTGATAACTTCAGTTGGGCATTTTATCCACCTCACTGAGCTGTGTATTCTAAGAACCTGTTTTACGCAAGCTGAGCAGGGCCTGACATGAAAACAAAACAGAAGCCGGAGGGCTTATGGGACTTTCCCTGGGGGTGGGGCTTGGGTTGGAGGTCGCAGGTGTGGGGGGACTTGGTCCCATGCCCCCAGTCCCTGAAGTAGTTTGGGTTTCGATGTGTCTTTCAGCAAAATGATGCTTCAACACCCAGGCCAGGTCTCTGCCTCGGAAGTCAGTGCCTCTGCCATCGTCCCCTGCCTGTCCCCTCCTGGGTCACTGGTGTTTGAGGATTTTGCTAACCTGACACCCTTTGTCAAGGAAGAGCTGAGGTTCGCCATCCAGAACAAGCACCTCTGCCACCGGATGTCCTCTGCACTGGAGTCGGTCACTGTCAGCAGCAAACCTCTCGAGATGTCAGTCACGAAAGCCCAGGTAGGTTCTGCACAGGTGTCTGTTCTTTCAGCCACAGGTGTGCATTTATCATACGCCTGCACACCTGCCGTATGCCAGACATGCTCTAGGCAGGGCGCTGCAGCGTGAATAAAACAAACCACTGCCCTCAGGGAGCTTCCTGGCAGGAGACAGATAATACACTACAGAAGTAAATACATAATATGAGAGACGGGGCAAAGGAGAAGACTCAAGCAGCAAAGGGGGACTGAGGGCGTGGTGGAGGTGGGGAGCTGTTTTAAGTCAGGACATCAGGGAGGCTTCACTGATAGAATGGCTCCTGAGCAGAGACTCTAAGGAGGAGAGGGAGGGGCTATCTGGGTATCGGCTAAAAGAGCAAGAGGAAGGGCCCTGAGGGGGGCTGTGCTTAGTGGACAAGAGCAGTAGCAAAGTGAGGGGTGGGGACCAAGGTAGGAGCTGAGGTGATGGGTGGGGCAGACTATACTGGGGCTTTGAGACTATTGTAAAGACACGGTCACTTACTCAGATCTGAGAAGGGATGCCCCTGGAGAGTTTCTGAGCAGTGGAGGGACATGGCCCAACCTATAGTTTTTAAATGATCCCTGACTGCCATGTTGAGAATGGGCAGTAGGGGCAAGAGTAGAAACAGAACCCGGAAATGAGAGGTCACAGTAATCCGGGTGAGCAAAGGGGGATCAGATTAGGGTGGAAACCGTGAGGTAGGGAGAAGAGGTTGGCTCCTGGGTCTGCCGGGAAGGGGAAGCAGGTTTACGGACACATTGGGCGTGGCCTGTGGCTCCGAGTGGAGGGCTCAAGGATGGCTCCACGACTTCTGGCCTGACCAGCTGTAAGGGTGGCGCACCTGTTTGCTGCTAAGCTAGGGACTGTCAGAGGGCGGGTGGGACAAGGACACAAGTCCATCCTATTGGGAGCCCCGGCGGAGGAGGAGCTGGATATGTGGGTTGGGAGGTCAGAAGAGAATCAGGGCTAGAGATGTAGAGTTGGAAGCCATCGGCATATGGGTGTTATTTAAAGACATGAGCCTGTATGAGATCACCTTTTGTGTCTAGTCACTCTGAAGAAGCACCAAGTGTGGTGTTTATTTTCATTACTGCAAAGACCCAGGTGGCCAGACTATGGTGTAAGGACCCAGCAAGCTGTGCTTACAGCTGTGTGTGATGCTCACAGCCTTAGCCCAAGTTCTGTTTCAAGTTCACTTCTGTCTCTGACATCTGCACTGCTTTCCACTCGGTGACCTTTTTTAAGACACTTGGAGTAACAGACATGGTGAGAAGTCTGCGAAGTGGCTGCTGGTGATGTTGTGTGTGGCAGCTGGAAGACTCAGAGCTGAGGTCCTGTACGTTTTGTTGGCTCCTCCCCATGGGCACAAGATGGGAGTGTTTTGGGCACCACTGACTTGAACATGCCTTTGGACAAGGAGTAGTGGAACTGGCCAAAAAGGAACTGAGTTTTAAAGGAAGTTGGTTAAGAATCTTTATGATTCTATAAAAGGGGCAGTGATTCTATATAAGGGCTTTCTGATTCTACGTAAGGGTTAATAAAATGACATGTTTTTAAGGGTCTAGTAGAGGACCTGGCTGATAGTTCAGTGACTGGTACAGGGGCTACTGAATGATGTTGTCATTAGGGGCATTGGCTGGGCCCTACCTAACCTGAGGGAATGTCATCAGTACCCAGCACAACAGAGGACAGTGCAGGTTGGATAATGGGATACTCAAGGGAATATTTGTTTTAATTTTATAATTAGACACCTTGAGATACCAGGATGGAATGGAAGTAGTAGGATCATCATAGAAGGAAGGAGAGCATTTTGGAAGGATATTTTTAGGGTTCTCCAGAGGGAGTAGTAGGTAGCCTGCCTTGTGCAAAAACTCCTTAAAGCAACCCAACCCATCTTCGATCCTGTGTTCATCAAGTGATCTTCTGACCTTAGGTTCGTTTAACAAGTAGATTTCCCTATTGGGAAGAGAATGCACTTCCCAAGTAACCTATTTGAATACTCTGGTCTCCTTGGCTGCTGTAATTCTCAACTTAAATAAGACACTGAGCCTGTGAAACCCACAGACATCTTGTCTGTGCGTTTGGGCAGCATGGGTCTGTTCTCCAGATCTCAGTCACTCAGCTGTGACCGGCAGGGGACGCAGGACGAGAGACAAAAGGCCTGGGCTGCATCAGGGCTTTGTAGCCTGCTGGTCTGCGGACCCCGAGCTGGTGGTCCCTGAGCCTCCCTAGGCAGTTACTGTATCAACAGATCAGCACTTGTTGGTTGGTTGAATTCCGCATTTCCACATTAATAAACTGATGTGGCTGAACTAAATGGCCTCTAGAAAGGCCTTTCCATCTCTCACAGTATGTGAATTTGAGATTTGCTCTACTTTCAAGTACTTCCTCACATGAGAAAACCCTGAATCTTCTCCCATCTATCTAAAACTGTCTGTAGGAAATGTCAAAATGTCAAAGGAAATACCAGAATCACTGAGTTGTTGATGAAGACACAGATGGTGAGATTAAAAACTAAAGCTGACATAGTGCTGACTGTGAGCTAAACACTGTGCAAAGCATTTACATTTATTAACTTATTTGAACCTCATCTTAACCTTATTAGGTAGGTCAAATTATGATCCCATTTTACAAATGAGGAGACTGAGGCTCAGAAGAACATGGTAACTTACCCAAGGTCTCACGGCTAATAGCTAATAAAGCTGGGATTCAAAGGCAATTTAGTCTAAACCCAAATGTCTGCCTGTGTGGGTCTGGGACCCGGGATGTAAGAGGTGGGATTTCTCTCACTGTGCTTCCCCCTTGGGCTTTGTTTCTCTAAACTGCATACCTTCCATCTCAGTCCAGACAAAGTCAGTACCACCTAATCCAAGTGACTAGCAATAAGTCATATGTGAAGTGATTATGGCATGCAGGAACTCTTTGGTTTGAGGCGTGGCTCACACACTCTTTCCCACTGTCCAGAGCAGTGACAAGTGACATGACGAGGCCTGACATTAGCAGCCTACACCACTGCCCACTCAGCCAACAGCCTCACCCGCAGCTGGACGCTGGGTCTCTAAGCCAGGCCCAGCAGCCGGACTTGGCTGATTCCTCATCAGTCCTCAAAGTCAGGATCCGAGTGAACTTCCAGAGGACCAGAGGCTACAACGGGATAGGGTTTTATTCTCCGAGGAGCCCCAGGGCTGGCTCAGAGTGAAGCACAGGGGATAAGATCAGTATTTAATTGAAGGATAAATCAATGGACAGTTCTAGTGTACCACCCATTGGTGGCACTGAGCCGGGGGCTGATAATGCCACTTTGGTTGGGGATGAGCTTGGGTTCCTCTTCTCCAAAGAGCTCCACGGGCTTCTCCTGAATTCAGGAAGGAGGTGCCCTGATGCTCCTGGTGAAGCTAGAGACGAATGAGCTGCCCTTGGGTCTTGAATCGAAGAAACGGGGACAGGGCGGCTAGGCCGTTGGGGTCATTCATGGTTCTAGGGGAAAGGACACATTTACCAAACAGAATCTGTTTCCAGTTTTAAACGGTTGCTGTTATTACCAATAGGTATCGATTTGAGTATCAAACTTATTTTAAGGTCCAAATACATTTTTTAAATAAGCTAAGTTTTAATTTACCAGTAGTGCCAATATAATTTTAACTAACAGCTCTTTGGTTTTTATTATTCACTCTTAAGGGTGTATGTGTGCAGTGAGGCTCCATGTAAAAGCCTAGGGCTGTCCTCTTGCTGGGCCCTTTAGCATTCCCACGGCCCTGGCCAGCCCGTGTTTGCTGCCCACCAAAGGCAGTGTATTTGAGGTGGGTCTCATTTCTTGCCTCCCATTAAGCAGGTGCCTCTTGGATTTTATAGGTAACCCCTGAAGAAGATGAAAGAAAAAAGAGGCGACGGGAAAGAAATAAGATTGCAGCTGCCAAGTGCCGAAACAAGAAGAAGGAGAAGACAGAGTGTCTGCAGAAAGTGAGTGTCTTCTCACCTCTCCCGGCCCTCTTGCCCATGGACCTCATGTCGCTGTCAGAAGGGGAGTTAAAAAGACCCCTCCCCAGACGTGTTTTCCCACAAAAGGCCTTGTAGCTGGTAGCAGAAATGCCTGTGGCAGAAGGAGGAGCTAACAAAGCTGTTAGTATAGTGAATGTGACTCTGGATGTATAAAAGCAGGTGTGTGAGGTAAAAACCCCACAGCAGCCGCGGCCAGTCCCTACATGTCCGGCAGCTTCCCGGCTGCAGGATATGTCAGCCCAGTTAAAGAGGCTTCACTTGCCTGTTTGCCTGAGAAAAGGAAGCTGCCAGCTCTCGTTTGGCTCACTATGAAACGCCTTTAATTAATCTCTTCAAAAAGTTATTTCCTTAATCCTCAAGCAGTGGTTAAACTTTCTTGGTGTTCCTGTTCTTAATTCTGCAGCCCTTCTCCTTGGCTCACCCAGGAGGCTTAGCTCCTGGCTGCGTCCAGCCGGCTCCCCTTCCTAAAGGGGACGCGTCTGCGGCAGGCGGGCAGCTCATGGTGCGGTCTTTCCAGTGGTCCTGTCCCTCCGCCCTAGAGTGCGCAGGCCAGGGCAGAGTCTCACCCAGATTCTACAGGTCCTCAAGGGCTCTGTTGATTGCTTTAGGGACTCAGTGAAAATTAAGACATTTTGTGTGTAGCCATGTGCATTCTTTATGGGGAGGTGAGCTTCTCAGTGAGATTAGCAACTCACAAAAGACGAAGCACCGTGAGTGTAGCTGTTGCCCCAGCCCCAAAGGTCCTTGTGGGTCCAGAAGACTCACACATGGACTGTTGGCCTCCTGCAAAGGAGATCTCTGAGCCATTGGTTCTACTGCAGCTTCATTACTATTAGAGTCACAACCTGCTTCAACCTTAGTGGAAACTCAAGGGCATCTCTGAAGAAGCCTCTAAGTTCAAAGGCTACTCCAGGGTCTGCATTCTCCCAAAGCTAAGGCTGCTGCCCTGGCTTTGTGGGGCACCACTGTAGCAGGAAGACAATGGCATTGGCTCCGCAGGCCTCCGCTTGAGGGCCGCCACTTCCCGTGCTACCCCTGCCACCCAACCAACCCAAAGCTAAGGCTGCTGCCCTGGCTTTGTGGGGCACCACTGTAGCAGGAAGACAATGGCATTGGCTCCGCAGGCCATTTCCAGCTTGATGGGCCGCCACGTGTCCCAGGTGCTACCCCTGCCACCCAGAGGCCACACCCTGGCCATCCCCTCGTTGCTAGAACTTGGCTCCATTCTTACTGACTGTGTTGCTTCTCCCCCAGGAGTCAGAGAAGCTGGAGAGTGTGAATGCTGAACTGAAGGCCCAAATCGAGGAGCTCAAGAATGAGAAGCAGCATTTGATATACATGCTCAACCTCCATCGACCCACGTGTATTGTCCGGGCTCAGAATGGGCGGACTCCAGAAGATGAGAGAAACCTTTTTATCCAACAGATAAAAGAAGGAACATTGCAGAGCTAAGCAGCTGTAGTTATGGGGGCAACTGGGGACTCCTCATCAAACCCTCCTTCTACATCCTAAACCCTGCAGCCATTGGAGATCTGACTTCTCTGCACCTCTCGAATCCCAGCAGCAAAGAACCATGGAGGCAGGAGGGCTCCGTGTCTCAGCGGGGCCTCTCCACTCCGCCCCAGAGCGGACTTTGGACCAGAGCAAGGGCATTTTTTTTGCCTCAACTCCAGGATTTAGGCCTTAACATACCAGCCATTCTTGGATTCTCCAGATGGCCCCTGGTTAGCATCGTGCCCACCTTTCATCTGGATTCTACAAAACCAGAACTCCCACCATTAGGATTCCTGCAGAAGAAGTGTCTGTACCTTTGAGTGGGTGGGGTGGGGTGGGGCCACCAACTCCATGGCCACTGCGACAGTCTCTTGTAGGGGACATGGAGTGAGAATGGCATTGAGCGAAGTTGTACAATGGCCAGGGTTGTGCTTCTTGCAAATATGCTGTACTGTACAGGAATTACTGTGTGCAAGGCATTTGTTTCATAACTAGGCATTGTGCTCTCCTGATGTTTGTTCTGACAACGCTGGTGTGATTTTTTTTCGTTCCTTTCCTCGGATCTGATTTCTGAGAGTTTGAGGGGCTATCACCACACACAGTGTCTTACAAAATGTTCGGGAGGCCAGAAGAGCTTGTCAGCCACAGGAGAATAGAATTTTGCGAGCCAGCAGCGCCGTTCTGTGCCAACAGAGGAGGCTTCTTTTCCCTTGGCACCCAGACATTAATGCAAAATTCACAGGCACGACTGCAGCAAGTCCTCTGTCACTGGAAGGAAGCAGAAAGTCCACCTGCCAAAGGGTTAGGACTCTGCTCAGTGACTTAAGTCAGGAGTTATTTCTAGGCCATAAGAGCCAGAGAATATTCCATTTTCCTTTTCTTGCAGTTGAAAACCACATTCAGTGGAGGCCTGTTTGAAGCTAGGTGATGCCTAGGCTTTAGCATTATTGGATGTTAATGGCATTGTTTTTGTCATGCAGGTGTTTGTAGAAATCTGGCCCAGAGCTTTTACAGCTGTGAGAGGTCATTCACACTGGCCACATGGACTCTGGTCTGTTTCAATTCTGATGTTTCTGTGAAATTCTCAGAGTGTTTAATCCTACTCAATAGTATCATTACAATTTTCTGTAAAAGAAAATATGACTTATTTATCCTAGTATTCTTAACCTGTCAATATAATAAATATTGAAACAAAGATGCAGTAAACTTCAGTGTTGTGCCGGTTTCTGTTCTTTTAAATCGGTTGGTTGTTGAAATCTAGTCATTCTCCAGTCCCTTTCCTCTACGTGGGAAGGGGGGAGGGTTATTTAGCCTTAAATATTCTCCAAGTGCCCCTTTACTCTTTGCGGTGCCACTAGCTGAGGTAGTTGACTTTTGACCCTGTTCCTTAGTCTGTGGCATCGAACCCTGGAACACAGTACCAAGCATATCCCTTAGACCAGCTGCTTGGTGTGAAGATACAATTCTGATATAAAAATCTGAATTGCTAAATACCTCAACCCTCAGTTTCTCTGAATGTATAAAAGCTTAAAACGTATACCTGTTGTTCAACTTGGGCCAGGGACGCCTTACATTAAGCAACAGAACTTCTGTTGAAGTATTCAGTTGAGTTACATTCATTATAGTGCTTAAATGTGTGTCTTATTGTTGCAAGTATGTATGTCAAACATCAGGGGAAAAAATGAGGGGAGGTTGGGGAAGAAGAAACGGAGAGTAATTTTAGATGGGATAGGTGTGCTAATTCAAAGAAAAGTATTCCGCCCAATTTTCTGGAATCTCCAGGGCATATGATTCCTTAGCTCTGGAACAGAACCAGGCTCCTTTGCTCTTGGCCTGGGCACACATGACACACAGGCTACTCTGCTACCGATGCTTCGCAGAGATGTTGGCTTCGTTAAATGGTAAGATTCATGCACAGTCATGGTGGCTGCCCCTTTGAACTCCTGTATGGTTCCTTTAAACTGGCACCTGTGACACAGGTTGCTGCTTTAACTACGCATCAGGGGTAGTCACTAATCTGTAAAAGTCCAGCTGGTGGAAGTCCCATTCACCCTTGTTTTAGGAGATACTCTTCCGTATCCTGGTGGAGGAGGCAAAAATTCCTTGCATTTACCCTGTGGTTGTGGGTGTAGGTGCCACCAATGTTATGAAACTCAAGACGCTTTTTGAGCTGCCATGGACAATGGAAATGAGGAAGGAAAGAGTTGGTGGCTATGGCAGGAAAAGTTGATCTGAGAAATGTGCTGTATGTGGTTAATGAAACTAAGTTCTTTTAACAAATGCATTAAAAATAGTTCTGTTTTTTGTAGCTAAGTTTATATTTTGATACTTCAATTAAAAAAAAAAACCCCGGGATGACTCTATATTGACCATCAAGTCATCTAGTTCATCTTGTTTCACATTTGATGACGGAGACAGAAGGTTGGGGGCGGGGGTCTGGGAGACTAAACTCAGATGGGACCTCCGCCAGAATGACCACGTCTTTTCACTGGGCTGTCTCTGAGGTGATGTCACACCTCCAGGTCGAGGGACGCCCACCCTCCCTCCTCTCTCCGGCCCTCATCCGGCCCCCTCGCCTTTCCCTGAGATCCACCTGATGCCTGTTTTGGAATAAAGGGCTTTGACTGGTTCTGGACAAGGGTCTGGAATTGAAGCTTTCATGGTCTGCCAAGAGCTAACATGCTGACTATGTTTCATCTTTATCCTAATTTCTCCTCATGGGCTTTTAACAAACCCTTGAAACCCAAACCCAAACCAAGCTTTCTCTTCTCTTCTCCACCCCATAGTATTCGGTTGTGTTCAAGCAGCTTCCCTGTGGAACGGACAGTGATGTCCTTGGAGCTGCCTGAGGTAAAACCTCGCAGGAGGCCAGGTTTGCCCACTGAGCGTCCTTCTGTCTTCTTGCGGTGGCTCTGACCCCAGGAGCTTCTCTAATCAAATCTGCCTTCAGGAAAGAATTCACACTGAGGCTCAAAGGCCAGTTGAGGACTAGTGCTGGTAAGAACTAACATTTATTGAGACAACAGGCTCAGCACTTTACATGCATGATCTCGTTTAATCCTCCCCACGACTGTTATGATCCTCATTTCACACAGAGACCTTTCTGAAGCTGAAGCCTACTCTTTTTAACTCTCAGGGTTCTGAGCAGGTGTGTGCGCGCATGTGCGTGCGTATGTGTGGGTGTGTGATTACAATACACATAACGTAAAAATTTACCATTGTAACCATTTTAGAGTGTGCAATTCAGTGGCATTCAGTACACTCACAATGTTGCGTGACCAGCACCACTAGTTCCAGGATTTTTCATCACCCCAAAAGGAAATCCTGTATCTCTTAGCCACGCTGCGTTCTCCCCTCCCTCCTCCGGTCCTAGGCATCCAGTAATCTAATATTTGTCTCTATGGATTTACTTCCCCTGGACATTTATACTTCATATAAATGGAATCATACAATATGTGGCCTTTTATATCTGGCTTCTTTCACTGAGCAAAATGTTTTCAAGCTTCATATACATTGTAGCATGTATCATTAGCTCATTCCTTTTTATGGCTGAATATTATTCCACTGAATTAATAAACCAAATTGTGTGTGTCTACTCATCTGTTGATGGACAGGGATATCTGAACAGAAATATAGCTTCTCTCCTCAAGGAACGAATCACCAAGGTGGGAGCAAAGAGGGCTGGAAACAGGGGTCTTTCTCTGAACTTTGAAGTAACAATTTAGAAATCACTCATTCTGTAACTGACTCTGTGGATGTGGCAATAAGGCAGGGGGCTCTGTAGAGGTCCTGGCAGGCTCCTGGGAATGAAGCTGACGCAGGCCGTTTGCATAAGTATAATGTAGGGAAGGAACTAAGGTGGCCCCCTGGATAATTTAATTCTCGGCCCAGCCACTGTCTTATATTTTCTCCATAAGGTACACACATGCATAGAATTGATTATGCAATTTCTGATATTGTCTTTTTGGGGTAGTTAAATCAGTCCAGTTTGAAAACATTTGGTCAGCCAGGCTTCCTTCGTGAGGCAAAGCACTTAATGGTTCCGAAAAAAAGACTTTAGAATTAGCTAGACCTGGCTTCAAATACTGCCTACGCTGCCGTGAGCTGTGTAAATTTAGGCAGGTGATTCAACCTCAGTTTCTTCACCTGCAAAAGAGGGACAGTAGCAAGTGACCGACTCAGTGGATTCTCACGATCCTGTGGGGAGAACATAGCGTGGTTCCCAGGGGAAGCAATTTTTAATGTTATTATTAAAGGTCATTGTCATCAACATTTACTGAGATTTTATGAAACGATGGGCTAGGGACCAAGACTGCCAATTCTGGGTTACTTGATAAAATTAAACTTTGAGCTCAAATGGTTCCAATTTATCCCATCCTCTTCCATTCCTACCGATTTTATCCAATTTTTATTCTGGAACCCACCTGAGTCCTGGCAGGGTGGGCCTGTCCTCTGCGGGGGGGCAACGGAGGTCTTGGGAAATGACGGTGGCCCTGCCCTGAGGGGGTGGCTGGGGGATGAGAACAAAGGGGCATGTGACAGGGGCGGGTCACAAAGGGCAGCAGAGGATAAATATGGCTGCCCAGGGGGGTTGGGCCGAGAGTGGAGTGCACAGCCTCTCGGGGAAATAAAAACTCAGAGGTGGACGTGAGGTGAGGCTGAGTGAGTCCCACTCTACCTCTCCACGTCCTTGCAGAGGTTCAGCCTGGGGCCCGGACACCCCCACAGCACCCCCACAGCAGTAGTCATCTGCGCCCCATCCCCACCCCTGCCTCTGGGAGGCTGGGAGGCAAAGGGGACCGTGTGCGGGGAGGTGGGGTTGAAAGTCCTGCCTGGGAGCCAGCTCTGTGACAGGGCACATCGCTGCTCCTGCTTCTGCCTGCGAGGCCAAGCAAGGCGAGACCCAGGGGCCCGCCTTGCCAGCACCGCTCGCGGCGATAAAGCAGGGCCGTGCAGCGCGAGCCTCGGGTACCACAGCGCACGGCCCCGCGAGGCTGCAGCGTGGGCATGTTCAATACCGCCACAGGGAAACTGCAGCGACAGCTGCACAGGGGAGAATACGACATTTTCAAGCACGCGCAGATATTTGAGGGCGACTTTATCCAGATCACGAAAAGGGGAGAAGTGATCGACGTGCACAACCAGGTCCGCGTGGTGACCGTAGGCATCGCATCCACCAGCCCCATCCTCCCACTACCGGACGTCATGCTGCTGGCCCGCCCGGCCAGCAGCTGTGAAGAGCCTGCAGGGCGCAGCAAAGCCAGCCAGGGGAAAAGCCGCGGGGCTGCTAAGGCCTTAGAGCTCACCAGGCTCCTTCCTTTGAAGTTTGTGCGCATCTCCATTCATGACCGTGAGAAAAAACAGCTGCGCCTGAAGTTCCCCACGGGCCGCTCCTGCTACCTGCAGCTGTGTCCCCCGCTGGGTGCTCGGGAAGACCTCTTTGCCTGTTGGGAAAACCTTGTTTACCTCCTGCGATCACCAGTGGACAGTAACTGCAGTATCTATGCCGCCCCTGCCAGGGATGTGACATGCGTGCCTGCGTTTGAGGATGAGGACGGGACCAGCCAGGCAGTGGCCGGTCTCCCAGGGAAGGAGGAGCAGGACCAGATCAGCATCAGAAGCCTGCACGTGGTCTCCGAGGCCACCTCTGCAGCTTTTGCTGGCGGGGAGGGAATCCAGCAGGACTCCCGCAGATTCACCGCCATGCCGGATGTGGCCACCCCAAACACCAAACCTGCAGAGCGTGACAAAGCGTCAGCAGCAGGGGCGGCAGCAGGCACCGCAGGCACTGTGAACACGGAGACAACCAAGACCGCTGCCCTTGAACAACTAAGCGTGGCCATAGCCTGGGCGGCCACCCGGGATCCAGGAGGAAGCAAAACCAGCATAGCCATTGCAGGTGCTGCCAACATGTCCCCCAAGAGCATTAAAATGGCCTTGGCAGGTGCTGCCAACCAGTCCTCAGAGTGTCCTGCCGACACCAGCCTCTCCTCAGAGAGCAGCATGATCGTTGCAATGGCAAAAGCAGAACCGAGGAGCAAGGCCGCTGGGGAAGTAACTAGAGATCGCGCTGCCGGACCTCCCATCTCAAGCTTGCCCAGGGCAGGCAGTGTGAGCGGAGGGGCCGGAAGGCAGCAACGAGCACCCGGGGCCAGGGCTGCAGCCCCAAGGAGCAGAAGGGGTGGGAGGGAGCAAAGGGAAAAGACAAGAGCGCTCAGGAGTCCCCATCGCCGCAGGGCGACTGAAAGCAACCACAAGCCAGGGGGTGACAAGATACCCCGAAAACCATCTGGTTTTCTTTCCATCAGGCAGAGAAATGACAAAAAGGAGAAAGGCGGCAGCAGCCCGGGGAGCAGCAGGCCTGTCACCGTGCAGAAAGGGGTCAACCATGCTCCCACCACGGATTCGAGGGCCTCTCACAAATCGGGGAGGAGCTTGCTTGCAAGTAGTTCAGGTTCCACGAGCAAGAGACTCAGCAGGATCAGCTCTTTCTTGAGGACGGTCAAAGCCAATCTGACTACAAAAACAGCGGCCTCACCGCACGGTAAGGACGTGGATGATTTGCCTAAGACAGTACAGAGGAACAGCACGGAGGCCATCACAGACACAGGAGAGGATGGGCAGGGGCAGGAGAAGAGCGGTAGCGTGGCACCTGAGATCAGGGATACACGGGACCTTTGACCCCTCTTGCTAGAACGCAGAACTAGAAGCTGCCGAGGGGACCTGGGCTCCAGGGAGGGTCCCTGGAGAGCCTATTCCAGCTTTCCTTCCTGCAGTTTAAATAAAGATTGATGTAATCTGAAGACAGTTGATACAGTGCTGCTTTCTGTCTGAATTTCTATGTCCTATGGTCTGGTAGTGACCTCACAGTGGATTCTGTGAGGTCCACTGTGCTGCAGTCCGAGACCCCAGTGGCCGCCCAAGGGCAGCCCCACCTCACTGCTGCGGGGCAGGGCTCACAGGTGGGCTCCGCCTCGCCTCCCCCCTTCCTGGCCTTGCTCCCCAGGGCCATGGCTGGAAGTCAGGCCACGGCCTGGAAGCTCTACTGCCACCATCTCCCTGTCCTTTTTATAAAGATTTCTTCCCCCAACCAAGGTGCATAGTCAAAGGAAGAACAGGACTCACACCCCCCCGGGCTACTCAGGGAAGGGGAGCAGGTGCACCAGCATTTGCGGGCAGTCAGACCAGGGGGCGTTCTCAGCTCGACTTAGCAATCCGTTCCTAGGTGTCCTTGGGGAAGCCTATGAGGATATTTCTAGCAAAAATAATGTAATAGCAAAGCACTGGAAATGGCCCAAATTTCCAACAACAGAATTGATAATACAGTACGATATTCGTATAGGTAAACTTTAATTTTTTAAAAAAACAAGTCTCAAAATAGAGTATAATTCCACTTAGAGAACAGTTCAATAACAAGCTCAAACCATACACTGTATAGGGTACATGTTTGCTAAAACCAGTCAAAAATAGAGCAGTAGATATGAAATTCAGCACAATGGTTTTCTCTAAGGTGGGGAGTTAAGAGGTCAAGTTGGTGAGTGCAGGCTCTCAGTGCTGCTGGGAATTGTTCTGTTTCTTAAGCAAGGCAGTGGGTACATGGGCATTGTTTGTTTGGTTTTCTTTTCCACATAGTAATACTCTGAAATCAGAGATAATCACCCTGGCAGTCGTGATGAAATTATTGCCTCAGAGATACTCCAACCAATGCCTTCTCCTATATTTTCACTCTGAGGTATGCACAAAAGTGGTATATCTGAAAGGTCCAGTCTCCTTAAAGTACATTTATTCTAGATGAATTACTACAAGAACCTCTGTTTGGTTATTAGGAAAGGAAGGAATGATATCCCGTTTGACAGATGAGAACGCCAAGGCTCAGGGCAGGTAAACTGCATCTGCCCACTTCACACGTGGCCCTGTCTCCGGTGTGCGGAGGAGGCAGAGCAAACAAGTCTAAGGAGACTAGGCCGGCACAAGAGCCTGAGACACCAGCATCCTCACCAACAGGTTCCAAAGCTCTGCAGAGATGAGCACCAGATTCACTGGCTTGAGGGGAGGCGAGGTACGGTTGCCGGGGCAGAGGGCTAGCTGGTTTTCAAACTCCAGTGAGCTCCCAGTGAGCACACAGCAGGCACACAACCAGCACACAGCCCTTAGTGGGCCTTATCTCAAGAAGGCCCAGACCACCCTGGAGCTGTGTCTGGCCCCCAGACTTCTGTCCCCAGCCTCTGGCATGACCTGCACTGCAGCCATAAACAGACCACCCGCCTGGAATTCCTCGCCGACTCCCGACGACGGGGGCCGCCTCTGCAGCCCAGTCCTCCCCCGGCCGCTAAGCACACTTTTGAAAGCCAGGCTCAGAATGGTTTCTCTATATCACAACTTCATGAACTTTCTCCTTCTAGAGTTCCAAAAACAAATCCTCAAACTTCACATGAAGGGAGTTATAACTTAGGTCACAGCATCCTTGTTGCTTGGATCTTCAGTTTGTGACTTTCACAGACCTCATCATGGGTTGGGGGTGGGGTGGTCTCCTCATCATGGGTGGGGGGCGGTGTTGGTGAGGGAAGGGTAGGCCCGGGGAGGGGCGCAGCAGGGGGCTATACACATCCCCTGTTTCTCTGGTAAGACAGATTCCTTACTCCAGGACGGGGAATTATTAGACTGAGTCAAGCTATTCTTAAGAAAGAACGGGAAGTGCCGGAGGTTAGATACGATTTGGCCCTGTGAAGAAAACAACCTCAGAATCATTAACCCAGAGCTTCCGAGAAGACTGGGGGCCTCAGGGAGGCAGAATTAATGGTTTACTCCTGACCAGCTTTTCCCTGGACTCAAGGTGCAGAAATTACCAAAAAAAATCCCATCACGTTGCTTTCATCTTATGATTTCCACATAGACAAGGGCAGGTAAACACTAATCTGGAAGGAAAAAAATGCAATAAATACACGTGCATAGCACTCATTCTTTTATATTTTTTAATACACATGTCCCTTCTGATTCTTACATCGCTCCACTTTGCAGATCAGCAAACAGGAATTAGAGCGATTAAAGGGCTTGTTCAAGGCGGGAGGAGAGGGTGCAGAGACAGCAACCGCAGGGCAACAGCTTTCATGCAGCACCTACTGTGTGCCACCCGGGGGTCCCATAGGGAGGTACAGAGATGGGGGAGGAAACAGGACGGTGGTGAGTAATTATTACAACTCCGAGTGACAGACACGGGGAGAGACTCGTGTTTCGGGAACAGGATCCATTCAGAGGAGGGGCTCTAGGACAAGGGGAGGAGCTGTGGGTGAGGAAAGGTTTCTCGGAGGAATTGGGAGTTTTAAGGATGAATAGGGCTCTGCCAGGTGGAGGGAATATGGGGAGCAAGGGGGACAGCGGAGGAGGTGCAGCAGAGGGTCGGGGGAGCGTCAAGCCATGGGAAAGAACGTGTGCAAAGTCCAAAGGCTTGAAACATCATGCTGTGTTAAGCAACTGCAAGTATTTCAGTATTGTGGGTTGGACGGCAAGGGGAGAAGCAGCCATGAAGCTGGAGAATCAGGCAGCTGGACCCCGGGCGGTGGGGGCCGGGGGGAGGGGGTGGGGCTGGAGTGTTGTGTGAATGTCCGGGATCTGGGGAGTCACTGAAGGCCAACACCTAATGGGATTAACATTGCTCTAGCTCCAGGGTGGAGAGTTCACGGGCAGGGGACCATCTGGAGACAGGGGGTGCTCCAAGAAGCATTAACCCTGGTCAGAGGAGGGGAGCCCCGAACCCTGGGTAGCATTGGGGAGACAGGATTGGACAGACTCAGGGATGCTGAAGAGATGGCAGAGGACCATTTTCCATCCCACACCCTGGAGAACAGGGAGCTGGCTCATGGTTTGGGCTCAGCACTCATCTAAAGGAGGTGGAAATGAAAAAAGCGGAGGTGTCTTCCTCTGTGGTGATTATTGGTCAGTAAAGGGGTAGCAAGAAGAGAGACTCATGGGAAAGCCAAGAGGACTATGTCAAGATATAGCATAGTATCTTCTAGATGGCTAAGGGGTAACACATCAGGAAAAGCCAGCCAGCAGGGCTGTGGGGCTCCTGTGCGTGCAGATCTCAGAGAGGAGAGGCCCCCTGAGCGGTTCCTTGTTCCTCTGGGCAGGACATGTTCTCACCCAGCCATCCTTTGATGGGCGCAGAGTCCCCGCATAGAGCTCCTTGTGGCCAAACCTGGCTACTGCAGGCTGGTGTGTGAATGAGGGGAGCCTGGTCTGAGGCTGAGTTGCAGCCACCTTTTCTCTTTGTCACACCACACTTAGCCTCCTGCTAATCCCGGAGCTGTGAGGGGCAGCGGGGGAGGGGGATCGGGGGTGCGGGGAAGGAGGATGTGTCTCATCGGGGCTGCATGGCTCCAGGCAGAGCATGGAATGACCCACAAGACAAGTTCCCTG
Source organism: Pteronotus mesoamericanus (assembly GCF_021234165.1). Classification (NCBI taxonomy): domain Eukaryota; kingdom Metazoa; phylum Chordata; class Mammalia; order Chiroptera; family Mormoopidae; genus Pteronotus; species Pteronotus mesoamericanus. The sequence goes on from NW_026555302.1 coordinate 285,924, forward strand.
GGAAATGGAGAATCCGGACTCAAGAGTGACCACCAGCGATATGAGTGGAGTCGCTCTGCTAACTGGAAGTTATCTAAGAAACAACTGTTGAGCACCTACTATGGGCAAGATAGGAAATCAGGGACCACAAAGATATTCTCACACACAGCACCCCCCCAATAATATTAATACATATCAAAGTGTGATGGTGGCCTTAGGCAGTGTTCGCAGACAAGGGAGGCCTGAGCGGAGGGACGGCGGGCTGAGCACCCCTGGCAGAGGGGCTGGCCTGACAGAGGAAGAGAAGCGCCTGGGAGCTTAGGGGCTAGTGCAACGTTCACACACAATACAAGCGCAGCGGCGCCCAGGGTGTGATATGCTTGGGGGAGAAAGCGGGGTGTGAAGGAGGATGAGGGTGCGGTAGGAAAGGAGGCTGTGAGTAGAGCGGAGGCCACAACAGGAGGATAGCGCCGGTAATCAGGGCTGAGGGGTACGCAGAGCCGGGCTCCCCTAGAGCAAAAGGGCAAGGCAAGCCCAGGCGCTTGCCCTTTGCCAGCTGAAAGAACTCGAAATGTGTAATGGAGGCTCATGTCTTCCCACTCACCCTTCGAGTAGATGTTTTCCCATGGGCGTGCCAAGGTATCGATACTCCTTGTCCCAGGGGTACCTAAGGACCGGGCCAGTCGGCTTTGGCTGTGCAGAGCCCCATCTGATACCTCAGTGTGCCATCCCAATGTTGTCATTTTCTACATCGGCCAGAGACAGCAAAAGGTCGGGAAGCGCCTTCCTAGATACGCACAGACACGCACACAGTGCAGTTTGTGGGCAAGCTACGGGGTGCAGCAGCAGCAAGGAGCCGCTGAGCAGTGCCTGCCTTGGAGAGCCAGCTTGCTCCACGAGGCCTCGGTTGCTGCTGACCCCGTCATCCCTGTTTAAACCTGGGTTGGCCTCATGTCTTGCTTGTAATCAACAGAATGTGGTAGAAGTTATGTGGAGTGGCTCCTGAGACTCAGTCAGAAGCAGGATCCCCTTGGTCATCTAGGAACGCTTGCTCCGAGTGTCCCAGTTCTTCTGCTCCTTGTTGTGTCTTTCCCAGTGACATTGTCTCAGCCCCCAGGACCCTGTCATTATGCAATTTATATTGGTCCAAGGAGAAATTAGAAAAATGAGAACAAATATAGTAAATTTTTCATAAAACTTTTATGAAGTTAAATTAGTTTTTAAAAAACCTAACCTTTGCTTCAAGATCACGGTCTGCTTTCTGTTTTGCAGTATAATAACACACCTACAGAAAAGTGCGCAGGTTGATGCCATTTCACTGCCTGAGCAGCCCCACCCGAGTACCCAGCACCTACTGAAGAACTAGAGCAGCGCCCCCCTCCTGGAAGCCCCCGCACATTCTCTTCCAGCCGCTGCCCCCAAGGGTAACTATTCTTAGGCCTCGCACCATAGATTCATTTTGCTTGTTTTTTCAACTTTATAACAGTGGAATCACTTTGTATGTGCTCTTTGGCTGGTTTCGTTTTCTTGACATCATATTTATGAAACCTGTCCATGATTTTTTTTTCTTGAGAATAATTTATTATGATTACAATAACTCCGTCTGGCAAAAATTCAATACCTTATAAGTATTCCATTGTGTGAATATACTACAATTTATCTAGTCATTCAGCTGTTGATGGGCATTTGGGTTTTTTCCAGTTTGGGGCTATTAGGAAGAGTGCTGCTATGAACATTTATATGAAGATCTTCCGGTAAAAATATATGTAAACTTCTGTTGGACACACAGTTAGGAACGGAATTGAATATACGCATATGCTCAGCCTAGATGATGCTGCCAAGCCACTTTCCAGCGTTGGCTGTGCCATTCACACTCCCAACAGGAAAGTGTGAGCGTTCTAGTTGATCCACACCTTTGCCAACACTTGATGTTGCTCTTTTTCATTTTAGCCTTTCTGATGGGATAAAATGCCTTTTCTTTCTTTTATTTTATACCAAAATACACTTTATAAAAAATGTAATATGGTGACCTATTGAAAATAGTAGTTCTGTTGTGATGTCCTTAGTAGGCAAAATTAGAAGCTAGCATCTAAGTCAGTTTTGAAATCTCAAATATCTCCAACATCTTAAAAGTCTTATTTATACTTTTGAAAGGGTTTTTCATTGCAAGGGGGTTTATATTTTCAAATCTCTTATACCATCCTGTTCCGATACCTTTTGCTTTGCAACAAGTTACCCAAAAACTCTGTGACTTAAAAAACAGCCTCTTTTCCTTATTATCTCAGATACTTCCACAGCAGGGATTTGGACAGTGCTCATCCGCACAATCCTTCTGCTACCCATGGTATTAGTGAGGCTGATCAATACTCTGGTCTGAAGAGTTAAAGACAGCTTCCTGCACAAGTCTGATTCCCTGAGGGAAATGGCCCAAAGGTGGGGCTCAGCTGGGACTGTGAACGGGAACGCCTAGGTGTGGCCTCTCCAGCCTAATGGGCTCAGGTAGTCAGGCTGGCGTCCCTCAAGCTAGTGTCTAAGATGCTCAAAGGGAAGCTGCTCCTGACTGAGCCTCAGTCACCCAGCAAGACCTCTCCCCCATCCTGCAGGTTATAAGCCCAGCCCAGACTTACAGGGCGGGGAATTAGACTCCTACGTTTTCCTAGGGAGATGGCAAGATCACATCCTAAAAGAGCACAGGGGTGCGAGTGGCAATATTATTGTGGTCCTCTTTGGAAAAGACAATTTACCACGCTGCCCCCCTCCCCACACTCCCAGCATAACAAAATACAAAGTACACCCGGCCAGCATGTCCCTGAGGAACCCTGAAGTGTTTGTGGTGGCCACCTGTCTTTCATACTTTCTCTTTCCTTATCTCCCTCTCTTACACTCTTTCCTCCTTCCTCTTTTCACTTTGTTTTCTTAATTTCTTCTCTTTCTTCTCATTTTCAGTTAACTAGATGCACAGGAACTCCCCCTGGACTTGTTGTGGTCCCTTCCTCCCCATCTCTCCCCTCCTGTCTTCAAGTATTTTGACCCCTGAGTGACAGGTTTCTGGGACACCTCAAACCATAGCATGTCAAGTCCAGAAGGGTTTTGGCTAATCCCAGAAGCACTTCACATATGAGGAAGTTGAAGCCCAGAGAGGAGAGGGATTTTCCCAAGTCCTACTTCAAGTAGCAGAGTTCTGGCTAGCACAGCACAAAATATAGCCCACTGTGGGTCTCAAAGAACGTCAACACTTGTTTTTCCATTTCTGACTTCCTGAAACTAAGGCCACTTGTTTCTGTTTCACGTTCATAGCCTCAATATTACAGTGTCCTTTTGGCCTCTTGGTCAAGGAGTGAAACCAAGGCTTGCAGGCTTCTTGCCCAGAGAGTCCTGTCCTAGCCCTGGCCTGGGTCCTAGCCCTCAGAAATGGATGGATGGCGGGGGGCTTGTGGATGGAGCAGCCAGCCCCCCTCCAACCACCTGATTGCTACCCAGACACAAGTAGATCCTTTCTAACCCTCAAATCCAAGGATTATCTGAACTCAAGCATCGACTTGCAGCCAGTTTTAAATTTTTCGGGGCATCCGGAGATGGCGTATTTTATTTAGGCTGACCTGACTGAAATCAGGCTAAGGATCAATCTGCGGTGACACAGGGCAAAAGACAACTCTGCGGCCAGGCCCAAGGGACAGCAACTCTGTTATGTTACAGTCTGTCTCCTTTGATAACTCCAACCAGGAGGAGGCAAGGGCTCGGAGTGGGGCTCCTAGGCTGGGCCACCAGTTATCCCAGAGCATAGGGGCTGGATCTTGAAGGAAAAGCAAGGGCTGGAGAGAACGCAGGGGGCGGGCACATTGCTCTGCAATCTGAATGGCAATGAGGTGGCGCCCACTAGGAAGCCTCTCTCAGAAGTGTTTGTGACCCACTAGCTCAGCACTTTCTGCCACCAGATCTTCAGCTCTGCAAATCGGTGTGCTGCCAGGGAAGTCACGGCGGGCCAACAGTGTGAGTCCCCAAGGCCGTAGAGCAGCTGTGGAGGACTCGGACATCGACAAGGAGGGACTGAAATAATTATTTTAAGTGGTATAGCCTGTAACCTCCGTTAGGGGAATAGCCTATCTTATTGTTTCTGGGACCCCAGGTCTTGCCCAGAACTTGGCACACATCACAGGTTGCATAAAGGTTTGTTAGGAGGCCCACAGTGGTCCGCCAGCCATTTCTCTGCATCTGGCACAATGCCGCCAGCGCGTTCCATCTTTCCCTGGATCCCTCCCTCCCCTGCCTTCCAGCAGAGCTCTGCCAGCTCTAACTGATGGAGGGCCCAGGGCATGGAGAGACACCTCTAATGAGGTTTAGTCCCGCCTTGCCCACAGATGTCAGACCAGCAGACCCTTCTCAGGGGCCCTCTGTTGGGAGAGGCAGAAACAAGGCATGAGGGCCCCATCCCTTTCTTCTTGCTGGGGTCCCTGCCTCCAGCCTACATGCTCCTTCCTGCCAAACAGATACATAGTAGGTGAGTCTTTTCCTTTATACTCCCCGCCTTGAGGGGGAAAAAAAAGGGAAAAGAAACAACATCGCTAACAGTCCTTTCCCAGCCTGTGGTTGGCCAGAGCCCTGCCTCGCCCTCGTCCTCACGGCCTGTTGCTGCGGCTGCATCAGCTTGAGCTGCAATGGTGAGAGCAGCTGCCACTTGGAGCACAGAGCCAAGGAGCTAGGAGCCCACTCCATGTTTCGCCCAAGTTCTTCAGTCTTTTCGTTACATATTATTTGGGGCTGCCGCATGTAATAACAGTGATGTCTACTGAGTGCTTGCTCTCTTCCAGCCACTGTTCTAGGAACGCTATAAGGTTTATTGTGTTTAGTTCTTTCTCCACAACTCTATGACATTGGCGTTATTATTCCCATTTTACAGATGAAGAAACTGAGGCACAGACAAGCTCCAATAACTTACCCAAGCCCATCAGTGTAGAGCCAGGATTAATCCCAGTGGTTCCCATACCCGTGACCCACCGTGGGCTGACCCCACGGAGCGCCTGGCCTTAGAAGGTGTCCGAGCCAATGCCTGGCGAGTGGCCAGCCTACAGCCAGCAGTCAAAAGACTCCGAGGCTTAGAACCCTGGGCACATATGGGTTCTCCTGGGCACCCTTTCTCCTGGCTGTGGGGACCCCTCCATTTCCTTCTATTCCTCTCTGCCACAGGTAGCACCTTCCACTCAGGCTCAGCAGTGTCCTGCTCACTGGGGAAATGAACTGCATGTGTGGCCAGAGTGGTTTGTTCCTTATTCTGGAAAAACAACCCAAAGTCCCATCCTCCTATCGTGTCTTGCCTGGAACCACTGTAAAATCTGTCATCTGTACTTTCAGTCTGTGACACCTCAGACAGTCCCTGGATGGTCCTAAGGGATGACTTTCCAGGCCCCAGCAAGAAACCCCAGTCTAACACCAGCCTGGCAAGGGAAGAAGAAACCCGGGGGAACCACCTGGCCACACATGTTCTAACTTTGATCAATAACTTCCCAGATAACAGCAGCCCACTCGCCCTTCTAACCGGCTGTGCAATGCTTGCCCACCAATTTGCCTCCACGCGCTCACCCACCCACTCTTGCCCCTTCTTACTTCTGCACTCTCTCCTTTTCCTTCCGCAGGGCTCTCCTCTGCCTGGGCTGTGTCCTCTCCAGTGAGGCTCTCTGTCGCCCTTCCCCCCACCCTTCTACTCTGATCTGAGGACCCCTCCTCACCCAGCTCCTGTCACGCGGAACCCAACCTCCACACACGCCACACGACTCCAATCCCCCCTCTTAGGCTCCAACACATTAAGGATAAAGCTTCAGCACCCAGGAAGCAGAGAATCCTGGATAAAGTTTCCAGAGGGCCCAGGGTGCATTCTGCAGGCCACGGGGATGAGGGGACCTCCTGCCCACAAGTCAGGGCTGCTCTCTCTCTGTCCCTTTGTCTCTGTTACTTTCTCAGGCTGAAGCTTTCCTCTGTCCCTTCCCAGGGGCACAAAAGCTGGAGCCCATTTGCATTAATTCTCTGGGTCCCTTTGACTCTGAGTGGCATGTAAATTTATTCAAACTGAATACAAATGAATATAGAAAACTATGTGACCCTGGATTTACTGGAAATCAGAAGTTCTCCTGATGGGAAGACTTAGGGAATTTTGGAATTTACTTCCCAAGAGAAATTTAAAAATAGAGTGGCCTCCAGTTGGGAGTTGGGGAGGAATGTGGCTAGAAGTCACTCCAGGAGCATAGTCCGGGTTCCATGTCCTTTCTAAGTGATTCAGTGAAAGTGAGAGGAAGAGAAAGCATCTGACCACGAGGCTGTCCCCCCTTCTCCTCTGTTGGCTCTGAGCACCGGTTCAGCTCCAAGCTCTGCTGGAACCACTCCGCAGTACATGCTGGAGAGCAGAGCACCCAGGACGTCCCTCATGTTTGGAAGTGGGCATTTACTTATATCCATCTTCGCATGACAATGCTATTCTCCTTTCCCTTTGCATCTCCTTTCTTGACTGCCTCCCGCTTGCGCCTCATTGTGTATACCTGGTGAAGTGAACAAAATGTGCTGGAACCTGGCCGGGGATGCAAGGTGGCCTGGATGTTCCTATAAAGAAGACCTCAGAGGACAGCTGGAGGGCAGATCAACTCAGGCACAAAGCCTTAGGCACCTCACTTCCAGGAGGAGGGAGAAAAGCACCACTTCAAGTAAGGACAGGAGAGAGGAAGCTGGCCCAGAAGCAGCAGCCTGTCCTTCTGACACTAAGCTGGGATGTGATAAATAACTCCAAAAGATACAAACTGACCCTTTCTAAAAGATTTCAAGAGAAAAAACTGTTTTTCCAAAATATTTCCATGAGTCCACGAAGTTTCATCAGAACATTTCTACCTACATTTATGTAAATGCTTGGTGAATCCATGGAAGTAATTTTCTCTGGTTCTTTCCTCCAACCAGAGAAGAGTTATTCTTGGCTCTTACAGTGATACTCCAGCAAACCCTTAACACATGCCATGGAAAGACCTTACGACAACCCCCCGCAAGATTCAAGGACCACCTCCTCATTTCCCTGAGAGGCCATGACCCACACTGAACCCTCCACCCCCAGGTGACAGGGAGTGGTGTGTGTTGACCCTTGATCCCCTAACTAGATAGAAAACTTGCTGAGGGACAGCTTTCAACTAATCAGTATTTGGGGTTATCCAAAGAAAGGAAAAGGTGCTCATCTGTACATTTAAAAGGGAAGGGCACCCTGTGCATCAAGTATGTTTTATATATTATATCCTTTAAGTTTTACTAACAATCCCGTATTATTTCCATTGACATATAATGAAGCCAAGGCTAAGAAAGTTCAGTCATTTGCCAAAGGTCACACAGCTAATGAATGATTATGTCAGAGCCTCTACTACCCATTAGTATCCATTTCTCTTTTTCTTTTTAGTCACATATTAAATGACATTTCCCAGCCCTCTTGTGCTATAAGCCAGCCTTGTGACTGAGTTCTAGCCAATGCAATGGGGACAGAAGTGACTTTTGCCATCTCCAGGCCTGGCCCATAAAAATCTTGCAGGGCCCTTCATCATCCCCCCGCGCCCCCCCACCCCCCATCACTCTCTGGAAGACCCAGGACACCACGAAGCCATGTGATTCAGACGGGAGGAGCTGGTCCCTGAATGACTACATGCAGCAGAGCGCTGTTCACCTTGCCTTCTGCCACCTGTGCTGGACTATTGGACTTGGATGCAAGAAACCTTCACCGTGTTAAGTCACTGGGATTGTAGCTTATCCTGACTAACAGCATGGCGAAGGCGAGGTCTGGAACTAAGTCTCCAGAGACCATCCTCTCTCATGAAGCCATATTGCCGGGCAATACAACAGAAACATGTTATCCCATGGTCCGCCTTCCCCTCCATGCTTCTCCCACATTTAGGAATGTAGCCAAGAACTACATTCCTAAAGATTTTGGAGGAAACCGGGTAAACAAAAACATAAAATCAAGCAAGTAATCAACGATTACACTACCTGCCGAGCACACACAAAACTATTTTTGTTGTTACCTCATGTCTGGTGAAACCCTTCTATCCTTCCTGCCAAGGAGGGTTCTCCCTGGCACCCTCATGAGACCCACCTCCACGTGAGGCTTCATCCCATGGGTGTATGGTTACAACTCTCAAGTACGTGAAGTATACAGTCATCACAAAATGCTATACTTCATGTGGCATTGTGCCATCATATAGGCATGCCCAAGCCATTATCAATGATTTGCAGCTCAACACTGCATCCTATTGTCCCTGCCCCAAGCCAGTGAGAGTTGAGTCAATATCATACGAGGACCACACTAGGATCATGGCCAAAAAAATCAATCAACCTAATATAAGTTAAAATTAACCAGTAGTTTGGGCATGATAAAATCGGCCTAATCTGATTTTTATTTCTTTTTAAATTTTACGTATTTATTTTAAGAGGGGAAGGGAGGGAGAACGACAGGGAGAGAAACATCAGTGTGCGGTTGCCTCTCACGCACCCCCTACTGGGGACGTGGCCATGTGCCCTGACTGGGAATCGAACCTGTGACCCTTTGGTTCCCAGGCCGGCCCTCAGTCCACTGAGTCGCACCAGCCAGGGCCCAATCTGATTTTCAAAAGAGAGAGAAGAAAAGGATTATTGGCAAGAAGGGAGAAAGGAGCAGGGTTTTAAAACTTTCTATTGAGATAGGCATTCCTGCAAGCATAATTTGCAGTGGCTAGAAGACTTCTACTCCCCACTGCCCTCCCCACCCCACGCGTTTTCATCAGGATTCCACACTAGAGAATTTACTCTTGGTCTGAAGACTGTCTCTCCCCCTAAAAATGATCTCTCTGGAAGAAAAATTTGCAATTATCTTATTCGTTAATTATATCTTACTATAACGTAGGACTGGGTTACAATATTTATTGAGTCCTCATCATGTGCCAGCTAGGGTTCCAGGATCTTACACAGCATGAATATCTGGTATAATATGAACATGGCCCCGCAGCAGTGACCCGGGTATAGTAGGTCCTGCCCATGTCGTCGCTCCTGGCACAGCAGCTGGCCACCAACACTCCCGCGGACCAACACTCCCGGCACCCTGGAGCCCCGAACATGCAGCCCATGACAAGCACTGACAAACCCCTGGCTGTGGCAGGCACTATCAGTAACCCGCCCAACAGCTACTCCACCCCTTTCTTGCTAACAAAACCCCAAGTTTTCATTTGTTCATACATCCACCTGGCCTAAGTGAATGGATAATGGGTCAGTTCCAATCCCCCTGTCCAGTGATTGTTTTAATGTTAGACCTTTGACCCAGTTCTGGCCATAGGGACTCAAGAGAAAACTGCTAGGCGCGTCTGGGAAAGAATTTCCTCACCAATTACCCCCCTAACCCCTTTCTTCCTGCTTGAGAAGTTGCCACATGAGAAGGAAAGCTTGGAACGACCGCAGCCATCTTGCCACCATGAGGGGAGGCAGTGGCAGCCAAGAAGGAGGCAGAGTGAGAAGGCGGAAGAGCCTGAGCCCTGGAGGATCTCTCAGAGGTACCACACCAGTCCCCAAATCACTTCCTCCCTCTGGTCTGCAAGTTCCCCGTGATGAATCAGCCTCTATCATTTAGTTCTTTATTCTAGGCATTTCGTTATTTGCTGCCGAAACATCCTGGCGTACTGAGTCACTGCATTTCACGGCTTTCCACAGGATTAACTGTTGGAGCCGGAAGAGACCTGGGAGGCCAATGAGCTCTGAGTCTCTTTGGAGGAGGAGAACCTGAGGCAGACGCAGAGGCAGACCCTCCAGGAGAACTTGGGCCTCCGGAGTCTCACCTCCTCGCAGATTTCCCAGGGCAGACTGAGCGCCCGGGGCGGGGCACGGGTGGACAGCCACGGGGTCAGAGCCTGGGTCCTGGCATCTGGAAGCGCTGGGCAAAGGGACAGCGAAAAAGGGCCGTGTGGGCTGGGCGTGGGCAGGGCTGTGGCCAGAGACACCTGCAATGCCAGAGCCTGAAGAAGGACGAGGTGTGTCCCCAGCTCCTTCTGTCAGGGCACGCACACACCACATGCCCCTGCGCCCCAGGCCCCACTTCCCAGGCTCCCTGAGTCTCTGGGATCCCCTGTTTCCCACTGGCCTGGCAATGACGTCCTCTTCCTCTCACAGATGAGGGCTTTTTGTGGTTTTTGGTTGGTTTCATGCCCTATACTTGGACCAAAGAGATCCTGAGGAGAGGCTAGAGATTAACTTTTGTGCTCCGTAAAGCTGCAGAACAGTGAACCAGACCTAGTGGGCTTGTGGGTCGTGGGAACAGCACGCTGGCAGAGTTGCCAGGGTGCTATGAATCCTTCAGAGGCTTCAGAAGACCGCCGCGCCCTCCCCTCCATTCCCGAGCCTTCACCCCAAGTCATGCTTCCTTTGCCAGGAAAACTGGTGCTGAAATCCCACCACCAGAGACACAATTTAAATATTCCTGGGACACAAAATTGCCCCATAATACTCCTTAAGGTGGATGGGGTTTTAGGGTCCTTTTAAGACGGCAGACACAGAAAAGAAAAGGGAGGGGTGTAACGATAAGTTCTATGTGTCAACTTAGCTGGGCCGCAGGATGCCTAGATATTTTGTCAAATGTATTCTGGGGGCTTCTGTGAGGGTATTTTTGTCCTCTCTTGATCCTCACTTCCACCCTCCAATATGCCCACCTTGAGCTTCTTGATTCTCTTTTCATCTCCTGAAAGTAAAGAAACTCAAGAAAAGACTTAAACTGAAACCAGAGCAACCTCTCTCCCCTCCACGCCAGCTCCACGGCTGAGCCTGCATGTGGCACCCCAACTCTTGGCCCATGGCCACTGGCCTCGAAGCCTCCTCCTTCTGCATCCCACGCCCCTGCAGGACCAGGTCCAGACCAAGTAGACCTCAGATGCTCCCCCTTCATCAGACCTTCCCTGTGATACCTCGAGAAGGGGGGTGAGCCTTGGGAGCCAGGAGGAAAGCTCTTCCTCCCCTTCCCCGAGCCTCACTCAGGACTGGCCAGGAGAGATGGGGACAGGTAGGAGGTAACCCCCCTTCATTCAGTCCTTCCCCCATCGGTCCGTCTTCCTCACCCAGGCCAATGCTCCCAGGGGCCCAGCACACCCTGGGCTCCTGCCAAATGTCTGTGGAGTGAATGAATGTGCATGAAAGCAGAGGCGCGAAGAGTAGGGACTGCTGGGTGGGGGAGCCTCCAGTCTCCCGGACCAGCACAGCCATGAGTCAGGCGGCTCTCCCCGCCTCTATGACAAGCTCTGAAAACCATTAGCAGGCCATTAGCTCTGATTCCAGCCCCACCGGCGTGGAGCAGACTTTAGTCATCCCGCTGCGGAGTTCACGCACTGGGTACCTGCCCCTTAGACCAGCAGCCTGGCCTCCCGTACCCAGGGCCCCATTCGGACCCGCCTCGGACCTTCCGCTGTTGCCCTCTCTGGGAAAGGATGTGGGGTGGAAGCTCCTTGCAGGCCGGGACTTGGGTTACTGCCTACGTACCCCCAGGGACAGGCTCACTACAGGCGGATAAATGTCAAAGGATGGAAAATGGGGCTATTAACTGCTTACTAGGTGCCAGCATCTTGAACACAAAAATTATTCAGGCCACACAGCAGTTCAGGGAGAGGGGTCCTACTCAGCCCATTTTGCATAGGAGAAAACAAACAAACACAGGCAAAAAAGGCAAGAGACTTCTTTAAAACTGCACAGTTATTTTGGTAGCAGAGATATGGGGTTGGTCCACATTGGGGTTTTTGCTCTAAAGGCCATGCTCCTTCCACCAAACAGAAAAACTAAAAAGGATTTGTGACCTGGAGGAGGGAACCCTGGTGTCCGGAGGCCACACAGTTATTGCTCCTCCTCTCTCCACCCCCAGGCTGGGTTGGGGAAGGTGGCAGCTCGCTCCTGCCAGGCCTCAAGGAGGTTCACGACAAAGGCCTCGCTCAGGCTGGCTCTCTGTGGCCTGTCAGATGCCCAGGATGGGGAAGGGGTCCTCCTCCTGAGATTACAGGGCCTGGGTGGGATCTGATTGTCAAAGATGGGCCTCCCGGTTCTGCCCCAAACCCCCGAAGGCATCCTCCTTTTGCCCGGGGCCTTGGGTCCCAGAGCAAACAGCCAGAGGCAAAACACAAGCTGCACTGTGGAAGGACCAAGTATCCCACGGTTGGAGGGTAGGCAGAGCCAGTGAGTCTGACAAGAGGACACCATTTGGCACGTGACCCCAAAGCAGGGCGAGCCAATTAGGAACTAGGAACGTGCTCAGGCAGAGAATTCAGCCAACATGGAAGCCATCAGAGGGAAGGGCCGAGGCAGGTTTGCGTTGCCCGCCCCCCACCCCCCCAGCCTCCACAAGTGTGCTCAGAGCCTGAGCTTTGCCTTCCACAGCCCTGTGTCCCTAAGCGGGTCACTTGACCTGTCTGAGTGCCCCTTCCTTGAGGCCATCATACACTTCAGAAGCACCAAATTAGATGGTACATGTGCGTGAAGCACTCCCCAACAAAGCATATGGGAGGAATGGAGAGAAGACATGCAATTAACATCTGTTAAATGGAACTGTTCTGAGTTTGTAGCTTTTATTCAATTGGATGTGGGTTAATATTCCCCCATATCTCCTCATTCCTCCTTTTGACTTGTCCTTGGGTGGTTGGGGAGTGACAGTGAACACTGAGGGTCCACTATGTGCTAGGTTAGTCCTTCTCAAAGGTCAGGTGCTGGACAGATATTACCAGCATCTCCTGAAATGCAAATTAGAAATGCAAATTCCTGAGCCTCAGACTTACTGATTTAGAAACTGCGGGTGTGGCTCAATGACGAGTATATTTTAATAAGTTCTCTGGTGATGCTGATGCATGCTAAATCCACTCGGTGTTTTACATGGCTGTCTCATTTAATTCCATAAAAGTCTAAGGTAGTGGGAATTAATATCTCTGCTTTGCAGATGAGAAAAGGAGGGTTCGGAGAAGTTGGTGGCTTGCCCCAGGTCCTCACCTGGCAAGCGAACCGCCACAGGGCTGTGTGGCCATGCACTATGGTCCTTCCTCCTCTCTCCCGCAACGCCTCTCAGGAGCAGGGCGGTTCTGCTCCGAAACGGTTTCCTGCAGGGTGTGTGGGAAGCAGGAGTAACTGGGGACGATAGAACGTGCCCCTGGGCGGATGAGCGGAATAGGCAGCTATTTCTACATGATTTGCAAGCCTAACCGGACTGTTATCTTTTATGAAAATAGGCAACTATGTAGTATTAGGGCTGACCCACTCATGAGCTGACACTAAGAAGGCATCACTACTAGTTTGCAAGGCGCCCAGAGCACCCGCCATCTGCCAGCACGAGTCTCGGCAGCACTGGGATCCACTGTAGTGACTGAGGATGATGACACCATCCGTGATGTACTGAGCGCCTACGGCCCGAAGGCCGTGTTCTAGAAGCTTTGCCATTTATTCTCCACCCAGCGTCACTATGCCCTTTAACAGATGAGAACACTGAGGTCTAGAGAGGCTCAGAAACAACAGGTTCTGGCTTGTCCGGCTCCAACGATCATTCCTCCCATTATGCTACGCGCTGAGGAGCCAGCCTCAGATCCAGGCAGACCTGGACCTGGCCTCCGCACTCAGGCCCGCCCCCGCTCTAGAAGAAAGCCAACCGGAGCCCACCCGCGCGGAGGCGCCAGGCGCCGGGGCTGAGCCCAGGAGCCCAGGAGAGAGACCTGTAATGGCCACGAGATGGCGCTGTGGTGAAGGAGACTCGGGGTCCTGCCTGACACTGTCTCCGAGGACCGAGGGCCGGGACCTTTGGGAGATTGGGCCCATCGTGTCACAGCTGCCTCGCTAAGGACCCGACCCAAAGGCGCGGAAAGGAGCTGTTGAGGACGCTCTTTGCCAGCCTCCAACAGAATCCCTCTCCCCCTCCTGCTCCTCGCTGGCCCCGGCTTGGGGCTGCACCAGGCAGGGAGAGCCTGACACCAGGCGGACTGGGACTCCGCAGCGACTTCGTGACAGCGCTCAGGAAAGCGACTTCTGCCCTCCCCTCCCTCCCTTCCTCCTTCCCCCTCAGCTACGACCCCGCCCAGCCAGTCAGTCCCAGCCCACTGCTCACACATGTTATAGTTTCAGCACACTCGCAATTTGAGGATCTTAAATATTGCAAAACTAAACATCAAAAATTATCTCTTTGCTGTAAGGCATGCTCCTACTTTAAAGCTCAGGCATCGAAGTTCCTTCTCTATATCAAACATGAGTCACAGAGTCAGAGTCCTTGCCTGCTGCCACTCCTCTTCCCAAAGTCCTTTTCTGTCACTTAAAATATATGCATATTCATATATACACACATATACATACATACACACACTCATGCACAGGTATGTTTCCTCTTCCAAAAGTCCTTTTCCATCACTTAATATATATACATACATACATGTATGTGTATGTGTGTGCACACAGGTATGTTTGTGCACACACTCTTGGTGAGGCAGAAGTTTGAGTTTGAATCTACCATTAAACATTGTGTGACTCCAACCAAGTTCTCTAACCTCCTTTAGCCTCATCTTTCTCGTTCATAAAAGGAGAATAATACTAGTACCCACCACATGGGTGTTTGGAAAAATTAAATACATATAAACCATTTAGAATAGGGTTGGACGCATAGTAAGCGCACAATAAATGTTACAATTATTATCCCATGTCCTCTGACGCTGGGTGCACCCGTCATTTGGCTTTTAATACAGGCAGCCTTTGATTTTTGACTTCCTGTGGGACGTCCCATGGCCACAGGGCTGTGCTGTACATCTCTACACTCAGAAGTACCCAGCTCAGGCCCTCACTGGATGCACAGTAATTAGAGTGGGACATAGTGATCACCATAAACCATCACCTCTGGCTACAATTCTGCCTCCAACTTGTCATCTCTCAGGTTCTTACACAGGCCTCCTAGTGCGACTGCAGAGCATCCCCTGCCCTTCTCTGAGGTGGGACAGGGGGTGCCCAGTTTTGAATGAGGGGAACTGTAGCTTTATACAGTCTACCCCCTTATCTCAGGGGGATACATTCCAAGATCCCAAGTGGATGCCTGAAACCGCCAATAGTACCGAACCCCATATATACTATGCTTTTTCCTATACGTACACACCTATGAGAAAGTTTAATTTATAAATTAGGCACAGTAAGAGATTAACAACAAGAACAAATAATAAAATAGAACAATTAGAACAATATACCGTAATAAAAGTTCTGCGAATGTGGTCTCTCAAAGTATCTTGTTGAACTGTTCACTCACCTTTTCACTTAAAAGAAGCACTTCGCGGCTTTTCTTCGGCCTTTTCAAATTGTCAGCATTACTATTCTTGCGCTATGGGGCTGTTTTTAAGTAAAACAAGGGTGGCTTGAACATAAGCACAGAGATACAGGCACAGTTACCTGATAACCAAGATGGCTACTAGGTGACTAGTGGGCGCATAGAGCGTGAAGACGCAGCGTCTGCAGCGCGGAGACGCTGAACAAAGGGAAGATTCGCGGCCCAGGCGGGTCGGATCAAAATCGCGAGAGTTCATTGTGCTGCTCAGAATAGCATACAATTTAAAACTTAGGAATTGTTTATTTCTGGAATTTTCCATTTAATATTTTCAAACCGTGGTTGACCACAGATAACTGAAACCTTGGAAAGTGAAACTGGATGAGGGAGGACAGCCGCATTCTCCTCTAGGCCAGGGAACCCCTTCTGCTCCCGGGGGTTGGGGGTCGTGGGGCGGGGGCCGAGGCGGGGTGGGCGTTGCAGTGTCAAAGTCGTTTTGTTTCCCCTCAGGACTGGAGAGAGTGTGTGCTCCTTCTAAAGGCCTGAGGGCAGAGGGGAAGGGCCTGGTTCCAGAACACTGGCCTCTAGAACCTTGGCCAGATTAAGACAGCGTGGAAGTCTGGTCTCTGCTCTGCTTGACCTCGCAGGTTAGCAAGTCAGTTTGTAGATGTCTGTGTCTGGAGTTCTTTAGGATTTGTGTTTATGCCTTCTCTGACGTCTCCACCTCTAAGAGGTCTTTCCTCACGATAACTCTATCTCGCACTAACCAGTGCCTGGCCAAAGGCTCTCCTGGCAGTGCACAATCGCTCCGTGTGTGTCAGCTGGTGGTCTGACAAATCGGCTCTGGGGCCTCAACCAAGCTGGATCTCAAGCAGACCTTTAAAGAAGCTGCAATCAACTCATTCAAGTCCATCCGAGGGCCCTGCCAAAACTGTTCACAGATCTCTCAGATGACAATAAAAAGCTAACCACATATGCAAATGAGGGTGTTCGAGGTGTGAGAGTGACTTGGGGTAGAAAGGGCTTCTGGGTCATCTAGGAAGGCTTCCTGGTTTGGGAGGTGGAGGGGCTGAAGCTGTCATTAGAACGGATGCAGTCTGGCAAAGTGAGAGGAGGGTGTGTTTTTGGGACACAACCCACCCTTTCCTGGTTCAGGTCCTCCCTGAGTCATTCCAGAGTTCCCCTGCCAGCCACTGGGAACGTTCCAGTGTACAGCATCTCTCAGGAAGCTGGCTGGGTTTCCTGGAAAACATTGCCCACAGAAAACAAATCCACCACCTCCGCCCCAAAAATCTTTCTTAGAAATCCTTAGTGGTCTGCAGCCAGGAATGAATGGGATGGAGGGTGAGGATTAAGCGATAACCAAATCTTGGGTTTGAGGCACCATGGTTTCTACCTGGTCAGGGCCCCTTGACAGCATCTACTCCCTGGATGAGAACACATTCAGACGGGAAATGTGAGCGAAGCCCAGGGAAAGGAGGTGTCCGAGGGGCTCTGGGACCGTCTGCTCTCTTGCTCAACCGACAGAGTAGCCAGCTGCTCTGTGAAGTCCTCGCCTTCCTGTTTCTTTCTCAGGATGTGGAGAAGGGATGTAAGCCGTGGGTCTCTGATTCATTTACTGTGAACTCATCAAGTTGGTTTTTGGCCAGAGTCCTTGAATGTCTCGGAAAGAGCTTTTGGTTTGATCCCATTTGTTTTTGTTTGGTTGGGGTTTTTGGTTTTTTGGGTTGTTTTTTTTTTTTTTTTTGGTCATGCTTTTCCTTTGAAATAGGAAGTCTGTTTTGCCAATACTAAAATGAAAAATTAAATTAAATGAAAAATGAAAAATTAGATTTGAGGTTGGACTAGAGCACAAAAAGAAATTAAGATTTTTATTTTTTGTGTTGTCCTATTTTAACTGTGTAATACAAAACAAGTATTAGCCAACATTTAATCTTGCAAGTCAAGTCATGTTATTACCCTCATTTTACAAATAAGAAAACCAAACCCAGAGAAGCTGAGTGAAATGCCCACGTCCACAGTAAGCTGTAGGCCTTATTATACCTGCACAGTGCTGAGAACCCACAATGCTTTGGGGGCTTCATGCATGTTTTAATTATTTTTAAACAAGAAGGAAAAAATAAATCTTAAGGTCTAAAGAAAATGTCTTAATATATAATATTAATATATTTGTCTTTATATGTACACAGGCATATCAGTTTTAATTTTTTTAGAAGTAGGTACCAGGCAGAATTAGAGTCAGCAGCTAGCAGGTGCCCAGTGCCTTAGTGCAGGCTGACCACTAGGGGCAAAGTGGCTCAGACATCACATTACCCTCTCATGGGGAGAGCCACGCCTACATCCTAACACAGAGCAACCTGTGTGCGACCAAGTGCGACAGGGTTTGGACCAGGTGGATTACAAGAGGCTTCACGAAGGAGCTGGGGTTTGAGGAGAGAGGTGGTTACACATAAAAGGAGAGAGATGGGAAAGCAGAGGCATTTTGAGGAATGGAGAATTCACTGGTCTGGGGGAAACTGAAGCAACTGATATAGAGGTTGTGATCATTGGCTGAAACTCAGTTCCAAACTCACTTTTGAATTTTTAAAATATTTTCATATCAAGAACCCACATTTAAATATTGAATTCCATCAGTAGGCCTAACAGTCTTACAATGATTATCTTCTATAATAGAAGAGAAATCAGGATTTTGTTTTTGTTCATAGTTCCTCTCCATCAGATATTAACTAATCGTCATTCTTTAGCAGTTAGTGCCTACCAGTATTAGCAAATGTCCAAAAGGTCAAAAGAAATCATCTCACTTCCTTACTTTTGCTTGAAAATGATGTAATAAGCTTTGCAGTATGGTTTCCATGGAGCGGACTAGTGGTTTACAAAGAGGGCTCTGCAGAACTCAGGGCTTTTAAGGGCACCTCAGGAGACAAGGGGGCAGGCGGGGACTGGGTCTTGAGGTTCTTTCCCCTGCTTTAACCTGAGATACACACACGCGCGCGCGCACACACACATACACACACACACACCCTCTTCTATGAAAGATTTCGTTTTTAAAAAGTGGTTCCTTTGAAAAAATATATTTGAAAATCATGGTTATAAAAACTTCCAGAAATGTAAATAAGAACTCCAGAACTAGTTTATTTATTTATTCTCTGACTATCCCAAGGACAGCCTAGAGGACTTACAAAAATATATGTGACACAGCGAGATTTTTTTTTTTTTTAAGGCAGAGAAGGAAATGGAATGGAGGAGAAATAGCGGTAGGAAAAGCCCGGGGTTGGCGGGGTGAGGTTCAGGCACCAGCGCCCATGCCGAGGGGCTGCCGGCGGGCTGGGAAGAACCGGCTGCGGCCAGCCGGCCTGATTCCCGGACGGATCACGGAGACACAACCATTCTCTACCTGTGGAAGGAAGAGACAACATCTGGGACAGGGCCTCGAGCTCCCCATGGACGCTCACAGAAAATTAGTGAGAGTCCTTCAGGGGCTGCTTGACCTTGCGCAGGCATGTCTTCCTCCCTCCTGGCCACCGTCCTTACCTCCCCTTCCCTAAAGGCCCACAGAGCCGGGTGAGAGGAAGGCTCTTCCTGGCCACCTGGCTGTTCTCGGTCCTCTGGCCACAACCTGCCCACACATTATCCTATCCTGCCAGTCACACCCTCAGAAATTATCAGAGAATGACAAAACCCAGAATTCCACACCGAAGAATCTCTGCTAAATAAGAGTAGAGAACATTTACTTCATGATTCCTCTGTGCCAGACCCTGTTCTAAGCGCTTCATAGGTGTTAACTCCTGTGATTCTCACAACCCTGTGAGGTGGGTACTATTATTATCCCCAGGCGACAGATCAAGAAACGGAGGCACGGAAAGGTTGAATAACTTGCTCGAGGTCAATACAACTGTTGACAGTGCGGAGATTTGAACCCAGCCTGGCTCTGTGCTCTTAACTACCCACCACGCAGCCTTCTGGTCGGCCAACATGTTATAACCAGCTGGCTGGGGATGCAAAGTTATTGATGCCATCCCTGAGGCTGAAGTCCCAAATTTTCCCTTCAAGTGGACCCTACAGCCTCATTCTGGTCCGTCCCGTTTGGCGGCTGCAGGCGGCACCTTGTGCTTCTTCTAACCACTCATTAGTGCTGTAGATCCCAAAGCAAACCCAAGGTGTGAGGGCATGAGGGAGATCAGGGCAGGCCTCCCTTGCAGTGGAAAATTCAGGAGCAAGGATGTGCAAGGCAGCATCTTGGCTGGTCCATGGGGTGTGCTTATTGACGGTAGTAATTATTGTGACAAATGCCATTTAGAACCTGATGCTGTTCTAGCGGGAATGGAGACCTAGTAAGTTAAGTAGCTCCCTAGAGGACATAGCTTATTCTGCTCAGCTTTCCCCAGGCCACAGCACTTCTGATCGCCACATGGTCCCCACCGGTGTGCTCGTGTGCCCCCTCAACCCATGTGCACAGAAGTTCCTCCCTGAGCATTCTCAGGGTCTTTCTGTGCTTCAGAAGTTCCTCAAAAGCCAGGGCTGTTGTGTTCACTAGTTCTCTTTATGCCCTCCCCCCCCCAATGCCAAGGGCCCCACATGAAGTTCTTCATATGGTGGGCCCTAGTGAGATGCCCCAACTTCCTGGCGAGGCCAGCATTAGCAGGAGAAATGCAGAAAGGGGGAAGCAGCCAGAAATCGAGTTCCCTGAACTTCATCACTCCAAACAACCTCTCATCTAAATACCCCAGAAAAATACCTACCCATGAGTGTCCAAGGCCCAGCCTCGGGCGTCATGCAAATCGTCATGCAAATGAGGTGGCAGCTGTCCGGCTGGTTCCAGAGCCATTTGTGTCCACTTATACCAGGACGGAGCCCAAACCATCCCTGCCGTGGTGACTCAGAGAGAACTGTGCAGCAATTCACTGGGCAGCCTCTAAAAGCAGCCTTTTAACTTCCCTGCGGACCCTCCTGCACCTGCCTCCCCACCCAGCCAAGGCTGGAAGAGGCAATAACAGACTAGCTGTCACCAGCTGTCATTGCAGGACAACAACAACAAAAAGTTCGCTCAGCTTTGCTCGGAAAAACACAGTCACCCAACCCTGAGTAGCCCGTAGGCTGAAGGGCCACGACAAGGAAACTGGTGCCCGGCTTAGGTCTTGGGAAAACGTCATTAATCTGGGCAATATGCGCACTGCGGCAACATGGTGGGACCAAAGTTTACTTCCGTATGGTCTATGAGGAAACCAATTTCTAAGCAAACGAATTTAATTATTTGTTCATTTATTCAATGCATACATGAGAAGGTACTAAATGAGGGCTAGAAAAAAAAAACTAAAAATGGCCCTTGCTGTGAAGAAAAAAAATGGTCAAAATAATCAGTCATAGCACCCTAATGTATGGGAGGGAAGTGGGCATTTTCCAGCTGTTGTGAAGCCCTCATGCTTCGCAGGAAAGCCGACCTGTGAACTTCAAATCCTGCTTCCTTCACGTGACTTGGAATAGATTTATAGGCCTCTCCTTAGAGTTTTTTGTAATCTTCTCCCAAGGATATGGTTATTGATTTTAGAGAGAGGAGAAGGGGGGCGAGAAATATTGATGTGTGAGAGAAACGTTGATTGGTCGCCTCCCGAACCTGCCCCAACCAGGGATCAAACTCTCAACCTCTTGGTATATGGGACGACAATGCTCCCACCAACTGAGCTGCCTGGCCAGGGCTACAGCGTTCTCCTTTTTAACCTTCTGTCACTCTGCGCAACGACAATACTTGAAAAGAAAGAAAAACCCTTGCACTTTACAATATCTAATTTATTTTTAAAAATTCAGACTGCCCTCTCCTCCTCAATTTTTCTGAACCAAAGAAATGATGCCGAAGAATGAATTTTTTAAAATCACTTCATCATCAGAACGTACTAAGTCCTTGCCGCTCACAGTCTGGCCCACGGACCAACAGCACTGGCATCACCCGGCAGCTTGTGAGAAGCGTGGACTCCGGCCCAATCTCCTGGGTCAGGATCTGCAAACCCCCCAGGTGCTTCCAGTGCTCACGAGAGTCTGAGAAGCGCCACGCTGGACATTTTCTCAATGAGCAGGGACTATCCTTTCAGGGTTTTGCTTTGCTCCCAGTGGTAGGACATCCTCTCTGAACATGTGCCTTGTTCTGGGGGCAGCCAGCCCTGGGCCTTATTGAGGGTGGAGGGAGCAGGGAAATACAACCTGTGTCCTGCAAGAACAGATCACAGAGGGGAGTGTGCAGGTCATGAACTTGGCAGCTGGCCTCCACGTCAAGAGGAGCAATGAGAGAGAAGAGGCCTAGAAAGCAGGCTCCTCCAGGGCCCAGTGGGTGGCAGAGCAAGGGTTTGGACCCTGCAAGGGAGAGCACTTGTCTTGATGCAGGTGGAAGGGAGGGAAGAGAGAAAGGAAGGATCAGCACAGTGGTCCAAGGAGTCCTATTTCAGCCCAGCCCACAGGCGGCTGAGGAAGGTCAAAGGCAAGAAAACAGGCTGAGAGCTGAACCCAGGCCCAGTTCAGAGGACCTGACCTGCCTGCTCCTGACTTGAGCTGAGGTTCTGGGAGATACAGGCCGTGTCCATGGACAAGGAGGTAGGAGCGCGCCTGCAGAGCGCCCAGCTGATAGAGGGAGGGAGACGAGGGGGAGCGGCGCTGGCCCTGGTTTAAGAAAAGCCACATCAACTGCTGCGCAGGAAAATGCACGTCGCTCTCTCTGGACAAAGCCTGAGCCACAGGATGAGCACAGGCAGCAGCCACACCACTCACTCCCTAAGGCAGGAAATACTGCAATCAGCTTTTCTCTCCTCCGGAGCATTCCCCAGGGGGAAGCCACACACCAGCCTGCTGTGTCCCCCACGCTGCAGGGACAGTTACTGAGCCCTTCGAGTTACCTGCTGAATTCCTCTGCCTTGACTCAAATCGGGGGTGGAGGAAGCCCTCACAAATCCCTTCGCCACCTCTTCTCTCTCCACTCTTTTATATCCTCAGCGTAGCTGAGTGGTTTCAGTAGCTATGTCATCAGCTTTCTGCTCATTTTGTGTTAAATTTTGCATACAGTCTAGCACTTTCTTTGGAATGCAGCATATCCTATAACTTGGTAGCTTAGTCATAACCCCAACATTACATCTTGTGGTATGTGTAGTAGAAAAAAAGACTGGGAAAACCCCAAGTGTTTATCAACATTGATTCAGTAAATTACAGAACATTCATTCATGGAATGTTGTGCAGTGGTTAAAAAGAACAAGGTCTGTCTCAGTGTGTGGTCTTGAGCTGGTATCCAAGATGTATTATGTGGAAAAGCAAGCACCTAGTGTTGTCTTACTGTGTCTAAAAAGAGAGGGAATGATGTTCACATATATGTCTTTTGCGTGCATGCAATATTTCTGGACTTACAGACTAGAAACTGGGTTGTCCACTGCTTTTAAGTGAGGCACCTTGAAGGTGAGCGTTGGGGGAAAAGACTTAGTTTTCACTATGTACTATTTGATATTTCTGATATTTCTTACTATGAGTATATATTACATTTTAAATTTCCAAAGCATTATGGAGCCATTTACAATAGTGATTATGAAAATTAATGTAGCAACAAGGATAATTTCATAATGTAATGTTAAATGATAAAAGCAAGATGCAAGTCATTCTGTACATTCTGATTTCAATCATGCAAAGATAAACAGATAAAAGGAGACTTGATGGAAATGAACGAAATTGCAGAATAGCTTTGTGGCAGGGCTGGGATTTTCCGTACTTCCAAACTTAACTTCACTGAGGTATAGTTTATATACTAAATACATCCATTTTACGTGTACATTTGGATGAATTTGGACAAACTTATACACCTATATAGCCATCACCACAATCAAGTTACAGAACATTTCTTTTACCCCCCAAGTTTCCCTGAACGCATCCCATTCAGTCCTGACCTGCCATCAATAGCGTGTTTTCTGTCATTATAAGTTAGATTTGGCTTTCCCAGAATTTCATATAAATTGAATCGTGCAGTATGTCTTCTTTTTGTGTCCTTGCCTTTTTGCTCAGCGTACTATTTGTGTCCGTCCTCTCCTCCTTCTTTAGTAAATCTTGAGTGAGGTGCCCAGCTAAAAGATTATGCCTCCCAGCCTTCCTTGCAACGAACTGTGGCCATATAATAAAACAATGGCCAAAAACATATAATTAGAAGGTTCATGTCAGGCTTCTGAAAAGGCTCTGTTAAAGGGAGCAGAGGCACCCTTGTTCCTCTCTTCACCTTTCTCCTGCTGATGGCCTGGAACAAAGAGCTGATGGAAGGTGCTCCAGCAGCCATCATGGAATGCGAAGTGACCTTAAGGGTCAGCAGAAAAAGGAAATAAGCCGGGGGCTTCTGATGACACAATGGAGAGGCCATAGCTGCTTGACTCCCTCCCCTGCAGACTGCTTCTACGTGAAAAAACACAAATGTTTTGGGTTTTCCTGTTATCTGTAGTTGAAACTAATTCTACATATGCCTTTTGGCACTATTTGATTTTTTTAAAATTGTGCATATGTTCGATTAAAATTAAATTTTAATTTTAAAAATAAACCTTTATACCAAAATCTGACAAAAACATTCAAGAAAAACATTACAGACCAATATCTCTCATGAGCATAGATACAAAAATGCTTGACAAAATTTTAGCAAATTGAAACCAGCGATATGCAAAAAGAATAATGTACCGTGACCAAATGGGGTTCATCTCAGAAATGAAAGGTTGATTCGATATTCAAAAATCAATCAATGTAATTGACCACATTAACAAAAGGAAGGGTTAAAAATCAAATAATGGGCTTAATAGATGCAGGAAAAGCATTTGAAAAAATTTTAAATTCTCTCATGATAAAAAATCTCAGTGAATTAAAAATAGAAGTGAACTTCTTCAACTTAATAAAATGAAATTCTAAAACAAAAAAAAACTACAGCTAACAACACATTTAATGGTAAGAAGAAAAAAAAAAGCTTCCCTCTAAGATAGGAACAAACAATAAAATGATGACTGCTCTTAATACATCCATTAAATATTATGCTAAAGCCCTTAGCCAGTATGTAAAGCAAGAGAAAGAAATAAAAGGCACAAAATTTGAAAGGGAAAAAAGTAAAACCTTCTTTATTTACAAACAATGGGATTGTCTACATAGAAAATCCCAAGAAATTAAAAATAAACTCCACCTGTCTAGAACTGATAAATACATTTAGCAAAGTTAAAGGATATAAAGTTAATATAAAATATTACAATATACCAGCAACAAATAATAGGTAAATTATAATCTTATAAATCCTATTTACAATAATATCAGAAAGCATAAGGTACTGAGGAATAAATTTAATGAATGATGTGAGAGGCCTCTACACTGAATATTATAAAACACTGAATATATGTAAAACATTATTAGCTGAGAGAAATTAAATAATATTTGCTCTGGCTAGTGTGGCTCAGTGGATTGAGTGCTGACCTGTGAACCAAAAGGTCTCAGGTTTGGTTCCCAGTCAGGGCACATGCCTGGGTTGAAGACCAGGTCCCCAATAGGGGGCGTGCAAGAGGCAACCACACATTAATGTTTCTCTCCCTCTCCTTCTCTCTTCCTTCCCATCTCTCTAAAAATAAATCTTTTTTAAAAAATAGTAATATTTAATCAATTCTCTCAAAATTAATCTGTAGATTCAATGCAAGTTTTTAAAAAGTAGCTGTGGGTTTTAGACTGGAATAAGGCAATTCTAAAGTTGTATGGAATTTTAAAAGTAATACAATGAGCCTAAAATAGAATAAAATAAGACCAATGCTGGAACAGAGACATATACAAGGCTCTACAACAGCACCGAAGAAGGAGGAGCTCTCACTAGGTAACTCAGGAGAGATTTCTCCAAGGAGATGTTATTTGAACTGGGAGTTGAAAAATGATTAAATACTTACCAGGCAGAGACACTCACAAAGGGCATTGATTTACTTAGGTTTTGCTGATTGTAAGGAACTAAAACTCATCGCATTTAGTCAAAGGAAGGGGTTGCATATGGAAATGTCCAGGAGATAAAGTCCCATGGAAATCCTTGGAGAGACCTCACAAATCCTGGGCTGGCTGGGGAGTTCTGGACCTAAGCTGCTCACCGGGCCCCAGCCGCCCAGCCCTAACATCGTCTCCCGTCTGCGTCCAGCCTCTTACCTCCCACCGTCTGCTCTATTCTCTCTACACATTCAGAGGTGAAGCTGGAAGTCTTGGTTAGAACCAGGTGGTGAGAAACCTTGTTTGGCCAGGCAGTTTGGCTTTTATTATTGTAGCCACTGAAGCTTTTTAAGCAAGAAAAAGAAACGATCAGTTTTGCCTTTGAAGCAGAGAATTCTGAGGGTGTGTGGAGAGGCTAGAGGCAGGCAGATCGGGGAGTAAGGTATTCCAAGTAGGAGATAAGGAAGGTCAAAACCAGGGAATATAGGAACTGGTTGGAAGCAAAACACATCCTACGCTGGTGAAAATTTTTTATATCCTCTTAGGGAATAGGGGGAAGAAGAATTAAAGCATATGCATTTTGAAAAGAAAAAAGAAAAAAAAAACCCTCCCCAGTTGATCCTGGTTGAGAACTACTGGTCCAAATAAAGTGATGCCAATGGAAATAAAAACATGAGAACAGACAGAAGACAGGGATGGATTTGGGGACCAGCTGGACTCAGTGGCAGAAGAGCTTCAGGTACCCTGCAATTCCTAGCTTGGGAAATGGTTGGATGATGGCTTCATTTCCAGGATTTGTAAAATAAAGAGCAGAGCAGGCTTATATATGGGAGTTGGACTGAGTGGGGTTGAGAGAAGAATGATGTCCACACACCGCCAAGGAGCTCAGGAATCCAGTCCCACTGAGCGCGCACCAGCAGGCAGAGAGCTAGAAACGGACGGGCTCCAGCCAGCCCTTTAGCTTTTGCTTCCATGGGGCAGAACTTGCTGGTGAGAACGGTATTCTCTGGGCACTAATTAGTGGGACAGATGCTGTGTCTTAGGGATCTGAGCAAGTATAAAGCAATTTTCTTCATGGCTTTTTTTTTTGTTGGTGATGTTATTCAACATGGATTCTGTTTTAGCGCCTAGCGAATTGGCCCTTAGTTTAGAATTCTGGAACGGACTTGACCAGCATATCAATCAGCTGCCCGGATTCCACTCTGATGGGGAGAATTTACAGGGACATGGACAGTATTAAATGAACCAACAGAGGTTGTTGAGGTACTCAAGGGACATCAACAGTGGGGTGCTGTTACCATCTAGGCCTGAAGGGGCAGAGGGAGAGTGTGGTACTACTGGGGCCCAAGGGACATGAGCTGGGGTGCAGGGGCCTCAATACTCACTGAGGAATGTAGCCACTACCAGATCTAAGGCTGCAAATCAGGGAGGGACAGGCAAGAAACCCTGGGCTGACCTCTGCCCCCTTTCGCACTCCAGTCTCCTCTGGTGGCTCCCTTTTGCTGATGTCACGTGGAAGCCAGCCATCAGGGAGCACAGAATGGAGGACGCAGGGGTCAGCCTCGCGACACGGCGCGAGGCAGAGAATGGATCAGGTGTGTGGGTTTAGGGAGCAAGTGAGACACAGCAGCACAACCACACCCTCAAACACAGCCTGTGTGAGGCGGTGACACGGGTCACTGTGGAATGGCAGAAAGGCCAACAGCAGGGAGTCAGGACACCTGGATGCCTGACAGGCCTGGCCCTGCCGCACATAGCACACCGACCATCCTGAGGGCATGTCCTTGGCACTTGGGGCCTTGATGAGGTCAGCTGTAGAGTGAGTGGGTTGGATGAAGTAAGACTTCGGCATAAGATCTCTTGCCTCTTGCCCTCCCACTGGGCACCGTGCCCAACAAAGTGTAACCTGGGGAGTCCTGGCCTG
Organism: Pteronotus mesoamericanus; assembly: GCF_021234165.1. Taxonomy (NCBI): domain Eukaryota; kingdom Metazoa; phylum Chordata; class Mammalia; order Chiroptera; family Mormoopidae; genus Pteronotus; species Pteronotus mesoamericanus. The sequence continues at coordinate 313,049 of NW_026555302.1, forward strand.
GCCAGGATCTGGGAGTAGACCAGGAGCGCCTCTTCCAGTGAACCCCGGGACACGCAGAGTCAACCAGGGACTTTCTTAAATGCATTTTTCACTGCAATGAGTTACATTCAAAAGGAAAGGAGAGCAGATTCATTTCCAGAAAGCAGCAGCTTCAGAGACCTGAGCTGCTGCAACTCTAAGTCCGGGTGCCCCCTGCTCAGTTCCTGATAACTGAAGACGAAACTTGAACAGCAAAAGGGAAGTCTCCTGTCTCCTACAGGGTATCAAATCCTGTTTCTAAACAGTTTCAGTTCTTAAAGACACAGGATTCCATATTTTCTCATCCAATGAGCTAGAAGGCGAAGAACCTTCAGTGACCACCAACCACATTTGCACGGACCTGGGGTGAAATAGAAGTGAACCACAAGGCCTTTCTGAAATCCAGGTTTGAAGGCCTGGATATTTCTGAAATGCATCATCCTCCTCCTTATTAACATAAAGAACTGGTCTGGGTCAGTGCACAGATTTGCTCAGTCTGATCTGGGCACAAGAGTGCCTCTCATGCTTTTACTTTTCTGCTTTCTGCAGGGGTCAGATGACTCAGAGATGTGCGCATCGTTATTTTCTATTGGAGGCGGGAAAACGTGTGTGTGCAGGCCGGCTTCAGGGTCACCCCAGGGTGGCCTCAGGGGTATGCCCGCTCCTTTGTCGTGCCCGTGAAGCACCCTAGGTCCCCAGAGAACAACCTCAAGGCAAGATGTGTGAGGATCTCACTGCCTTCAAGGCATTTATTTGCCAATACAGGTTCAGTTATACGTTATCAGCCTTGTGGGCTCCGTAGTGTATTAAAAAGGATAAAAGAGGGAACAATGAAGAAAATCTGAAAAAGGAAAGGTGGAACAGGTACTAGTAAGGGTTGCCAAGCACGTGAAAGCACACAATGCAGAGAAAAGGGTGGTGTGTCCAACGAAAAAGAAGAGAAGAAGACGTTTTCACAAAGATTCCATTTAGGCCCAGGAAGTTTTCTCACTGAAGTCAGAACAGGTGGATACAAGGTGCTTAGAATCTTTCCCGCCAGGACCCATTGGTGTATTTATTTATTTAAATGAGCCATAACAATTGAATGGGATGTAGACTGTGATTCATGCACAGAGTAACAGCACCTAAACAAACACATCAAGGATCACAGGAGGCTGCTGGAGAAAGTAACGGTCGGCCTGTGATGCACAGGATGCTTAGGAGATGGCGGGAAAGCGAGGGGGAGGAACGGCAGGTATGAGGAACTAACTCAGAATAACACAGCCCAAGACAGCAGAGCAGGAAAAATGGCCCCAGGGACTCTGCTCCTTGGAGGTGACACTCAGTGACATTACCTGGCTTTCCTGTGTCCCCGTGCGGTGAACATCTGTCAACAACACTGGGATCATTTAACTCTGTTTAAAATAAATTCCAAAAATGGCTATATCATAGCTGTTATTCAGATATGAAGTGAACATCTGTAAAAAATTCACTTACCGAAAGTTTAGTAAGATCATAAAGTTTAAAAAGATGATGAGTAGGGGGACGGAGTGGTTAGGATCGTTTAAAACAGCATTCAAAGAACAGGCGTATTTATAGATTTGGAATGTTGACATGATTGTGCAAATGGAGCAAATTGGTTTTTCCAGGGAGAGGGAGGATGGAGAGTAAACTGACCTTCTGGAGACAGGACATAAATTTTGTGTCTATAGCTACCAATTATTCTGCATTGATAGCAAGTAGCTGCAATTCACAGAGTTGTAAAATGGCTCAAAGACACGGAAAGACTGTAATTGCAATACCTGAGGGGTGTCTTCTGGACAAGTCCTTTTCCCTTGAACTTTTTCCCTACAAGATCCACCTATTCAATTTCATTTTTTTTTCCCCTCTGGACCAGGCCACTGGGGATTTGCATATGAACTCGTCAGTGAACACATGATAAGTTAAATAATCCTAAGCAAATATTAAAGACAAGTAGTAAACATTGTAGGACAAATAGAAATATAAAAACTGTATTTATAGTGTTTAAATAAAGTTGAAGACAATGACTGAAGAGATGTGTTTTCTGGTCCAATCCTCCTCCTTATCGTCATCAACATATTGTCACTTTCAACTCTATTATTTCAGGGCCTTTATGAAGCAACTTCATTGCTGATTTATGGGAATCCCTAATTTGCAACAGGCGAACTGACCCAGATGAAGAATTACAGGAAGAAAGGAAGTAGGCTAGGTCCATGCTCTTAAATGGGGAAACCACAATGAGGAATTTAAATTACAAATAGGGTAATATTAAGTGATTTTTGAGGGGGCGGTATAGGGATGAGGGACTTAGATGAAGACTAGGGAAGGAGTAGCCATTCATTCCATCAATCATTCAAACACTTTTAGTGTTAGTCATGGGTGGTAGGCATCGTGGTTAACAACCAGAGATACATGGATAAGTGAAAGAGCATCCCTGTCCTGTAATTGTTTGGAATTGATGTAGGAGTTTTCCCTGATCTGACCAGATGGAAAACATCACATTTCTTTTGCTCAAATTGAGACAGGTCTAGAGGTGAGATTTCGGAAGTCATATGATAGGGCGGCTCTTTAAGGTGTGTTGCTGGTTCCGTTCACTGCCACACACACAATGGGAACATAACTACTAATTGTTTGAACAATAACTGATTAGTAAATTGGTAATAATAGCAAATTATTAATAAATAATTGTATTACTTTAAATATGTATTTATTATTTAGTTTTATAAATAAGTGTATAGGTTTCTTGCCAGAATAATTAATTAAAATAAATTGTTAATTACCAATAAGTTTAGTAATAATTAACTAGTACTTAGCAGATTCCCTGCCACAGTTCAAGAACTGCTACAAGGTACTTCCACTGGTTCTTTCTGGTCTTGAAACTTTGGATGCTGCCCACCACTCTCTCACTTTCTCAATCTCAAAAAGAACTGCCCAGTGAATTGAGCCTTCTGTGGGTTTATGACATTTTGGAAGGTGCTTTTTTTGGCCTGGCCTCCGATCAAGAGGAGAGACTGGGAGAAGCTCAGTGAGGCTGGGATGTTCGGAAAGCAGCCTTGCTCCCCACGCCCCAGGGCACGTGCGCCAAGCCTGAACCACCCGCCCGGACTGGGAGTGGAAGCTGACGCCTTGCACACAGTGGCTGCGAACTTAAACTAGTTCAAGAAGAGCCTTGATTAATGGATGAACAGATAAAGCAGTGGGTTATTAAGGGAAATCAGGGAAGTTCCAAGTGCACCTTTGGCCTTTAAGGATGCTGTCTTAAAATGCAAACCCTGGACTCTCCCTCCCTTTCCCTCAGTATCGTGGCTGGAATTCTGGGCTAGTGGCCTTTCATCTGATCTGTGATGACATTTCTGATCTTCTATAGAATACCGCACCAGAAAAGGTCATGCTCGAACACCCCAAAGAGTAGGTGAACTGTCTCCAGGGGCAGTCTGCCTTGAACACATCCCCAGATTTAGGGTGCAAGCTCTTCCAGCATGCCCTGCCGGGCACACCAGCATCTGCGAAGTACAGACTTTCGATGTGGCTCATGCTCATGGTGACGATGTCCACAGCGACAATGTAACCACATTGATCCCCTTTGTCCCAAATGGATGGGGATGGGAACGATTTCACCAAGGTGGTCAATTTCCCAATGAGCAATCCAGGAACGTTCCCTTGACTCCAAGCACAGAGCAGTTTCCAGAGGATCTGGCCTTGGTTAGCTCCACTCTCACCCCAAGGTTTGCTGCGTTATGGGGGCAGGGGCTTTCCATAGCACACCCTCCTGGGCATTCAGCATCACTGCCGCAGGATCAGGGATGGTTTAGGTTCAGAGCTCAAGGACCCCCATCGCCTTCTTCCCTTCCTCCTTCTCTCTTCCTTCTTCCTTTCCTTTCTCTTTCCCTTCTGCTCTCTCTCCTTCCTCCTCTCCATTCTTCTTTCTTTCTGCTCCCTGGCTGTCTGTTAGGAGCATTCTTGCTGTGGCATGGATGACTCTGCCAGGTCTTCCAGGGTGGCATGGGAGGGAAGACACGTCAGTGACATTCGGGGCCGCCACTTTCCTTCTAGCTCCTTCTAAGGCAGAGCCTTCAGCCCTGGTAAGTCCACGGGACTGTGGAAACCCTAGCACTGACGGGGAAGGAGAGAGGGGCTTTTGGGTTTCTCGCTTTCCTGTTCATTAGAGTCGTCATTCTCAGCCAAGGTTTGGGGTAAAAACTGGGGCCTGATTCAGCGATGGAAATCCCAGGCTTCAAGGCTGGGCTGCTGCAAGGCAAGGGCAGGATTGCGGACAGGAAGTGGTGTGGCTGCGTGGGTGTGAAGAAGGCTGGCTTCCTTTCTCGCTAACACTTTCTCAGCCTCCCTCCCTTTCCCAGCCCAGCGATCAGCCAGTGCAGACACCTGCACAGGCACAGGGCCTGGCACCCAGCAGCAGTATGAGCAGGACTGAGCAAATCCAGTCCTACCAACTTATCTGCTTCCCTTGTCCCTCCTGGAATAATCCAATAGTTTCTCAGATTTATACAGAACTTCTACTTTGTCCTAGTAGGGGTTGGGGAGTTCAGACAGGCTCTGATGTTAATGGGAGCTTGACTAGAATATTCTTTGCAGCCGAGTTCTGTTCTGAAAACTCTGGTCGTACCTCCAGTTATCTTGGAGGGGTCGGGCCCCAGCACCATGACTCACACCCTGGGCTACCCTCGTTTTGGTTCCCTGACTCCAAATTCACTGTTTTGATATCAAAATTGAAGGCCTAAAGGTCACTAACTGTGAGCTCAACCTCATTGCATACACAGCTTAGGGAGGCAACCTCCGTCCCCGCTGTCCTGCCCACCCCCCCCCGCCCCGCCCCGCCACGGTGTTCACCAGCAAATTCAAATGAAGTTCTTGATAGCAGATCGGGCCGTTTGCACATTGGAGCCAAGTGGCTGGACCTGGGGGACATTAAGGAGACACAACTGAAGGACTCAGAAGAATCATGCATGATGTGAAAAGGTTTCTGACCAGGTGGACGATGGAGCCCTTTATAAAAGAGGCGAAAACAGGTGAGACGCGTTTAAGGAAAGACGAGGGGGTCATGAGTAGTTTTGAACGTGTGGACGGGGACACACTTGTGAGATGTCCTCTCAGACACATGTGACGGGAAGCTGCACACACAGGTCTGCCCACAGGAGAGAGCTGGGTTCTGGGTACAGGTGGGGAGTTATCAGTAGAGGGAGAGATGGTGACTGTATTTCTTTATACAGAGAAGCAGGAAGACAGAGAGAGAGGAAGAAACACAGAAGCCAGTATACTAGGCTGTTGGGAAGTAAAGGAAGAAAAGGCAGAGATATTCCCGTTAGACCTGGCAACCAGAGCTTGCTGGGGACATCCGAGGGGACAGTGTCAGTGAGGTGGCGGGAGCAAAGGCTAGATCGCCTATGGCAGAGACTAACGGTCACAAACTCCAGTTCCTCCACCCTGACATGAAGCTAAATTTCATTTCCCGACCTCTCTTGCAGCTGGGAGTGAGGCCTGGCCTGTGGACTGTGGCCAGAAAGCACTTCACTCTCATGTCCAAGACGTGGCCTCTCCCCATGTCCCTGCACGGGCTCGTCCTCCTGAGTCTCCCAGTCCAGCACCACTCCAATGCCTCGGGGTTACAGAGCAACTAAATGGAAGGAATTGGAATTGGTCCCTGAATTATTATGTGCAGCCCCGGGGCTCCAGCCAGTGGGGCCAGCAGGCACAGAGGCCCCGGGGTCAGCAGTGGAGCGGGTGAGCAGCCAGCAGGCAGCAGTGGCAGCAGGACTCAGAGCGGATCAGCAGTCGGGACAGCCAGAGGGGTCCGCAAGCTGGGGTGGCAGAAGTCCCTGTCGCCTTTGCTCCACAGCCTCCCAAAGCTGCCTTCCCATCTAGCGTGGATGTGGCTGTGGGGCAGATGACCCGGACGGGGAAGTAAGACCTAGGAGCCGCAAAACAACCTGAGGAGACAGGAGACACCTGGACAGGAAGAGAAAATGTACCAAGTCTCTAAATTCCAAGAACCTGGCAAAAGGAGAGACAACAACCATCTTTATTATCCAAATTCTAGAGAAAATGATTCTGCATCACAGCGGAACCTACTAGCTGCCACAGTGGGGGTGAAGTAGTCGTGCGGGGCGTCTCCCGACCTGGATCCACTCAGGGCTCTGAGAGTCAGGGGCCCGTGGGATGTGGCCCAGAGCCCTGAGGAGGAGGCCTGGCTGTGGGGGAGATGACCAGGACGGGGAAGCAAGACCCATGAGCCGCAAACCACTTGAGGAGATAGAAGATGACCTCTTCAGGAAGAGGAAACGCTGGAGGAGGCCTGGCCACAGGTCCCCTGTACACAGATGGGGAGGGAACCCTCCTCCCAGGTGTGAAAAAGATCAAGGCTCCTCCCTGGGCTTCACCGGGGCAGGCAGCTGGCCACGGGGTCCGGCCGCAGCACCGGCACCAAGTTCATGGGGCACAGCAGCAGCGGGCACATCTTCTCATGCTCCTTCAGCGCCTCGCTCAGGTGCTTCAGCTCCTCCGTCAGCTTCCCGATCTCTCTCCGCAGCACTGTGTTTTCTTGCTCCAGGCACTCATATTCCTGGGCCAGACAGAGAATGGGCAGCGTCTGAAAACGCATTCTGCTCCCCGTCACCCTGGCAGATCTAACCTGCACTGCGGTGCTCACCTCCTTCCCGTGGAAGCTTTCTCACTAACCGTGTCCCCCTCCACCACTCATGACCGTCTGTTCATTTGCTTAAGGTTGCTCTCCTCCTGCCAGGACGAAAGGTTCATGGCGGCAGGGCTTTGCTTGTTGAAAAAACTTCATGGGGGCCCTGAATGGTGTAGTGCAGTGGGTTGAGTGTTTGTCCTGCAAACCTGAAGGTTGCTGGTTCGATTCGCGGTTAGAGCATGGGCCTGGGTTGGGGGTCAGGTGCTCGGTTGGGAGAGGGAGAGATGGTGCTGTGGCCCATCAATCTTTCTCCCTCCCTTCCCCTCTCTCTAAAAGTAAAGTTTAAAAAAAAAAAACTTTATGAGGTATAATTTACATAAAATAAAATATACTATTTTTAAGTGTATAATTCAGTGAGTTTTAATAAATGCAAATAACTATATTGATAAAGACAGAATGTTTCCATCACCCTGAAAAGTCCCCTGGTGCCCCTTTGCAGGCTTCCCTTCCTGCAGCTGCTGACCTGCTTTCTAAAGGTCCCTGTTGGGGCCACCGCTACAGCCCCAGCACCCTGAACAGTGCTACAAACATATAACAAATGTTTGTTGAGTGCCGAGTAAATGAATGAAAATACCCCTTGCTTTGGCTTCGCTCCAATACTCTTGTGGTAAATTTCCTCTACGTCAGAGTTTATGGAGGCGTAGAACTTCAAAGGATCATAGAGACTCCTTGGCCCTACCCACACGATGCAGACACTGTCCCTGAGCAGTTCTAGCTCAGACATCCAACTGGTGTCGCGCACTCTCTCCTTCAAAGACAGTTCCTGCCATTTCTGAGCAGCCGTATGACAAAGCTCCTCTTTGCACTGATCCAAAAATGCTCTCCCCTTCAAACCCACCTTTTGGGCTTGGTTCCACCTTATGGAACCACATAGAGTAAATTCAATACTTTTTCAACATCACAGTTCTGGAAATGTTAGGAGACAGCCCCATACCACTTCCCTTTAGGTATTCTCTGGGCTCAACTGTCTCAGGTCCTCTGGGTTCCTTGGGTTTTAGGACTCCTGGTCCTTTGGTCCCTTTGGTCATCATTGAACACATGCTCCAATTGGTCAGGAGCTCTGAGAGAATATCCTTCCCAAAATGCAGGGCATGACTCCCTGGATAGCCCGCCTGCCTGTGCAGAGGGCGGACTGCAGGGGAGGAGGTGATCTGCTCTGGGCTGGACGCGAGTCTACAGCCACCTCACCCTCGGGATGCTGGGCATGCGGAGAAGCGCAAGCCTTGTCTGCACCTGCGGCTCCTCTGCCTATATTTTAAGAACACTTGATGTTCCGGAGTATAAGGATGGGCTTCACTCCTGCCTCTACTGAATTTCACCCTGTTCCCTTGAGCACCTTCCAGCCTAGCAAATCTTTTAGAATCTTGATTGTGTCAGCTCACAGAGTAGCGATACCACAAGCTATAAGCTGTCCACAGATTTGATAAGCAGGTCAAGCAGGTCCTCCTTTCTTTCCTTCAAGTCATTAATAAGTCCCAAATACTCAGCCAATGGCAGAGGCCCTAGAGCATGTCAACGGAGACCCTCCTAAGGTGTATTTAAATCTTACTTAAATCTTATTTAAATCTTGCTGGCATGTTGTTTTCAGTCTTCTCTAGGTTGATTCACACTATCGGGCTGTATTGTACCACGCATGCCATGCTTCCTGAGCAGGAGACCCAACCTTATTATCCATCACAGCATTTCTCTTACTAGTAATTTTTAAGAAATAGCACTAAAAAGGTCTGATCTTCTTAACAGGCTCTGCAGGCAAATGCCAATTCCCGACTCTGCCCTTGCGCTGCCTTCCTCTTTTTCTCTGTAGGTCTAGCTCAAGCCCACCACCACCAGGAAGGCTGCCATGATCACAGCACCCAATGGAAGCACATCTTTTATTATCTCTCTTATTCAGTCTTGTATCATGATCAGTTATAATTAAATAAGATCTCTCTCCAAAGAGCAGAAATATATAGCACCTGGGGCCTCTGCTACCCTCTTGTATCCTTGCCTGACAGGCCCCAGTGCAGATATCTAAGCTCTCAGTGATCCCTCAGCCCTCTGTCTCCTTACCTCCTTCCTTCCCTCCCTTCCCCTCTAGGCGTCTTCTTCCCTCTAAGAACAAGGGGTGCAGAGGGACTGCACGCCAAGGTCAGCTGAGCCGTTCCTCGGCCTTCTGCCTTTCCCAGGCAGGCTCTCAGGGTGGCCTGGAATACTCCGCGGGCAGCAGGGCTCGCCCTTCCCCCACAGGCTGTCCTGGGTCAGCTTGGCGGCACTAGTGCATTGGCCCTGTTCTGCCTTTAGCTCTCCTCCATGTCTAGGACCCCCAACTGCTGACGCTCTCCTCTGGCCTCTGACAAGCTCTAGTTCTAGAGCCAGAACTCAGTGTACAAACACGGCAACCGAGCCCCACCACGGGCAAGAGGAGGGTCTGGACGGGAGAAAGCAGATGCACGCCTCCGCAGCGCCTCCGCAGCGCCGGGAAGCCAGCCCGCAGCAGCAGGCGGTGCGGGGCTGTCTCACACACGCTCCGCCCTGCAACTGGAAGTGCTCGTCACTTCCAAGGAAAGGGAGAATAGATTCGAATGGTTCCCATGAGCTCGTTTACACTAGATTCCAAAGAACAGCAAACTCTCTTCCTATAGTAAAATATTCCAAGCTGACTTTCTATATTGACTGAATTCCCTGGCGAGGCGCCCTGAGCTCCCGAGCACTATCTCCAGAAGCCACATGGAGTCACGCCGCTTCGGCACCGCTGCTCTGCCCGCACCCCAACCCAGAAGGGCTTTAGAGCCTCCGCACAGGCTGCCCAGCAGGCCCCGCGCAGGCCTTCCCGCAGGGACTTTCTCCTCTGGGATTTAAGTTTTACTCACAAATATGCCCAGGGACTTTTATCGAGCTGAGGGAATACAAAAGAGAGAAGATGTACAAGTCTCCTTCCCATGAGACCAGTTCTACAAAAATAAGAGGAGGAGCTGGGAGGGGAGGAAGAGGAGGTAGGAGAGCACTGAGTGGGAGCAAAGGGAAGGAGTAAGACCCACGCTCACCGAAAAGAAATTACCTGGGCTTCACACGCATGAAAAATAAGAACATTAGACCCTTTGTTATTTCCAAAGAGATGCTCGGCTAAGCTCAGCAACCGCTGTGCTTTGAATCCCTCGCCCCAGGAGGGTTGAGGTTACTGCGCTGCCTTCCGGGGCATCTGCTGGGACTTAGTCGCAAAGCAGTGGCTATAGGTTAGAGGAGGTGAAGCCACTGCAAATCCCAGCTCTGTCTCAGAAATCAAGCTGTCTAGGGCAGTGACTCTCAACTGGGGCAGTTTGGGCAGTCCCCGGGGAACATTTGGAGTGTCTGGAGACAGTCTGGGGAAAGGGGCGCCACTGTACCGGGAGGGCAGAGGCCAGGGGTGCACAGGACAGCCGCCCACGACAAGGAAGTAGCCAGCCCCAAGGCTGAGACACCTTGCTGGGCATTTAAGAGAGGCTGACTGGGGAGGGCGGGGGGCGGGGGGCTGTCCCGGCGTATCCAGGGCCCAGGATGCCTCCAAGGCAGAGGGAAGGATTAGAGTGGCAAAGAAGATAATGTGGGTGCCTGAGACCAGCCACGGTCACTAAAGCAAGAAAGGGCATCAGGGGAAGCAGAAGGCCATTAGGAGGACACAGCCACACTCAGACCCCACTTCACAAGCAAGAAAACTGAAACTCTGAGAGGCGCAGTGACTCCTCCAAGGTCATGAGGACTGGAGCGTGATCCCTGATTTGAAGGTCAACTGCAGCTCTCATGCAATGACAGCTATTTGGCTTTGGCTTGTCAGTGCCTGGGCTCAAATTTCCCCATGGTGATTACCAGCAGAAATGGGCTGTAAGAGCTCAGGATTTTACAATAAGTCTATTCCTAAGCCTTGAGCTGATACCTTTCCCAGCAGAAAAATGTGTCATCAGCAAGGGCTGTCAAAATTAGTGTCATCATCAGTTTCTAAACCAAGTAGGGACTGAACATGAAGCATTCTCTTGGAACATGCAATATCTGAAAAAACTGTGGCAACATATACCACAATCATGTTACTCAAGAAACTGGCTGTTTGTGACATTTGGGGTTCCTGAGGATGGCATCGCTGCCTTCCTTTTCTGACTCAAAATTCTTTCTCAGTCTTACACCTTGAGGTGCCTGGCAACAACCAGTCTGACCCACTTCTGAGAGAAGTGTCTCTCAGCTTGTCTTAGGGAGCTGGCTGTTCGCTTGGGTTCCCGTTTGTGAACGTGGACTCAGGCGTATGCCTGCTGTTCAGAGATGAACAGGGGTCGAAATCCTCACGAGAGGTGTATGCTGCTCAAAGGGATGACTGGAAGAGCCACAGCAACACTGAGGTACACAGAGGCACGTTGGGAACTGCTTCTCATCACTGCAATCCGACTTCCAGCAACCCCTGCCCTGAAGGGGCAGCTCGGACTGAGGAGCGGCAGCCCCAGCCTCTGCCTGGCTTCGCCCCCCCAGGCTCCCCCACTGCCCTGCCTCTGAGGAGGTCCTGCCTCCAAGGACAGGTCTGGTTTTGGAGACAGAGGGGAGGGAGGTGGCGGGGGGGGGCTTAGGTGAGCTGGGACTGAAGGGGGTTTTTCAGGGTATTGGAGGCAAGAGAGTGAGGTGGGCAGGAGAGAAAGCTGGGAATTTTAAACAAGTCTTGCTCTCAATATTCCCCTTCATGGAATCCAAGAGAGGCAAATGGCCCTGGCTGGGTAGCTCAGTTGGTTAGAGCGTCATCCCAGGGCATCAAGGTTGTAGGTTCCATCCCTGGTCAGGGCATGGAAGAGCCAACCAATGAACGCAAAAATAAGTGGAACAACAAATCAATGTTTCTTTCTCTCTTTCTCTAAAATCAATTAATTTTTAAAAAATTAAAGAAAGGCAAATAAAGATCTGAGTGACTTTGAGCTATTCAGCCACACTACCCCACAGTCTGGGACAGGGGAATCCATGGGACAGAGACTCAGACCCTTCTCAGGGAATAGCCAGCAGAGCTGTGGCTGTCAGGCGGCTGTTTCCTGCCCCTCGGGGTCTTCCTGTGAGCTGGCCTCACTCGCATTTGAGGGGGTCTCCACACACTGGGTGCGCTCTCACTTTTCCCACCCTGCATGTGGCCTGAGAGCCCCAGGGGGCGGAGGGGCTTTGAACCCCGACTGAGAACAGTGTGCTAGGTGCCCTGCCCTCAACTCATTGGCGCACAGTGAGATTATTCACCACATTTTTCACCACACACCCCACTCCCAAAATGTAGATTTCTTCAAAGTTTAAAAATAATCATTTTTTACTACGTTTACTTTTTTTTTTTTTTTTTTTACAAAAGAACATATCGATAGAACATAGATCCCCAGAACTAGAATGTGCTCCCTGGAAGGAGGTGGGGAATTAACAGGGAAGGATTATTCACATGGAGCCCTTGGGCCACACATGATGCTCTTCTTCTATGGAAGGACTGGAAATTTCCATTTTCCTGAGCCAGCCACCAGCTCCCTCACACATTCTTGTCACTGATGACATGCATGTGGCTAGTAATGGTGAAAGTGGGCCCCCTTGACCCCATGTTTCTCAACAAAGCTGGCCTTGCTGGTCGAAGCTGGGGGTGGTCCACCAGGGGTGCACAGTCCTCATCCGCCCTTCTAGCTCACAGAGGAAGAGGAGAAGGGGGTGCTCTTCCTTGGAGGGACTGGGTTTCAGATCAATCAGCCCCATTTCCGGGAAGGACACCTGGCTTGAGGAGTCATGTCTATGGACAGCAGAACAGGCTAGGAACCCCATGGAGGAGCTCCCCACCTGCAGTTCTAAAAGGGTCCGGCAGGACTCCGCGTAGCACCACCCTTAGGTTTCCCAGGCAGCTGGTTCATTCGGTTGGCGAATCCAATAATGACAGAAATTAGAGAGACCTGTCTTCACTCTGTAGTAAATTATTTCTGTGGTCTTCTGTGACAGGCAGAATAATGCTCTGCCCCCTATAAGATGTTTACACCCAACCTTTACCTTAAGTGGCAAAAGGGACTTTGCAGATGACATTAAGAACCTTAAAATGAGACTATCCTGGATTATGCAGGTGAACCCAAGGCAATCACAGGGGTCCTCATAAGGGAAGGGAGGAGTCAGGAATCAGAAAAGGAGATGTGACTATGGAAAACTTGTCAAAGGAATGAAGCCTTAGAAAGACTGAGCTGGCCAGCTGGCTTTCAAGATGGAAGGGGACCACAAGCCAAGGGACACAGGAGCTTCTAGACCGTGGAAAAAGCAAGGACGCTGATTCTTCTCTAGAGTCTCCAAAAGGAATGCATCCCTGTCACCACCTTGATTTTAGCCCAGTGAGATCCATTTCAGACACCTGACCTCCAAAACTGTAAGATAATAAATCCGTCTTGTTTTAAGCTACCAAATTTGTTACAGCAGCCATAGGAAACTAACATTCTTTCCTTGGGTGCTGCTATGCTTCCCAAGGACAGGAATAAGGGGTCCGTCCTCTCTTTGGGACCCAGTGGCCATGCCTTGCTCACAGCAATGCTTAACAAATATTTGAGGAACGAATCTACTTGACCTTGCTCTGTGAAAGGTCCTATTCAAGTCATTTAGTCACTTCTATACACGTTATCACTTGGTACTTAAAACTGAGTGTCCTCTTGAGGGCTTTTTAGGACTAGAAGCTTCTTTAGGGGAAAAAGCCCTAGCTGTCCAACAGGCAAGTCCTCTGGACCCAGAGCCAGGCGCTGTGAGCTGCAGGTCCTCTCTGGGAATTATTCGGAAACACAAAGCTAGAACCAGGGTGGCTTCAGGGGCAAGGGGGCAGGGAGAAAAGAGGCAGAGGACACTGCAGTCCATCTGTGGAAACTTTGCACAGATGGGGAGGACCTTCCCTCACCCTGGTCTGAAGATTCTAGGACCTTCCTACTTCTGGGAAAGAATCTGATGTATAATTTATGCCATGCTGTGAAGTTGCGTCAGTGGGTCACCTTTCCCTGGACGTTTACATTCTCAATCTGTCCTCTCTTCACTGTTAAAGGATATCAGAGAGTGTCATTCCCCCTCAAAACACCTCAGAGTCTCCTCTGCTGTCAACACTCCCAGACTGGCCTTGCTGAGACAACTATGGCAACAAAGTGTGGTAGGAGAGAGCTCAACTAAAATCCGTGATTATTCACATCGGTGCTGCTCAAAGACGAGAGCTCGGAATGGTCGCCCATTTCCTGGACAGGTCCTTGGATGCCTCGGAGGACAGCCCCTGATAGCAAATGGTCCCCATGTCCTAGCTGTGAGATGATGTGGGAATCATGCATAGGGGTCGAGGACAATGGAAGAGTTTAGGAGAAACCCAGGCTCCTGATTTCAGTGATGAGAAATACACTTAGGTCCATTAAGTACAAATTGAAGACAGTGAGAAGAGAAAGTCTCAGGGTAAATGGACCTTCTATTATGACCACGTTGCATGAGAGGAGCCTGCAGCAGACCTGATGGGAAATGGAAATACAGGGTTAGGGATAGAACAGAGGTCTTTCCTGGAGTGACTGATGTTGGGAGAACAGATTTATAGATTAAATTCTCCAGGGTGAGAAGAAAAAAGACAGAATGTGGTCAACAACATTTAAGACAACAGAGGTAGAAACCTAAGAAAGAAGTCAAGGGCAAAGGGGCTAAGAGGGTCAGGAGGGTAAGAAATGTGTCTTTTTCTTTTTTTTTTTCTTAGAAGCTAAAGACCTTACAAAAAGATTTCAAGAAGGGGAGGGTCAGGCTGGCCAGGTAGCTCAGCTGGTTGGAGCACCGTCCTGTATATCAGAAGGTCACAGGTTCAATCCCTGGTCAGAGCAAATATCTAGGTTGTGGGTTCTATTCCCGCAATCGATCAATGTTTCTCTCTCACACTGATGTTTCTAAAATCAATAAATATATCCTCAGGTAAGGATTAAAATAATAAAAAAGAAGGGGTCATTGGTATCAAATATTCCAGCAAGGTCAAGGATGATGAGACTAGAAAGAGGTCCTTGGACCAGGTACTAGTAGTGGTCTCAGGGGGAAGAGCTTCCATAGGAAGTTGGTGTGTGTGTGTGTGTACATGCACATGCGCACTGGGTAGTGGGAGCAGAAACAAAATCAGAGGATTGGGGGAAAATGGGAACTGAGACCATGGAGAAGACAGCACTAGTCTCTTTAAGAAGCAGAAAAGTGAGGGAAGGAAAGGAAAGAAACGGGCACTAGCTTAAAAGGGAATAAAGATGAAAAGGAATTCTGAGTTTGTTTTACCATGAAAGAAACTTTCATGGTAAAGTTTCATGTGTGAGAGGCAAACAGTGGATGAGGGAGAAATGAAGGGGCCGGTGAGCAAAGAACCAGAACACTGGGCTGGGAGGACACAGCAGAATTAGTCATGCATGTGGCTTAATTGGTGATGACCAGGACGTGACTTCAGGGTCACCACCACAGTGCAAGGACAGAAGACGGCTCCTCTCCGTGGCCCTAAGGTGGCTCTGCCCCGACCACAGTCTCACCTCATGGAGTTTGTCAGCTTTCTGCGTCTGCTTCTTCCGACTTCTCTGAGCAGCAACTCGGTTTTTTTCTCTCCTTCGGACCTTTCTGTCATCATCCTCAGGGCTCTAGGGGGAAACGTGTGGTAAGGAGTGATGTGGGGGCCCCTCGCCCTGCCTGTACGCGCCTGCCTTCTCTCCTCACTCAGCATTGCTCACTGCCTTCTCCATTTTATCTGCGGTCACAGCAGCGCTTGTTGCTACATCAGTGGGGTAAGAATAGCCCTCTTAAGGAGGACGCCCCATGTGCTATGGCTGCGCTTCGCTGCTGATCCCCACAACCACTCTGAGAAATGTGTGGTGTCACCGCCACTTAAAAGATGAGGAATAAGAAACTCAAAGAGGTTAAGGAACTAGCTCCAGGTACCACGGCAAGTAAGTGGGTGAATGGGAAGTGGAACTCAGGTCTGTTGGACTCCACCAACGTTCACCAACCTCTGCCCCACAGGGTGTGTGTCTGGAAGAGCTGCGGTGTTGGTGTTGCTCATCTGAGAATGGGAAAGGCATCTGCTATCTGGAACTTGCTCTGTGCCAGGCCTTACACTGCCACACGCAAACCCGGACTTCTGACACTCTGCACACATTACGGTTACTCTTATAACTCATTGCAACCACATAACTCTATCAGCAGCGCACCAAATGATCTTAAACACCACTGACGACATGCTCATATGAACCATGCTGGATTGCCATTGTGTTTCACAAGTCTGAGCAAATCAGAAAGTACATTCATGATGTGCCTTGGAAGCCCTTAGTGATATATAAGATTTAACCAAACCTAGTCAAACCCCCGCAAGAGTTACTGTGAAACAGGTAGGCATAAAAGTGCATCTACCATGGCAAAAACACTTGATTCACTTATAGAAAACACGGAGAAGAGAGCGGCATTTCCTTTCCAGAACCCTGTGAAAAGATACCAAGGGGGTGGACGGGGCAATACTAAAAGAGTGCAAAACCCAAGAGATCAGTGGGATTCAAACACAGGAAAGCTACTCAATTACCAATGTTAATTGAAAGCAAATGTTTAGCTATCATTTTATCTGGTCTTGTGTTCCGAATAGAAGAGACACATCCCATGTCCCCAAGTAATGCAGGTAAAGAATTTTTAGCATAGATAAGAATAAAGGAGAAGAGTAAATGGCATATTCATAAATAGCATAAAAAGTAGAAGAGGCTGAAGCTTAATAAAGGAACAGAGGCAAGGTATTAAAATGTCATCTTTTAGAGGCAAAGAAGTCTTGGTAAACAGAACCAGAACACCACAGGGGACGAATGTGGTGCAGAGGACAGAATGTTAGCTTTGGAAGTACACATCTCCTGGGTTTTCTGCTTTGTTCTCTCCTAATGTCAATATGGCCTTGGTGACCATGTTCTCAGAATTTTCAGTTTACTCATTTATTGTAACTGTGATTCACTCATCCTTTCAATAGTGTGAACAGAGTGCCTGCCACGTGCCAGGCATTGCCTCAGGCGCCGGAGATACACTCCCGGAACTGCAGCCCAATGCTTGAGGCTGACCTGAGATAAAATACGATTTTACCTCAAAGCTCCCAGCACACGGTATGCCCTCAATAACCTCTGTTGAGGTTGGTGCTATTTTGTATTGAGTCCCTTATTGGGCTTGTCACTAAATCATTCCTCTTTGTTCCTCACAATCCGAAAGTCATAGGGCACAACGACGCTGCAAGCAGCCTGCCCTCCGGGAGCTTACACTCTAAACTGGGTTATCACCTGCTACCTGTGGTCACACCTGGCAACCAAGAAGAAACATTTATCAAGACAGAAAAAGGGGAGCAAAGTGTTGAGAAATTCATATATTATTAACCATATCTCAATTAGTCCTCACAAAAATCATTCAGAGGTCGATGTTATACATATGCATTTTACAGGTGGGGAAAACGAGACTCAGAGGGATAAAGCAAATTGCCAATGGCTTCAGCCTGCGTGTGGCAAAGCCAGCCCCAGACTCAGATTTGTGACTCTCCAGCATCACCCGATGACACTATCTGCCAAGCACCGACGTGGCAAGGGGGGCGTAACGATGAAAAGACTCAGTGCTATACAGCAGCTAAGTGGGAAGCCTCCCAAAGCAGTTCCTGCAGGCAGCCTCCTCTCAAGGCTGCTAAGTCCGCAGTTGTAAAAACTGCCGGGACCGCGCAGAGGGCTGGACGCGGGCGCGGGGTTTCCGCCAGCGCTGGGGGTGGAGGCCGCCCGCGGCAGGCCCCCACCACGTACCCTTGGCCAGCTGATCCCGAGTTCCCCATTCCCGAAGCAGCCGGGGAGAGTGGATACTGATTGTGCCGGGGCACGAGTTGCCCCCTAGGGCTAAATTTCCCCTCTCCGCGCCCTGGCTCCCGCTCGGAGCTCCCAGAAAGGGCCAGGCGCGCCGGGGGTGGGACGGCAGCGGGTGGCGGCGCACTGATGGCGGCGCGGACCCCACGTGCGGGGGAACATGAACCATGCGCCGCACAGCGAGGTATCCTTACCCTCGAGTGTCTCCTCCCCCTCCTGGCTTGCACGCCCCTGTCCTGTACGCCCCGGGTGCCGTGCGTGCGTCCCTGGACCACCCTCGCGCCCCCACTCCCCACTGAGCGGTCAGCACCCGGAACCCCAGCACCATCCTCCTCGCGCCTCCCTGCCGTCCTCCCTGAGCCTCTAGTTCACTACCTGCGGCTGGTTCCCGGGCGCCGAGACGTTCCTCTGCAGGACGCTGCCGGCGGCCGGGAGCCCTTGCGACATGCCGGGCGCTCGTCGGCCCAGCCCGCCCCGCCGCGCCGCCTCACGGAGGAGCGGCCGCGCGGCTCGCCGCGTCCTGCACGAGCGGCCCTACCTACCGACACTCTCCCGCCCCCGGCATCCTGGCGCCCGCACCTGCCGACCGCCGGCCCCCTGCCCCGCCCCTTGGGCTTCCCGCTCGTTGGGCTCGTGCAGCCTCTGCGCTTTGCCCGGGCTTCCCCACCCCCGTCCCAGCCGTCGGTCCTTCCCGTCCCCAAGTCTGCCCCGCCCCCTCCTTCTCCCATCCCGCCTCATTTCCTCCTCTCGGGGCCGCACCTCGGGGTCCCAAATCCCACCCCTGCCGCCTTTTCCGCTGCCCCCCCGCTGCGCTATTCGTGGAAGTCACGTGGTGGCTCCGAAACCCAGAGGGCACGCGAAGCCCACCCACAGGAGACAGCGCTGGGGCGGGTGGGGGTCAGGGCGGCGCGGCGCAGCCTGTGGGGTCTTTCGGCTGCTCTCGGGGAACTCAGGGTGAGAAACACAAGTGGGTGGTTTGGAGTTGGTGGTTTTTTTCTCGGTCCCATCACGGCATCTTCCTGCGCATCGGCCCCGCCTCCCCCAGCTCAGGGGTCACAATCGTAGGGGACTTTCTCTGCGGTGATCAGTCATCCGGGCGCCACTCTCACTCCTTCGTGGCCCTCGGCTCCTCCGCCCGGGAGGCTCGGGCCTGGGGAGGGGACAGCCGGCTTGAACCACAGGCCGGGACCACGGGCACTCCAGGGCCTTTCTGCGGGGGCCCGCCCCCCTCTTGTCACGGGTCCCGCCGGGCTGTGGGAGGGGGCGAGGCGCGGAGGCCCGCAGGGTGAATTCCCTCCGGAAAGGGGGAACCGGGGAGGAGGTTGTCCTGGGGAGACGCACTGACCCAGCTTTCCTGAGAGCCAGTCTGTCTCGGCGGACGTCGCTGTTGACAGGTTCAGGGTTCTGGACCCCAGACCCTTTTTCTTTTTCACGATGAAAGTGGCAGCTGCTCAGGCTACAGATTAGGACTTCATGCCAAACTGGGGACCGGGGAGAGAGAGAGATCCCGCGCGTTCCCCTCCACCTGCATGCCGGTTAAAAGATGCCAAGCCGCGCAGTGTTTACTGCACGGAGTCCCAGCAAAGAGAGAAGGAGCGCTTGCCGGGCTGTGGTCTGCCCTGCGAGCGCCGGGAGAGAAAGATACCCGGAACCTGAGTGCGCGAGTGGGCGGGTGGAAACCAGGACCAGGGCGTCGGACGTGCCTTCCCGGTGTGGTGCAGGTAGGTTCTCAGGCTTGTAAGCGGCAGCGGGGCTGGGGGCAGGCACTTCTGACTCCCAGTCTAGTGCACGTGGCTCCCTGCCGAGATTTCAGACCCTTGCAAAGCTGTGAGATGCAGCTTGCGCGAACTTGGCTACCTGACCGAGGGCAGGAAAGCAAGTGCAGAATCTTGTCTGCATGGGCAGGGGCTTTGAGGAGGGTGGACGTGCAAGGCGGGGGAGGACAGAGGGTGGACGCAGACCTTTCTAGTGGCATTGCGCACCCCGCACCGGCTACGCTGCGCAGCAGAGCCTTCGCTCCCCTTTCTCTCCTAGACTTATCTTCTCGTCTGCCTTTGATCCTTGTTTTCGCTTCGCCGACCTCGAGGTCGCCTCGGAGCTGTTACCTTTTGCGTGCCACACCGCCACACACCCTGAGCCCAGCACAGCGCTCCACACACGAGTGCTCAGTAAATTCCTTACAGCAGGTCAACTGAGAGCCCTCACTCTTGGAAAATTAAAAGGACTCTTAACAAGATAAGAAGACTTCTGGGCCGAACAGTCAATTTTCAGAAGTGCTTTCAATTCCCCCAATGTTTATGTTTATGAAGGGAAAGGGCAAAGTAAAAACACGGCGGACATTTAGGTGCAGCCCCACACTTCATTTGGGTAGTTGCTGTTTTTCTCTTCTCACCGAGCCTCTCAACGTTCTAACTCCTTTGTGGCTGTACCGTCTACCTCACCCGCCCACGGAGCCTGGAGCCTCGGCCCAGCGTGCGAGGACTCCTCACCTGACCTAGGCCTACTCTGTTAGTTATTCAAGGCTTCCTCCAAATGTATTTAAAGCAGGAGCCTTGCTTCACTAGTTAGCATGTAAGGAACAGATCAATTTAACCTACATCTTATACATCAAAATGGATGGACTAAATAATTAGATATGGAAAATAAAATCAGAAAGGTAATGCAGAATTGAATCCTTTATCAAAGCCCCTGGGTGATATTATGGAGATAATTTTCTGAGACAACATGTAATAGGAGAAATCACATTGGAAAGATCCGAACTATATTAGAATGTTAAATTGTTTTAGAGGACAGCATGACCAAAAATTAAAAACAAAACAAACAGAAGGGAAAATATTCACAGTAAATACGATAAAGGGTTAAAATTTCTAGTATACATACAGCTCATGAAAAGGAACAAAAGAAAAATATTGACACAACCTCCCAGATGTAAACTGTGTGACATGAACTGGCATTTTCCAACAGAAGAAATAATCTAGGAAAATAGATATAGGAAAAATGCATATTAAAATAAGAAATCTTTAAAAAATACTAACAAAATAAAAGGTTGCAGCAAGTGCCAGTGACCGTGTGGTGAAGTCTGTGCACTCATTTCTCACTGGCATCATTCTAAATTGGTACAAACCTTCTGGAAAGCAATTTTATAGTGGTTCTTAAGAACCATGCAAGAGTTATCACCTGTGACTTTGTTTTCTCTAGAAAACAGCTAGAAAATTATCTTAGGAAGATCATATAAAAACACTAAAAAGAAAAATACTACATGCACTCTAAGTTCGTAATATTTGAAGAATAAAATTTGTAAGCAACAAAGATGTCCAATTATAGGTAAATAGCTAAATAACATGTATGTCATAACCATGGACTGGAGTATGATGCATCTTTAAAATTGCAAGCATGCAGACAAATTTGCCGCAAGGAAGATTTATTGGATGTTAGGTCAAGTGAGAAAAAAATCGAGATACAATAAGTACATATATCACATGCTCATAAAAATATGTGCACAACACTACTGTACTGTTCACTTAAAAATGGTTAGGATGGTAAATTTTATATTGTGTGTTCTTTACTATGATGAAAAGTATATGTGAAAACATGAGAAATAACATGAGAAAAAATTAGAAGATGACACACCAAGGTACTAGCTTTTCTGTCGTGGTGGAGAGATTATAAATAATTACATTTACTTGTCTTTTTTAACTTTTTAAAAACTTTTATTATGTTAACATCTTAAAACATTTTATGTTCACAAGCAATACTATCTTCCCTGGGACTATGCTCATTTGTCCAACAAACCAACACCTCTCTGACCAAGGAGGATGCTCTAATGACAACCTGTTTTTCTCTCTTTTCTATAATATTTTCTGGTTCATTTTATTCTAAGTCAGAAGGGGGGAGAAAAATGCAAATGAAAAAAGATAAACAAGAGCCAACATTTCAAATGTCTCCTTTTCCTTTTATTTTTTCCTTAGAACTGGGAAGAGAAATTATATGATGTGGCAATTTCCTCTTACTGACACACAAGGTCCCTGGGTTACATCTTTGGGGATGGGGGAGGAGGTGCAGGTCAGTGATCAAACCCTCTGGTGATTCACTTCATAAGAAAACAGTTCTTTATAAACACCAGTTGTTCAGATGCTAGAAAACCCTGTCACTAGTTCACATTTGCTCTTCCCTTTTAAGGGAAACTGGCCTTCCAGTAAGTGTACTTTCACTGATCTTTCTCAGAAGGTGATCCCGCGGGCTTCCGGTAGGGCTAGAAAAAGGAAAACTTAAGGCAGAGACCCTGCATTGACCGGAAGTCAGTCCTGTGTCAGGCACTGTTGTAGGAGTGCAGGTACAGCACCAGACCGGACAAAGACTGCCACCTCATGGAGCGCATATCCTACAGGAGGAAGACAGACAATAAACAAAACGTAGTATTTAGATGGTGATGTGCTCTTTGGAGAAATATAAAGCAGAGACGAGAAATAGTGGGTAGTGAGGGCCAGTCAAGCAAGGTTCCTGAAGGAGATCGGAGGGAGCCATGACAATATCTGTGAGAAGTGGTCCAAACAGTAAATGTAAGAGCCCCGTGGGTGTGTGCCTGGCCATTCCAGAAACTGTAGGGGGCTGGAGTGGAACGAGGAAGGGCTGGATACCAAGAGGTGAGGTCAGAAAGGAAAAGGGCCTGGTCATGAAGGGCCATCTGGACTATTTGCTTTTGCTCAAAGTGGCAAGAGAAAACATTGTAGGCTTTTAAGCAAAAGTGTGACATGATCTGACTTAAGTGTTTACAGGATCACTTTGGGCCCTGTCTTAAGAAGAGCTGGAACTGGCAGGCAAGAACCAGGAGTCCACGGTAATAACCCAGCAGAGCGGGGAGGAGCTTAAACAATGTTGACAGCAGTGGAGGCTGAGGCAAATTTTCCAGGAAGTCAATGAGCAAAAGCATTAAGGTCCCTCACGTACAGGCCCCTAGCAATGTGTTCACTTGGTGAAAGACTGGAATAAAATTTGAAAAAGTGGAATTTTAACCATAAGTGGTTAAGACCTCTGCCTCTTTTCATTCCAACTTCCCTTCAGTCCCTTCACATCTGGTAGTGTTGAAGTGGCTGGCTATGGGCACTTGGGGGACCTTGCCGAGAAAGGTCAATCAGAGATATTTTTGTATTTGGGGAGATATATATATATATATATATATAGCTTGAAGTCACTTCTATCTAGAGTAACTTATTGCTAGCTCTATGGCAGAATATTTCTACTGCCCATCATGCTAACTCACCTGACAAGGGATATTATCCTGAGACATGAATACTCCTCTGCTCCCTGGCAGCAAACCTATGAGGGTTGCGGAGAAGAAAGAAGGTTTGAAATTATGGCCCCAGGAGCTAATCTCTAAAAATTCTTCAGATCATCACACATGTAAAATTGTAAGCAGACCATTTAGTTCTTGTTTATGTCTCAACAAAATGGCATTCTCACTTGCCAGGAATGAAATTAAAAAATCAGCTTATAGCGTTATAAGTGTGCCATAAGGGATTTTTGCTTTCTTGATGGGAGTGGCAAATTTGATAAAGCCTGAATATGACATTTTAGCTGCTGTTAGGAAATACGTTCTGGAACATTTTAAATAAAAGTTAGAAAGTACAGGCTCTTGATTTGTTTGTATGTGAAAGGCACCATCCTTGGTTATCTCTAAATTTATTAATATACTAAAAACTGAGAGAAAAACATGTAAAATTAATGAAATGTAAAAAAGAGGTAAATATAAGCAATTAAAATCAATAGAAAAATTTTTGACTTCAATAAGCAAATTGTAAAAACAAATTTCAGATTATACTAGAAGCAATAATTCATTCAGAAAAAAAGATCAAAGGCAAATAAAAGCAATGAACAGGCTACTCTATTGTCTGATTTTCCAATAATGAGGTATAGTGGATCATATAAACACAATGGAAAAACATTTACAAGTCCTGCTGCTCTCATCTGAAATATTGGCATTGATGAGGATAATATGCCACTACAATGAGAACCTTGGCAATAAATTGGTTAACAAATTGGCTAATGAGTGTCATTAATTCTAAGAATATCTAAGATGAATCATTGGAAAGGGAAATAAACACTGCCCTGAAATATTACAGCTCACTACATTAAACTTGGAGGGTTTTCCAAATCTGACAGCAATTCTGAAAAATTACGTGACATTACCAATAATGTGTTGTGAGTCTGAAAGAAATTACCACAATTTTTTTAAAATGGAATTTTCATCTACCACATGGGAAGACTGAATTATCTTTCTGGTCTCTAGAAAAATTACATTACAGAATCACTGTCGTATGAAGAGAACAAAGGGTATGCAGCTCCAAAGGGTAAGGGAGTATTATAGAGGTATGTCAGGAAGGTAATTAATAAAAATGTGATTTTCTTGATTTTTCTGATTTTAGTTTGTCAGGTTTTCTAATTTGTAATATGTTGTATCCCCCCTTTTTTATGATTCTTGGTCATACATGGTGTTATAATCTAGAATTGATTGAAAAGCATATAGAAGAAAAAGACTCCGCATTATGCAACCATACACGCAGAGATAACCCTGTTAATATTTGGCATGTTGTGGTGGTGAATTTTATGCGTCAGCCTCACTGGGAGAAGGGAAACCCAGAGAGCTGGTAAAACACTATTTCTGAGTATATTTGTGAGGATGTTCCTGCAAGAGATGAGCATTTGATTCAGTAGAGTGATCAAAGAAGATAACTTTGCCCATATGTGTGGGCATCCTCCAATTCACTGAGGGCCCAAATGGAACAAAAAGGTGAAAGAAGGGTGAATTAGCTCTCTTTTCTTGAGCTGCGATATCCATTTTCTCCTGCCCTTGGACATTTGCTGTCTCAAAAAACTAGAACACCCAGGAGGATAGATATACTGTGTGTCAGAGCTGCTGGTTTTCAGTCCTTCGGGCTCTGGGACTTATTCCAGGAGCCCCTGGTTCTCAGGCCTCTGGACTCAGACTGACGTACGCCACCAGCTTTCCTGGCTCTCCAGCTTGCAGACGACAGCTTGTGGTACTTCTCAGCTTCTGTAACAGTGTGAGCTAATACGTATAATAAATATTCAGATAGATAGATAGATAGATAATCCTGTTGGTTCTGTTTCTCTGGAGAACACTGACATACACATGTTGCTTTCCCACATTTTTAATGCAAGTATATACACATATAAGTATTTATATGCACAAAATCATGCTCTAACATGTTCTTCACTTAAGAACATCATAGAAACCTCTTTCCATGATAATAAATATGCATCTACATTATCATTTTAAATATCCATAGTATTCCATTGTAGAGCTTCTATTACTCTGTTGTTTTCAGTTTTTCTATACGTGTAGACAACATTATTATAAATCTCACTGTATGAGGCAGCATAGGCTGCCATAACAAAATATATAGAGTCAGTGATAATTTATTCATGTGAGAAATTTGTTTCTCACAGTTCTAGTGGCTGGAAAGTCCAAGATCAAGGTGCCCACCAATTTGGTTGCTGCTGAGGTCTCTCTTCCTGGCTTGTAGATGGCCGCCTTCCCACTGTGTCCTCACATGGTGGGGGAGAGAGAGATGTATTTCTGTTCCTCTTTTCATAAGGCCACAGTCTTATTGAACTAGGGTCCCACCTTATGACCTCATTTAAATGTGCCCCTTGAAGACCCTACCTCCAGATATAGTCACACTGGACATTAGGACTTCAACATATAAATTTGGGGAGCGGACACAGTTCAGTCCATAGCAATCACTGTACCCTTATATGTCTGCACTTGTCTGATTGTGGCCTTAGATTTAATTTCTAGGAATAGAAGCGCTAATTGAAAGGAATATACATATTTCCAAGGTATTTGACACATAGTGCAAAACGACCTTGCAATTAATAGTCCTG
Source organism: Pteronotus mesoamericanus (assembly GCF_021234165.1). Lineage (NCBI taxonomy): Eukaryota > Metazoa > Chordata > Mammalia > Chiroptera > Mormoopidae > Pteronotus > Pteronotus mesoamericanus. The sequence goes on from NW_026555302.1 coordinate 338,498, forward strand.
CTAACAGTGTGTGAAAATCCTCCTAGCTAATTAGGGAACATTTTTAAAACTACAGCTCAAAGCTCAAAGGATTGAACTTGTTTCTTGGGTCATGGGTTAGGTTCCTGATAAAGATGGGGGCACAGGAAGGGCAGGGACAGATAAATACGAGGTGAAGACCTGCTCAGAACAGTATGTCAAGGGTTGTTTTTAGCAGCTTCCCTTCTGTAGCCCCTTCTAGAAGCATCCACTCCTTGAAGCTGTCTCTCTGGTGCCCAGGATTCTTCAAGGAATGGGCCACCCAACAACTCTGGGCTCTGCAGCCTAATTCAAAACACATCACATTTCTCCCATCCAGACCTCTCAGGCTTTTTGCTGCCCCTGCTCTCAGAGGAAAGACAAAGACAACGAGCCAAACTGGCCCTTGATATTGCTTCACACCAAAGGCAACTGCATTTTAAAAGGTGTTCATATTACTTCTACTAAAGGTATTTGCATTTTAAAAGAAAAAAGTATTAATGATGCTTTTAAGCAAAGCACAAAGGATTCAGCCTTTACAGAAAAACTGAGTGATTACTCAGTTACTCTGAATTCCAGTAATTAGGCTGCTATTTGTCTTTCCAGTTCTTATTTATATGAGCGGCCTGCTCTTCACCTACACATCTGTCTCTCCCTGCTAGATAAGAAACCCCGTGAGGGTGAAGGCAATGTCTTATTCAACACATTGTCCCCATTCCCCAATGCAGTGCCTCATTGTAGAAATAACCAGCACTAGAAATCACAGCGCTGAAGTGTGGAGACCTCAAGGAGCTTGCCCGGGTTACCCAGAAAAATGGCAGGGCTGGCATTCAAACTTGGGCAGGGCATGCACTTACTAAAGGTTGAACTGATGAGTAGATCATGAACATGCACATGGGGGCAAGTGACATTGGACTAGAAGAGTTGCCCCCAAAGACGGCCCAGCACATATCATCAAACAGAAGTGAGGGCACTTAATGTCATAGAAGTGTCATGGTAGCACACTTCACACAGAAAATTAAGTACTTAATTTTTCTTTTCTCCCCCTCAATTTTGGATTCTATGGAACGGCATCTAGTATAGCGATAGCGTTTTAACTAGTTGTGCAATGCTAGGACCTGGTGCAGCTCTAAATTCTGGTATACCATGGGAATTATAATAGCCTGATATCTGAAGAGATTGCTCATTGTTCTCTTTAAAACAAAAAAATAAGACATTTCTCATTTGTGACTCACTTTACAAAGATAACGTCACCCATGTTCTACTGAACTTACCACCACCTACAACTAACTTGCAATTTCCTTGGAGGCATCAGACTCCTTGTGTCTGGCACAGACCTGGGCTCAACATGGCAGCACAGCTGCTGAGCAAATAAACGATGAATGAGTTCCACTGGTTTGGCTGTAGGTTTCGTTAGAAGGAGAATAACAGCTTTGATGTGCTCCCAGACACTCAAGAAGGATGCCTGGAACTGCTTCAAGAAATCACTTTTCTGTCTTGTTAATTGCCTGTGCTCTTGGCTCGCTTAGGGCAGGAAGAGCCTTAGGTTTGAGTTAGAAGGCAGCCGAAAGGGTGCTTGTCAAAAGCAGCTGAGCTCAATTGTTATTTCCCTCCAACAGACCTGAGGTACGCAAAATTAGATTAACCTTTATCCTTGGCTCCTTATACTTTGTCATCACTGGTTCATAAATGGACTTCTTTTCATTATTCTCTACTTGTTTGCTCATTAATAATAAAGCAAACATCTCTAAACCTGCCACCTAATCCAAGAACCAGAGGATTATGCCCCTTCCTATTCCATCCCCCTCCTCCACAACCTCAGGTTTGTTGCCTTTTTTCAATTTTAATTTTAAATTAATTTTATTTTATTTTAATTTTCAATTACAGTTGACAATCAATATTACATTAGTTTCAGCTGTTGCTGCTTTTTTACTTTGAACTTTTTATTTTAGATATTTGTCAAATCATTTGCGATGAGATCCTATGTGCCCTTTACACAGTTTCCCCCAGTGGTAAAATCTTGCAGAGCCTATAAGTCAATATCACAACCAGATACTCACATTGATAAAGTCAAGATACAAAGCACTTCCACCACCTCAAGGATCACTTTGTTGCCAGGACCTTTCTAGTCACAACCAGGTTCTCCCAAGCTTGGCCCACCTGCTCCTTAACCCCTGACACTACCATTCTGTTCTTTGTTTCCATAATTTTGTCATTTCAAGAGTGTCATGTTAATATAATCACACAGTATATAATCTCTTGAGATTGACTTTTTTCCAACTAGCATAATTCTCTGGAAATTCACCTAGGTTGTTGCCTGTATCAATAGATAATCTTTGTTGTTGTTAAGTAGTATTCCGTGGTACGGATGTACCACAGTTGGCTTAACCATTTACCTGCCAAAGGGCATTTGGGTTGTTTCCAATTCTTGGCTGTTATGAATAAAGTTGCTATAAATACTTGTGTGCAGGATTTTGTGTGAACATAATAAGTCTTTACTTCTCTGGGATAATACCCAAAAGTGCAATTGCTGGGTCATGCAGTAGTTGAATGTTTAGTTTTTAAATAAACTACTTTTCAGAGTGGCTGAACCATTCCAAATCCCCATGAGCATAGTTTGCGTGACGCTGTTTCTTGGCATGTTCCTCAGCGTTTGGTTTTGCCACTGTATTTTATTCTAGCCATTCTGATAGGAGTGCAGTGATATCTCATTGTGGTTTTAATTTGCATTTCCCTACTGGCTAATGATGTTGAACATTTTTTCATGTGTTTATCTGATCTTTGTGCTTTTCTGTGAAATATCTCTGTCTTTTGTTTATTTTATAATTGAATTTTTGTTATCCTGCTGTTGAGTTTTGAGTAACTACAGAAAAAAAGATCTTGCTGGGATTTTGATAGGAATTGAATTAAACCTATTATAACGTTGGGGAGAACTGACATGCCTACTTGGCTGAGTCTTCCAATCCATGACTACAGTATGTCTCTTCATTTATTTAGATTTTTATTTCTCTCATCAACACTTTGTGGCTTTTAGAATACAAATCCTGAACGTGTTTTGTTAGATTAACATGTTTCTTGTTTCTTTTTTCTTTTGCAGTGATTATAAATAGTGTTGTATTTTTAATTTTGGTGTCCATGTGCCAATTTGACTTTTGGAGTTTTATCTTGTGTCCTATGAACTTGCTAAACTCACCTATTAGTTTTAGGAATTTTTTTGTAGATTCCTTGGGATTTTCTATGTAAACAATCATGTCATCTACAAATAGAAATAGTTTCATTTATTCCTTTCTGATCTGTATAGGTTTTATTTCTTTCCTTGCCTTAACTAAAATTTTCGGCACTATGTTGAATAAGAGTTGTGAGGACAAACCTTCTTGCCTTGTTCAAGATCTTTGAGGGGAAAGTATTTGGTCTTTCATCATTAAGAATAATGTTAGCTGTAGTTTTTTGTAGATGTCTTTTATCAAGTTCAGGAAGTTCCCCCTTTATTCCTATTTTTCTGGGAGTTTTTTTCTTATCATGAGTATTGTTGAATTTTTTCAAATACTTTTTTTGCATCAATTGATATAATCATGGGATTTTTCTTTTTTAGTCTTTTAATATGGCAGGTTATATTAATTGATTTTCAAATATTGAACCTGCCTTCTATCCTTGGAATATAAACTCTATTTTGTCTTGATGTACAATTCTTTTTATATATTACTCAATTTTATTAACTAATATTTTGTTAAGTTTTTTTCCTATATTCATGAAGAGTATTGGTCTGTATTTTTATTTTGTACTGGTTTTGGTATCAGGGTAATAGGAGCTTCATAAAATGAAAAGGGAAACATCTACTCTTCCGTTTTCTGGAAGGGATCACATTGAATTGGAGTAATTGCACCTTAAACATTTAGTAGAATTCTCCAGCGAAATCATCTGCATCTGAAGATTTCTCTTTTGGGGAGTTTTAAAATTATGAAGTCACTTCTTTTAGTAGTTATAAGGCTATTAAAATAATCTATTTCATATTGGGTAAGTTGCGATCGTTCATGCTTCTCAGGAAATTGGTCCACTTTGTCTAGCTGTTAGATCTGTGTTTGTGTAATTGCTCCTTCATCATTCTTTTGAGGCCTAGAAGTTCTCTAGTGATATTCCTAATATGGATCGCCTGTGTCTTCTCTCTTTTTCTCTTGGTCAGTCTTGCTAGCGATTTGTCAATTGTGTTGATCTCAAAGAATCAGTGGTTTTCTGTATCGATTTTCATTATATTGATATTTATTATTCTTTTTTCATCTTGCTTTGGACTTACCTTGCTATTTTCTAAATTCGTGAGGCCTTTTCATTTCCATTCAATTAAAGATATTTTTCTAACCTCCTCTGAAATTTCCTACTTGACCCATGAATTATTTTGGAGGATGTTTAGTCCAAGTGTTTGAAGATTTTCCTGTTATCTCTGTTATAGATTCCTAGTTTGATTCCAAGGTGGTCAGAGAATATACTCTGTATAGTTCTAATTCTTATTAATTTTTTAGCTTTCTCTTTATATATCTATATTTATATCTAGACATAGATATAAATATTTTTTTAAAGCATAGGCCATGTACACTGCATCTTTGAAATTTTGTTCCTTTTACTGTTCTACCCAAACAGCTTCTGTTCCACATGGCTAATTGCCAGTACAAAAGAACACTCTCACACTTTCTACTTTATAGACCTCATCCCTGTCTCTTTCGGACATTTATGTGACAGGGTTTCACTCTGGAGGAACCGGGAGAGCTGATTCCAGGGCCGAGGGGGCCAATGGACCCAACTGCCGAAATCCATGGGGTGGGAGGCTCTCTGCTTTCACTGGCACCGGTGAATGGTTCAACTGTCAAACTCGGAAAAATGCACTGTGGCCTCAGAAATGCCAACTGGGCATGAAGAAAATGAGTGCAGTTTCTCATGGCATGTTTTTTGTGTAATTTAATAAACAGATTTTAAAGTGTTACTGCTACCTCTTAAGCTTGAATTGTTTGTGTTTGTGTTTCTGTCCCTCTGAGTCATTGGCCTTCTTCTTGTTCCTGTTCCTATTTTTCACACTGTGTGTTTCACAGTAATGGACACTAACTTTTCTGGATTTTTGCTCCCAGGGCTGCTCACCTCTGTCCTTAGATGTAAGCATCTTGCAAGTTTTATTTGAATGTTCCTCTTCGGCCCATGATATAGTCTATCTTAATATATGTTTCATGGGCACTTGAAACGAACATGTATTCTGCTGTTTTGGGGTGGGGTTTTCTATAAATATCTATCTGGTCATGTCAGTTGATGGCGTTGAGCCCTATAGCCTTGCTGAATTTTTTTTTTTTTTTTACTTGTTCTATCAATTGTTGTCAGATATCTTAATGTCTGCCTATCTGGTAGGTGGAAATTTTTATCTTATTGTGGTCTTGAGTTGCATATCCCTGAATTCTAGTAAGATTGGGGATCAAATTAATTATTTTCCTTCCTCAATTACACTTTTAAAAACACATAGTTGTGACTTTGCCAATTATTCAAACCTGTTGCTTTTTTCTTTTTGGTTTTTGTTTTTACGTAGGCAGTGACCCCTGCTGATGCATCTGAATAGAGAGGCCAAGAATGTATCTGGATAATTCTCCATGGGCATCTCCACCAGGCCAATTGCCACAGCAATTAGGCACATACTTCTGTCAAAATCCTCCCGTGACTCCCCTTTCCTGATAAATACAATCACAAACATTAGCCTACCATTTAAAGTGGGCAAGATGCACTTCTGATTTAAGTAAGCCAGCTGTGTCAATGCCTTGCTCTCCCCTAGCGAAGTTGGTCCCTGCCTCCACACTTTTGCCCATACCATTCATTCCCTCTGTCTAGAATGTTCTTTGCCAACGAAAATCCCCCTTATGCTTTAAATGTGGCTCACATGCTCCCTCTATGGAGACTTTCTTGATCGTTCCAACTGGAAGTGCCCCTTCCCATTGTCCAATGAGATCAGTCATACGATTTGCATGGCCTGGTAACATAATGCACACATCCAGGACCCGGCTGGCTGGGCCTCCTGCCAGCCATTCAGACCAGGACTGTCTTGTGGTTTCTCTGCACCTATTTCTTGGCTTGTAGGTAAAGTGCCTCTCCTTTATTAATAACCTAACTCACATAGTGAACATTCTTAAAATTCCATCTCAGATAACCAAATTCACCGGAAGTGGTATGTTAGGCAAACCCCCAATTTGTTGGGCAGAAATATCACCTATGCAACAGATTAGAAGAATGAATTATTTAGAATATGATAAACTATGATTAAAGTGATTTCTATATGCATGCCAACTGAATGTGGGAAATGAGCTATTCTCTTAATAGTAAAACAACCGAAACATGTATTTTTAAAATTTGACTTGTTTTATTGTGAGCGAAAGTGGGCAACGGTCCCCTGAGTTTTGATTTTGTTTCTTCATGCTGGGTGATAGTTTCAGTAGACTGTGTAATACAAAAGATCTTTTTTTAAAAAAGTCTAGATAATACCCCATGTTATTTTTAAAGTAAAAAATTCCAGGCACATTTTATACAACCTATCTGCATAAAAGTAGTCATGAATTTTTATATCTTGCATGAGTGCAATTTCATATACTGGGCAATTCCAGGCTTTGTTAAAAACCAAACTACATATTTTTAAGTCACAGGAGACTAAAAGAAATTCTAAAAATAAAGATTCTCATCTTCTTATAAAATGAAACACTTTTATAGAAAAAATAGAAAATAACAATAATTGTCAATAATAACAATGAACTATCATATATTTAATAAATAGTTAAAATAAATAAATTAGTATAACCATCCATATTTCCTTCACCCAGAGACAGCTGCTGATAAAATAGAAGAACCTTAAAGAGATTGTTTTAGATCTTTTGGGGTTCATGTTTAGGCAAGACCATTCCTGTCAGATTTTTTTAATGGAGAGTCCGCACCCCACCCCCACCAGCAGTGTTCCAGGACTTAATAATGCTGATGGTTGGCAGTTTTTCATGTTTATTTTTAGACTCGAAGTCTGCTCTTCAAACCCATTTCCTCTTGCTCTCTCCCCAGCAGAGGCAGAGAAGTGCTGGCCTCTCTCCTCTGCCTAAGACTCTTCCACAGAGCTGAACCGCCACACCGAAAACCTGCTCTTTTGCGGTGTGCATCAGCCAAGTGCTTGCTTCTTGCCATTTGAGTCTCATTTTCCAATTATTTTATCACTTTGAGGTATTCCTGGAACTTTCTAAGAGGTCGAGTGCAAGGCATGTTTTTCATGACAACTAGTCAACCTGATTATTTCGCATTTTCTTTCCCGATAGCAGGAAGCTCATCAGATGGCTTTTGGGGCTTCCTTCCACTTCTGAGTTTATGCGCCTCTTTGTGGGGGCTGGATAAGATTCTGCGTGTGCCAAATATTTAATAAGCTTTACTGGCTGTCTGACTCAAAAGTTCAGTTCCTAATAAGAGCCGCAAACGGTACAGGGAATTCCAGGAATTGGCTGGTTACTCATTGGTGGTGGATCAAGCAGGGAAAACAATACAGACTCTCTGCCCACTTCCTGGTCACTTCTCCCACATTCATTGCAAAAGGGATGGTCACAAAGAACAGTTTGATGAACCCTACATTGCCCCTCGTATTGTGCTTCCTGGCAGGAGACATGCCCTGGGATCACGTGCTTCAAGGAGCTCAGCTTCCTAGGGGCGACTTTACTGGGCATAGAATGGGGTCCTAGGGAGTTGGGGCCCATCCAGGTTGCCTCCTCTTGGTTTCCTTGTTTCCTCCCAAGGAAGCCACTTCTAAACGTGATATTCTTGAAGCTGGGCATCGCTGCACCCTGGTCCCCGCGACCCTGAGAGATACAGCCACGTTTGACCTGTGCTCTAAGCTGAACCCCTCTAGAAGCATCTGGGAAGCCAGAGGGGGTGGGAGCCCAAGCAGTGGCGTGACAGTGAGCTCAGACTCAGTAAATGGTCATCTTTTGCAGAACATTCCAGCGCTGTCAAGATTTGCAAAAAGTGCCTGCATATTCTGTCAAACACCTTCCTAAACTGGCCCTCCATTTTTTGCAGTTATTCACCACCCCTTTCATTCATCTTACTCTTGTGTTTTGAATTTTTTTCTTAAAGTCATACCACTTGTCAGGATATCCCCAATCAACCTGTCTTCTCCCATCATTCAAAGGATAGCTGAAACCATCTCTTCCAGGAAGTCTTCCCTGACTAACTGGAACAATGAAAACCTTTGGCTTCCTTCCATACTAACCACTCTCCAAGAACTTCCCTTTGTTTCCACAGAATGTAAATGCTGCAATTTATTTATTGTTAACTATGTGTTTTGAACACATTCTCAGGAAGGATATAACAATGGGTGATGATGACTTTCGAGAAGTCGGTTGTTTCACTGATGTGCAAATGACCCCAACACATCAGAGCAGCGAACGTGTTGCTGCTACACATATGACTCTGCAGGCAGCTACTCAGACTATATCTTCAGAACCTGAACCTCTGCATTTCTCGTGGTGCTGCTTACATGTCCATTAGCCAGGCGCTTCAGCGCTAGTTTTTCAACAGATGTTTACTGAAACCTACTATGAGCAAAGCATAGTCTTAGATATGGGAGATGTGGTGCCCACTGAAAGTTTTTAAGGATATTATGGTGGCCCATCAATTTGGTGGCCCTAAAGGAACCATGCCTCTCAGCATTCATGCCCTTGTGTAGCCCCCACCCCCACTCCTTGAATCTGAGCTGGCCCGTGATTGCTTTAATTAATAGAATATAGTAGAACCGATGTGCCAGTTCCAGGCTTAAGCCCAAGAAGATCTGGAAGTTTCTGCTTTTGTGGTTTAGGGAGCCCTAAGTTACTATTTTTGGGATGATTTGCTATATAATAATTGATGACCTAAACAAACAAACTATAATTCCTGAAACCAAGAGAGGAGTATATGATCATCCGAAGTGGCTTCAAGATACCTTGATAAACCAAATACTTAGAAATTTAATAATCAAGCAGACTCATGGTACCAAAAGCCCTTTGGAAAAACTAGTCCCCCCATCAAGTTCTTGGCCTAAAACAATAACCAAATAGTTATTTGCTCACAGTTCTGGGATCTGAGCGGGGCTCAGCTGGGTGGTTCTTCTGCTGGTCTTGCTGGTGGTTGGCAGGAGGTGGGGTTTAACTGGGCTTTGGGATGGCCACACTTCTCTCTTTCATTGTGGTCGCAGGGCCTCTCCCTTTCCAAGTGGCCTCTCCCCATGGTTTTTCCAAGAGATCAGCTGGGCTTCTTACATGGTAGCTGTGGTGTAATGGTGAGGACACCTCATCTGACACGCAGGCAAGGGGCCTTTACAGTGTACCATAGGGAGAGACTGGGGGCAGAGGTTGGAGTCACACCACTGCACTTGACCATGTAGAGTCTGCAGACTCTTGGGGAGGTGTCAGGAGCATGTACTTTCTCTCACCTCTATCTCTGCATCATGAGAATAGAGATGAGAACAACCTCTACCTCATAGATTGTAAACAAAATGATATATGTGATACCCTTCACATGTTCCTGGCACATAGAATGCACTCCACATGTGGTGGCTATTAGTATTTTATTATAGTTATCTTCAGCAACTAATAAGATTGTATTTAAACATTTACATTTTTTAAAAATTTATTTATTTAAATACTTTTTTTAGGGAAAGAGGGAAGGGAGACAGAGAGAGAGGAAAAAACATTGTTTTTCCACTTACTTACACATTCATTGGTTGTTTTCTTGTATGTGTCCTGACTGGGTATTGAACTCACAACCTTGGCATAATAGGACAATGTCCTAACCAACTCAACTGGCCAGGGCTTGTATTTGAATATTTATAGGAAAGTATTTTTGTATAATTTGGGGCACATAGTAAATTCCTTATATACTTGTTTTAAAAATATGCTGCTTTAAACAATTTTGTAATTCACACACTTAATGGTCTTTCACCCAATTTTGCTGCAATGTTACAGCTGTGGCTTTACTTAATCTCTTTCTTTGGGTAATCTATAATCTTGAATAAAAGAGTAGAATAAATTGCAACCTCATATAGCTAAAACAAATCTGACATCGTGAGTTTGTTTTAAACATTTTTTTTCAAATCAGATTTATAGGGAGATGAGAAAGAAAAGGAATTTTGTGAGGGAAAAAATTAATAATGGTTTCTGAGAATTCTGAGGTTCTAATGTGATGTATTACGTAGTGAAAGGAACCAAAGGCTTAACTGCACATCATATATACCATTTGAAGAGAACTCGAGTACAATACCTTTGCAGACAACATGCGAGCAAACTTGACCGTGGTCCCTTTGTTGTCACATCTCAGCTCGTCCCTCCTGTGTCCTCTCAGACTCAGAGAACGGCTGGGAGGAGGGAAGGAGGGGCAGAGCCCAGCGTTTCAGGGCTGGCAAGCCTGGGAGTGCTGGGGGTGGGGGTGGGGGCCCCCAAGCCACTCACACAGGCAGCCAGAATGCAACACTTAACTTTTTGAAATTTTGTCCCGTTTGAGTGTGACTGAAAAAAGAAATGAGGATTCATTTTAGCAAGGAGTATTTCTAGAAAAGCATCTGTCAGGTCTGAAAAGTTCCTTTAAAAGAATTAATTGGGTTGGGTTTAGAACAAAGAGAATTCAAGTGTTAAGATTTGCCAGTAAATTACAGGAATTGCCTAGTACTCCACTGTAGTTTCCAAAGCCAGGCAAAACAACTTCTTGCAGGCAACTAATTCCACGGAAATCTGAACACCCACAAGTTCCACTCTCATTTTCCCTTTGGGCGCCTGGAACCCCAGCGGCAAAGCGGGCCCGCCCCGCCCCGCCCCGCCCCGCCCCTGCCGTCCTGGGCCCTTCCCTCCGCTCCCCTCCGGCCACCCCTATTGGATCCCACCTGTCACTGATGTCTCTCCTGACCAATGGTGGATGCTGGTGGGCAGGGCCTGCGCTTTGGTTTACTCCAGAATATCCATCCATACACCTTAGCACACTATTTGGGTTCGCTGAGTATTTGTAGAATTCAAGGTATGATTATGAAAAACGATTTAAAAATGTTGTTTGGAATGTGACCGAGGCCCTGGCGCCGGGCTCGCGGGACCCGAAGCAGAGGCGTCCTTCAAGCTGGCCGCGTGTTGCCTTTCTGCCACTGCCATCCCCTAATTTTTTTTTCTTTTTTATTGTTTGGTCATCCTCTAATTTTCTCCACCCTCACAGGACCCGGGCTGGGCGGATATGGCACATGTAGAGATCAGCGAGAATCCATACCCATACTTATTTGACCTTTTTTCCCCATCAAACTTTTTTTTTTCAGAGTTCAGCTTCTTATTGAATGTGTTATGTATGAGATTTAGTCAAAAAGACCACAGTCCGTGTCATCGTCAGACTCCTCGGATCCCTCTCCTCCGCTCCCACGTTCCTTTCCTCGGCTGGGCCGCGGCCGTGGAGGGGCTGGACCCCGGCTGGCGCGACCCGAGCTGCTGGGGCAGGTCCGCCAGCCCGCACGGGGCAGAGGCGGCCCCTCCCGCTGACAGGGCCAGGCCTTTGCGAACAGTCCTGGCCAGAAAGGTTCGCCGTTCACACCAGCTGCTTGAACGCGGGCATTGATCTTGTTCTCCGTCGCCCTCACCTCGTCGTCGTGCAGGACAAGGGCCGAGCGGGGAGGTGCAGGCGAGCCCCGAGAGGCCGCCGCGGTGTGGGCGAGCGCTGCCGGCCGGCTGCGGCGCTAGTCGCCGGCGAAGTGAGGGCCTCACCCCAGCGCGGCCTTAGCACCGTCGGAAGGGCCGAGCGCCTTAGCGGCAGCTGGGAGAAAGGGCTCACATGTTTTGTTTTTTTTTTAACAGGGAAGGAAACGAAGCAAGATGTGCAAGTCAAAGCTTCCCCTCGTCTTTTCCTACCTAGTCTCGGGGAGATGCTAACCTGTAAAAGGGCTCAAAAGGAGCTTCCCAAGTAGGAACAAAGGAATGGAGGGGCTCTTGGCTGGGAAGGAGCCACTGACCCAGCTGGTGCTCCGAAGGGCAGAGATGGGAGGGGCTGTTGGGGTGACTCAGGCAGCTAGGACCCTGAAGGGGCGACTCCTGGCTGCTTCACGCAAGAACTAAACCTCACAAGAGTTGGAAAGGACAAAGAGAAGGAAATGCTTAAGTCTCAGATACTTAGGGACGGTTAAGGTGACAGGAGGGGCAGAAATGGACAGAGGGCTCCAGTGCCATCATGGCGGAGGATGGAGGCCACGTGCCACACCTGTGGGCAGCTGGGGGGCCTTACAGTCCGTGACTGGGAGAGAGCCCACAGGCATGGGAGCCGTTCTCTGAATGAGGCTGGTTCTCAGTCCTTTAAATCCCACCTCCACGCCCACCGCCACCCCCAGGAATAAGCCCAACTTCCAGCTAGAATTAAGAATGAATATGAAAACAAGTCATTAATGCCTGAGATTGTGACCTAAGAGAACTGATAAGTTAGAAATCTGCAATATGAAGTCATTCGTTCACCCAACTATTATTAGTGAAAGGCCCACGGGGTACAAGCAATGTAGAGGCACAGCAGTGGATACGAGAGGGCTCTTCACCCCGGAGACTCCAGATAAATATAATACTGATTTCCCCGAATCTTTTCATATATAACCCCCACAAATCCTTCAGTGATTCTCCAGAAAGATATTTTTTCCTCATTTTTATAACACAGAGGCTTCATAATAGAATCTATTTGCAAAACAAATGGTTAGGGGAAGAAAAAAAAAAAGAACTCCAAAGAAACCCAAACTAAACGTCTCAGCTCTAAACGGAGATGTTTATTCGGATAAGACATTCAGACTTATCTGAATATATTGAGATAATGGTACTGAAACCCTGCAAAAGCCTCTGGCTGTAATTTATTCCTAAATTCTCAATAATATGAAGATAATGTCAAAGACAATTCATAGTCACTTGCATTCTTGTTATAGTTTTTAAATCATTTAAAAATCTAATTTATTTTCATGCAAGTATTTTATGCACATAATCAAAAGAATCAAATCTGTAAGGCCCATAACAACAAAAAAATCAGTCCCTTGTCCGACTTTCCTTACCTAGGTTCATCTGCAAAATTAACTACTTTCTACTCCTAGCTTTTTTTTCCTAACCAGAATAATATCCATATTGTGCTACCTCTTGCTTTAGCTGTTTTAGAGATTATGCATTGACTTTCAATTGTGATGAAGATTTCACTCCCAAATATTCCCGTTTCATAGACGATAGACAGATGGTCACACATTACAACCATGTGAGTTGCTTCCATATAGCAAAATGAAGTTCTGTACTGGTTGGACAAAGCTTCCTCAGTGCCCCGTCCAGGCCAACCTGTCCACTCCGGTTCCTGTCCTGGGACACCCGGGACTCCCCAGAACCCAGCAGCAGCTAAGGGGGCCCTTCAGGGCCCCACTCCAGTGCTTCGACCACTTTTCCATGCTGACTGCCCAGTGCCTGGTCTGGATCAATTGTTAATTTCCAACCTTCTTACCTTCCCAATACAATTGCCCCAATTTTTTGTTGAGTTCATATTTGAAGTGTTCATTGTTATGTCCATATAAATATTGTTCACTGTGGAGCCAATCTGTAACAATGATTACACTTTTTCCTTACACAGCTTTCTGCTTTTACTGCAATGAAAACATGACTGATTTTTTATTTGATTTCTTTTAACACTTGAATACTATATATGTTCCTTATACAATCTTTCAGGTAGATCAAACTATCGCTCATGCTGTCATATTTTATTCTCCTGAAAATATGTTTTTTGGAGATCTATGTATTTGTTTTCCAACCCGGTGTACCTGGACTCCCCCAGATCTGCTGAACTGTATTCTGTAACTTGAGTTTGCTGCTATCTTAAAGCCTCTCTTTTCTAGATCCTGTGGCTGCTTGTGTTTACCCTTTGTAGTAGAGCACATCCTCTAGAAGTAGCCTTCTAGATGCTTTTAAAGGTAATGTTTTCTCTTTTATATTTGGCATGTCTGAGAATGACTATTGGCTAACCTCACACTTGATTTACTAGGCTGAGAATAGAATCCTAGACTGCAAATCATTTATACTGAGAATTTCTATTGTATTGCCCCAGAGGCTTCTAGATTCAGGACTGTTGTTTAGTAGTTTGAAGCCATTCCAGTTCCCCTTTCTTTATAATCTTTTTCCCCTGGTGGAAGCTTTTAGGAACTTCTTTTTAACATTCCTGTGATAGGCTTTGGTGGGGGTGATTTTGTTTTGTTGTTTGTCTTTTGCTGAATCCTCAGTAGGTTTTGTCCATCTGGAGTCTTGGTATCCAGGAATATTTCTTGTATTATTTCTATTTCTTTACTCTTTTTAAATTGATATGCTTCACATAGAATATAATTCATCCATTTGAAGTGTATGGTCCAATGGGTTTTAGTATATTCACCAAGCAGCAGTCACCGCTATCAACTTTAGAGCATTTTCGTCACCCCCGAGGGAAAACCCTTGCACGTTGGTTAGCAGTCGCTTCCCATGCCTCCCGCTTTCTCCCTTCTTCCAGCCCTAGGCCGCTGCTAATCTATCTTCTGTTTCTATAGGCTTGCCTATCCTGGACATTTCATATAAATGGAGTCATACAATGACTAGTGTTTTGTGAATGACTTTTGTCACTTGGTGTGTTTTCAAGTTTCATCCACGTTGTAACAGGTACTGCTTTTTTTTTTTTTAATCTTTACCCAAGGATATTTATTATTGATTTGAGAGAGAAGAAACATTGTTGCCTCCTGTACACACCCCAACGGGGGATCAAACCCACCGCCTAGGCATGTGCTCCAACCGGGACCGCGGATCAAACCTGCGACCTTTTGGTATATAGGACAAGACTCCAATCAACTGAGCTACCTGGCCAGGGTGTACTATACTTCTCATTGACCAATACGATTCCACTGATTGGATATATCACATTTTATTTATCCATCCCTCAGTTGACAGATACTTGGATTGCTGCTACAAACATTCATGTATAAATTGTTGGATAGACATGTCTTCAACTCTCTTAGGATGAAAATGAATTAAATGGATTTCCACATCCTTTCCCCTACTTTGTTGATATTAATGGCTCCTCATCAGCACTTCTAAGGTCAAGAGTTGACCTGCCTATCCCTCCAGGTTCACCTGTAGCAAGTCTCTTTGGACAGGATCCACATATAGACTTACCTGGTGGTCCTCCAGTACACCATGCTCTCTCACAACCACCTGCTTTGCTAAATTCTCTTCACAGCTAAGAATCTTCCTCCCTGATTATTTGCCTAAAATATTCAAGACTGCTCAAATATCACCTCCTCTACAAACTCCCATGACTTCTCCCAAAGTTCCCTATGCAAACATCCAAAGAGCATCTGCTGCATCGTATGATCATTGTTCACACGCATTCTCCCTACTAGAATATGAGCTTCTTGAAGACAATGTTTATCCTGAGTGATCTCCTTTATCAAACCAATAAACAGTGCTTTATAGAATGCTCACTATAAACACTAAGTGCCAAATACTAAAGGTTTTACTATGAATTTATTTACTTCTTGTAATAACCCTGAGGTAGGAATTACCACCACCTCCATGTTACATGAGAAAACTGCAGCACAAAGAGGTTAAGGAACTTATCCGAGGCTATTTAATAATAGGAGAGGAGGTATCTGAACTCAGGTGATCTGGCTCAGAGACACCTTTCAACATCTCAGACTTTTGTACTGAAGAGGTGCCTAACGTGTATTTGTTGAATGAATGAATAAATGAGGGGGAAAACCAAGGCCTTCAAAAGAGGTCAAACAAACTCTGTCTTAGAGAGAGCTACATTTTAAAGCAAATAAAAAGTTAGTTTTACTAATTTTTTTCCCCTGTGTAATCCAATCCATAAAGACGCAAGGAAAGGTCTTGGGTACGATTTCTGTTGCCTAGTGTTATTAACCGGATGTTTGTGTCCCCTGAAAATTCCTATGTTGAAGCCGTAACCCCCAGTGTGGCTGTATTTGGAGACAGGGCCTCTAAGGAAGTGGATATGGTTAAATGACGTCATGTGGGTGGGTCCCTGGCCCAATACAAGTAATGTCTTTATAAGAGACATCAGCCACCTGCCAACAAAGAGCCCTCGCCAGAAACCAAATTTGCCGGCACCCTGATAATGGGCTTCAAGCCTACAGAACTTGAGAAATTAAATTTCTGTTGTTTTAGCCACCCAGTCTGTGGTATTTTGTTATAGCAACTCAAGCAGACTAATACAACTTCTAATGGCTGAAGTTTGGAAAGGATTTTCCTTCACTGATTTCAGAAACCAGCGGCTTCCACAGTGCTCTCTCCCCCTTTGACTGGGTTTGAACTTACGTTGTTTTTTGTCTGTCTGTTTTGGTTTTTGATGAAATGAAATCGTTAGGCTCCATCTGATCCAGCCTTCTTTTTACCATAGGGGGTCAATATTTAACTATTTTTTCCTTCAACATTTCCTACAACTATAGACTTTACTTTTCATCATCTTAGCTAGCTAGTTCTTGGCCTATGCAAAAATTCAATTTATCTTCCTAAAAAATATATATTACCAATATTATTACTGATACCATTGATGTTTATCTTATTTAATAATGCTAATATGTTGTCTTTCTAATGGTATTTCACTATGGAATGAAATTTGACCTTTCCAAGGGACTTCAAGTTTCAGCTGTCTGTCTGGGGGTTTTAAAATAGATCAAATATTTTTTTAAATTATAAAAATGTCCAAACAGGCAGAAGAGTAGAAAGAATATATCCATCACACAGATCCAACATTATCAAGCTTTTTGCTACATTTGCTTAAGATATTCCTTTTTCTTGTCTTTTTTCTTTGCTGACATATTTCAGAGCAAATCCAAGACATCAAGTCCATTAAACAATAGGTATCTTAATATGTATCACTTTAAAAGAGAAAACATTTTCTTTTATAATCACAATGCAATCATCCAATCTAGGAGAATTAATAATTCTTTTGTTTTCAGGCTTTTGGAGTGAAATAACTTATATACAATTTTATACTATGAAAAAGCTAGCGCTGCCTTAGAATAGCAAAATTCCATAGCCCTCAAAACAATTTTAAAATTAAATTTAGTCTGTTCCGAAATGCAAGGTGCTGACACCATCCAACTAAAGCTGAGCTCAAGAGTGCCTAAGACAACTCTTAAAAACACACAGTATATTGAGTGCTGGCCTACAAAGCAAAGGCTTGCTGGTTCAGTTCCCAGTCAGGGCACACGCCTGGGTTGTGGGCCAGGTCTCCAGCAGGGGATACACAAGAAGCAACCGCACACTGATGTTTCTTTCCCTCCCTTTCTCCCTCCCTTCTCCTCTAAAAATAAATAAATTAAATCTTAAAAAAAACCACACACAGTATCAAGACTTCAGTCACTGCACTGCACATTATTTTAATAAAAAACAAACTGCTTTACAAAAATATACAGATCTCAAATTGTAACGTCAAAATACGACTGCAATAAAAAGGTTTATGTAAGTTCTCATTGAGACAGGCTTTCTGTCACATTCTGACATTTACAATTATTAAGACATAATGAACACAAGAAGTACAGATTTTCCAACCTCATGATTAGTAAACTCCGTTACAAATGAATGAAGGTATAGTCATCAAAAGAGGAAGGTGGCAAGTTAGACAGCCCTGGCTATATTACACTAATTGAGTAAGAGACTCAATAAGAGCTTTAAGAAACTGTAGTTAAATGTTAAAAGTATGGGCACTATAGCTTTCACAGACTTCTACCAATGATTATATCCTTGATATATAAACATCCTTAAATATAAAATAGTTCAGTATGATTGCATCTATATTTGTTCCACAGGACAATTTGTTAATTATTTTGATATATTTTTCAACTGGAATCATGTACAAAGAAATAATGAGAAACCCATAAAAAAAAGAAAGAAAAGAAAAACAAAACTATTTTTCCCAAATCAAATTATGTTTAAAAGTTAAAAAGTCTATGGAAAATCAAAATGTGGGCAAAAAATATTGGCTACTTGCTAATTTTTATTTGAGAGAAAGTCTTGTGCAAATAATAGTTGTCTTGTCTTCTAACAAAACAAAAACAAAACCCCAAAATTAATCCCACAGGTCCAAATTAGCTAAACTGGAGTGACAAAGTCAAAGTTAGTCTTGTCATTTGTACATTAATTTGATAAAACAAATTGCACTGAAAACAACAAAAACGCCCCCCAAAATCCTGCATGTGTTCTTGTGCAGATTCCTTTCAGCACATAAATAAAGACGGTTGTTACACAGCTCTTCTTTTAAGAATGCAGTACATCCAGAAAACCTAACAGAGTATGTTACTCACAAAATTCCATAAAAGCTGTAAGGCAGCCAAGCGCTGATGGCATCAAGGGCTGCAAGAGATTGCACCATTCACACCCACTGATGGGCTTTGTGCCAACATTTTAAACTATGCTTTTCTTCACTATAAACTACCGAGGAAAGAAATACAATATTACATCATATCCCAGAACAGAGCAACTACATTTGTATAAAGAAATCACTAGTTAAAGAGTTACGTTGTTGTTTTAAATGAAGTCCTGTCTAGGCACCTGACTTTAATCTAAAAGTTGATAGTGCTAATTTCAACTCCCAGGGTAAACAAAACCAGTTTATGTATCAAGATTAATTTTCTTTGGCTGCAATGGATACCATTTTCTCTGAGGGCAGTCTTTAGTTTGCTTTCTTTTCAGTACCATGTTAGTAGTTTCCCTGGTAGAAGTCTCTGTTGGTGTGGTTTCTATTTGTGTTATAAAGCTCTCAGATTTAACATCTGGCTTCCTGTAACAATTGGAAAAGACTTCTTGGTGGATTCTTTGGAGCTGAATAATAGGCTGCATCTTTAACACTTCGGAAAATCCGTCTCCTTGTTCAATTAGTGCAGGCAAGGACTTAAAAATAAACAAACAGTAATGCTCAACATTAATCTCAGGCTGAAACACAAACACACAGGGACAAACACAACACTCTAGAATTTTAATTCTTCAGGTCAAAACTGTTTCTAAGACCTAATTTCTGGGGTGGCAGATATTCAACCTGACCTTAAAATACAAGTTTTAGGAATTTTAACTAAAAACTGAGACTAAAAAAATATGTTCCATTCCTATAAATGCCTGGTAGTAAAAATAAAACTTCAGCAGAACAGGAAGTAACAGGATTTCAGAGCTAATGATTTAATGTCTGAAAATCCACATTTTAGGATAATAAGTATTTTAGAAATCTTAATCATGAACAAGGATCAGCACATTTTTTTCTGTACAGGGCCATATAATAAATATTTTAGGACCTGGGGGGCTTATATCATCTCTGTAACAATTATTCAGTTCTTTCATTGTAATGTAAAGAAGCCATAGACAATAGACAATAAATAAATGAATAGATATGGCTGCATTCCAATGAAATTTTATTAACAAAAATAGGTGGTAGGCTGGATTTTAGCCTGGCCTATCCTAGTTTGTCAACTCTTGATCAGGAACACACTGTGAGAAAATCATGGAATCAATACAAACCACACAAGAACGTTATAAAAATTTTAAGAACAGGGGAGATTATAAAGAAGTTTGAAAGTAATTTTCATATATTAGAAATAAGTGTTTTTCTGTTTATATAAAATAATGTCAAAAATATAAACAATTTTGTTATAATAAAACTCCAATTTGATATGCTGTATAATGTAGTGGTTAAGAGCATAGGCTCTGGAGCCAAACAACCAGGGTTTAAATCCTGGCTGGATGACTTATTTGGGCAATCTAATTAGCCTCTCTGTGCCTCAGTTTTCTCATCTGTAAAATAGGGTAATAGCAATACCTATCTCATAGGGTTACTGGAAGGATTAGATGAGATAATATATGTAAAGCAGTTAGATGGTACCTGAGCCATACTAAATGCTCACTAAATATTAGCTGGTATTCGAATCTAAAATTGTTTGCTGGACTGCTAACTCTAAGAACTCAAAAATATAACCAACCTTTAAAGAGGCCAGGTATACTACTGGCACATAGCAGGTACCTAATAAATGGTGTTATTCTGAATGTTACTGTTGCTTAATTAATTCATTAAAGATCTATTTTAAAAACTACTAAGAATTCCTATTACAACAGGCTAAAACACATGTGGTTGTTCAAAGCAAATGCCTAGCTACACACTTTGTTCACTTTATAATTTTTTAGCATGTTGCTTTTACCTTCATGGCTTGACTGATTTCCTTAGCTATTGTTTCTCCTCTGCATTTCAAATTTTCCACACGAGAGACTGCAAAGAAACCACCAAACAGTATTTTAGGTTTCTAAAAATCTAACAGCAAGTCGTAAGACACGCAGACGCATTCTAGGTAAACATCCGTCAGGGCTGCTCCCCTTGGCTCGGCCTTTCTCAGAGTAGTTTGTAACCTACTAAAACAAGTGTCCTATTAAATTTAACTAGGTATATAAAAAGACTATGAAAATACTAGAATACTAGAGTAAAATGAGAAGTTACAAACCTAAGATGATAGACAACAAGAGTTGTGTTGAGTAGTCTTAACACTGTGTGCCCCCAGAAGAAAGCCTGCTTGTTCTATGTTATCTACCACTACATTTAACAACTTCAAGCACTATCCTCACATTTTAAAATAAACACAGGCTAATATTTGATATTTGTATGATTCTGAATTTTGTAAAACATATTTGGACTTCGAATTTGTAATCGCACTGCATCAAAAATACCTGAATGACCCCTGGCTGGTATGGCTCAGTGGACTGAGCATCAGCCTGCGAACGGCTGGTTTGATTCCCAGTGTACGGCCCATGCCTGGGTTGCGGGCCAGGTCCCCAGTTGGAGGCGTGCGAGAGGCAACTGATTGATGTTCTCTCACACTTCTCTCTTTCTCCCTCCCTTCTTCTCTCTCTAAAAAATAAGTAAATTCAATCTTTTTTAAAAAATACCTAAATGAAATTTCTGGAATAGACTGTCAGTAGTATTAATTTTTCTTTCCTTACTTCCTTGATACTTTTCTCTTTTTTAAAGATTTTATTTATTTATTTTTAGAGAGAGGGGAAGGGAGGGAGAAACATCAATGTGTGGTTGCCTCTTGAGTGCCCCCTACTGATCACCTGGCCTGCAACCCAGGCATGTGCCCTGACTGGGAATTGAACTGGCGACCCTTTGGTTTGCAGGCTGGTGCTCAATTCACTGAGCCACACCAGCCAGGGCCCTTGATGCTTTTCTAATTCCAAATACATTTATTTATTTTTTTATTATTTTCTTTTAATCTTTGTTGTACATGTTCATGGCTACTTCATAACAGAACTGCATATTCAATGATAAAGGAATAAAAATCCTACTAAAACTCCAAGAGAAATTTGAAATGTGAAAAATCATATTATGAAACTGTCTACAAATTAGTTTTTAGAAAAGTAGTTCTAATCATTAGAAATTACTTAAACTCTAAGCAAGTACATGACTATGTTAGGAAGACTGCTGCTTTATCAGTTTCGAGAGGCTGGCAAATAAGCCAATAATTGCTTTCACAGCTGCTGTTTTTCTTTTCTGACTTTCTTTAGCTAAAAAAAGGGAAACCAGTTTTAGAAAATAAGAAAATCAATAGAAAAAGCAACTTCCTCTAGAGAGGAAGAAGGCACTCAAAGGAGAAAGGCAAAGCTAACATCGTGGCCTCAAGAAAGGGTTCTTAACCATTTCTGTTACCAGAAATTTCTTTGGAAATTTGGTGAAGCCTATAGTCTCCTTCTCAGAATATTTTTTAATGTATTTGTTTTTTTAATTGAGGTATAATTTACATATAGTGAAGTGTATATCTTAAGGTTAACATTCAATCACCTTTCACAAATACATACCAGGACACAGACATTTCCATCACTCTAGAAAGTTCTCTTGTTCCCCTTTCTCAGTCAATTTTGTCCATAAGAAAAAACCATTCATGTGATTTCTATCATTATACATTATTAGTTTTGCTTACTCTAGAATGTCAGAATGTTTTAAAATAAAATTTAAAAATACAATTATTTAAAAATTGTAGAAGTAATATATGTGTCCATTTATTAATGATTTAAATAACAGCACTGAGTAGCAGGTCTAATATTTACCATAATATGAAAATAATGAGCATAAACAATATTGTGAGGTATCTGGAACAATGGAAATTGAAAATATCTGTGGCTTCTAGTAGCAAAAAAAAGCTACAGGTACTATAACTTCTGGCTAGTGCTGCCACCATTTCCTGCATTCAAAATGGAAGTGCTAAATTTCACTTTGAGGTTAGTAAAAAAAATATATATATATAATTTTTTTGCTATACAAGCCCATAGTCCCCCTATATTCTAAGAATTATATTTATGTACATATGAAAATTTAATGGGCATATTATTTGAAAATATAACATACTGTTTAAAAATAAGTTTATCCTATGTTTCCCAACTATGCAGACTCAGCATATGTGCAGCAAGGTGGCAGTGTGTGTGGAGATCAATTCATCAAGCCGTGCATTGCATGTTATATCCCAATATATACATGCATACAGACAATAATGAATGAAATCTTTTAAAATATTTACTCTAGAAAGTTTCTTACTTTTATGTATAGAACAAGGCAATCATATTCATTGTTATTGCATGATTTACAAAGTAACCTATCATCCAAGATCTCCTTAATTTTTTATAAGTATGTGCTACTTTTAAAAAAAGTCTCTATAAACCCACACTGATGGACAACAGTAGCTGTTCTCTACCTGCTGCACAAGCAATGACAATGTAAAAAGTGCCAGGAGTAGTTTGGGTTTGTGTATAAAAAGGAGTTAGGCCCCAGGCTTTGATAATTATAAAGATATTTTCACGCGTGAATGTCTGGTGGAATATTCTAAAGTTGTGCTGGACACATAAGACATTGAGTATTACTGTCTTGTGACTACAAAATGTCAGGTGTACCCTCCCACTTCTCTGGTTAACCAAAAACCTTTCAACTCCCACTTTTTCAAAAGGGCCACTAGAGGGCAGTACTGCCCCCCCAGTGAGAACCAAGGTGTTATTTATCTTTCCGAATTTCCTTGGGAAGCAGCTCATTCTCTTAACCTTGAACTCCCTAGTGTCGAACACAATGCCTGACATGTAGAGCAGGTGCTGCATAGGTCTGATAAACATGGCTATGATAGAGGGTGCTGTGGAGGCACAAAGGAGGGAGAGGTCAATCCAACAGGGGAACTGAAAGGAGAGCAGAAGCTTCACAGGTGTTATATAAAGTTGCCTTAAAAGGATTTGGTGCTGAAGGCTGGGGAGGGGAGCAGGGGGGCATAAGAGGTGGGGTGGTAGAGGAAGTGCTATACCAAAACAAGGGAATAAATCAAGAAAGAAGAAAACACAGGAACCCGGAAACATGGTTCCAAACAGAAGAGAAGGAAAGGAAATTCCCAAGGCAATGAGGAAAGGAGCAGACAGGGTATGAACCTTGCACCAGGCCTAGAGAGCAGCCAGCCCAGACCACAACAGGAAGACAAAAGGCTCCCAGGGGAACATCTCAAGGAAAGGAAAAGGTTTTACAAATGGATTTGATGGATAACCTGAAGTGTTTACCATAGTGAGAGGAATTTTACAGTTCTACTGAACTGCTTGGGAAAGAATTATTGACAGGCACAACAGCAAACAGAAAACAAAAGCAATTATCAATCCAAATATTAATACTAAATACTATTTTTTGACAAAGTGAGAGATTAAAAGTGAGGCTAATGAGTATAGATTATTCTTTTGAGAAACTTGGTTATGGAAAGAAAAAGTTCAGAGAAGAAAAACACAATGGCATGAAAACTTGCCCTCCTTGATTCGGACAGCCCATTCCTATGGCAGTATGAGCTGGCGTTCCTTGCCAATCAATCTGATGTAACAGCTTTAGGAACCTTGTGAGGCAACCAGGTTTCATCAGCCTCCTTTTATAGATAAGGAAACAAGCTGTGAGAGCTGAAAAATGTACCAGAACCAAAGAGGTAGAACCACACTTCCCAGATTCCCAAGCACTTGCTCTTCTATATTCTGTAGGTAGTTTTCCAAAATATCACTTTGCCAAAAATTATACTAAACTCATAGGAATGAGTTAAAAATGGTCAAAAATCAGCTCCAACATAATGAAAACCTCTTGAAATAAAAATAGATTATGCCTCGTACAGAATTAAAAATAGAACAATTGTATAATTAAATCTATTTTAACTATTCATGTTATAGTACCTTTAAGTTAAGCGAATTCCTTTCATTGAAAACTAAAAAGAATCAATAATTTTAGGAATAAAACCAAACACACAAAGATTAAAAAAAAAACAGGCAAAGAGGAGAAAAGTAAATGTGTGACTATGTTATCTGTAAATGCATCATAAAAGCATTTTCCAACATTAACATCTGCTAAGGGAATTTCAAAATATATAAACTTTTTACCACTCTCTCAAGATTATTTCTGTAACTAGTAAGAGCACATAGGTACTGCTGACACATGAACATGGGACTGAAGACCATTTCGCATGCTGGTGGCTGGTCCTTCCGGGCAGGAGGTGGAGGGCACTTCATCCAGACCCACTCCCAGCAGCTTTCTCTCCATAACCTTCACGGGAGCATCTTCACGGCGCTGCTATCCACCCTCTCATCATGGACAAAGGTGTTTAGGGATCCAAACTATTCTCTCAAATCCTATTTAAACAACATGTAGTAGAGCTAAGGTGCATCTGAAATGTGATTTTCCTAATATTTTTCACAATAAACACTTAGTAGTTCAGCTAGATTATAGGATAAATAGGACTTTAAAGGGAAGCCTAGAAACTTACCCACTTACAATACCATTAGTAAATGTTTTTCAGTGGGAAATGCATTTCAAATTCCAAAGCTCAGATTAAATATGAATTCTGGAAACATAGCCATTTGTAAGTGGGTGGCTACCTGTAAAAATGCTGTCCATGGCTTAAACAACTTATTAGGCAAGAAGAGGAACTGACTCTTAAGTCCTCTGTTTGTAGGGTCAGCAAAAGAATTGGAAGTATCATCAAGTCTACTGTAGAGAAACTCAAAACAGCTCCTTGTCACCACTGCATACTTAGTAAAGGACAGGGAAAAGAAGGGAATCTCTTCAAAGAATTTCAAAGAATATTTTTAAAAAGATAATATGCAAGCAATTATCAGTTTTATTAACAGGATCACAAAAGACTCAAAGTTCATTTTATTGGTAGACAGCTCATCAGAAGATTGATGCAAGGATATTAAAAATAAAGTTTGCTCTTAAAAATGTGGAAGTTAGGCAGCCTTGAGGACACGGCCTTCCCTAGTCACTAGCTTTCTAAAACATAGGGAAACGAAAAAGTGGAAACGAAAGATTGAGTAATCAACCTAGTTTTGCTTTCAGGTCACTGCACTGACTAAACTAGGACACATAAACTTCCCAAAGCCTGCATAAATTCAGGATTTCATCAAAACAACATTAACAGAGTAGTTCCTTTCTGTATCCAATGCATTTTATGAGCATGAATGAGCAAGCATGTGTAACACAGGATGTATGGCTTACTCTGGTTTCTAAAGGAGCAACTAAAAGCATGATAAGAACCATGGATTGTAAAGCAGCATCCCCGGGAAAAATGAAACCAAAAATTGAGCAGTGAAAGATAACCCTATGCTACACCTTACACGGGTCTGTTGAACACACCCACTGCGTAGCAGGTATGTAATCCTCTGCATCCACTCCCACCTGCACACGCACCTCCCCAGCTCCTTGAGTACTGAAGAGCTGTATCTCTCTAAGGCACTGAAGACCTTCAAACTCCTAGCTGTGTTTTCTGGACTCAGCCAAGCCTCTACCCTTGTCCTGCAACACTCTTTCCCTCTATTTCCTCCACTACAGCCTCAGTGGTTTCTTGTTCCATAAATATTCAAGCTCATCTTGACTTAAGAACCTTGTTTTAGCTCTTCTCTCTAATTGAAAAGCTCTTCCTCTTGTCACACGATAAATTCCTTCTTGTTACTTCCTCAGCAAAGTGTTTCCCACACCTAAACACATCACTCTTGCACTAATGTTACTTATTTTTAGATCTGTTTATATTTTCCTGCTCCCATAAGAATATACAATCCACCGAGCAAGGACCTTGCCTGTGTTGGCCACTGCTACATCCTCCACATTGAGAGTTCCGGCATACGTAGACATTTAATAAACATTGAATGTGTGGATGAATAATAGTCATTCAGTGTTTATTGAGCATGGTGCTCCATATAATGCAAACTCAAGTAAGAAATCTCATGGACCTTTCTGTTTTCTGAGAGACCATAAACAAGGGAACACACAAATACTTACCTAGTGTAATAAATGCTATTAAGGAAATAAACAGGTGTGATGACAGAGAACTAAGGAGAGGCCACTTTACTTAGAGTGGTCAGAGCAGAAAGGAAAGTGCCTGACATGAACTTGGAGAGGCAGGTGGGGAGCCAGACCATGTAAGTGAATGCTAAGAGGTTTGAAGTTTATTATATATTTTAAAATTGGGAGATTTTAGGATTTTAAGAGAGGAATGAAAGCTGATTTGTGTTTTAAAAAGTATCTTAGACTTCTAGTCAGGCTGGCTCAGAAGTTCACAAACTCTGTCATTGGATAGATACAGAAAATGTAAAAATCGTATCCCAAATCAAACAAAATTACTATTTCTATGAACCAGAAAAGAAATGAAAAAGTATACTAAATCAGTTAAGTCAAATATCAATGCCCCACACATATCACTAGGTTTAGACTGTTTTATAGATGAATCTTATCCACACTTCAAAAATCAAATAACCTCTATGCTTACAAACTGTTTTATGAGGGCAGTATAATCTCGATGACAAAATTGGAAAGGGACAGTATGTTTTAAAACACCATCATGGGGGGGGGGTGTGACTAGATGCAAATAAACAATAGGTAAATAGACTAAAAAATAGACAAGTTTAATTCAACAGTGTATGAAAGGAAAAATACATTAATGAGAAACTGGGGTTTTCTCTATGAATGTAAAGACAACTCTCAGAAAAATTTCTCAATGTTAATTTACCATACTAGCGGAGTTAAAGTCAAAAAGCATATGATCTTGAGACACAAGGAAATTTTACAAATGATGGAAAATGTCCTATGTCTGAATTGTGGTGATGGTTATGTTGTTACATACTTTTGTCAAAACTCAAACTATACCCTTAGATATATTATATGTAAATTATACCTCAATAAAGTTGGTTATACAAATATATGATCCTAGTTGATACAAAAGTATTCAATAAAATTAAACATTTTTTCATAATTTAAAAATATTATGATCACTACTATTCAACACTGTACTAGCGGTTGTAGCCAATGTAACAAAACAAGAAAAGGTATAAAGTTAGAAAAAGACATATCCCATCATTACTTGCAAATGGTTTATCTACATCTAAAGGAATCTAACTGAAACTAGATTTACCACTAGACTTCAGCAAGTAAAATTCAATGGTGTTCCTGAACACTAAACCTACACCTTCACCAAATCCTAAAATGTTACCATTGGTAATAGCTACAAAAAGGTAAGGTATCTTGAACAAATAAAAAATGTGCAAAATCTACATAGAAAAATCTATAAAACACTATTTTTTCTTTATAATCATCTTTATTACATGTTTTTAGACACTTCTCCACATGTATTACAGAAAATCTATCATATCCATTCCCTTAACTATATATTACTACTCTCAATGTAGCCAATAGGAAGTGCTCTTATAACTGTCTTTACTATATCTGTTGGTAAAACACTACTGAAGGACATTTTGAAAAACTCAAAACGAGATATAGTATGTTCACAAATGGGAACACCTATATTATAAATTTTATATAAAATTTGAAAACAGATGGTATTTCTCTCCAAATTAATCTATAAAAGTCTAAATTAAATGCAATTCCAATCAAATCCCACTAAAATTTTTCATGTAATTTAACAAGTTGATCCTAACAATTCCTATTGCAGAGTAAAGGGCCAAAAGTAGGACTTCCAGCCAAGATGGAGGCATAGGTAGATATACTTTGCCTCCTCACACAACCAAAAGGACAAATTAAAAAATAACAAGAACTGCCAGAAAATCGAACTGTATGCAAGTCTGACAACCAAGGAGGTAAAGAAGAAGCTTTCATCCGGACTGTAGGAGGGGCTAAGACAGGCAGCAGAGCAGAAAGGGCCAAAAATAGGCAACAAAATTTTGAAGAAATCACAAGATATCAAGACTTCATAAAACTACAATAACTTAAAAACTGTGATAATGTTGCAGAGAAGCCCTAACAACTAACAAAATTAAAAAGAGAGCCCAGAAACAGACCTTAAAATATAAGGAAACTTTGTGTATTAGAGAGTGACATTACAAAGCAGTGGAGAAATGATGGACTATTCAATAAACGATGCTAAGACAACTGGCTATTGGTATGATAGAAATTAGATCCCTTTGTCATAAAATTTTTTAAAAATTTCAGATGGATTCAAGACCTAAATATGAGATATATTAATATATATGTAGTCATTGTAAATGAAGTTAAAAGACAAGCCAAAACTTGAGAACAAATATTTACAGTGTTTATAACCAAAGTATTAGTATCTAGAATGTGTATATGTGTGTGCATATGTATGTGCCTGTGTGTATGACCCTTAAAAACAAATAAGTTCAAACAACCCCACAGAAAAATGGACAAAGGCTATCAATAGGCAATTCACAGAAGAGACTGTAGGGTAAACAAAAACATAGGAAAGGATGCTCAACCCCACTTTAAATTTTATATAGATATATACACCATGGGGGGATCCCAAAAAACCCTGGAATTTATTTATAAAAAACTGTGTATTTATTCTTAAATATTTAAACTTCAGTCACCTTCAAAGTATTTTCCATTTGATGCACTACACCGATTGAGACATTTTTTCCATTACTCAAAACAGTTTTTGAACTTGTTGATTTTGATGCCTTTTAGTGCTTCTGTCATTTTTTGTTTCACCTCTTCCACATCAGCAAAATGATTTACTTTAGGACTTTATTCATCTGGGGAAACAGTTGTTCCCCAGACTTTATTCATCTGCCCAAAGAGTTGTTCAGGGCAAGAATGGCTGAATAGGGAGGGTGGGGCACAGAGGTCATGCCATTTTGGTCAAAAACTGCTGAACATTCAGTGCAGTGTGGGCAGGTGCACTCGTAAATCACCCATCATGAACTGAGAGTCCAAAAAAAATTAACTGAAGCCAGCTGGTACACTGATACACGTGTTCATAGGACACTCACCTAGCTGGGGAAGCCTGTACTACAAAGGGCCCGCCCTCCAGAAATAATTCCGTATATTTTTTTAGTCTCCCTCGTGTGTGTGTGTCTGTATAAAATATGGTATATGAGTGCATATATGCAATTGCGAGTGACATTCTTTTGATATGATAAAGCTATTGTAATAGTTGTAACCTGCATATCATTTTCCATATGAAAACTGTTAACCTACTTTTGCCCACACCTGTACATGCATACATACATACATTTGACAATGTATTGACAAATGCATGTATGTATGCACATATGTATATATATGGAGGAAGAGAGAAAGAGAAACAATTCAATTGCTGGCAAAATGTGGGTAAGCAAAACTTTCAAACACTGCTAGTGGGAATGTAAACTGATACCACCACTTTGGAGGGGTAGTAAAGCTCAAATGTAATAAAGCTGAACAGAAACAAATCCTATGACCTAGGAATTCTGCTTCCAGAAAACTACCCCAGAACATCTGTGGCATATTTATACTATACAAGGAGACAGGTATAAGAACAGTCATTGTAATACTGGCTATAACAAAAAGCAAAAACAAAAACAAAACTAAGTAATAAAAACCCAACAACAATCTAAGCATCCCTTGGTAGAGGAATGGATAAATGGTGGTATATTCAATTCATACTACTGTAGTAGCTAAATGAACAGAGCTATGGGTGTTCGCATTGTTGAGGGGACTACATAAGTTGCAGTGTAAAATTTATACTGATCATACCATTAATCATACAGTGATTATATAAAATTTAAAAAGATGCCATACACTGT
Source organism: Pteronotus mesoamericanus (assembly GCF_021234165.1). NCBI lineage: Eukaryota > Metazoa > Chordata > Mammalia > Chiroptera > Mormoopidae > Pteronotus > Pteronotus mesoamericanus. The sequence continues at coordinate 368,581 of NW_026555302.1, forward strand.
TTATGGATATGTATCTCTGAAGTTAAAGCATGAGAGCATGAATAGGAAGGATCCTCTCAGCCCAGGGATAGTGGTTACTTCTGAAGAAGGAGTGGAATGGGATGGTGCAGGCCTACAAAGAAAGTTCCATACCTTTCAGTTCCTAAAAAGGTCTGAAGCAAGTTTGGCAAAATGTGAACAGCCCTCAAGTATGAGCAGTAGATACAAAGATGTCATTATGTTGTACTCCATATTTTCTGTATGTTTAAAACATATTGAAAAAAAGGTTTAAATCAACCGTGCCTAACATCTATAGAATGGAATGGAAGAGAGCAAGAGTAAAACAGGAAGACCTTCTAGAAAGCATGTGTAGAAATCCACTTAAGAGTAATGGTGACCTAAACAGATGATAATGAGATGAAGTACATTAAAGTAAGATTATATTCCAAAGGAATAATTTATAGATCTTATTGACAGACTGGATATAAGGAACCTAGGAGAAAAAAAACCGCAAGGTTAACTTCTGGCTAAAGTAGTATGTACATGAAGGTGAACTTTTATCAGATGGAGAAAACTGGAAAAACAACTAGTTAGAGGGCATGGTAGAATCTTGTTTTATGTTCATCGCTTATTTCTTCCACTCAGACATAAGCTCTTTATGGGAAGAATCTGTTTTACCTCTGTATCCCCTAAGTCCTTAACATAACCATGCCAAATCACTATTATGCACACTGCCTAAGTGCAGTTCGCCCTCCCTATCCACACGTTCTACATCCATGGGTTCAACCACCCATGGACAAAAATGTCACACTGTTGCTGGCACATATGATGTAGTTAGACCTATGATGGTCACATCTGTACTGAACATGTACAGACTTTTTTCCTGATCATGACTCCCTAAACAACATAGTATAACTATTTACATAGTATTTACATTGTATTAGGTATAATAAGTAATTTAGAGATGATTTACAGTACACAGGAGGACATAAGTAGATTACATGCAAATACTACGCTTATTTTACATAAGGGACGTAAACATCTGTGGATGTTGATGCACCTGGGCGTCCTGGAAGCAATCCCCCCACAGATACTGAGGGATGACTGTATGGTTTTAAAAACCAGACAATCTTCTTTAAAAGTGTCAGCTTTCAAAAACATTTTATATTACTTAATCGTCTAATAACAAAAAGAAACTTTCAAGAAATTCCAATAAGTTTTCTTGTGCAGCTCATTTAGACCTTTAGGTTCCATATCTATTTATGCTTTCCACATTCCTCCTACGCCATTTTAATTACTTTCATATGATTTTACCAGTTAGATGCGTTATAAGCTATGCTGTATTATAAAGCACACCATTGTAAATGGGATAAAATATATACTAGGGTTATTATTATATAGCATCTCATTACCAGCTACTACTTATGTATTTTACTTATAGTTTATAGAGCCCCTTATCTCATATGACTCATAATACAACCTCAAAAGTAGGCAGGACATTTCTGTAATATTTAGTGATAAAACTGGTATTGACACCTAAAGCATCAGGCTCCATACCTAGAACTGGTCATAAAGAAACTAAGGCATGAAATCACTTGTCCAAGGATATACAGCTAATAAAACTGCAAGGTAATTTTGCTGTGCTTAAAGAGCTGACACTATTCTAAGCTTATAAAACGTTATGAAAATGCATGACAAGGTCTCTTCAAAATTTGTCCAAAAGAAAGAGTCTGATTATTCCTTTCCTTACTTCTGAAGTTAGAATCATATTATCCAGAGATTTTTTTAATACTATGTAACTGGAATGGTAGGAATAAAATCACATATATCTTCAACAAATCATTTAAGTAAATTTGTTTTCCTTCTAAGACAAAAAGGTTATCAAGTTTCTTTAGAAGAGAATTAACTGTATCTAAAAATCATAATACTTGAATATACTGTGATACCACAAACTTCAATTCTAAAGCTAAAACAAGTGTATTGCAACCACTGCATTTTGGCAACTATCCCTTTTTAGTGAACCATGACAATTAAGCATTAGGTGTTAGGTCAATCTTTATTTCAAACACAGTGAACACTGTGACTATAAGCATCTGTATACTTATAGGTCCCCCTCTCAGTGTATCCCATTAGTTTGGGAGATTTGGGGAGTTGGGAGGCCTGTTAGGAGGTAGTTCAGAATTCTACAAAGATACTCCAAGCCATACGTATTAAAATCCCTTACAAATAAATCAAGGTCTTAACTGTTTTTCTAATACTCAGAAACAGTACTTTCGAGTGCCAAAAGCAAATTCTAAAAGGTTTCTTAGGAAAATTGTTACGAATTTTTAAATGTTAGAATGGAGCCATTAAAAAATATATTATGACTCATGTTTTTAGCAATGCCAGTTCTGTTTCTGGATTTATATAACTTTGTATCATTTTAATTTCTTTTTAGAGGATGTATCTAAATGGAAACAATTGAGTTCAAAGGTAAAACAAGTGTGTGTATTTCTTCTTAAGTTCAACATTATATTTTTAGTGGATTTTATTTTGTAAAGGATGAAAAACAATGGAGGTTATCACACTGGGGATTGATACCATGAGTACTTCAACAGTGTAACTTCAGCTGTAATGCATAGAATGGATGGTGTAATAGCAATGAGATAGCTGTGTATTACAATAGAAGTTAGAGATTGGAAAGGTGTTATAAAAGTCTAGATCAGGAGGTAGCTTTATAAAAGTCCAGATTCCTGGGTTCTACTCCTAGAGATTCTGAGCCAGTAGCTTTAGAGCATGTTTTCATAAACCTTAGCGAAGAGCTAAACATGGATGACTGAGAGTAACTTAAAGCATCAAAAAGAAGACACCTCTGATGTTGACACCTTCAAAAGAGTATCAGGAACTCAAAAAATTACAAGTTGATGCTTCATTTTTACCACAAATGAACAGACTCACCTGGATCGGGGTCATATTTTAGGTCCAATGGGTGTACAACAGGGTGGTACTGCTTCTGAACAATATAAATTAAAATGGATTTAATTTCATTACTTAATGCCTCATATAAACATTTTCTTCAGCTATTGTAAACAAGTATACTATTAGTCAGTAGTATCATTCTTTTGCAAAAACACAAAGCAAACAAAAATTAAATCCTGCGATCTGTAGGGAAGGGAGAGGAAAAGGAAAACTGTCAAATCTAAGTCTGAATTATGCCTTTTACAGTATTGCCACCTACTGCATACACTAAGAAACTGCACCATAAAGGATTTTAAGGAGAAAAGCAATCAAGCAAATTAAAGGCACAGAGACTAAATTTTGTGTTTCAAGTACTGGGTAGTCTCCAAATTATGAATGAACTGTTTTTCAAAATTGTTCTTTTTAAGAAGTATTGAGAGCTCAGAATGCACATTCCCCTAGAAACTCTGCTTTAAGAAGTGGCTGCCACTACCATGTCAGCACACTGAAGCCTGTGTGACCTGTGACACACTAGGCTACAGCTGGAGAAAGAAAGGGACAGGGTCCACAATGTGGGGGAAAAAGAAAGGAAAATGTTCCTCCTTACTCCTGCCTAAAGCAAGCAAGTGCCAAAAAGGCTTTTTAAAAAGCTGTCTTTACTGTCTTCACCCTGTCCATTTTGCATCATTTTTAACTTTCAGAGCAGTACCATACCTAGGCCTGCGAACTTTCTTTATTTTATGCAACATCGATTACTAGGTTTTTTTCAGGGAGAAAGGGGTAGTTAGTAAGGGAGATGCGAAAATATAAACACATTTTGAATGTTTTCCCCAAGACAACTTTTAAAAGGGCGGGGGGGTGGGAAATGAGGTTGGGTATTTCTTTGAAGGCTGCTACAGAATAAAAAAGGAACAATTCTGCTTATAAATATTTTTCTCATAGAATGACTAAAATATTTTAGATAAAGTATCTGCCTTTATTATCTAAAACAATTCCTGAAAGGAAAGCAATCAAAAGATTTACATGTAAAGTATATTCACTTCAAAAAGTAAGAACAAACTATATCACAATCAAAAACAACAGGTATTTCTCCCTGCAGAAGCAAAGCTACTCCCAGCACACCTACTCTTGGCCCATCATGATTTTGGGAGCTAAACAAGAAACACAGAATTCATAAAGCAAATTTCAGTATTATGAACAGGTACTCAAACCTCATCATCAATTTAAACAAAGCATCTTCCAAAATACATAATCATATATATATAATGTGCCAAACACAAATGACAAATAGAAAGAAAAGCCTTAAAAAATAAATTTCTTTTTCCTTCCTGGTCTCAGAATTATAAAGTCATGGTCAGTCTTCCATCTTCAAATTCTATGTTAGTATCAGCTGTCTGTAGTGTAGGCACGCCCCTTCCTTATCAGCTCAGGCCCCGACGCAGCAGCCATTATCTACACTGAGTATTTCTGCCGGTCCCTTACCAACAAGGGCATGCAGTGTATCTCCATGGTTACCTCCCTGCCCCCTGGAACCGTGCCTGCCACACTGCACAGCAGCCCGTCTGTGACTCCAAAGGTCCAGAGGGTGAGCAACCTGCAAGTCTCACAGGAGGGGAGGCTGACAGAGACACCTCCGGATGGAGCACTATGCCCCCGGTGCCAACCAGAGACAGGGTCTGGGTCAGCAACCGAATTCCAGTTTAAGAGGAGGATTTGGTGGTGGGCGTGGTCAACCACCTCAGTAAAGTTGGAGGAATTATTTTGTGTTGAATTAACTTGGGGTCAGAAAATAAAACAACAATAAAAAAAACCTAAAGTGATGTAAAACAGAAAAATCTTACAAGAGACAGAGTAGTAATCAACACAGGAAACATAAAGAAAAGGAAATGTCACTTATCTCTACATACATCTTATACTTTTTTTTTTATTGTAGCAAAGCAGACATAACGTAAGATTTACTATTTTAAAGGTAAATCATCTTACCAGAAATTCTTGTTTTGCTTTTATAATTTTTATGACACATTCAAGGATCTTTCTGGGATACTGCTTACGTTTTGTGGCTATATCTACTATGATTTCATCAAATTGATCTTCAAGTTCTTTGATATCAGAATCTATTTCAAGAGAAAAAAATTCATTAAAACAGCATTTATGTTCTACATGGAAATGTAAATAAACTACATTTAAAAAACACCAAATAATTAAGGAAAACAAACACAGCAAGTTAATGGATGCCCCCACATTGGTGATTGACTCATTTACTCATTGAACAATCAATTACTAAGTACCTATGGGAAGCCAAGCCGAAATCAGAGAAATACAAAGATGAATTTAACATGATCCTTGCTCTCTAAGAGCTCATGGTCCACTGCAAGAAGAAGACAGATAATTGCAAAGCAACTCAATAAATACAACAGGTGTATGAACAAAATGCTACCAGGACACAGAACAATGGAACACTAACTCTGCCTGTGGAATTTAAGACTTTAAAAAAAAAGTAACATTTGAGCTGGGCCTTGGAATGTAAGTGTAAATCCATTTGATAACAAGAGACAAGAAAAGAAATACTAGGAAGAAGCATTTCAGGCAGAGGAAACAGTATTTGCAAGATCATAGAGTCTTTGGGGAATCGAAAAAATTCTAAATGGCTGCAGGATAAAGTATAAGGAAAGAAGGACGATAAAAGAACTAGACTGTAAAGGGCATTTAATGTCAGGAATGCCAAGAAGTTTTGATTTTTTTTTTATGTGTTGAAACAAAGCTGTGATATAACAGTGAATAGAGTAGCTAGATCTGAAATAGGCACAACTGGATAAATGGTAGGAGAAAGTAAAAGGTATAGTGACTTTAATTCTTTTAGCTAAAACCGTTTTATTGGTTGATTTCCTATGTTTTTAAACAGAGATTCTCAAACTTCAGCAGCATGAACGCAGGGACCCTGTCAGAAGAACAGAAATTTTGATTCAGTAGGCCTGCGGAATGGGGCCCAGATATTAAGCACCCCAGATAAAATGAATACAGGTAATATATAAGCCTTATTTTGAAAATCATTTTAAGGAGAAATAAATATTAAGTAGTTAAATACTAAAGAGCTATGTTGCCAGCTTAACTGGTCTGATAGCATGTGTTCTGCTGTGTCAAAATCTGAAAGGATCTATTTATTTTGAGTAGAAGCTTCCTTAGGGAGAAGTACAATACATATTTTTTGGAAACATTTTGAGACACTGCTGATACATATCTGCACATACATACTGAGTAAATATAACTGAGGTACATTGGGTATGGCCTTTCATTCATGTAACAAATATCAAGTCCAACTAAATTACTTCTTTTGAAGAGTATTATGAGAGGCACAGTCATTTCTTTACATTGAAAAGTCATTTAAGTGAGCAGCCATCCCTAAATTTTAATTTGTCCATTTGAAAATTTCAATCACTAACCTGAAAGGCATAATCTATTCCGTAATCAGTTAAAAAAAGAAAAAAATCAAGTATCCCAGCTAAATCTTTTATGTCAGGAGGAATATGGTTTCTTAGCGCCACCTAATGATAAAGTTATAAAAGTGAAATGTATAAACAATTTGAGCTGGGAAGACTTAGTTACTAATTTAACAAATATTTAGTGGATGCCTACCATGTTTCAAGCTGCACATTGAAACACAGTGATGAGAAAAGAAAGCATAGTCCCTGCTCTCAAGGAACTTACATTGTAATTCTTAAATGTGCCTGGTCAAGCCTCCTGAAATCAAGTCCATTCAGAGTAGCCAAGGGGCAGAAGGGAAGTCGGTTTCACTTACGTGTATATACATGTATTCACTCATCTGTTCGTTCATTTGTCCACTCACTCATTTATACAATGATCTCAGGGAACAAAATAAACAGAAACCCCTGTCCTTGTGAGGCATACTTACTGCTTCTATGAGTCAGGAGCAGATAAAAATCCTTTAATTCTACCTGCTAAACATCTCTTGCAACTTTTTCTTTCCTTTCGCACTGTTTTGGGCCAGGCCTTTATCGTTTTTTGCCGTACTGTTGCAGTAACCTCCCTAAGGTCGGCCTACCTTGAAATTTTCCCTTCTCTAATCCATCCTCACATGGAGCCAGCAGTTGGCTTTCCAAAATACAACCTTTTCATGTAAGTTCTACTTTAAAAACCTTCACCAATTCTCCACTACCTGCAAAGTAAAGTTCAAATTCCTTAGCATATCCCACAGGGCTCTCTGTTATCTTTCTGGCTATATCTGCCATTAGTCTTCCCAATTCACTTCTGACATGTTCCAAACAGCCCTCCTTTGTGCCGTGGCACATGGTGTTTTCTTTACTTTAAATGCCCGTCCTACCTCCTTTCCGTCCAGCACACTCTCATTTATTACATGCATCTAATTTGAGAACCAACTGTGTTAGGTCTAACCACACTTTCCAAAGAGTAAAGTGATCCCTTGTCCATGTCTTTCCATTAATGATGAGTTCCTAAATGGTAAGGGCAATGTCTTCGCACCTGTTTCCCAGCATTTGGTATAGTGCCTGGCATTTATCAAGTGCCCATGAAAAAAAGTGTTATAACTACTTTCCCTCAGTTATAAGGGGAAAGAGGGACAAAAAATATGCATGCTCCAATGCGTCAGGAAATACATTTGTTAATCTATAAATTGATGAATCATATTACTAAAGGCAGTCTGTACCAAACAATAAAGCAATTCCAAAGTCACTTCATAGAAAAAAGAGTGAGATAAAGACACACTAGTAGAGTCTGTGTGGTTTGAAAATACTGCTAGGCTTTCGCTGGTTAGCTCAGTAGGTTAGAGCGTCATCCTGATACACCAAAAGGCTGCGCGTTCAATCTCCGATCAGGGCACATAAAAGATCAACCAATGAATGCATAAATAAGTGGAACAACAAACTGATGTTTCTCTCTCTCCCCCTTCCTCTCTCTCTTAAAATCAATAAATTAAAAAGAAAAGAAAATACTCCTAGGTGGTTCTGACACACTCCCTCTCCCCTATAATCACTCTGATTAATATTTGAGAAATCCAATGTTACTGTTTTTAATGTTTTATGTAAACCAGAAAGCACAGTTTGGTAACTTCGACGGGATAGCTACTGTACAGGGGTGTGCAAAAGTAGGTTTACCGTAGTATGTGAAACAGCGTTTATTCTAACACTATTACTTATTAATTATTATATTACTTTGCACATTCCTGTAATAATCTCAATGATTAGACTGTGAAGTCTTCTGGGCAAAGTATTATCTTACTATCAAGTAGAAGAACTATAACTTTAGAGGGTTATATGATGGGCTTAAAATCAGCTCAGGAGTATAACTGAACAATGAAAACGGTTAGCAGTGGCATCAAGCTCTGCTAGTCAGATGTCCGTGACATCACTACAGCGACAGTAATATGCGCCGGCCCTCCTGTCAGGGTAGACCTTCTCCTGGCACTGCTGAAGAATTCTGCTTCTTTCCCACACTAATCATTATTTTTCTATTGAATTCTTCCCTTCTATACTGAACATTTTTTCTTGCAAAACTTTGGCCCAGGCTGGGTAGCATCATCCAGATACAGCAAGTTTGCAGGTTCAATCCCCGGTCAGGGCACATACAAGAACCAATCAATGAGCCCTGGCTGGGTGGCTGAGTTGGTTGGAATGTGTCCTTGCACCTAATGGTTGCACAATCAGTCCCCGGTCAGGGCACATACAAGAATCAACCAATAAATACATAAATAAGTGGAACGATGTACAGGAGGCAACCGAGCAATGTCTCTCTCACGAAGATATTTCTCTCTCTCTCTCCCCGCCACCGCCCACATCCTCTCTATCTTTAAAATCAATAAATACATCCTTGGGTGATGATTAAAAGAAAAAAAGATTTAACCAATGAATGCATAAATACGTGGAACAACAAATCAGTGTTTCTCTTTTTCCCTCTCTCAAATCAATAAATAAAAATTTAAAAAATAAAAACAACTTTGATTTCTTTAGATATGCTAATAACATTAGTTAGGGTACAATCAAGTCGGCTTTGGACCAGGAAAATATTCTCTTTTTAAGGAGGCTCCTCAAAACACTGACCTCATCCTTGACATGGTACTCTTATAGTCTAACTTCACACTCCTAACATACTTCGCTGTCCACTCTAATGATCACTTGTGAAAATACAACTTGATTCATAAGCTATTAATCATAGTAATTCTTTGGGCCTGTTTCTTCATCTGGGGGATAGTTCCAAAGAACCAATGAATGAATGACATGGGTACTTCTGAAGCTTAATCAGATCAAAGTCTCGTTGAGAATGCCAGAGAGAAAATATAAAGGACTAAGGTACCTACTGTGTTGTTTACCTCAGATTACAACTTCAATAGTCTTCTAGATTAGTTTTCTCTTCCCCTACCCAGTAAAATAATTTTTAAAGAGAAGTAACACTGAGAATGGAGATTAAAAATTAGTATTCAAAATAGATCAGCTACAAAAACAAGTCACAAATTAATGACAGAAGAAAAAAGTTAAATCACTTACCCCTAAAATAATCATCTGAAGCTTCTTGCCATGCTTGCCCATTAATGCTGACATTTTCTTGCACAGCTGATTCAAAAGTCTGCAATAAATTCACAATATTCAAGTCACTAAAAATAATTTTCAATACTGAATTTAAATATTTTGGAAAATAACTTCAGATTTGTGACAGAGAATATAAAAAAAGTAGCAGAGAATATGAAAAAAGTATGGAGAAAATAAGTTTACTTATTTTCAATGAAAATTCCATTTCAATTGATTCTACCTACACTTTTACTCTGATAGCCATTATGCGACCTACGAGAAAATCTGATCCAAAATTGTAGAACATTCTTATAAACAAAGCATGTACTTCTTAAATGAAATAAAAGCTAACAACACACCAAGACATTTCATCATTAAAATGGCAAAGGTTAAAGGCAGAGAGAGAATCTTAAAAGCTGCAAGAGAGACAATTACCTACAAGGGAGCTCTTATAAGACTGTCAACTGATTTCTCAACAGAAACATTTCAGGCCAGAAAGGACTGGCATGAAATATTCAAAGTGATGAAAAGCAAGGACCTACAACCAAGACTACTTTCCCAGCAAAGCTATTATTTAAAATTGAGGGAGAGCCCTGGCTGGTGTGACTCAGTAGATTGAGCATCCCTCCGCCTGGGGACGAAAACGTCACCAGCTCAGTTCCTGGTCAGAGCACAAGCCTGGGTTGCGGTCCAGGCTCAATGGATGTTTCTCTCACATATCAATGTTTCTCTCCCTCTCTTTGTCCCTTCCCCTCTCTCTAAAAATAAATAATATCTTTTAAAAAATAAAATAAAATTGAAGGAGAAATAAAGAGCTTCCCAGATAAGAAAAAGCTAAAGGAGTTTGTTACTACCAAACCAGTATTACAAGAAATGTTAAAGGGAAGAAGTGGGCGGGGGGGGGGGGGGGGGGGGCGGGGAAGAACATCAATAAACAAAAGGCCTCTGCCTTTTATTTGCTCTCCTATTTAAAATAAACACAAGTCAATTCCCTTGGCAGCTTACCTTAGTAGCACTTCCTAGAAAGGGGCAAACTCTTAAGATCATTACACAATAAAACAATCCTCTCCAGAAAAACTACTAAGAATGTCTGTACTCTTCCCTTGCTTGCAAGGAGGGAATAAGAGCCACTGGATACAAAACTGGAATACAGAAGCACAACTCAGGGAGTGTTTTTTCATTCTTCTTCCACTTAACCTTCATTTTTTATTTTTTTAAGTCATCGCCAGAGGATATGTTTATTGATTCTAGAGGCAGAGGAAGGGAAAGAGAGAAACAACATGAGAGAGAAACATCCATGGTGGCCTCCTACTGCCGGGGACCTGGGATCACACCTCTGTCTCGGTTTGTGCCCTGACCTTGATGAGCTCACAACCTTTCTGATGTAGGAAGGATGCCCACACCAACCGAGCCACCTGGCCAGGGCTTAACCTTTATTTCTATTGTTTGCATTGTGGTCATTCACACCCACCCGTGTGCTGCATTCTAAGATTTTAAACTTTTTTTTTCTACACATAAATTGTGTGCTTCCTTATGACAGACACCAATCCCTCAATTTGTTGTTTCTCTCCCCACCCCCTAAAACCATCTTCTTCAAGGCTTTGCAAGGAAGGGGGATGTGTGACAAGGGCCAGTGTAGGGAGTTTATAATCAAGACAGCTTTCTTATCTACTTCAGACTTGGACGGAAAATGTTTTCACTCTCTTTACAAGATATTCTAGAACAGGACAAAGGAAAGACCAAACGCCAGCCTGGGGACCGACTGACTTCCAGGACTCTCTTTCTGGAGAACTCGAAGTCTCCGGTGCACGCCAACAGGGGAGCCACTCGCCACTGTGGCTGCTGAGGCCTTAATAGTGGCTAGTCCGAAAGAAGAGGAGCTGTAAGTTTCAGACACCACATTTGAAAAGGTTAGTCGGAACAAAGGGATGTAAAATATCTCGTTCGTTTTTCTATTATTACAAATTAAAACGACACCTTGGGCATAGTGGGTCAAATAAAATACATTATTAAAATTAACTTGACCTATTTTTTCTTACTTTTAATTTTAAGTTATATACATAACTCGCCTTGTATCTGTCTATTCGACAGCGCTGGTGTAAGTAATTAGTAATTCCCAGCGGACACTCTATTTCGTTCCCTCGCGTTTCTCGGGCTGCTTTTACCCGAGCGCGGGGCACAGTTAACTCTGCCAAAGCCCGGGGTAGGCCCTTCAGCGCGGAGACCCAAGGTAAGGAGGGTGGCAAGTGATGGCTACTGGACCCCTACCCACTGCGCGTCTCGCAGCGCAGGCTCCCGAATCTTATCTGGCAGCGAGTCCCCGAGCTGTTGCACGAAGCGGCCGCACAGTTCCACCAGTTCCATCACGGCCCGCTTCGAGGTGCAGCGCACACGGAAGTCCTCACGGGCAGCGGCGGGGACCGAGGTCCGGTCTTCTGTCCCCGTTACTCCCTCCACATCCTGTGGAGGCGAAAGGACCTCTAGCTCAGGAGTCCCCGCCATTTTCCAGTTTGAGCTGCGGGCGGGAACTCGGAGAGCGGAAGCGACTTCCACTGAAGGAAAGTGTCCGCGGTCGGCCGGAAACTCAGTCCGCCGCCGCAGCAGGGTTCCGGCTGGGGCTCCGCGGGCTGGGGCTCCGCGGGCGAGTCGAGGGCTGCGCCCGCTGCGGCGATGGGGACGGTGGGCGTAGGGTTGGTGGACTGCCACTGCCACCTCTCCGCCCCAGACTTCGACCGCGTAAGTGAAGGCAAGCACGAGGCTGGCGAGAGGGTGGGAGCAGGGAGACTCCCGTCCTCTGCCTTCAGGTTTCCTTTGCTCCCTTAAGAGGACGGAGCCCCAAATCCACGCAGGCCGGTCTATGGCCGGTGTGCCTTGCTCCTGCGTCCCTATTTAACTGCAGTCGTACTGATTTTTCTTTTTGATCCTGAATAGCGTAAGCCCTCTATCTCTAATTTGCTATTCCCGGCTACCTGAGTTCTTTCCCCTACCTCCGCTTGGCCGGGCTGAAAATCCACTTCCCCCACAAACACCGGCTTGCTCCGAAGCAAACAGAAAGAACAACGCACACCCAAGATCAGAGTTACAAAGTGTTTTACCCACTACGTTGAAAACTAGAGGCTCAGAATAGAGACGGAAAAGCAGAATCTATTTGCGCAGAGGGGCCGTAGACCAGCCAAACAACACGGTGGGCGTACGGTGGTGATGAAAGTAGGCAGGTTGAATTTGGCACATTCATGCTACCAAAATACTGGATGGAGCCTGGAGGGAGGCATGAAGCAAGACTGAAGAGGCTTGCAGGGGATAGGTGAGGTAGGTCAGTAAAGAGTTTGGATTTCATTAGAGGAACAATTCGAATCTAGTAAAGGTTCTTCTTTTTCCTTTTTTTTTTTTTTTTTAAGAGAGTGACAAGACTGCTATTCATTCAGAAACTATTTCTAAATAGTTGCTGATGTATGGCAACCGGAGGGAGGAGGGCGAGGTGGTGCTAGAAGACCAGTTTGGCAGCTTTTGCAGTATGTGTACTAGACAAGAGATCATGGTGGTGGCAGGGGAGTTTGAGAAGAGCACATGGATTCAAGATGCATTTTAGAGAACGGATGTATGGTACATGCCAGGGGATTGAAGGTGGAGAAGGAGGGAAAGAGAGGACTTGATGCTATAGGGAGGATGGTGGTGCTGATTACTGAGATGAGGGAAGACAGGTTGGGGAGGTGAGGCAGGAGGAATAGGGTTGTTGGGGAGAAAGTAGAGTTGTGTTTGGCACATGTAGAAGCTTAATCTCCATCCACGTGGAGATATCAAAGCCATTCTTAAATATGAATCCTGGGTTTTAGAAAGGATAATAGGCTGTAAATAACAATTGGGGGCTTGTTAGCATAATCATAATAATAATTTTTAAACCCGTGGATAAGATCACTTTAAGTGAATCAAGAGAGAGGAGCCTAGGGTCCTGAAATCAGATAGAGGTCAGAGGAGAGCCAGTTAAGAAGACTGAAATAGTAGCCAGAAAGAGAGTGGTGTTTGCAGGAGAGTGGTGTTGCAGGAGCCAGGAGTGGAAAATATTTCCGAAGGAAGGAGTGGACAAGTGAGCTTCTAAATGCTGCTGAGGAGTAGAGTAAGAGGAGGACAGAGAAGTGACCTTTACATTTGACAGTAACAGTTTCTGTTTCAATGTTGAGGGAAGAGATGCCAGATTTTACTCGGAGAAAGAAAGAGGAAACGGAAGGTGGGTCAGTGTAGCGTCTTCACATGCTGCCACACTGTCCCTTGCCCTCATTGTCATTCCTCCTGTCTCCTCAACTACACTGATGATATACGCAGCCAAAGGGCAGCTACTTATTTGTCTAAAATGATTGTGATAACTTGTTCTTATTTTAGGATCTGGATGATGTGTTGGAGAAAGCCAAAAAAGTAAGTCAATATCTATAATTGCCCTTTTTTGTTTTTGTTTTTGTTTTCCTTCTAATTTCCGATTAGAACAGCTTGAAATTTAGATATGCTCTGTTGATGCTTCAGTAATACTGTTACATTTATTGTGTTTACTATGTAACAGGTACTGACTAAGCCCTTTCTGTATGTTATTTTATTTAATGTTTCATGACAACCTTCCGTGGCAGCTACTATTTTTTAGCCCAGGGTCCCCAACCCTGTGCCCAGGAGAGGTAGCCGGCTGCTCCACCTCCTGGCCCCGCCCCCATCCGTAGCTGGGGGTGGTGGTGGATGGGGCTTTGAGGCTCCCCTGAGCTCTGCCTTCAGCCCCTCCCCATTCCACAGTGGGGGAGCTACGCTTACCTGCCCCCCTGTCCCCGCCCCTGCCCTCATCTTCCAAGAAACGGGTCCATGGTGCCAAAAAGGGTGGGACCAATGTTTTAGCCAACCATTGCCCGTTTTATAGATGGAGAAACTAAGGCCTAGCGACTGACTTGTCCAAAGACACACCACTAGTAAAATGATGCAGACAAGAAAGTCTGAATTGAAAACATGTTTCCACAGCTGCCATGCTTACCAGTAATATGGAACAGAGCAGTCCATCTGTCGGTTCTAAAATTAACATTATTCTGGAGATCTTGGAGAAATTGTAAAAGTTTTCTGAAACATTTTGATTTGTTTGGGAAAAAATTATTAAGTTTTGGAACTCTTTGTGAAATTCATTGTAACTAGCACTTCATAGTCTTCCCCAAAAGTGTAAGACAGAAGTAGCTGCCAGTACATATTTATATACAGCCATCTTTCACGATGATGGATTAATTAGGAGTGTAGGCTTTGGAGTTGCACAGGCCCAATGATCTTGGGCAAGTTACTTGACTCCATTCAAAATTTTGTCTCCTGATCATACAGTAGATTATTGCAATGCCTACTTCATAAGGTTGTGTTGATTAATTGAGGTAATATTTATGTTCACTGAATATAGTAGCTGACACATAGTAAGTACTCAGTGCTACCTATTATGAATATACTGATAGAGCACAGATTAGCAAGAATAACTAAAAGAATAGAAAACTTTACAATTTTTTTTTTGAATTATATTGGATGTATATTGCTTGAGACTCTAACTGCTTTATTCTTTTTTTGTTTCAGGCCAATGTTACGGCTCTTGTGGTGGTCGCTGAACATTCAGGAGAATTTGAAAAGATTATGCAGCTTTCAGAACGGTGCTACTTCTCATTAACAACTTAGAGAGTTGCTAATAAGGATGCAGTTATGATATCATGTTTATAATATCAAAGATTACCATTTTTAAGGAGAATGAGAAGGAAAATATTAATATAGCCCTAAAATATTCTTTCCTATTTATTCTTTAAAGTAACATTGTCTACTAGTCTAATATTCTACTTTCTTAATTCATTCTACTCTCTTAGGTATAATGGGTTTGTCCTGCCGTGCTTGGGTGTTCATCCTGTTCAAGGACTTTCACCAGAAGAACAAAGAAGTGTCACATTAAAGGTAAAATTCAAATAAAACAAAAAACTTTAAACAATGATGCTACCTTTGACTCAGTAATCCTCCTTTTTTCTGATTTGAAATCTAAGACAATAATCTAAAGGAAGGAAATGCTACCTCCTTTCCCAAAAATGTTTGTTGCAGAATAATTTATGATAGAGAAAAACAGCCTAGTGGTTCAGAAATAAGGGAATAATTACTTAGCTTGTAGCATATTAAATATAATGCATTTATTTAAAATGAGGATTATGAGGTTTATGTAACAACATGAAAAATATTTACAGTACAATATAGGGAGAAAAGCAGGATACAAACAATTTATTCACTAAGGGCCATTGTATAGAAACATATCCTATATGGAGAGCGGGACACCTGGCTTGCGAGTGGGAACCTCAGTCTTTCGCGCGACAGAAGAGCGATTTTAAAATGGGTGACATTGAGAAAGGCAAGAAGATTTTTGTTCAGAAGTGTCCCCAGTGCCATACCATCAAAAAGGGAGGCAAGCAGAAGACTGGGCCAAATCTCCATGGTCGGTTTGGGCGAAAGGTCAGGCCCCTGGATATTCTTACACTGATGCCAACAAGAACAAAGGGATCACCTGGGGAGAGGCTACACTGATGGAGTATTTGGAGAATCCCAAGAAGTACATCCCTGGAATAAAAATGATCTTCACTGGCATTAAGAAGAGTTCAGAAAGGGCAGATTTGATAGCTTATCTCAAAAAAGCTACTAATGAGTAATAGTTGGGCACTGCCTTATTTATTACAAATGTCTCATGACTTTTTTATTTATACCATATTTAAATTGATCTCAAACACCAGAATTCAGATCATGAAAGGCTGACAGAATGTTACTTTTGGGAAATTCTGATTTAAATAACACTGGCTTGTGGTTAAATGATCGGCTTTTTGAACTTTGATGGTAATTTTGGTTTCAGCAACTGCTATCACTATTTTCCCCTTCTAAAAATATGATTGGACTTGGTTTGTAATATTGAACTTTTCACAGAGATGGTGAATACCATCTCAAAACCTGTAGGAGGATGGTTTTATATTTAGATTTATGTCACTGGTTATATAAACATGTTTAAATACTGAGAAAATCCCTTCAGTGTTTATTAGAAAAGCAAGACTACCCTATGTTTCAAATTGTATTTATTAGCCTGTTAAAAGGCAAGAGCCGAAGATAAGCTGTCAGTGTCCATTTTATCTTTTTGGTCCTAACTATGCCAATTTAATTAAAATGTCTTGTATCTAAACTGTTGCCTTTAACTAATGAAAGGCATTTTAGTGTGGTTTGTGTATAATATCAAATAAAGAATATTTAACACTTCTCACACTTTATAGATGATCTGTAAGGTCAAATGCTTTGACAAGATAAAATAGACACTGAATTCTTGTGTGAATTCTTGAAGTCAGGCTAAGTTATAATTCAGGATTGTCTTGAAGAGCTATTCAGAAACGACTGTAGAATTACTGTATTTGTGATTGGTAATGGTGCTATTGCCAACTCACTAGAAGGGTTAAAGGAGAGGAAAATAGATTAATACAGAATTGTAAATTATGTAATCATAAGGCTTAGGATAATTAAAAACAAAATCCCAGATCAAAAAAAAATATCCTATATGGAAAAGACTACAAAGAAAAACACAGAAATGATAGTAGCTATGATGATCTCGTAGGATTACAGGGGATTTGTTTTTACATTTTTAAAATCATATTGTCATAATGATTTGGCAAAAAAAGCAGTAAGATATCCAAAGAAAGAAAGATGCAAATTCATAAATGCAGTACTGCAAGAGAACAGATGAGTCAAGTACACTATATCTTACTTGAATGTCAAACTGTCCCTACACAGGAGTGCTCCTGATCTATTTCACTGCATGGCTTTCATAGCCTCTCTAAAAAAGACCCTACCCACAAGATCTCACTGACTCACGATAGCCAGTATGTTTATATTTGTCAGGGAGATGCACAGTTTCTTGAGTGCTTTATTATATAATGGTGTCAAGCCCCATTTTGAAGAAGTGAAGACTTTGTGTTACCTATGAATAAATTAATATATGAGTTCTGTCATTTTTTGTAATAATGAATCTGTATTCCTACATTTGGATAACCTAGGTAGCTCTACTTATTTTGAAACAAAATGACATTTAATTCACTTCAGCTGAAAGATAAATACTTATTCTGTAGTTTCCCTGAGTTGTTGATGTGATAAAATTAGCTAACTTGCCAGAGAGTTACAGTTCCCATAATGTTGAGGATCATAGGATGGCATTTGTTTAATTTATGTAAAGGTTTACGAGTACTGTAATAGGCATTCATTTAGTTAGTCATGTACTACATGAAGTAGTCCTTACAGAAGGACTACTATTCCTAATTCCTCAACTAGTTAAAGGAATAGACTGTATATAAAGGACCCAGTACAACATAGTACCTGGCATGTGATATGTGTTTATAAAATGTCAAGTTCCTTCTCCTAGTTTAACAAATATACTTTTTTTTTTTCCTCCCAGGATTTGGAGGTAGCCTTGCCCATTATTGAGAATTATAAGGATCGGTTGTTGGCAATTGGAGAGGTAAATACCTGTTAGCTGATCAAATGACTTCTGATTCAGACTTTGATACATGAAAGTATCTGTAATTCAATATTGGTGACTGTAACTGACTTGGGTAGTTATGTTTACCCCATTCAGCTGAATAATAATTTATCAGTACTTCGTCAATTAACAAAAGAGCTTGGAGACGAAACAATAAAAAGCCTCACCATAGGCTTATGTTAATATTTTATTAGCATTTCTATATATTTTACCTTTATTTTTTCCTTAAATATGGGTCAGCTCTCTAGTTAGTTCAAGTGATATATACAAGAGAAAAAACTAAGATGGCGGACAGGGTAAACACAGCTTGCCTCCTTATACAGCCACATCAAAATTACAACTAAAATACAGAATAACCATCATTCAGAACCACCGGAAATCAGGCTGCATGAAAGTCCTACAACTATGGAATTAAAGAAGAAAGCACAGTGAGATTAGTAAGAGAGATGGAGAGGCCTGATGGGCTGGTCCCTTACCCATGTGTGGCAGATAAAAGTCAGGAGGGATATCTTGGGAGCAAGGGGTCCGAGCCCCACACAAGGCTCCCCAGCCTAGGATTCCAGTGCCAGGAAAATAAGTTCTCATGACTTCTGACTATCAAAAACAGCAGGAATCGAGGCGGTGAAAGACAGAAACCGCTGGATTCCCAGGCAGTTCCTCTTAAAGGGCCCCATACACAGACTTACTCAGACTCACTCCCTCTGAGCTCCAGGTTGTGAGCAGCGGATTGAAAGGCATCGTGGCATATGGGGAGGAGCCTAAGTGTCTGGCATCAGGGCAAGAACTGCTCTCGATGGGAGGGCAGCTTTCTCCCAGACAGAAGTACTAGCAGAAGCCATTGTTCCTTTTCTGACCCTCTCCCTAACAGAGCCACAGAGCCAGCAGCCAGCACTGTATCTGAGACTCTCTCAACCTGGCTCACACTGTTTGCCCCACCCTGGTGACTACCTGAGGCTCCACCCACCCAACTTTCAGGCCCACCCAAGCTGTTTCCAGTGGCTTTTCCATACAAATGGTTTATCTTGGCTCATGCTTCAGATTTTCCTAAATCCTCTCAAACAAGCAGCATCTGGCCTCATTGAGCCCCATACCTCTTGCTAAGTGGCCTCAGACCTAACACTAGCAGCACCTGGCCCTGGTTCACAGATCGACCTTGCCTGGGCATCTCTAAGCCCAGCACAAGTAGCAGCCATCTGCAGATTACTTAGTAGCTTATGCTAGGTGCCCCTAGGAAGTGGCTGACTGCAGTCTGCACCTCCTGGGAAGCCCCAGAGCCTGTGCTCCCAGCGGACAGCTACAGACCACGTTGGAGCACCACCACCTAACCACCTCCACAAGCAACACACTCAAGAGGCGGGCTTGGCATCAGAGCCCTGCTGAAGTAAGTCCTGCTCTGTGGAGTGGGCCCCTGCACAGCTGGTCCTCCACGGTGGTTGGAAGTTGGTGGTCAGTGGTCACAGCCAGTCGTCGTAGCTGATTGGCCTGGGGTAAACCCCTCCCATTGACCTGCCTACAGTAACCAAGTCTCAGCTAAAACTGGAGGGCATACACAACCCAAACAATGGACATACCTCGAGTACCTAGCTTGGGTGATAGGAGAGGCTGTGCCACTGGACCCTACAGGATACCTACTATATTAGGCCATCCTACCAAGCTAGGAAGTCATAGCAGCTTCACCTAATACATAGGAACAAACACAGGGAGGCTGCCAAAATGAGGAGACAAAGAAACAAGCCCCAAATGAAAGAACAAAACAAAATTCCAGAAAAGAAACTAAACACAATGGAGACAGGCTATCTACTAGATGCAGAGTTCAAAACACTGGTTATAAGGATGCTCAAGGAACTTAGTGAGAATTTAAACAGCATAGAAAAGAACATGGAAACCATAAAAAAGAACTGTCAGAAGAAGGCTACACTAACTGAAATGAAGAATAATTTACAGGGAATCAATAGTGATTTGAAGCCAAGATGAAGCCAAGAATCATATTAGTGATTTGGAATATAAGAATGCAAAAAATACCCATTCATGGAGGAGAGAGTTAAATGGCAATGGGAAAAAATACAATAAAAAACTAAAAAAAGAGTAATTTTAAAAAATATCCATTCAGAACAACAAGAAGAAAAAAGAATGCAAAAAAATGAGGATAGTGTAAAGTGCCTCAGGGCCAAGTTCAAGCATACCAACATTTGCATCATAGGGGCACCGGAAGGAGGGGAGAGAGAAAGCGAGAAATTGAAAACCTATTTGAAAAAATAATGACAGAAAACTTCCCCAACTTGGTGAAGGAAATAGATATACAAGTCCAGGAAATGCAGAATCCCAAACAAGATGAACCCATAGAGGCCCACACCAACACACATCATAAGTAAAATGCCAAAGGTTAAAGACTAAGAGAAAATCTTAAAAGCGGTTAGTTACCTACAAGGGAGCTCCCATGAGACTGTCCAGATTTCTCAAATTTTGCAGTCTAGAAGGGAATGGCAAGAAATATTCAAAGTCATGAAAAGCAAGACCTACAACCAAAAGTACTCTATCCAGCAAAGCTATCATTTAGAATCAGAGGACACAGAGCTTCCCAGACAAGAAAAAGCTGAAGTTGTTCATCACCATCAAGCCAGAATTATATGAAATGTTAAAGAGGCATCTTTAAGAAGAAACTCAGAAATATGAACAATAAAATGCCAATAGATATATATCTATCAATAATTGATTCTTAAAAAGCAAACAAACAAGCAGAACAGAAACAGAACCATAGATACAGAGAATGTTTTGATGGTTGCCAGATGGAGATTAAGTTGGGTGGATGGGTGAAAAAGATGAAGGGATTAAGAAGTACAAATTCATTGTTACAGAATAGTCATTGGGATGTAAAGGACAGCATAGGGAATATAGTATCCAAAGAATATATTTGCATGACCCATGGACATGGACAATGGTGCGGGGACTGCTTGAGGGAGTGAGGGGGGGGCCTTAGGCGGGGAGGGGGAAAAATTTGGACAACTGTAATAACAAACAAAAAATAATTTAAAAATAAAGTAGAACATACAAACATACTTTAAATAGGCTAGAGTGTAATTAGAGAACCCTTTCATTAAATAATTTACAGTTGTAAAACATTGTTACCACTTGGTAATAAATTTCACTTCTAATTAAAGATAAAGATAAAAGAAGAATAACTGTTAAATCCAGAATATAGATTATAACAATGCATGCCAAAATAGTATCAAGGAAAGCAGTCATTTATAATCTTTCCGGTCTAATGTGATGACCACATGCAGCGCTTGAAATGTGACTGATCCAAATTGAGGTGTGCTGTAAGTATAAAACACACAGGATTCAAAGTCTTAGGACCCCAAAGAAAGAAGGTAAAATAACTCAATAATTTTTACATTGATTATGTGTTAAAATAATAATGTATTACTGTATAGTAAAGATAAAGTTTTAGATATACTGGATTAAATAAATTTTAAAATTATAATTAAAATAGTATTATTGAAATCAATCTCACCAGTTTCTTGTTAGTGTTTTTATTGTGGCTACTAGAAAATGTAAAGTTATGTATGTGGCTTGCCCACATGGCTCCCAGTATATTTCTCTTGGGACAGTATTGCTCTATACCATGACTTTGGGGGTTCATTAAACCATAAAAATATAATTCTGTTTTACTTTTCTGTTATAGGTGGGACTTGATTTCTCCCCTAGATTTGCTGGCACTGACGACCAGAAGGAAGAACAAAGACAAGTCTTAATCAGACAGGTCCAATTGGCTAAAAGACTGAATTTGCCTTTGTAGGTTAATTAATCATCTTTTTATATTAATAGCTACAGAGCAAATTAAATAATGATTCTTTTGAAATGGAGCTCTACATTTCTTTTTCTCTGAATTACTTTAATAAAACAAAGATAATATCACATTAAGTACTTAAAAGGAATTTTTTTGTTAAACAGAAATGTTCACTCACGCTCAGCCGGAAGACCCACCATCAGCCTCTTAAAGGAGCAAGGTATTTAGGTTTCTGAGACAGATGTGCCTAATGTTTAAGTTTGGTAATTCCAGTCCATATTCTCATAGAACAAGCCATGTTTTAATTTGATTTCTTAAAACGGGAAGAAGAGGGGCAAGGGTGGAGGTGGAGATCAACTAAAGTGATTTTGCAAGTCAGCGTACTGTTTATAAGCTTTTCAATGTGATTGTATTTATCAGGCCAGGATAAAACAAATGAGAAATTGGATTAAGTAATTTATGTTCCTGAAGTAGAAATATATCATATATTTTAAAGTACCATCTACAGTAAGAAATATATTTTGATATTCAATATATACACATTTTTTTTGTATTAAGACTATTTTGAAACTCAGGGTATTCATATACAGAAAACTGACAAAATTTAAAGAAGCAGTATGTCTGTGTGCGTGTATAGGTAGGTATATGTATGTGTATACCTGTACACACACATATATATAAGCACACACTGGTCAGTCTTGACCCATTAAATTGATTATGTAACTCACTTATGGTTGTAACCCACTAATGGTCACACCTACTATTTGAAAAACAGTTATCAAATAGTGAAGTAAATGTAATTGCCTGCAACTAGAAAGCATTTTATTTCTCAGTGATGAGTACCAAACCCTTTTGGAATCACTGAGAACATGGTTTTTATGGAGGCTGAGCAGCCGTTCTTTACGAACTGGAGGTGATTTTAAGAAGCTAACTCAGCTCTTTGATTTGTGAGTCCTTTAGCTCCCCATTTCTCCTTCCAGTAGCGTTCTTGCTAAGGACTGTTTGACGACTTAAAAACCTCCTATTAGGAACAATAATTTGACAGCTCACAAACTTCTGGGAAGTTTTTGATGATATAGGAAGATTAAATAATTGTTTAAAAATTTGTATGTCAATTTTATTAATAATTTTATTCTGAAGATTAAGAATTTAGTGTATCTTTATTCTACTGTACATTTATTCATCCTTTAGAAGGCTTAGAACCTCATCTTCATATCATAGTAACCAAATTTCTTATCTTTGTTCAGTTTGATTAATGGAAAAACCTCTCATTGAGGAAATAAATTGGAATTCTGATTTATCTTTTATTTTTGAGAGGTGCTGACAAAGTGCTGCTACATGCATTTGACGGCAGGCCATCTGTAGCCATGGAAGGAGTAAAAGCTGGGTATTTCTTCTCAATTCCTCCTTCTGTCATAAGAAGTGGACAGGTAAATTCTTTCATTAAACTTCATCTTACACTTTTGAAATACAATTCAAAATATGTGCTTTTATTATACTTGTGATACTATCCTAGTTACATTACAAAAATTAATCTTAGGTCCCTATCTTATGTCAGTATCATGCTACCATGATTACATTAAGTTTACTGTAAATTTTTTGAAGATTTAATTTATTTTATTTTTGGAGAGAAGGAAATGGAGGGAGAAAAAGAGGGAGAGAAACATCGATGTGACAGAGAAGCATCACATTGATCAGTTACCCCTTTAATGTGCCCCTACCAAGGACTGAACCCACAACCCAGGCATGTGCCCTGACTGGGAATTGAACTGGCGACCTTTCGCTTTGTGGGACAACACTCCAACCAACTGAGCCACACCAGTCAGGGCGATTTACAGCAAGTTTTGAAATCAGAGTAGTATGAGAATTTAGCTAGTTCTTTTTTTTCTTTTTTTTTTTTTTGTGATTACATTTATTAAAGCTGGGACATTGAAACAAGGAAGGGCATAGGACAGAACAAGAAACAGAAAGGCCAAGACAGGGTGCTTTGGCTCTCTAGAAACGTTATAGGAAAGAAATTGACCAACTCAGGGTACTGGTTCTTACTTTACTTCTCCTGTGTTCAGAAACATAAATTGTATGATTTTAAGTCTTCTGAATTGGTTGAGGTTTGTTTAATGACCCAGAATATGGTCTAGACTGGTGAAGAGAACATGCCCACTTAGAGAGAACGCGTATTCTCCTTTTGTAGGGTGGAGTGTTCTGGAAGTGTCAGTTGACAGTCCAAGATTATTTTGATTTTCCCTACTTCTATATTTTGTGGGAAAACTTCCTATTTAGTACTAACCTTTAATTTAGCTGTGGTGTATCTCATTTTCAAAACTAAAATACTACTTTTTTCTAATTTTAAAGATGATATTGGTACATTATAAGAAATTGAATACTTCCAAAAAGAACAGATTTTAAGTCAATCCAGATCCTACCACTCAACCATTGTTAACATTGATTTAGATAAAATAAGAAGATAATCATATTTTTTTGTTTCAAGTTAGTTTCATGACTATCTATTTGTGTCAATAAATATGGACCTATCTCATCTTTAAAATGATTTCATGATATTTCACAATGTGGATGTACCATAATTTATTTAAGCATTACTTGGAGTCAGCGATTATCGGCCGGTGTGCTGCAAGAATTTTTGGAACACGCAATACCTGACTATTTAGTTAGGGGCACTGACCTCTTTTCCCTTAGATTGTCAAATAAAAAAATGACATCAGCCAAAACACCAATAACTGTCTGGCGCAAATGAATCAAAATTATACCTATTTTTTGCCAGATCAGCAAAAATATATTTTTTGGTGTGCCACAGAATTTTAGTAATTACTTTGTGTGTGCTGTGAGATGAAAAAGGTTGAAATCCTTGCCTTTAGGAAAGGTTATGTTGTTTCTAATTTTTCACTGTTAGAAACAGTGCTTTGGTGAATACCTTTGTACATCCACAATACGTATGCTCACTTGTGCAGTGTTTCCTATCAATGGAATCATTCCGGAAAGGGTGTACCTTTTTAAATTTTTTGTTAAAGTGTTACACTGGTTTAACTTTTATCTACCAATGGCGCATGAGCATACTTATTTCTGTGCTTTTGAAATTTTAATCTTAAAACAATTTGTTATAGCAGTATTCTACTCTGCGTCATGTCTCCTCATTTTTTTACTTTAAAAGTGCAGTGGCAGCAAAAGAATTAAGTTCTTGGTATGAAACTCACTGAATTCATTGCAATCCTTATAATCCAGACAAAAAATTATAAATAAGAAAACCAAACCATCTACTATCCAATGTAAAATGTGGATATGAACTTTGGGTTTATAAACATAAATCCTTGAATGACTTAAAGTGAACAGAAGAGAGGAACACTGAGTGTGGCGGAGAAACAACCCAAGGCTCTTCCTTGGCTCTCTCAGTGGGCTGGCGGTGTCCCGTGTTTGGCCGTCTTGCAGCGTGTGCTTTGGTCACTACTCTTTGGGTCCCTGGAATGCTTGGATAGTTTTTGACAATGAATGTTTCTGTTTAAATCTGTTAGTAATAAAATGATGAGAACATAGTGAACATTTATTAAGTGAATATTAAAGCATGCATTTTAAGTTCTTGGAGAATAGAATGCATTGGTATGTGGATTTAATGTTCCTTTTTTATCTTCATTACTCATGTTTTAAACTTACTCGTTTTCTCTTTTCTCTAAGAAGCAGAAACTTGTGAAACAATTGCCTTTAACCTCAATTTGCTTGGAAACAGATTCACCTGTACTAGGACCAGAAAAACAGGTAGATGATTTTCTGATTTCTACATTATTTAGATAGTATCTTTCATTTGAGCTATTTTTGATTTAGCTGTGTTACTCATTACAATGTAAATACAATGGAACCCTATTTTAATGCTAGGTTCAGAGGTTACATTAACTCAATTTCAGGTCTTTTCTAAATATAATTTTTGAGCCCCAAAGAGTATTATTTGATTATGTAATAATGAGAGCCAGACCAATATAGCAGAAATCTTGGTGTCAAGAGTCAGAAAGACCTGGATTCAAATCCTGTCTCTGATACACTAGCTGTGTGACATTGGACAACTTATTAATCCCTCTGAAACTGTCTTCATTTATAAAATATGGGCAAAATAATAGTAAAATATTTTAAAGTATTACAGTGAGAATTAAATGCAGTAATGTATATGAAAATGCCTAGCCATATCTGGTATATAGTAAGAGACTCAACAAATGTTTATTTTTCTTTTCTTAATTAGCATATTATAATGAGGGTCTATTTTTTCCAGTACACGTATTGATGTAGTCATAGAATTGTTTCTGCGATCTTTGCTGTACTCTTGTTATTGTAAGCCACAAAGAATTATATTTTAAATATTGCTACTATTTTAAATTATACTCTTCTCAAAGGAAGCCACAGAATCTGCTTCATTTGCTTCAGTCAATACCCATTTCAGTCACCTCCCACTGTGTCATTACTGAAGGTCCCCACTGCCCCTCAGATCTGCGTCTCCATGCCTGTTAGACTCAGGGGTTAGGGAGCAGGATGATGTGACTGTTGATAAGCAATGATTATCTGTGATTGCAATGTGAATTTTGCTCACTAATGTCCAGTTAGTTACACATTTTTATAAATCAGCTCTTACAAGAATAGAGAAGACAGAGGAATGAGAAAATCAAGGAGCATGTCTGCAGTTTGTTTGGGTAAAGGACAGAATGGTACAGAATTGTCTTCCTGACTGATGTGAAAAAGAAGGAAAAGTATCTAGTGGGTTTTTTTTTTCCTAAACAGAAATGAATTTCAAGTGCTGTTGTAACTCACTTTTGTATTTTATATTTAGTTGATTTGATAAAAATTGTGAGTTTCTGGCATAGTGCCTTGCACATAGTACTCAAAAATATTGATTGAATAAATGAATTTTTAGGTGAATATGCATTTTGTTGAGTAAAATTTGTTTGTTCTAGAAAATTAGAAATCACATTAAGTCATAAACTAGAGAACAGAACCATCCACCACCGGAAGGTTAGTTGAGTGCAGGGGCTAAGAACACAAACGCTGGTGTCAGGGTGCACAGGTTCAAACCTCAGCCGGGCTACTCGCCAGCTGTTTGGGATCCTTTCTTACCTATAAAAAGGGATGCTAATGATAATACTACCTTCCTCATAGAGTTATTTTGAGGATTCACTAAGAAATTTCACAAAAAGCTTAGAACAAAACCTCTCCTATAGCAACCACTAAATAAATGCAAGTAGGTATGTCCTTCCAGACTTTTTATATTCACATAGATATACATATGTAATTTTCATAAAAATAGGATTAGCCTGAACTCCTCATTTCATAACTTCCTTTTACATGGTGAGCATCTGAAAATGTCAATAAATATACTTATTTGTCATGTTTAATAACTGTATAATCCAATGTGTGAATCTACCACAATATATTTAACATGCTATTGTGATTTGGGTCATTTTCAACATAGTATTATAAACAATATGATGAACGTCCTTAAACATAAATCTTAGCACACATTTTTTACTGTTTTCTTAGGCTACATTATCAAGATTATTTTTCTTAACCTTAATAGGTATCTTATTCCTCTGAACATTATTATCCTGGGTAGATCACTTAATAATAATGTATTTCACCAAATCCAAATGCAAAGTTTAGTGATTGTAAATGCACCACTGTTTTGTGACCATTAAGAAAAAAACACTACTAATTATACTATTTTGATATGTCATTGAGTCTAAGGAAAATATTTGTCAATTTCAGGGATGTTAAAATAGGGGGGGAAATGCATCTTATAATCAGATAAGTACTGGTACATAATCAGTGTAGTCTTCCAGGTGCATGATGGCTTTATTTTTTAAATCCTCACACAAGAATATTTGGGTGAGAATTTTAAAAAAAGAAAATCAAGACTGATTTTAGAGAGAAACATCTGTATGAGAGAGAAACATCAGTTGGTTGCCTCTTGGATGCTCCCTGACCCGGGATTGAACCCCAGCGTTCTGGCGTATGGGACAATGCTCCAACCAACAGAGCCACGTGGCTAGGGCTGGCATTTCTTGAATCAAGCTGTGATGTAGCTTGTGAGGTGAAGAGGCCAAGCAGCAGAGGTCTGACCTTTAAAAGCACTCAGTTAAGCAGCAAACAATGGGCAGCTAATCCGTCAGCCATGCAGGCCACCCAGTGCCCACTATTTGTAGACTGCTGGGTGCTGGGCCCTCGATCGTTAATACCCCAGGGCTCTTTTCAAGAGCAACATGCGCTTACAGTCAGTGTTGCAGCTATAGCTTTTAAGCTGAAGCTCAGGCCTTTCTCCCCAGCGTCACTGCCCTTCTCTATTCCCTTGCCCCGACCTCCATAAAAAAAAAGCTCATCGGTTGTTTTTACCAACTCATTTTCTTCTGTTTTATCTACAGTCTTCAAGGACTGCTTCTCTTGACAGTCATGTTTGATTTAGTGTCTGCTCTGTTCTGTTTCAGGTACGGAACGAACCCCAGAACATTTCCATTTCAGCAGAATATATTGCCCAGGTGAAAGGAATCTCAGTGGAAGAAGTCATGGAAGCAACAACACAGAATGCACTGAAACTGTTTCCCAGGCTTCAGCACCTGCTCCACAAATAGCTTCAAAACCAAATCAACTGCAGGGGGCAGCATTTGAGAAAAAGTAATATCTTGATTAAGAGTCTGAACTGAAGACCTGGAGAAGTCATTACATTGGGATAGAGAAGATTGCAATTTTAGAGAACTGTTTCTCTTAAAAGTAAAACAAGGCTTGGATCCTGAAATCCTGGGCTCTGATTCTACCTTGTGCTGCTTTTCAATTAACGGAATCCTAGCAGGAGCTCGGGATGCACCGCACTGCTTCTTACCCTTGCCCTGGTAAGTAGGACCAGCACGTGAATCGAAACCATTTCTCCTGGCAAGGGCGGCTCCCGCAGGCAGGAGATAGCGCCGCCGTCGGGGCCTTGCCCGGCCGGACGTTCATCCTTCACCACCCGGCCTGCTCCCCGTGGGCTCTGTCTAGCAGAAGGAGAGCTTCTAGTTCCTTTTACTGTTGGAAACCTTCCCTCTTCTGGATTTGTAAAATTGGACTTTTAAACTTGAATTCTGTCTTTTTAAGAGAAAAATGTACAAGATGTTATATTGGTCTTAGAGTTTAACTTAAGAGGCCAGTGTTTATGCAATACCATTAAATACTAAACTCAAAAAACTGATTTTAAGTTTCAGTCTGAATTTTGTCACATGTTTAAAATGTAAACAGCTTTCTTAAACTGGTACCTGATGTTTTCTGCCTATAGTAAAATTATATGTTTAAGTTTTAAAAATCTTATGTATAAAAAGAGTTCTGTGGATATATGTTGGTAGTGGTAACAAACCAATGTGAATGTCCTTAATTCCAGTGAACTATACACTTAAAAAATATTAAGGTGGTAAATTTTATGTTCTGTGCATTTTACCACAGTTTTTTGAAAAATCTTATGTGTAGTTTACCAGGTGTCATGATGCATACCAAAGCCTGAGTATTTAATTTTGTTTAATTATTTCAGTGGAAGATACTGAAAAAAGTACCTGTCATGGGAAAAGATTAACTTCCTAAAAAGCAAAATGATTTTCCATCATCTTCAGTGTTTTGAAATCTATAGAGAAACCGCAGTGCATCCTCGGGCGGATTGCCCGAGCTGAGGAGCTGCTGAGGGTGCTTTCCTGCCACCCGTCAGCATCGTGACAGACGAAGTTCCTGCACTTGCTGGGAGTTAATGGTAACACGAGACTCCGGAGCTCCCTTTCAATTCTTTCTTTTTCCTGTTTCCTACCTTTGGTCCACGTTCACTATGTTGAACTTTCCCCTTGAAGTCCTTTATGATCCAACTTAAATGACCTCACTTTACCTGATTATCCCAGCCAGAAATGATCCCTGCTCTCTAAATTGTAGCCATTGTTTTCATTTATTCATCAACTTACTGGTTTAATTTATTACACAAAGAGTTATTGAGCCCCTATAGTCCAGGTCACAAGCTCCAGAGAGGAAAAATATCACAATGTAATAAAGAAGATACACAAGTGACAAATAATTTCAAAGCAACGTGAGAAGTACCATGGTAAAAGAGGAAAAAAGTGCCATAAAACCAGTATGATAACACTTAACACATATTCCTTTTTAATAGGTTTACCTCGTGTATGTTTTTTATCTTTATAGATTTTAAACCTTTTGAGAAACTTCTTTTTTTTTTTTTTTGCTCAGCCTGACACAAGGTTTGTGATATCATATATTCTCACATGTCTTTTAAATAAGTGAGTGGAGGCTGTAAGTTCAACTGACTCTAGTTGAGAAGTCAAATATTTAATTTTTCAATCTGCCCTTTGAAATGGATATTGGATATTGTGTACCTTTTTATTGCTTTTTTTTGAGGTGCATATTTTCTTCTCTAGCCTACAAATATATTAAAAACTATTCAAAGGTTTCCTAATGTTAAACATTCTGAAAAATAATAATAAAGTCTCTTGATCTGAAAAAACAAATCTTGCATTCCATGGAAGTCACTTCCCCCAGCTGAAAAGCATCCCCCACCCCAAGACATGGTGACCTTCTTTACTAAAAGGAAATGTTTCTTACTCTGACTCTTGCCTTTTTTTATTCTAGCAAGAGTCAAATGAAATTATATCATTCTTTAAATAAAAAAAAAATATCAGCTCTTTTCTTTCATTATTATGCAACTGAGAGTTCATTTTCTCTCTTCACTGCTTGCTTGCTCTTGCTCACTACTTGTCTGTACTCATACTTCAGAGTTTAATTTTTTGATGTGCCTTTTTCATCCTTTTGATTAAATACGTCAAGGCAGCATAAATGACATTTCACGTACCAGATCTGAGTAACAGAAAGGATTTCTAGAGACACATGTATGCTTGTTAGAGCTTAACTTTTCAAGCATAAGCAAATCTCAGTGACCTTTTTAAATTACGGGAAAGCATGTGCTAATGATCACAAGTCAATCAAAAAGATAGAATGGAAAGAGATAACTCAGGGATTAGTAGTGTTACAAATTTAAACGTGGGGTTCCAGGCAAAACATCCTAGTAGGCCCTCTTCACCCCTCTTGTGTTCAGCTAACTCCAGAACAAGCACACATCTGCGAAAGAGGACTCCTTTGGCAGCCATCCTTGTAATTTGTGAACAATCTGAGTGGCATTTATACTTTAGATGTTAAAAATCATGCAAATAGCTTCTCATTTCCTAATTTATTTGTTTACTAGAATAAATACAGAAAACGCATAGCACGTAAAAGCATAAAGTGTTAGAAGTCTAGTGTCCTCTGTGTGGGCCTTTTCTATGGATCACTTCTGAGGCCCAAGTTATTGAAATAAGTGTAGAAATTTTCACAGCTAATGTATAATACATTTAGAATTAGAAATTTCCACTCTTTCCTAAAGAGCATGAGAGCCTCCCACTCCAATCTCTACATGATCTTAATTAACATCCTTCAAAAACCATCTTTAGGGCATTACAAATCGAGAACTCCGAATTTGACTGAATAGGCTGTAACTGAGGGAAGCAACAGAAATAGGAGAGGGGGGTCTCAAGATTGGATAGACATCTGACAGTCTTTTTTGGCCATCACAAATATATGAATTCCTTTCTTTGGTGAATTTCTCACCTTATTATAGTCCATTTCTACTGCAGAAGCTGAAAATACCAGGTAATCTCTCTCTCTTTTTTTTTTTTTAGCCTTTCTTGCCGCTAGGGCACTGATAATATAACCCACCCTAGATTTTTTTTTTTTTTTAATTGATGAGAGAGAGGAAAAGCTAGTATCTAGCTTTCCAGGCAACAAAATCCCAGTTAATTTTAAGGGATAAGATACAGGCAGTCCATAGCAGATGGTGTGGTCAATGTTGTGAAAGCATTTTAAAAAGACATCTTCATGGCAAGAATATGTGTCAGTTAGGGGGCAGCCCAAAGGGTACATTGCAATGAACATTTTTAATTCTTTTTCTTCACTTTTCCTGTATTTGTCCACAAGACTCACATGAAAACACTTAAAATAGAAGAAGAAGTCAAATGAAAGAAAGAACAAGAAAACTGGTCTCTTACCTTAATGAGGCAGAGCTCACCTTCCCCTCTGCCTGGACCCTCCCTTTGGACACATCTTCCATGCCAACAAAGAAATTCAGCCCCCCCCCCCCCCCCCCCGCCATAGCCTGCGAGACCCTCTCCAGGGACGAAGCATTGGATTGGCAGCAGTGGCAGGCCATGCTGAAGTCTTAGTTCTGAGTACCAGGGATGCCCCAGGGAGCCTTCCTGCACAGGCATTAGTGGCCTTGACTTGGGAAGTCCCCTGCAGACAGCTCTGCAGGGAGCCAGAGCAAAAATGGAGCAAATGCCTGCCTGCCCATCCCCCTGCATTTACTGAGGGAGCGCGTGCATCAACAGCTCTGAAACACTCCTGGGAGGCATGGGGAGGTGTCTGGACATAATGTGATTTCAGCTAGGGCCCCCAAAATACAGTTTTTTGACTTTTCAGTTTCTCTCTTTGGCCCAAGGCTGTTGCTGTTATAAGATGTAGAGAGGAGGACAAAGCAGAAACACCTAACTAAAGGAAAGGAGGTAGGGGAATAAAAGCTTCCAGGAGGAGGTGGTATTTAAACTAAAGTTGGCCCTGACTGGGCAGCTCAGTTAGTTGGAGTATTGTCCGGTCAGGACACGTACAAGAATCAAACAGTGAATGCACAAACAAGTGGAACAACAAATCGATGTTTCTCTCTGTCTCTCTCTGTCTCTCTCCCCCCCAACACCTCTCCCTTTCTCTCTCTCTAAAATCAATCAATCAATCAGCTAACGTTATCCAGATGAAGGGGAAAACAGAATAAAGCGGAGAACCACAAGTAGTTCCATAAAACCAGGGAGAGGTTCACCCAGGGAGGAGCTAGAAGAGGATTATCAAGAAATGAGATTAGAAGGTTGTTCATTGTATTATACATAACCTGACACTCATTTACTACATGTTTATTCTCTGAGATTCATCTTAGATTGAGTCAAAAAAATGATGCTGTATTTGATAGTCTTTATGTGGGCAGCTAAGTTCTGGTAGATAATTCTCCATAGGTGTCTCACATTTCCATGTGTCTCAGGAGCAGAAATGCTACAGCTTTTGCCCCAGACTATCTCTTCAAGGATGTTTGTATGGCCAAGGGCCTCGGAGGACGGAGATGTCTCCCACTGGACCAGAGGGCAGGTTTATTTACTGACCAGTGTAATAAAGAGAATGTCTTCTTCCAGGCAGAGCTTGGGTTTCTTAAGCTCCAAGGTCTTCAGCCATGAGGCAAACCCTCTGTGTGTATGTCCTGGGTCTGGCCAGTTCCATGTCATTTGGGAGGAGGATGGGGGGACCAGTCAGAACATGAGGCTTGTGCTCCTGGCTGTGCTCCGTGTAGTCAAGTCTTTTGCCTCTGAACAGAGTCTTCTGTCTTCTGTCAACAACCATGACCTGCGGCAGGCTAACCCTTCATAGCTCTTGACACTAGATCTTTTTTCTTTCTTTCTTTCTGGGTTTTTTTTGAGAAGCAAAATTTAACCTTTGGTTTGGATTTTTTAATACACCATCAGGGCCGATGGGCCCTGGTGCAGTCCTAGCTGAGATAGGGTTTTAGGCTAGTTGACCAATCCGTATGCCTTCCAACATTAATATGCTTTGGCTTGTGAATCTGTGCTTTCTACGGAGGGAAAGGGCAACCAAATAAAAGGTGAATATTTCACTGATGTAAAGATAAATGCAAAGAAGTAGCTGGGTTCCCAGCCAAGTAGTACTCAGCTTGCCATATGGAATAATAGGCTATTAACTCAAACTGCAAAATGGAATACAGGCCAAGTTAAAATCAGAAAATTAGCCTGCTATCCAAGAAGGAATGACACAGAGACGATAGTAGCCAAATAGGATTTGGTCACGAGATAATTCTAGCAATGTCTGCCTTAGGAATGGGCAATAAAATACAACAATAGGCTCCATTTATAGGCCTGTTATTACTCTCTCAAATATGTACTTATTCAAATGATCAGAATCATAGCTCTACAGAGTTAATGCAATTAAGTATTTAGAAGCAAGCTGTTAATTTTGAGAACTTTAGCCTTCTACTTGATGAGTGTAGTTGGTCAACACTGATGTATAGAAACAAACAAACTAAACATTTTCGATTAATAAGAAGAACATCACTGTAAAATGAAATTTTAGGCAATACATCTTTGAAATCTTTGATGACTCAAATCCTTGCTTTAAAACATCTAACCGATAGAATGGAATACATGAAGATACAATACATTTTTTTATGACTTAACAAAATGTTTTCTTGTTGATCTAGCAAATAATTTTGGCTTCTTTTATAATTAATATTTGTAAATAGTTTAGACAGACACTGAAGAAGGATCAAAGAGATGGTATTTTTTTGTGTCTTTGGGGATGCATTTTATCCAAATATAGCATTATCTGGAAAGAAAAAAAGAAGTACTTGTTATGCAACTTACAATACATTTCACAGATTTCAAAATAACCCTGAGGGCAGAGAGGATGAGTCCTGTTTCACAGATTTGGAAAGGAGGATTTAGCAACACTGAGTGACTAAAGGCATGAGACTAGTCAATGGCAGACACAGGACATGAACCCATGTGCAATGGACTGAATGTTTGTGTCCCCCCAAATTCCCGTGTTGAACCCTTGATCCCAGTGGGACGGCATTAGAAGGTGGGGCCTTTGGGAGGTAATTAGGTCATGAGGGTAGAGCCCTCATGAATGGGAATAGTGCCCTTATAAGAGGAGGCCCGAGAGCCAGTCAGCCCTTTCTGCCTGTGAGAGGGCGCAGCAAGAAAGCAACCGGCCCTCTAGCCGCCAGGACGAGCGCCAGT
The DNA here is from genome assembly GCF_021234165.1 of Pteronotus mesoamericanus. Taxonomy (NCBI): domain Eukaryota; kingdom Metazoa; phylum Chordata; class Mammalia; order Chiroptera; family Mormoopidae; genus Pteronotus; species Pteronotus mesoamericanus. The sequence goes on from NW_026555302.1 coordinate 403,243, forward strand.
GCCCAGAGCCTGACCTGACCCTGTCACCTCAGGCTTCCATCCTCCAGGCTTCCAGACCTGCGAGAAGTCAATTTGTTGTTTAAGCCACCAGTGCGGGATCATTTTTTTACAGCATTCCAAGCCAGGACACTCAGGTTTTCTGTTTTCAAGGCTAGTGTCTTTGAGTAAGACTGCCCTTCCCTTGGTGTCCACACCTCTAGGTGGAAGGGTGAAGAGAGAGCTTGGTGAGGGGTTGTAGGGTCTTGGGAAGTTCTATTTAGATAGATAAGTCATTTCCGATGACTTGGCTTTTGAACAAAGATCTGAATAAAACAAGGGGGAGAGAGAGAGAGAGAGAACACTCCGGACAGAGGGAACAGGAGGTTCCAAGTCCCAGAGGTGGAAACCAGAGTGATAGCATCCCAGGAATAGGAAGGAAATCATCGTGACCACGTGGGGTGAGGCCAGGGAGAGTAGAAGAGATAGGACTGAAAAGATAAGCACACGGGACCAGGAGTGGATTTTATCCTCAGTGCAATGTGGCACCATGGATGAGTTTTGAGCTTCAAGTGATGTATCTAATATATGTTTTTAAAAGGTCACTCAGGCTGTTACGTGAAGAACTAAATGTGGGAAGTAGCTGGATTGGAGGCTGCGGGACAGTTGATGTCTCTGCTGTACTTTGGGAGAGAGGTCATCATGGATCGGATCTGGGTGGTAGCAATGGTCAGATTCAGGATTAATTTTGTTAGAAGAGTTGACGGAACTTCCCTACAGATTGGATGTGGGATGTGAGACAAAGAAGAGAGTCAAAGGTACTCCTAGGTAGTTGGCCATTTTCTGAGATGAGGAGGGGTCAAGGGTGAGGATTCGTGTTGGGGGAAGGAGGATAGGAGTTTTCTGTTTTGGCAATGGTACGTTTGAGATAACATCAAAGAGCGCTGGCAATCTGATGCATGCAATCAGATAGATGTGTCCAGAACTCAAGAGAAAGGTCAGGGCAGAAATAGAAATGTGGGAGTCATCAAAATAGAGATGAGACTTTAAGCCCTGTTACAGGCCAAAGGTCAGGTGGGAAGAAACGAGGTGTGGACGAGAAGGCTCAGTGTTGAGCGCTGGTGTTCTCCCCCGTTCAGAGGACAGAAGAGGGCCATCTTATATAAAGAGGATGCTCTCTTGTAGTTAATGATGTTTATCATTTGATTCACTGCATACAGCTGAAGGCCTACTAGAGTAATATGCTCATCAACTTCAGATTTACTGTCCCATCTCCTTTTTTTACCACTGAGGGTTTCCTCTTTGTATCTGCTGGCCTCCTGGAGGAGGGGGTGCTCTGTCATCTCTGCTGTCTATGTGGCAGACCCAAGCTTCTGGTCTGCTTTGGGCTAAGTTCTCTTTTGGGGTGAGTTCACTTTTGGCTGCCTTGAAGCCAAGGCCTCCAATATATAATAGATTTATTTTCCAGTAACGAAGCCAACAATTTTTACCTCCATCTATCTCTCAATTGATGTAAACCCAAATTAGCAACAGAAGTGTTGTATTAGTGACTTTTTCACACCTTAACAGTATTCAGAATAAAGTAGACACCCCCCCTGCCAAAAAAAAATGTTAACACCCTTTTCTAATACCCAGGTACTTTCCACTTGTGGAAATAAAAAGAAAATAAGTGCCAATATCCCCTTTCTAAAAATCCCTGATTAAAATTAAAGTTGAAACCAAAGACCGTAAATTTAAAGTACAGATTAATGAGAAAACCCTGGGGGAGAAATGTTAATAAGTTTGTGAATACACAGCACTGGATCAAAAAAGTACCATTTGTTAAGATGATTGGTTTTCAAACTTGCTTGTCTCAGGATCCCTTATACCCTTAAAAATTATTAAGGAGCTTACCAAGCTTTACCAATTATTACCAAGCTTTTGTTCATGTGTGTTGTCTTTCTCAGTGTTTACCACATGAGAAACCAATACTGAGGAAAAATGTAAAACTCAAGAATACAAGTCTTGATTCATTAATGGTCAGGGTAATGGTGTTATTATATATCTTACTGCTCTGGAAAACCCCAGTTTATTCCCATGAGAGCATGAGAGTAAAAATGCAAAATAATATCTCGGTATTATTATTGTCACCAGATGGGGACCGGGCCGAGTCTACCTCAGCCCAGGGGATAGTATGTGGGTCCTTGACATTGTGTAGGAAAGGTTTAACAACACACGTCCAGGTGATTTTCAGAGTGTATTTATTGGCGCTCTCTTCTGGGAGCATGCCCACCTCTCTTCCCTCTCAGGCGTGCATCTCCTGAACTCCAGGTGTCCCCATGAGACTTACGACCTGGAGAGCTGTAGGCAGTGGCAGCCCGTCCCTGGCTTACCCCCTGAACCTGTCCTCAAGGCCCCTTTTCTCTGACTTTTCAATGAACCAAAGCAGCCCCGCCCAGGCCCTCTCCTGTTGCTTCTTCTAGCCTAAGCCTTTCTTTATTTCACCGCCCCGGCTTTGACAATCAAAATCAAAAAAACAAAAATAGTGTATTCATTAAAGCTGGGGACAGCCAGAGTTTAGGAGAAAGAGAATAAAAAGTTCACATCTGTGATAAGACATGGCATGCTCCAGAGAGAGCCCAGTGCTGGCGTCCTTTGTCTTGAGGGCTGTTGCTTCTCTTTTGCAGCTGGGAACCCAAGGGAGTTCTCAGGGGTGGGTTTTAGCAGAATATTCTTCAGTTTTCTGGGTGTGTTCTTTAATATGTTGATGTGCCAAAATGAGTGCATAGAGGGACCAGCTTTGCCTCCGTCTTAAATTTGTTTGACTCTCATTGGGTTTTTTGTTATTTATTCCCCTGACTTCTTCCCTCCTTGGGCTTGGCTGGCACTAATGGCACTAATTGGGTCTCTGTTATCCATCTCCCTGACCAGGATGATTTAAGCTATTTAGTCTGGTTAGGGAGGAGAGGTGTAAACAATTCCCTCTCAAGTGTCCTTGGTTAGGGAAGAGAAGACCTTGCCCTCTACTAGCCAACTGTAAATTGCTTGACTTGTTTGACCTTATTTGTCTAACCATTTGCCTCAGCTTCCCTCTTCCCACTTGTCAAAAACATTCCCCTGACATATGCCCTCATCGGTGGGCTCAGTTGGTTGGGCATCGTCCCATCAATCGAAAGGTCACCAGTTTGATTCCCAGCCCGGGCACATGCCTAGGCTGTGGGTTCGGTCCTTAGTTAAGTCACATATGAGAGGCATCCAATTGATGTTTCTCTTCTTCTCTTTCTCCCTCCCTTCCCCTCTTGATAAAACAAAACAAAACAAAACAAAAAAAACCAACAAACAAATGAATATTTTTTAAATTCATTTTTAAAAAGAAAAATTTTCTCCTACCATCTAATGATCCTGCCTCATTATGAAAATAGCTTTGACCTCACGGACCCCTGCAAAAGATCCTGCAAAAAAAAAAAAGTACCCAGGGGTGCCCAGACCACCTTTTAATAACAACTAGTTTAGACTAATTAAAGAAAGAACATGTATTTGCATGCCAATTACTGTAACATTTAAATTAGGTCTATACTTATTCTACATGTCATCATCATAAAGTTGAGTTTCTGTTTAAGTCTGTTAACTTAAAGGGAACAAAGAGCTTCTCTGCAATATTTAAAGGTTTATTTTAGTGTTCCAGAATTATAACCTTGATATCATTTATGTTGGTTATGGAAATTATATTTGTTAGACTCTGTTTGGTAGAAAACCATGAGTATGCCCGCGAAGTGGTAAACTATATTGACTATGTTGGTCATAGGAGGTGAATTTTACCTTTCACTATTAAACTTGTGAGAATTAACTTACTAGCTGTGATTTAACTCACCCAGCTCCAAGTAACTCAACCAGAATAAAAAGATAACACTTAAAATTAGGAACACTTAAGGCATTCCTCCTTGTAAAAGAGTTTACATTTTAATGTAAAATAAACACAGGACTATACAGATTAACTGTAAAACACAATGGAGAATCTGACACTTCCAGGCCGTACAACTTCATCCTTTCAACACCGCCTACTAGGAGCACGTGGCAAATGCGAAGTCACAGCCCCTTATCAAAGAAGCTAAATCTCCAATATGGCGATTCTTTTGTTTCTGACCTACCTTGTCATTTTTTAAAAGATTTTATTTATTTATATTCAGAGAGGGGGAGAGGAGGGAAGAAAAGAGGGAGAGAAACATCAATCAGTTGCCTCTGGCACATCCCCAACTGGGGACCTGGCCCGCAACCCAGGCTGAGCCCTGACTGGGAATTGAACTGGTGATCTTTTGGTTCACAGGCCAGTGCCCAATCCCCTGAGCCACACTAGTCAGGGTACCTTAATCATTTGTTGGTTGCATTTAATATAATTATACTCTCCTTTTTTTTTTTTCAAATAAATGGAAAAAACATCATTCTCTTTTTCCTCCTGCAAAATAATACCACCATTGCACATCCCTTACCCCAACCTCCCTCCACATTTTATTACTGTTTGGGGGGGGCCTTTTGTTTAATATTTTCAGCAAAATCATTTCCATTTTATCTCAATTTTGCATGTGGAATTTTTGCAGAGGCAGCAGAAATTGGTGAGCTAGGAGGCCTCCTGAGTTTTTGTGGTCTATTATAATGACCTATAACAACTTTTCTCAAAATACGGCTCTCAGGCCATCAGCATCAGAATTGTCTCTGCCTGCTCAGAATGCAGGCCCCAGGACCCAGACTAGAGCCTAGGGGATGAGGAGCCTGGATGAAGAGCCTGGGATTCTGGGACTACAAGAAAATGGGACTCTTTGGTCTCTGGTCCTCCATCAAATAGCCTAGTTTACTGATGCTTTTAACTTTAGACAGTCTGCCTTTAAGTTATCCCAGAGCAATACTTATGAACCTGTTTTAACGCCAGAAATTCTCCCTAAATTTATGTATAAATCCCTCCAGTTGATTGGGAAGGACTCCTACCCACAGCATCTTACTCTTTGGTGGAAAGTGCCTTTTCTCCGTGTGAACAAGGACGCTCAGTTTGACCCAGGAGCTCCTGCCACTGTCGGGAACAGGCTCTTTGGTTTGGGTGTGACTACAGGAATTACAGGCACCACTGAAGTGCCTCTTCTGAGGTCTCAATAAGCTGACTTGATTGCTTCTTTCCACCAAGCAGTTGGACTCACGCTTTTCATTTATTTCCTTCAGGAGATGTTGCATGTCGTCTTTAATTTTTGTAATTCTTTCATTGGTTCTGTTTATAGATGACATTATGCTGACAAACTAATCATCAGGTGCTTCTTGGTGTCCTGCAAACAAATGAAAAAAATACCATCAGTTGCCTGCTTGATCCAGAAGCTACTACTGTTCGCAATCAGGTATTATCCTGTTTTCTCCCCTCCTGCAAGAGACCCCCAACTGCTGCGCGCTCCCCCATCCCACACCTCACTCCATTTTTCATTATTGTTTGCTAAGGTCTTTCTGTTTGTTGATGTTTCTTCAGGGGGAAAATAGTTCAGAGAAAAGGTGTAGTAGAAGAATGCATTTTGGTTTTTACATATTATGCATTGATTCTTGCTCTTAGGAAGTTTTGTTGTCTCTTCTGATTATAAAAATAACATATATTTATTATAGAAAATTAAGAAAATGCAGAAAAGCATAAAGAAGAAGATCTAAATTCACTCTTGATCCAGAGACAACCAAATTCACATTTTGGATGTTTCTTTCCCAATAAATATCCAAAAAAAAAATTATTATAAAAAGTATAGAAAAAGACATTAAATTGACTATAGTAGAACATGAAATTTTAAATATATAAGGGTTGTTAAGTATTTGGGAAGATTTTGCTTGTTGAGACTATACACTTTTCAGGTGCTTGAAGTGTGTACAAATCAGATTAAATTTACAAAGGAAGTTTAAAGTATTTAAAGGACTTGAATTAGCTGAGTTTATAAATGGACTGATTTCAAAGAAGTGTTCAGTCTTTTCAACTTGGGTTAATTTCAGAAAAAATAAGGATGATAATACTTTATACAAAAGTAACTCAATTTATAAATAGAATACAAGAATCATTAAGGTTGGCAGAAAGGATTTTAATGTTTTAATTTTGAAAATCACTGTTATTGAAAATCCAAGAAACTACAAATAGTCCATTCTACACAACAAAGTCTATCTCAGACATTAAAAAATAATAATCTCACATTAATATTTTATATAGATGAACACAACTTCCATTTATTTAAATGACTATATAGGGTGGGCTGGATTATTAGACAAACATCATAGTGAAAACTACTAAAAATTCTGGAGAAAAATATTTTTTAAAATGTGTTAATAATGAAATGACAAGAGATAATGAAATATTAGGACCAAAATGAAGAGAACAAAAGAACTAGAACCCAGAGAAGGAGCCGGGACCTGGGTTTGCCCTGAGGATATTTTCTGACCCCAAAGGGTTAGAGAATTAGTTTTGCTAGCTGTGTGGACAACATAAAAACCAAAGCCCAAAGCCTGTGCACAGTGGGGGGTTTAGAGAAGACTTTTCCTATATTAATCTGGGACCCAAAGTGTTAGCCCCTCAGGATAAGAGTGAACCAGATATAAACTCGCTTTTCATCACCATCTTGCACGGTGAATGTTGTCTTAGCACTAAGCATAGCTCTGGGGGAAAATTCACTCCACACCCCTCCATGAAAAGTTGTAAGCACTAGCTAACTCCTGTGCATTTTCAGCCCAAAATCACAACCAAGGTGGTTACAAGAAATGTCAGGCTCAGAATTTAGCTAAAGGGGTTTCTTTCCTTGCTGGGAATAAATCCAAGTGCCTGACAGAAGCAAGCTCAAATCTTTCCTGGAAGAACTTCACCCTAGGCCTCTAGGAATCCCCACCAATAATTTTTCAAAGACGACAACTAGCACACAGCCGAGGGTAACCAATCAAGCACACCCGTAAGACATCCTGAAGTAAGGACAGAAGAAGCAAACCCATGAAATCTACATTCCTTAGAAACATCGGACAGACTATAGAGCAATTACACACACTTCATATAAAGAAATAAGAAAGCACGTTTTCTACTATCTTCAGGAACCAAGAAACCAAAAAGAATTTCTAGAAATGAAAAATGTTTTTAAATAAATCAAAAACTCAGTGTCTGGGTTCAGCAGCAGACAAGGAAGGATTCAGATGAAGAGAGAATTAGAGAACTAAAGGGTAGATCAGAAGTAATTATCCTGATTGCAGCACAGAAGGACAAAAAGATAGAAACTATGAGAAGTGAAATATGTGGAAGACACAGTGAGAAGGTCAAGCTTATGTGGAATGGGACGTCCAAAGGACAAGAAGGAGGCAGAGGCAAAATTTAGAAAAATATTTGAAAAATATCCAAAACTGATGTATGACATCAGTACATAGACTCAAGAAGCTCATATAACAAGTCAGGAGTTTTTAAAAATCCACACTTACAGTGAAATTTAAAAAAGAAAGAACTTAAAGAAAATCTTAAAATCAATCAGGGAATAAGAGGCAGAACAGTTGGGCCCTGACCTAGTAGCTTAGTTGGTTAGAGGTTTGTGTTGATACACCAAGACTGCATTCAATCCACAGTCAGGGCACATACAAGAATCAACCAATGAATGCATAAATAAGAGGAACAACAGCTCTGGCTGGTGTGGCTCAATGGATTGAGCGCCGGCCTCAATCCATTGTGAACCAAAGGGTCTCCAGTTCAATTCCCAGTCAGGGCACATACCTGCGTTGCAGGCCAGGGCCCCAGTAGGGGGTGCTCAAGAGGTAACCACACATTGATGTTTCTCTCCTCTTTCCCTTCCCCTCTCTAAAAATAAATAAATAATTTTTTTTTTAAATATTAGCAGAACAACAAATCGGTTTCTCTCTCTCTCTCCCTCTCTCAATAAGTAATTTTTTTTTTTAAAAAGAGGGGCAGTTGGACTAACACCCAACTCCTCAACAAGCAACAATAAAAGCTATGAAACAGAGAAATTTTATTTTCAATGTGCTGAAGAAGTTATATTGATGGTAGGTCAGCATATAAAAAGATATTCAGCATCATCCATCATGAGGGAAATGTAAATCAATACTGCAATAAGATACGATTAGGTACCATTAGGATGGCTGAAATTTAAAAGACTGAGCAAATCAAGTATTGATGAAGATGTAGAGGATCTGGAACTCTCACCATTGCTGCTGAGATTGTAAAATGTACAACCAATTTGGAAGATGGGTTGGCAGCTTCTCAAAAAGTTAAACACACAGTTACCATGTGGTCCACTCCTAGGTATTTACCCCTCAACAGTGAAATTCTCCATACAAGTGTATGAAGAAATTATTTGTACATACAAAAACTGGTACATAAATGTTCACCACAGCTTTATTTATATGAGCCCAGAAGTTCTACCAACCCAAGTGTCCGTCAACACCTGAATGGATAAAAAATTGTGGTACATCCACACGATGGATACTACTCAGTTATATACAAAAGGAATGGATTATTGATACACACAATAACATGGATGGATCTCAAAATAATTATAGCGAATGGAAAAGAGCCCGACATAAAAGAATATATCCTGAACTATGCCATCTGTATAAAATTTGGGGAAATGGGAGCTACTCTGCAGTGACAGAAGGCAGATCAGTGGTCGTTCGGTAGCAGGGGGAGGCTGCAGACAAGGGCTGCAGGCAGGGCTTACACAGGGCCCTGGGTGAGCTTTGCGGGGCCATGAATATGTCCATTATCTTGACTGTGGCAATGGTTTCATGGGTGTCTGCGTATGTCAAACCTTGTCAAATTCTATAATCTAAACATATGCAGCTTATTGTGTATCAGTTAAATTTCAATAAAGCTGTCAAATAAAAATGGGATCAGCCCCTAGCACATTGCCTAATGCCTATCAGCTCGTTGAATGCAATGAAAAGTATATTATTTAATGAGTCTTGATATCTTTTCACCTGAAATTAATTGTATCATGAAAATTTTTCATGTCATTAGTAATAAAGGATGCATGCCTGATGAGAGTGTAGTAATCCTATGGACTCACAGTAATTTATTTGATTCGTTTCTATTATTGTTAGACTTTTTAGGTTGTACTCTTTGAACACTACACTTTGAAACACACTGAAGTGACAAAAACGACACAAACACACATTGTTTTAGGAAACCCGCCAGTCATCAGTTTTTCATTCCTAAATTCACGAAAGGAGAACAGGTATATTTGCAAAGTTCTCTGGCTAACAGATGAATCTCACAAGTGTTTATACTTGGAGAAAATTGTTGTCCCTGTACAAAAAGGAAGTGCTCTAAAGGAGAATGGAATTTGGCCCTTTTTTCTTTTCCCCTTGCCAGATCTACAAGGAAGACTAGATTATCTGAAAGATAGTACAGAGTTGTCTTAGGCAGTTATTGCTACAATAACGCTGCAAAACTCAGCATCACACAGTAATAAACATTTATCCTCGTGCCCAGTGGTGGGTTGACTGATCTAGACTGACCTAGGCTGGTCTCAGCTTTGTACTTGAGGGGCGGGCTGGGATTGGCTTCTGGCTCAGAGTCGAACTTAACTCTGCCCCCAAAATGTGAGGACTGGGAGAAACGAGAAAAGCTCTTTTTCTCTAGTCCAATGCTTCAGACAAGGTCTAACTTTTCTATACTCACTTGTTTCTGGGAATTTTAACAGAAACAAAATGAGCTTTGGTTTTTTTAAGGTGAAGGATATGAGAAGAAAATAAGCTATTTTTAAAATTCTGCATTGCAGTTTAATTTTGCCATTGCTGGCATGTACAGCTTTTTTGTTTTATAGTCCTGTTTCCAGTCTCCTTGGAAAATCCATGGGCTTAGGCATCATATCTTTTACAATAACTTTTGGAGTTTGAGCTCACTATAATTCAGGAGCCCCATAAAAAGCAGTTGATCAATTGACCTTCTTAAAGGTATAAATCCAGAAATGTTTGCTCACAATATAAAAGATAATGTATAACCCACCATAAAATGATCCCTTTGCATTCAAGTGATTTAAGTACATAGCAGGCAAGACATCAGTTACAGAAGTGAAAAGAGAAGATACCTTTTCTACTCTGGATCTTGAAAGATTAAATTGAAGGAAAACAAAATATTTTACACTCAACACTAAAGAATTATACTAGCCTCACCCTTACTGGTGTGGCTCAGTGGGCTGGGCATTGTGAGTTAGATTCCCAATCAGAGCACACGCCTGGGTTGTGGGTAAGGTCCCCAGTTGGGGCACCTACGAGAGGCTAATTGATGTTTCTTGCTGATGTCAGTGTTTCTTTCTCTTTCTCCCTCCCTTCTCTTCTCTCTAAAAATAAATAAATACAATCTTTAAACTGGACTCAATCAGGCTAACTCTATTCCAATCACAAATTAATTATCCATGTAGTGAAAATGAGAAGATGTGGATGAAATAAATCTACAAATAGTACATCATTTTTGTCATTAACTTCAAATTTTACTAAAGATATTAATTTGTCAGAAATTAAACTTTTTATTCTCACCAGAGGACATTTTTTTCATTGCTTTGCATTCAGAGAAAGAGGAAGGGAGAGAGGGAGAGAGAGGTAGAAACACCAGTGTGAGAGAGAAGCACCGAACAGTTGCTTCTCTTACACTCACGAACCTGGGATTGTCTGCACCTGGACCAGGGATCAAACCCACAACCCAGGTATGTGCCCCAGTTGGGACCCGCAACCTTGCGGTTATGGGTTGACAAATCAACCGAAGCCAGCCAGGGCTAAACATGGAGAGAGAGATGTTGATTCATTGTTCTACTTATTTATGCATTTGTTGGTTGCTTCTTGTATGCGTATGTGCCCTGACTGGGGGATTGAACCTGCAACTTTGGTATATTAGGACAATGCTCTAACCAACTGAGCTACTCAGCCAGGGAGGAAATTAAACGTTTTGAATTCTATTTCCTTTAATATTTTTAGTATTTATCCCCTCTTGGGGTTGAGGGGCAGAATATACAAATCAAAAACAAGATAATTGTCTCTTATGTACTTCTGAGCTAATTTATATTCTGTTAAAAGCCCATTAAGTAGGTTTACTGCAGATGAAATGTAGATATCTAGTTAAAAGTTCACTCAGAAGATCACAAAATTCAAACTTTTTTTAAAAATTATATTTTATTGATTATTCTATTACAGTTGTCCTGATTTTTCCCCCTTTAACCCCCCCAGCACCCCCACTCCCTCAGGCAGTCCCCACCCCATTGTTCCTGTCCATGGGTCACGCGTATAGGTTCTTTGGCTGCTCCATCTCCTGTGCTGCACTTCACATCCCCACGGTATTCTGTAATTGCCTATTTGTACTTCTTAATCCCCTCACCCCTCATCCATTCTCCCCCATCCCCTTCCATCGGGCAACCATCAGAATGTTCTCTGTATCTATGATTCTAATGCTCTTTTTTTTTAAATTCCAAATTTTATTACAAACCCCCTGAATATGGGAGCCAACTGAAATGAGAGGAAGAGCCTAATGGTAAGCTAATGGGTTTTGGAGTAAAAAAGATTTGGTCCCTATTTAAGCCACGCTAATGATAAGCCTCATTTTCCTTACATGTCCAATGGCAATAACTCCCAAGACACAGAGTGTCATAAGGATTCAATGACATAATACCAATACATAGCAAGAGATTATTACTACCAACCCTCAATACATGGTAACTTTAATATATTAATTGGGTACTGTGAAAAAAAGGATTTGTTCAACTGGATAAATATGTATTACTTTTGTCCCCTCAGTTACTAATCTGTTTACTTGCTGTGTGACTTGGACCAGCCACATAATTTGGGGGTCCCAGTGCCAAACAAGAAATGCGGGGCCTCTTGTTCAAGACTCACTGATAATTTCAGTGTGGTGACAGCAGAGCATTAAACCAAGCGTGGGGCCCTTCTGAGCACAGGGGCCCTGTGCACATGTAGAGGCCGTTCTGGGTGTGATGTAGGGACAGGTCAGTTTCTACAGCTAATTCGCCCAGGTTGATAGTCTCTTAAGCCAAGATAAGGAGTGTGCCTAACCTATGGCTTTTTAAAGGACTTTGAAAATATGAAGCATGCATATACAATACATCCTCATTATTCACAGACTCTATGTTTGCAAATTTGCATACTCACTAAAACTTAGTTGTTACCCCAAAATCATTACTTGTGGCACCTTCATGGTTGTTCACAGACATGCACAGAGCAGTGACAAGTTTGAGAATTCCCGAATGGCACATTCCCAGCTGTGGTCAAACAAGGCACGCTCTGCCCTCTTGTTTCAGCTCTCATACTGCAAACAAGTGTCCTTTTCATGTCTATTTAGTGTCACAGTTTTTGCATTGTGTTGCTTCTTGTTGATTTCGCTGTTTAGAATGCCCCGCAAGCATAGCCGTGCTGTGTAGTGTACCTAAGTACAAGAGCTGGGTGCATCTCATGGAGGAAATGTGTGTTAGATAAGCTTTGTTCAAGTATGAGTCATATATGATGCTGTTGACTGTGAGGTCAGTGTTGATGAATCGACAATATACATGAAAATGGTGTCTTTAAACAGAAACACATGTAAAACAGGTTATGTATTGATTGGTTGACAAAAATGTGTGACCAGAGGCTGGGAGGAACCAATTTATTAGTATTTGCTAATTCAATATTTGGGGCAACTTTATAGGGCATAAGTACCACAATGATGAGAGGTATTGTATACAGTAGTCCTTCCCTATCCTTGAGGGGTGTGTTCCAAGACCCCCAGTGGATGCCTAAAACTTGGATAGTACAAACCCTATGTATACTATGTTCTTTTTTCCCCTATACATATATGGTTATGACAAAACGTAATTTATAAATTAGGCACAGTAGGAAATTAACAACAATAACTATTAAAATAGAACAACTATAACATTATACTGCAATAAAATTTATGTAAATGTGTTTCCTCTTTCTCTCTCTGGAATTTTTTACTTAATGATTTAGACCGTGGCTGATCGTGAGTTAACTGAAACAGCAAATGAAACCACAAATAAGGGGGGACTACTGTATACAGAAAAATATATTACTGTTTCTACAGGTACATTATTTTAAATTACCTTTAACATACAGCAATCCAAAGCCTGTTTGAAGTCCACTGGTGTGGATTGGCCCGCTGAAATGTTACCGTGGTGATGGAATGTTCTAATTGTGCCATTCCAACTTTGTTCTATTTATAGAACCCTGGGTAAGGGAAGTTTTAGAGGCAGAGAAATCATTTATTTATCAGCCATGTGTCCTTGAATAGAGGGCTCAGCCTCTCTTAAAATCAGGTTTGACTTTACTCTGTAAAGTGAGATCCAAATACCCATTTCATTAAGGTGTGTACGTGCGTGTAGTGGGACTTGGGGAGGGAGTTAGAATTAAATGAGATCTGCATGTAAAGCTCTTCACAACGTGCCTGTAACCATTCACTACATGTACTGGTGTTTCTTGAGCACCTACTCTGTGCCCAGCGCTGGCCTGGGACCTGCTTCCATGAAGACTGTAGCCTAAGGGTTTATAGTAGGTACCTAGTAAATCGTAGCTATTTTTATTGGTTTTATGAAAACTGCATATTTTACTTGGAGAATTATTTTAATCATGTATCTTTTTTCTCAGAAAAGGGAGTCTCCAGCTTTAAAAGAAAGAACCTTTAGAAATACATTTCAAAAATACAGAAGTCATAATTTCTTTATTTCTTCACAGAAATTAGTGGCAGAAAGATTGGTATTAAAGACAGTTCACAATGCCAGGGAAATTCATGGCCTAAAGAACTGTGTGAAGGGCCCGCAAAAGGAACCCCACGACCCAGTTCTAATGAGACGGGGGGTACAGAGACTGTTGAGGCCAATGCAAGGCAGTTGCTAAGGATAAAAAGGTATTTTTTCATTGTTTTGTCTGTTTTTCAACAAAGCTCCAAGATTATGCAAAAGACTAATCTAGAGACTAATCAGGTGGGCGGGACTCTGGCACCTGAGGGCCCCGGGCCACGCCCACGTCCTTCCTTCTCCGAGAGCGCAGCCTGGGGGAAGATGCTTTATCAGCTGCCTTCCCTGTCAAGTGGGGCTGATGTCAATCAGCACAGAGCTATTGTGGGGATTACACAAGATAGGATATTGTAAGCTATAAAGTACAATGCAAACTTTATGAGTTTTTCTAAAATGTATATTAGATTAGATTATTAAATTTCATGTGTACTATGCCCAAGGGTAACGTTCTGTCATTATTTTACAATGTGATACTTCATCACGTAAAAAGCTTAAATTAAATAATTCTTAGGCCAACATTTCTTTCTTGCTCAAAGATTTCTCTCCCAGCAGCGATGTCAGGCTACATTCTACAATCCCCATATCTTGGACTTGCTCTGGTTTGCTACTCACTTCAAACGTTACCGAGGTCTTATTTCATTCATACTCCACGGTTACAGGATACAATACTAGGCAGGTGTTATTATGGCCAACTATGTAAAATTGTGTTTAAGCTGTTTAATTACACTTCACAGGGAGAGAGGGCATGATTTAACCTTTGATGTAAATTAAATTTAAACATTTTGCAGTAATGAGGCTGGCCTTTTTCCACTACTAGGCACTGCCACCTAAAGGCATTTATTGAATTGAAGGCAAGAGATTCTGAATGGCATGAGTTGCCAAGGTAAAAAGGTTTTCTAGGTACTGAGGGCATTATCAAATAAGATAAGATCCAGTTCCTGGCTTCAAAAAGCTCAAATCTAGATAATGGATAAAATAGGCAAAGGAAAAGGTAAGTAACATCGCTAGGAAGGGTCAGGAGAGAGAGAGGTCTGTGGGCGGCTGTGGGGGGGCGGGGGGCGGGATTTAGAAAGGAGGTGGGAATTGAGCTGAGCTGGAGATAAAGGATGGGTAGGATCTGTCTACATTGAGAGAAAACGGGGAGCATTTCCTAGCAGATCATGAGGAAGACCGTATGGTAAGTGTGCACAGGGCGCGCTGGAGGCTCTGAGGGGTCACGCGGTGTGACTCCTTCTCTGCTCCGCGGGCGCTCCTCTGCTGTGGGTAATCTCTCCCACCCGCCCGCTTAGGCATGCCCGCCCCCTTCAATCCTGGCCAAAGGGCAGCGCATTAGAAATGCCACACTCCCTAGAGATCAGGAATTAGTCTTGCTGTGGTAGCTAATGTATCTACTACTATACTAATGCATAACTGTGACTTATCATGATAAATACATACTTGGTTTTCATCCCTGTTTCTGGCACAGAGCTTCTAGAACTCTTGGAATTTCCTGTGATGGGAATAATAATGGTGCCCTTTGTAATGTTAATGAAGTGACTTTTGGAAAACACCGAAGGTGGGCCCAACCAATCAGTAGAGCTCATGACCCCAACTTCTTTAGCCACTGTGATTAATGATTTTTCTGCTATATAACCCATCCCCTGGAAGCCACCAGGAAACTAGGTCTTTGAGCACTAGCTTAGGTTACCTGTGACTCTGCTTAGCACCATTTTCTCAACTAATAAACCTCTACTTCATTTGCTGCTAACTCCTCTTTGCTTTTTTTTAAAAAAGTTTGTATTTCTTTTTAGAGGGCGGAAGGGAGTGAGAAGGAGAGAGAGAAACATCAATGTGCAAGAGAAACATCAATCGGATGCCTCCCACATGTGCCTCACCTGGGGACCTGGCCTGCAACCCAAGCACATGCCCCAACTGGGAACTAACTGAACCAGCAATGCTTTGGTTTGCAGGACGCCACCCAACTCACTGAGCCACACCAGTCAGGGCTCCTGTTTGCTTTTGCTTGAGCTTTAACGTGTGCAGCTGAACAGACCTCTTTAGTCTGGTAACACTTCTCCAGTCAAATTTCAGTAG
This sequence comes from Pteronotus mesoamericanus, assembly GCF_021234165.1. NCBI lineage: Eukaryota > Metazoa > Chordata > Mammalia > Chiroptera > Mormoopidae > Pteronotus > Pteronotus mesoamericanus. The sequence goes on from NW_026555302.1 coordinate 419,055, forward strand.
TTCCTTAATGTTTCAAGAATAAAACTGAGACTCCTTAACTTGAAATTCAAGGCTCTGCACAATCTGGTCCCAATTGCCTTCTTTCCGCTGTAGCCGGACCAGTTCCCCCGAATGCCATTTCAGTTCCCACCCACATGCATTTTCTTACCCTACAGTGTCCTCCTCTTCTCCAATAATGTGAATGTGATCCTATTTAGTGACTGGTCTAGCCCAAGGCTCAATAGTGAAGTGGGTTACAGTCATTACTGGCTCTACTTTGCTACAACTAAGTCCCCAGATCCCTCCGCCACCGATACCTTTTCTCCCAAAGTTTCGTGGTCCTTACACGCTTGTTCCATAATCTTCATCATGGGAAGGATGTGTTGAAGTGCGTGTGGGAGGTGTGTGTGCACACACACGTGTACCCATGAGTTGACCAATGCTTGCTCATCAACCCTGGAATTGCTCCGCGCCCCTTTCTGCCCTCCATTTCTGACTTGCTGTCTCTTCCGGCTGATTTCTGGGTTTCATACCTGTTTCCTCCTTCGTTGGCTAGACCTCTTTGGCACTTGAACTTGATTGCTCCTTGTGACCTGGCTCCATCTGCCACTTCCTCTAAATACAGTTTTCAGGAGCTATTTGTTCTCTCGATTCTAAGCATATAAAACCTAAGCAATGAAGTCTCTTTCGTAGATGCTCTGGATTGGCCAGGGCTAGGGAGGGAGATGAGAGTCTATTTTCATTGGTCCAGTACCTTCATCACAGTTTCAGTAAATGAACTCCAGAGTGCTGGATCAACAGGGAACATGTAAAGAGGTTGCACAGTCTTTTTAGTGTAAATCAGGCAATGAAGATATTAGTTGCAATATGTGGCAGGGGTAAGTAGATGTAGGTTTATCATCAACTTATTATAGATAAAGCTTCCGGGTCTTTTTGGAGGTCTTATGTCTATTTTGGTAATTTAATTTTGATGTCAGTTTCTTAAAGAGATTCTGAAAATCATTAAGCCTCCTCCACCCCTTCCTTCTCAACTTGATCACTCCACAGAGTAAAACAGCATAGCTGTGGCTGTTCTGGTGGGCATACTATAGTAATAGTGGTGCAAACTGAACGCAATCCTGTTAAAATTTACTCCCCATCCCATGAAACATGGATTTAACATCTAGTGGCATTGTTCTGGTTTGCAGGTTTTTACCGGCAGAACACCTTTGCTCAGAACAGCCACATCACTCCTAATAGCTTCTTGGACCTTGACTTCTGGGTGCCATTCAGACTGAACTGTTGCTTACTCAAATCTCTCTCAGACTTCGCATTCCACACCCATAATATGGCTCAATCTCATCTTGACTCCCAGCCAAGTGATGCCCCCCAGGAGTGTGCTTGCTGGCAGAGATTAAGGTTCATGTTATGTTATACATCCCAGCATATGACATTTATATGATTTATGCCTCAACTGGTTAATAAGTATCTACCACTGAAGTCTGAAGAGAGAGGAGGTAAGGCTAAGAGATTAGAATGACACTAAAAAGATACTGCTGAGTTTTCCCTTTTCCATACTCCATTCTTTATTTTACAGAATTTAGTTAAAATAGGCATGTGAATTTTTGTCTGATACTTTCCCTGGAAATACCTAATTTTACTTTTTATAAATCACAGAAATTAAAATCAGAAGAAATTCTAGATCTCACATGTCTTGAGCTTCCATGGGATAGGATGCATGAACCCTACCCACCACGTGCATGGTTCAACATTGATATCATCTAACACTTGTCTAGGGATGTCACATGGTGGTCCAGTCAACTGTTGACCACCTCCATTGATAAGAAATCTACCTCAAAAACAAAAAAAGGAAAAGAAATCTACCTCTTGTTAGGTCAAGGGTAGTTAATATACATCACTGTGTGCTGCCCTTTAGGGGCATCCACAGAGTACCCTGCAGGGAGAGGCTCTGCAATCACAAATCCAGTCTGAAAAGCTTGGAATAATTCCAGAACAATCCATGCAGGCTTGAATAGATAAGATGGGGTCAAATCTAAGATAACACAAGAGTGAGATATGACTTTGAGGAAGTATGAGTCAATAATAGTGGTTATGGGTAACCTTTACAGAATATTACTACAGATCAGAAGTCAGGCCGGTACTACTTTTAAGTGCTATATATATGTTTATATTTTGACTTTCACCTGAGGATATATTCATTGATTCAAGAGAGAGATGAGGGGAGAAAGAGAGAGAAACATCGATGTGAGATAGAAACATCAATCAGATGCCTCCTGTACGTGCCCCCAACCAGGGACCACACCGCAACCTAGGCACATGCCCTGAACAGAAATGGAACCTGCAACCTTTCAGTGTGCGGGACCGTGCTACAAGCACTGAGCCACACTGGCCAGGGCAGTGCTTTATATTTTGTAGCCATTTATTTCTCACACTATTTTCATGAAGAATAATGCCTCTATTTTCCAGTTGTAGGAACCGAGGCACAGAGTACTCCAAAGTCATGCAGCGAATAAGTGAAGGAGTTAAGATTTGAATCCAGGCCAATTGGACCTGAAATCGGACCGTTAACCTCTATCATAGACTACATTAATAATTGCAACTACGAATACCCAAACTACATGCCATGTTTAGACATTCTTCGTTACTTACTTGGTCCTCATAATAGCAATCCTATGAAGCATGTACTGTTACAGTGCAGCTATTAAGTAACTTGCGTGAGGTCCTACAGTTAGTACTGAAGCTGGGATTCAAATCTAAGTAGCTGGGCTCTAGGTGCCCTTGGTGGTCCACTCCTTGTCGATGGTGACAGTGTCACATACATAGCTTTGTCATATGCAGGGAGAGCAAATGACAAGGTGAGCAAGAGTAGGATAGGCACCAGCTGGTAAATATGTGGAGGGAAATTAGATGCTGACTGGCTTCCAGGGTACCCAGAGGCCTCCTAACTCAATCTTTCTTGCAAAGGACATAGAGAGAACAAATTATCTATCGACAGAAGGAGGCTAAACAATCAGAAAGAATGGCTTCCTTGCAGAAGGGCACGGAGGATGCTGCCTCTCTGCAGAGGAAAATGAGGCCTAATGTAATTTTCCAGTTTCTGGTTTCAGAAAGGAGGTCGGGAACTTGGCAGATACCTGAATGTTTACTGTGAACATGTGGAATGAAGGTACTACTGAGGCAAGCAAAGCAAGTTCTATTTAAAATTCTACCCGTTGGATTCCCTTTCTGAATAGCTTTTATTTATTTATTTATTTATTTATTTATTTATTTAGTGAGCTATGTGGTTTTCATGGTGCATGAAGGACTAAAAAAAAGGCCTCTAAATATTGAATGAGTTGTGCTGAATATTAACCAATGCAATTAATTACTTCATTTTTCAGAAATCCATAAAATAAACTTCTTAACTAAGACTGGAGTCTTCTGGATTCCACATTTAGTTATTTGTTAATTCAGGGAACGTCACTCAATAATATAAAATAATACCTAAATGTTTAGAAACTCATATTTGCAGAGGAAATTTACAAGTTTTTTGGGGGGGGGGAGAGGCATTCATTTACGAAGCTAGTAATTATTTTAAACATCTAATGCTTGTTAGCTGCAATCATTCAGTAAATATTTATTTAACACTATAGTTAAGATTATTGTGAGAAATCTCTAGTTTCAATTTCAGTTTAATGACTATTCGGAGTCTTTTTTTTTTTTTTAATTTTGTTTCCCAAGAAGTAGCAGGAAAAAAAGTAGCAGGGCCAACTTTTTCTCTATTCCAGGAAGACTCGCACGGCTACATGTGCTCATGGGAACTGAGACTACGTCTCATTTTCATTTTGTATTCTTCAGAGCCCATGACAGTGTCTGGCACACACCATTCAAAAAAAGTTCGGTACTTGGAACCCACTGAACTCAGTGAATGTGCGTGTCCAGTAATTACTAACCACAGGTGTCGATCCACGGGCGAGTGCTAAGTGACAGGGTCTGACTCATCAGCAGACGCCTCATTGGTCTCATTTGGCAGCGGCGTGGAGGTGGGGGGGATTCCAACTTCACAGGAACAGATTTATATCGTAATCTCTTTACACGGATTGGAAGCCTTTCTGGTGTGTTTCCTTTGAGAAGAGAACATGAATTCATGAAACGTGGCTCTGTGTGCTCTAAAGGCAGGGTCTGACCTTGACGGGCAGCGGTTCTGGAGCGAGGGAGGAAATTCGGCCTCCTCCTGAGTCTCGGACCCGGGCCGAGGGGAGCCCCTCTCGGCGGAGAAGATGGTGCCTGCCACCTCGTCTCCGCCCCGCCTCGTTTCTTCCGCCCCTCGATCCGCAACGCGAGTTGCCCACTCCGCCGGCGGCCTTCTGCCAAGTCATCCTCCAGGTCCCAGGACTGGGTCGAGCCCTGCCTTTGCCAACTTGCTGCCGCCCCGCCCCTCAAGGGAATTTTCTCATTGGCTCCTGCGCTAAGCCAAGGCACCAGTCATTGGTCGGTGGACAGTCAACGCACGGTAATAGGACACGTTCCGGGCTGGCCTGGCGCCCCCGGCCGCGCGTGGGTAGAATTACTTCGCTGGCGGATCTGGGAGCGTTATTTTGCGACTGAAGCTCACATCCGGCCTCTCTCCACCGGAGAAAGGCCCACCGAGCAGTAGACCAAGAGGCTGGGGTACAGGGAGGGCCTCGGGTGCTGGGCGGGTGGGTACTGGGCGGGGGAGGCGGCTAGGGGCGCGAGGCAGCCCCTGGGAGCCCGGGGACATGGCGCGGCCCGACGACGAGGAGGGGATAGCGGTAGCGCCCGGGCACGCTCCTGCGAAAGGATACCTCCCGGTCCCGGGGAGCTCCTCAGCCGGGAAGACGAGCGCGGACTCGCAGAGCGAGCCCAAAGCCGGCTGCCTGGCCCTGAATGGAGTCCCTCGGGACAGCCCCGCGGCTGCCTCGGGAGCCCTGGGCAGTCCGCAGATGCAGCTGGCCTCGGAAGAGGAGACCCAGGTTCGGCTGCTGCCCACGGTCCCCGGGGAGGAGACCCCAGGGGCCGAGGGCTCCCCGGTGCCCCGGACGGCGCTCTCCGCGCGGCGCTTTGTGGTGCTTCTGATCTTCAGCCTGTACTCGCTGGTTAACGCCTTCCAATGGATCCAATACAGCATCATCAGCAACGTCTTCGAGGGCTTCTACGGCGTGTCCTCACTGCACATCGACTGGCTGTCCATGGTGTACATGCTGACCTACGTGCCCCTCATCTTCCCAGCTACCTGGTTGCTGGACACCCGAGGCCTGCGGCTCACCGCCATGCTGGGCTCCGGCCTCAACTGCCTGGGCGCCTGGATCAAGTGCGGCAGCGTGCAGCAGCATCTGTTCTGGGTCACCATGCTGGGCCAGTCCCTGTGCTCCGTGGCCCAGGTGTTCATCCTGGGCTTACCCTCCCGCATCGCCTCAGTGTGGTTTGGGCCCAAAGAGGTGTCCACAGCTTGTGCTACCGCCGTGCTAGGCAATCAGGTAAGGACTAAGATGATAAATGAAAATCGGATCCTTAAAGGACCAGTGAACTAAGCATAAGGATAGACCCTCAGGAGGCTTGTCCATAAATGGAGGAGATAGGAGGCAGCCTTGGATTAAAGAGGGGTTTTGATCTATTTGTAAGGACAGAGTTTTGAAAACCAGTTTCAAAGGAGCACCTAACCATCTTGCTTTGAGTATTGCCTATAAAATACTTAACTGAATTGGCCCCTGTATGCCTCACATCCTAGAAAACTTGTCAGTGCAGGAATGAATGAGACTTGCCTAGATATTATTTTGTCACCCCTAGTCTATTTGCAGAAGGAAGGTGTTGGATTCTGGGAAGTTTGTTCCTATTTGAGTGGTCAGTGTCAACAGCCCTGTTTAATTTTGTATAGTAGCAATTGGCCAAGTGCTTGGTACATAGCAGACACTTATAAATGACTACCAAGTAAATGTTCTAGTGATAAAAACTTAAAGCATTCCTGAGTCCAATTACCAATTTTTAACAGTTAAGAAAATGAAGACAAATCACAGATCTTGGAATCCATTGTAAAAGGGTGGTTAACATTGCCAAGTCTCTTGAGGTGCTTCCTAGTCTCTTTTCTAACACCATAGGCCCAAATCCCATTAGCATTACTAGGTAGAATGTCTTGTGTAGTTTTTTTAATTGCAGATTGATTCTTTTATTGTAATTTAAATTTTGCATATGGAGTCCTCTGATACTTTATGTAAATTGTATTGAGTGTTCATTCAACTAGTTAAAAATGTGTTTACCTAAAACATCACCTCTTTGTTCAATATTGCTGCATGTAACTATGTAACAAAAGAATGTTACTTTCTTCCAGTCCAACTCTTGTTCCAAGATCACAATATTTATTTAAAATCCATAAAAAAGACGAACTCTACATACTTACTGCTCTATGTTTATTTCCTTTCTCAAAGTACAGAAGGGGTAGCTTGAATTATAGTTGTGTATCTAAAATAATTTATGACCACTATTTTAGTTGTTTGATTCTGCATGCTTGCATTGAAACTGTTTTCTTAATGTATTTTACATTTATAAAATTATATTCAACATTAAGAATTCATCGAGCATGACATTCATGATCAGCTCCATAGCTATGAATTAATTATCTGTTTCATGGGTAATGAATGACAGCCTGAACACACAGGCAGATTTCCCTCTAACACTCAGCACACCTTAGCCTAGATTGTGGAGCCATCATTTATTATAATATCCAACAGTATTCAGCACTCACTAAAACCTGGCACCATGTTAAGTCCTTTATGTGCATGTGTCATCTAATTTAATAATGTAAGGTAGGAGCTATTACTCTCCCCATTTTATAGACACAGAAACTGAGACTTGAAGGGGTGAAATTATTTTCCTAAAGCCACAGAGCTATTTAGTGGCAGCATTCACACTCAAGTCTGTCTGCCTCCTGAGTCCTGGCTTTTAACTATCCAGCTAATACTGCCAGGTCTCAAACCTGAGAGAACCTTTTAAAATGTAGACCAGATCATTACGTCATTACCCTACTTTGAATTTGCCAATGATTTCCCATAGTAAGGTTTTGAATTACAAAACCTTACTAATATGTCTTCTTTGGTTCCTTAAACAATATTAAACTTGGATTTTGCATAAGCACCCCCTCTGCCTGGAACGTTCTTTCTCCGAGGATGACATTATTACATCCTTACTGTTGTCACTCAGCTCTCAGTTTAAATTCTCTTTGGATATCATTCAGTGGCAATTCTCAACAATCCCATTTAGAGCTGGCCAGTCACTTATTACATCATTATACTTTAATTCTCCATGTAGTGCTTATCACTGAAATGTGTATATATTTATATGTTTGTATATTCATAGGTCTTTATTACTCATTTCCCATCCCAACCATTAGACTGTAAATTTCATGAAATTAGGCATGGGGTGTGAGTGCACACAACTGTATCACCAGCATTTATTACAGTGCCCAGCACATTGTAGATTCTCTATAAAATTTGATGAATAGTAGATGAATGAATTTCAGACTCATATAGATACTAGCCAGCTGGATTTCCCCTTGCATATCCCATATGACCCCAACCAATCAAAACTGACTTTGTCTCCTAGCTCATTTCTCTCTACCGCTACTGCCACTCAGCCTTGGCCACGTGCAGCTCTCACCTGGAGCTTGCCAGCTGACCTTTCTCTCTGCGGCTCTTGCTCTCTTCCCTCTATTCTCCGCATTCTCCCAGTGTGGTCCTTCTAATAGCAGGTCTTCCTGGGGGCTCACCTGCAGTAGCCTTCATTGCCCCGGGATAAAATTAAAACTGTCTGTTGTGACAATGTGTGACGCTCCAGCCGGCCTCCTGCCAGCTCCTCAGCTTCACCTCTCTCCCCACTCCTGTTCTCACATACTTTCTCTGCTCTGAGGGAAACTGCTCTACTTATAATTTCTCACAAAGTCATGTTCTCCCCTTCCTTTGTGCATGGTGTCCCCTTGGCTGGGAACACTTCCTCACTTGGCAAACTCCAGTTTCTTTAAACTTTTTTTTTAATCCTCACCCAAGGATATGTTTATTGATTTTAGAAAGAGGAGAGGGGGAGGGAGAGGAAGAGAGAGAGAGGGAGAGAAACATCAATGTAAAAGAGAAACATCCATCAGCTGCCCCTATACATGCCTGAACTGGGCATTGAACCCACAACCTAGGTACGTGCCCTGACTGGAAATTGAACTTGCAGCCTTTTGGTGCACAAGACCATGACCCAACCAACAGAGCCACTTGACCAGGAAAACCCCAATTTCTTATTCAGATCTTTGCTCCTTCAGAAACTTTTCCTGGACGCCAAGTTGATACAAGGTGCTCCTCCAAAGGACGGTCTCAGCTAGGGTAACCATATGTTTGCCTAGGATAGTTCAGGTGTACGCTGTTGTGCAGCATAATTACTCCTAGAGTCCCTTTCACTCTGAGAAGTATTCTTGTTTGATTAATAAATTATTTGGTCTTCCCAGTCTTGCCACCTCAACCTTGCCATCACAGTATTATACACACCACACACACTCTTTTGTGTGTGTGTGTTTGTAGGGTTTTTTGTTTGTTTAATACATCTGAAAGGAATGCATATACAAAGAATTGAGACTTGAGAAAGCACTGGTTTGACACTAATGAATCTACAAGAATTAGGATTTGGGTACGGTGAGATTACCTAAATATTTTTAAAAATTGGAGATGAAAACCAAAATAAGCTGATAAAATCCCCATTAACACTTAAGAAGAGTCTTCATAAGACTCTGATTTTTATTAAACTAGAGAGCCTCAACTGGCTGCTCTAGGGCTCCTCATGCAAAACACAAGGAAGGGGATTCCCTGCACCGGTCCCTATGCTGTTAAGTGTTTTCTCTCTACCCCTAGTTTCTTAATGAAGCAGGTCTCTAGCCCCATAACTTGAAAGAGCGTGTGAATCATTCCACAGGCTCCTGTCTTCTAGCACCGCCCCTCACATATACCAGGTCTTCAACTGTGTTCTAGAACACCATATCACACACTGTTATGCTGCACAGCTATGCTAAGCATGTTAGACAATGACTGACAAGGAAAAAATAATTTTTGTTAAATTAGGCACTCAACCCACTTGGTATTATTTCAAAAGGTGCAATACTTTTCTTCACTTATCCATAAAAGAAGTCAGAAATTTAAAAAAATCAGCAAATGGCTAACAGATTTCTTTGAAAGTTGGTCACATCTAAAGGGCATCGTAGAAAAGAGGAGGGGCCAGACAGTTCCACCCACTTTCACAGGTTTCATCAAATACTGAACCTACTCGAGGGTGGAGAGAGAAGGCAACTCTCAAAAAGGAGTATTTCTTAAATGAGGCACTTACTCTACTCCTTCCTAAGAGCACCAGGTAGGGAACATGTTTTCTAAACTAAATCTAGGAAGTGAAATGTGGAATCACACCACCCTCCTCCTCTAAAGGGCTGCCCAATGGTTAAGGAATTTTTTTTAAAACGACTAAATAAAAACAAACCCTACACACACTACCTCCTCAAAGAAAGAAAGAAAGAAAGAAAAAACCCCCCAAAAACTAGATGTCCCAGATCACTCTCCAGAGTGGAACCTGGGAGCAGCATCAAAAGCCCGAAGTAGTCTGTTACAGAGTCATCACAAGCATGCCTTGCTTTTTAACAAACAAAAATTTCCCCCCTGCCAAAAAAAACTAGTATTGATCTCTTTTCGGACCATACACAATTACTCAAAATTAACTAGTATTGAGAGGGGCGTAGGGACCATACCTATGGCCTTGTTTCACACGAGCACTGTGGGTAGGTGCAGGGCATTTGTCATTGCTGCAACAACAGATTTTAATTTTTAGTCTTTAGTTTGCTGTAAACATTGCTTCTAGCATGATGCCGACACCCGCTGTGCAGAGAGGGCTCCAGAGAGATGCTCATAGCAGCACACACCTGCGGCTGTTCTTCGGTACGGGAGGCTCCAGAGCAGCCAATACTGCTTCCTCAAATACATTCTTCAGGGGTTTCTGTGTGAGTGCGGAACGTGCCGCATACATGGCAGCCTTCAGGTTGCGGGCCGGCTTTTCAGCAGTCTCTGGAGTGATAGGCTTCTGTTTGTTCTTGGCAAGTGTCTCAGTAGTCGAGGGGTCATCTCTGAGATCCATTTGGGTCGCAACAAGCAAGCAAGAAGTCTTTGGACAGTGGTGAGTTATCTCAGACACCCACTTTCCTTTCACATTTTCACATGAGGATGGATACACCACTGAAAAGCAGACTAGAAATACACCTGTGTGCGGATAACTCAGTGGTCGTCATCTGTCATAACCTTCTTGCCCTCCAGTATCAAAAAGCCCAAGAGTATGTGGCTCTCCACCATTCATGACTGTGACGGCATAGTTGTCGGAAACGGTGCACACTCGGGTGGAAAGCAATTTGTTGTGTGGGATATCAGGAGACGCATTTTACCAGTGGCGCCATCGCCCACAACAATGCACTCACTTCTCTGTATTGCTGAAACAGTTTTCTCTCCACTTTAAATATTTCAAATCCAATGATGCCCTCAGCTCTGCTGGGGCATTCCTCACCACACTCACTTGTAACTACCAGTTGGTCTCTAACCTGCTTTTGGTAAGGGAGCAAATGAAATATTTGGTAAATGTCATCTCTGCCTTACTTGCCTTTTTGGAACCTTTTAGGGCCTTCCTCTCCACTTCCATCACCCAAAGAATCTGATCTCTCCCTCCACTGAGCCTCCTTTAATACTTTGATTTTATTTCTCTTGTGATTATCCTATTCAGCCTTATTTTTTCCCCTATGTGGAATTCACATAAGAAAAAAGAAACCATTTTGAAGTGTGCAGTTCTGTGTTATTGGATACCTTCACAATCGTGTGCAATCATTACCTCTATCTAGTTCCAAAATATTCTCATCTGTCCTCAGAGAAGACCCAGGACCCACTAAGCAGTCCCTCTTCATCCCCCACTTCCTTTAGCCCCTGGTATCGGCTAATTTGCTTTTTCTCTCTGGATTTACCTATTCTAGATATTTCATAGAAATAGAAATAGAGTCATATAGTATGTGACCTTCTGTGTGTGGCTTCCTTCATTTAGCATATTTTCAAAGTTCATTCATGTTGTAGCATGTATCAGTACTTCATTCTTTCTATGGCTGAATATTTCACTGTATAGATAGATATACCACAATTTGTTTATCCATTCATCTGTTGATGGACACTTGTGTTGTTTCTACCTTTTGGCTATTGTGAATAGGGCTACTATAATATTCATAATACAACAGTCAATATTTATTTGAACACTTGTTACCAGTTCTTTGAGTACATAGCTAGGAATGAAATTGCTAGGTCATATGGTAATTCTCTGTTTCACTTGTGAAGGAACTGCCAAATGGTTTTCCACAGTGGCTGTGCTGTTTTACAATCCCGCTAGAAGGACAGGGTTCCAATTTCTCCACATCTTGTCAACATTTATTATTTTTCCATTTTTTTTCTATTAAAGTGGGTATGAAGTGGTAATACTGGGCATTTTTCATATGCTGGTTGGACATTTGTATATCATCTTTAGAAGAAATATCCATTCAAGTCCTTTTCCCATTTTTGAATTGGGATGTTTGTCTTTTTGTTGTTGAGTTATAACAGTTCTCTATATTCTGGATAGTAGACCCTTATTATGGGGGACTTCGGCCCGCGAAGTCCACGGAATCGCCGCGGATGGAAGAATCGTTCTAGACACCGTTTGCCCGTCAATGAAGGGGGAAGGCGATTCCCTCTAGTGGGAAATGCCCCAGCCCCCGTGCTCAGTGGCTTTTATTGAGAGGGTTACCAGTGAGGGATAGGTAGCAGGAATGTATAGGTAATGTAATTACACCAGTATCTTAAGGTCACTGAGAGTAGGTGAAGTTTGAAGAAGACAAATTGCAGGAACATACCGAATCGCTTGGGTCCGAAATAAGTAAATATAATGGCGCCAAATGGGTTTTGGGTCAAGGTCCATTAATTATGTAAATTTCCTTCCCAGCATTAGCTCGTTATCTGGTATAAGATTAACAGAGCTTGAGGGAGAAACAAAGCGTGCTTCAAGGAGTATTTTACTTCCTTGAATTTACTTCCAGGCCTGATTTCCCCTGGGGGTCCTCGGAGTGATTATCAGGTCCTGCCTGTCAACCCCATTACCAGTTTTCCGGCCAAGATTTAAGGAGTCTCTCCCAGGCCCCAGCTTGGGCAGGACTACAGCCCCATACCACTCAGAGCGGCCCCCTACACCTTATCAGATACTTGATTTGCAAATATTTTCTCGTACTCTATAGGTTGTATTTTCTCAGTCTTATTTTGCATATTCCTATCCCCTGTTTGATTGTAAGCTTCTAACTTTATGGTGGCATCATTCAGGTTACAGAAGCTCAGAGAATGTTTATTGAATAGGGAAGACACCTGCCAGCATTTTCTCTTTAACAGCACAGTTGAAAGAACATGGTACTTTAGAGTTTACAAAAGCACCTTATGTACACTAGCTGTCCTCTTTGTGTTGTGTTAATTGGCAGCATGTACCTTTTTCTCTTCTAAGAATGGCTGCTAACAGGACTGTTTATTTTACAGCTTGGAGCTGCAGTTGGTTTTTTGCTACCACCAGTTTTAGTGCCCAACACACAGAATGACACAGATCTTTTGGCTCATAATATCAGTACCATGTTTTATGGAACATCAGCTGTCTCCACATTTTTATTTATTTTAACGGTAATTGGTAAGTGAATTATTTTCCCTAAAGCTTAAGTAGATATATGCATGACAAATATATGAAAAAAAATAACCAATCCTGAACATTTTTATTGCTATCTCAAATGCTATTTGCTTGTTTCATTCTTGCCACATCACTGTCCTGCTCAGGTAATGAATGCTACAGCCCTAGGGCTATGTTATAGTCTATTTTAATATTGTAAAGGGTTTGAAGACTAACTCATCTCATTTCTCTCCCTACTAACTTTCTTCCCTGATAACTGTCGGTTTCAAACATATTACCTGCCTCCTCTTTGCATATTCCTCTACGCGTTCTGCATTTTATGCTAACCCAGCCAGAAGCAAGTTCTTTTCAATGCTTTGAAATGATGCAAATAGGCTACAGCCTTCCTTTTAATGATGAATCCTTCTGAGGATCCTCAGTTTAACAAGTAACTGGATCTGAAAATGTTGACCAGTGAATGATCCTGGGCAGTGGCAAGCTGTCCAGCAGAATTTCAAACTGTGGCAACTATCTACTTGTTAGGCCAGTCCAGCAAAGCACTGCTGCCTCCCTGCGCCACTGCGTCCTCTCGCCTGGGCCTGTCTCTTGAAGCAGTCAGTCCAAACCAGCTGCAAGCTGCCATCGTCAGTTTGGAAGAAGGTTTGGGAAGGTCTGCTTTTTACAGTTTATTTTTAATGGGAGACAATTTTGATTTCAGGGAAGAGGATAGGTGAGGTTTATGTAAGTAATATAGCTGCTGACGTACCTAGCAGGCCGCCCCTGAGGCGCTCAGTATGTCTTACTTGGAAGAGGAAAGGAACTTTAAAGTTGAAAGGCCATCTTTTAATCGTTAAAATTTACAATTAAATTGGTTTTTTTATTTATATATTAATTTTATCATGGCTATAATAGTAATGAAAAATTCAAGTTTTATGATTTCCAGTGAGAAATCCTCAGTTTTCACAAAAGGTATGCTGAAGACTGTGGAGTGTTTTCATAGAGATTGCCTTTATCAGTAAACTTCAGGATCCAGGTATAGGAAGCTCTGTCCACATATTTAATCTCCCTTAAAATAATGAACAAAATATTTTCTTGGTAGCATAAAAAGTATTCTGACATACCCAGTCCACTATGGTTGGTTTTTGTGTTTCAGTTAGTGAGTGGCATATTTGCTGTGTGCAGATGACTGAAAGAGGCCAAATTATCCCTCTATTATTTTAAAAGTTTAAAAAGGAAGTGTTAAATCTATATTTTTATAAAACAAACTCTTAGGTATATTTTTCTGATACCCATATTTGATTTGCTGGATGAAATGTAGTTCATATACATTTTGCATTAATGGGCCTTCTGTGCAGTAGGGATTATTAAAATAGAACATTCCTTTTCTCTGATTGCTTATAAATCTTCACACAAATTCTGGTTTTCCTTTTTTTTTCATTGTCTTCAGTTGTCTCTTTGGAAGACTTGAGAGAGTAATAGATTGTGTATAAGATATCTACTGATGTGAAACTATTTTATATATGCACATATGTGTTCAAACATATATATGAGATGCTTCAAATATGAGATATCTGTTAAGGGCAGAGGACAAAAAAATGGTAATAGGTGTGACCATTGGCATATCACCCTGTGTTATTTGAGAAATTAAAAGAGAACTATTTAGGTGCATAGTTACTTATTTATGTACTCATGGCTTATGAGGAGACAGTGGAAATAGAAATGAGGGTGGGGGAGAATGGAAAAAATGGACTGGAAATGGAATAGGAAAAAAAGGGCTTATTGTCAATTTTTGCTTGTGACCTATACTTTTAACCTTATGATATCAAGTGTAGTATAAAAGTAAGATAATATACAGTTGTGATATGAGTCTTAGGTTGAAAATTGTGACATTTAAATAAAATATTTAACAGTTTCCTTATATCCAGATATTTCCTATTAAGGAAAATTTGGATTATCTAAAAAGTCCTTACTGAAAGATCCTTCGTCTTAATCACTAAGAGACAGTCCTACTTTCCTCTAAATTCTACCCATGAATACTACTTTGGAAGCCCAATCAAATCTTATAAAATAATTTAGGTTGCTGACGTTTTCAGCAATGTGACATATACTAAATTGGTACTTAGCAGTCTTCCTAAAATACTGTCTTGAGGGTTCAGGCCATGTGCCTCTTTATCCTCCATCATGGAGCTAGAGTATAATCCATCTAGCATTTCTGGGGATTAAACCAAGCCTTCCACTGAATTTCCACTACTACCCCCTTCTTACTGGGAGAACTCTATTATGGCTTCTAATGTTTGATTGTTTGACATGTACCAAGCATGCTTAGAGGCTCATTCTCTGTTTATCTCACTTAATCCCCACAGCCCTGTGAGGGCAACACTATTACTGTCATTCCTATTTTATAGATGAGGAAACGGGGGCACAGAATTTCAGTAAATTTAACTTACCCATGGTCACAGTTATTAAACACTGAAGATTAAATTTGAGCCTAGCCAATCTAACTCCATATATAAAACATTATATATAAATATGTATCATTTTAATTTTTTCTTAATCTTATTTTTTGTTCCAATTCAAATTCTTGTATCAGTGGCTGTTGTATTTGAGAGCCACACAGCAGGGCAGTAAACTTAACTCAACTGTGCCATTAAAATCCTTACTGTCATGATTCACTGAAGTCAGTGGGTGACAGAAAACAAAAGTAATGGAATCAAAATATTTAGTATCAAGGTACTTAAACACATGAGTGTATCCATAATTTTATGTTTGATTCTTATATTCAGGATATTTATACATAAGCTGCTATTGTAAACTTTTCCCAGAAATACATTTTACTTAGTCCCTAAGAATTTCAAGCCCCTGAGATAAATTTAGTCTCTGATTTTTACAGAAAAATTTAAAAATCCTCAAAAAGATAGCATAAAAAGAAAATAAATAAAAGGAAAAAGTGTATTTTGTGTAGCGCTCAATAATTATAAAATTATTTTACATGTATCATATCATATAATCCACGTAATAGCTTGTTAGTCCCATTTTATGGATGAGAGAGCTATAGTCAAAGACAGGAACTGACTTCTTCAGAGGCAGGGCCAGGATTCAAACGTATATTTGTCTTATAATATGTTAATATGTTAATGTCTGCTTGAATCACCCAAGGACAAATACTGAAACTGAAAAATAATGTTATTCTCTAATTTCAAGAAGTAGGAGTGGTCCCATGATGAAGATTAGCTACTTTATCGTGAGAAAGTTTGAAGGTGGTGCCCAAAATCCTTTGGCTCCTTTGTATGCCTATTGCCAGGGGTGGAGAATAACTACTTTAACAGTTAATTATTTTATTGGCACAAGTTTTTGGTGGGGAGAAGAGAAGAGAGTAAGAAGGCAATTGTTTTTCAGTTTCAAAGGATAAGGAAAGAGCCATATTTCATCCTTTGAAAATGCAGTACAGCTTAAACAGGGTCATAGACCAATGGTTTTTGTTCCTTTTTCTTTTCTTTCATGTAGACTTAAACCCAACTTTATTATACTGTGTAGCTAGTAGATACAGGCCTGATTTTGGTCAAGAGAGCAGTTGACTGCCTGAAACAAAAAGATAACACTTGTATTCAGAAAATAATCTAGTGGAGTTAAAGACTATTAAGAATTGTTTTTATTTTGCATTTGAGTTCAGAACTTAGCCATTTAAGACTTGTTTTACTATAGTAAAACCTAAGAGATTTAAGGCTCTAAATAAATATTCATGACCACCTTGTAAGTGTTTTTACATTCTGAAACTTTGTTTTACAACTGTGTGAGTTCCATATTATCAATATTAATAAAAAGAGATATCTCCTATCTCAACTAGGACACTTTCAGGAAAGGACAGCAGACGTCCTCAACAGTGCAAGGAGCAGATAGGGCGAAAGGAAGAGGAGGAATTGCAGCAACTTAAGGCTTTTATGTCTACCAGTCCTCCAATGTAAGGATATCAAAAAGTAAATATCTATGAGTTATGTCTCCTCTTGAATTGGTTGCGAGACTTGTAAAAATAGAAGTCTGTTTTAGTTATATCATAATTAATCAATGTTATGGTGAGTAAAGAACTTTATTTTATTTTTATTTTTTTTAGCAGCAAACAGGAGAATTAGAGAATTACAATATTATATAGAAGTTTTAAGGATGATTTCTTTCACAGTGATTTTCAAACCTGGCTGGGTGTTGATGGGATTTGGAGAGTTTTGTGTTTAACACAGATTCTCAGGTTCCGTTCTGGAGGTTCTGATTCATTGAGTCCTGGATAGACTCTTAAAGTCTGTATTATTTTTAAATTTCTATATGACTTTGATTGACAACTAGCTACATTTGATTTAGCCCACTTTTGAACTACAAAGCAGGCCTTCCTTGTTGGAAGAACTAGCCACTGTTAAAAAAGAGAACGAGAGAGTAAGAAGTTCTGATCTTTTAGAAAATACTACTTTTTTTCTGAATCCATTTACCTTCTTTTTTGGTTTTTGAATTTACCCTATTTCATTGATTCTAGCATGTACATTTTTAATGAAATTTCTGAAACTGAAATGCTTTTAATAATCAGTGGCATGTAATGTTGGTGGCAATTGAAACATGATTATATGAAAACCTCCTATTGATACCTGGCAAGATCATTGAGTGCCAGCATCAGACCATCTTAGATTTAATGAAGTACAGAATTTTCCATTTATTTTAGTTTAAATTTTTGAGTCAGAATTAAAACTAGATTTTAATTTCTGATGTACCAAGTTTTAGCAGTTCAGCTCTTCTATTAAGTAGCCTTGACTCCTGGCTAGCCAAACCCTACAGAAATCTCCCCTTAGCCATCTTTTGCAGGAAGTTTGTAGATACTTCCCTGCCCAGCAAAAGGGCAGCCTCTAAATGGCTGCCTGAGAAGCCTGTGAAATCTGTCTCTAGCTCTGTAGATGTGGGTTGTGCTAGGACTTGTAGAATCAGAAGCCGTCGCGCTTTTGCGTCTCTCAGCTCTACCCCTAGCTTTTCCATATGCAGCACAGTGAGTCAGCAAGAAGGACCCAGCTCTGCCCCCATGAATTCACCTGGACCTTTTCGTTTCTAGAGAAGTAATTGGATAGATGACGTATCAGATTTCAGAAGAAATATTTACTAACTCAAGACAATCATCTAAAAGTGCAATAATATATTGGCTTGCTCTTATTTGATGCTATCTCTAAGTATAAATTGAACTAAATTTAGAAGTAGAATTGTTGAGTACTTAATATAATAACAATTAATCTTGCTTAACTAAAAATGGAATAATCAGTGAAAAAGGTTGTGACATATTAGTAATGGTTTTTCAGGGGTTTGGGGTTTTTTTTGTTTTTGCAGTTTTGAATGGGCCAAATCTCTGTGTTTTAGTCAGTTTCAATGCCAAACTAGTCATCACTTAGAAATGAGTGAACAATGAAAGGCCTCACTTTTAGACTTTCACTACCTCCTTAAAACTTAAACAGAATTTGGTCTGCTCACTAGGGAAGATACATTTATTTAATTACCTTTTCATGTATTTTTCCAGCATTCAAAGAAAAACCTGACTATCCACCAAGTCAGGCACAAGCAGCTCTTCAAGACAGCCCCCCCGAAGAGTACTCCTATAAGAAATCAATAAGGAACCTGTTTAAAAACATTCCGTTTGTCCTTCTATTGATCACTTATGGTAAGTGGTTTTCTTTTAGCCTCTTTGATGTCTATGTAAACCTTTGAGCATTGTAGAGTCTTTTCATTTAATCTGGTGGCTAGAGCTTTCATTAATGAGGGAGGTTTGTTGACTCTATGAAAATAATGATAGTAGTCCTAAGCTTAAAGTTTGAACTAAGAGAAAAAACTTCAGGATGGATTTTCTCACATATTTTTAAAATAAACAGATCTCAAATAGAGAAGCATTGTCTTCTTTTGTGAGTTCTCATGGATGTTTTAGGTCCTTTCTGAACTATGGTTATGACGGCTGTGAACATGTGGGACATGCCACCACCGGTGGCTTTGTTTGACCTGTGAAGACTAGTGTCTGTACTGACTACTAGACATTAAGGAGGTCACCTCGACCAGTTCTAACATTAAAAATTCTCATCCTTCCAGATCTTTCAGGATAGCTGACAGATACTCATCTTAACTCTGTAGCTTTGACTGCAGGCACCAACTCATTTGGTTCGCTTCAGAGATTTTTGACAGTTTATTCTTTGTTTCTTTTAGGAACACTTCATATTAACCACCAACACCCCCTCTGTCTGTCTGTCTTGGCTTCAGAAATTGCCCACTGCTGTCACCTTCACATTTTGTGGGGAGGGCACACCCTAGTATGTAATTGTTTATAGCTTGTAACAAATTATGCCCTGACCTAAACTCTCACCCTTTTACCAGGATTAATTCCTTTTTATTTTAGTGGAAATTGTTAAGCATAAAAGTAGAACATTTAATCAAACGGATTTTTATGTATCCACCATCACTCGGCTTTAAGAGTTACCATCATTTCCTCATTCTTACTCTATTACCTCTCCTTTTTTCCTGGAATAGTTTAAAGCGACTATTCCAGGAAATAGTTGCAATGTCTTATCATTAAATACTTAGCATGCCAAGTTCCTTTTCTTAATTTTGCTGGTTACCTCCACTGGTTAGCTTGAATCTAAAAGTACAAATTCATTTCTTTAGCCTGTCATTTAAGGTGGCTTCTTTCCTATCTTCTTCTCTCTCTCACTGTTTTCCAATACAAAATTCTCTTCCAGTCAAATTTATAACCAGTCTTCTGTGTCACACACACACACACACACACACACACACACACACAGCCACGTGTACTCATATACTGTTAATTCTAGTCTCTGTAATTTTGTGCCATTATTTCTTGTATCTGCAATGTACTCCTTTTTTTCTCAAGCAGTTCTCCAAGAGCTAGCTTAACAGCTACCTCACTCATTGTTCATTTTGTTATTTATTCATTTATTCCATCAATAATTACCGGATATCAACAATGGTGCCCTAGAGGCTGTGTGAGCTAGAAAGAAGAATGACATATGATTTCTGTTCTGAAGTAATTATAATTCAATTGGGGCGATAATAGAAACATCTGAAAAGTAAACAGCAGTGTAAGAGATGTTCATCAAAAGGTAAAAACACGAGAAGTTATACAGCAAGTACATGCTACAGGCACATGCTTGCCTGATTACTAAAGCAGAAAGTGGAAAATGTCACTTTTGCTCACATTTAAAGTCATATAGCCATTCCATTAAGTGCCTGGAAAGAGAAAAACTAGAATATTCGTCAACAGGTCTAATGTCTGGATCAGGATCAGGGTTACCTCTGAGAAAGATTAGGAGGGAAGGATGAGATTAGGGAAGGGCTAAAAAATGAATCTGAAGCAAAGATGGCAAAGAGTTAATGTTTGACAAAGCTTAGTGAAGAGTAAGAGTGTTTGCTAAATTAATCTCTGTACTATTTTGTATGCTTGAAATATTTAGTAGTAAAAAGAAAGAAATAATAAACAAGTTTCAACTAGGTTAAGAGACTTACCTAAAGTCACACATCATGTGCAAGGAAAAACCAGGATTCAAACCTTGTCATGCTTCCCGATAACCACGTTTTTATTTTCCTCTTTTAAGTATTCTTTAATTAATTTTGTCTTACTAATTGCATTGTAAGTTTTGATGCAGGAGTGAGATCTTCAAATCAGGATTTCTGTCTTATGCTTTAACACTCCTTAGCTCTACTGCAGTGTAGGTGCTCAGTAAGAAATCTGTTGCTTCATTGCCATAAACAGTGTAATGTGTGGGGTTCTGATTTATGGCCAGTGTATCAGAGTGTAAAGAATAATACAGAGTATCATGACAGAACTTTCCTATCATTCTCTAGTAAGTTAAAGGTTAATTGTATCAGTCCACATCCTGAAAGGGAGTGGCAAGAGTTCTTCACTTTTTTTGTCAAATTAGAAAGATATTACCGTATTTTGCCAAGTATAATGCGCTTCTGTGTACAATGTGCACCTACGTTTTTGGCCCTAACTTTCAGAAAAAAAATCTTTCATTTTAATTTTTTAATTCAATTTTTTATTCATTTATATTTAGGTACTTGTTTTTTGTATTATAAAGGAATTTTAGCATTTATTTTTGAACATATTATGGTACAAAAGTAATTATGTAACAAATCATTACAAAACACAAAAACAGATAGAAGGTATTTCTGGTATTACCCATGTATAACGTGCATCCTTATTTTTTCCTAAAGAATTTGGGCAAAAATGTGCATCATACACAACAAAATATGGTACATTTTTCACAATTATAGAGAACTCTATAGCACTTTATGAAGTAGTAAATGGTACATTTATAGTTTTCTGCTTATTATTGTAGGTATCATGACTGGAGCATTTTATTCCGTCTCAACATTATTAAATCAAATGATACTGACATATTATGAGGTAAGCTTCTGACTATATTGACTTGCTTGCCTAGCCAAGAATTTTTCTTTAGCAGTGGTATTCCTGTTAGATATCATAAGATTAAAGATTTTATGAATTTGTTGCTATAAAAGATTTATATTATTTTAATTGAGAATACATTTAATCCAATTTATAAAACACACAAAATGGAAAGCAGGAAATTATTATAGCTTTGACAATGCCAGTTCGTTTATCTTTTTTTAAATATTTTTTTATCCTCACCTGAGGACATGCCCATTGATTTTAGAGAAGGGGAGGGATGGAGGAGAGAGAGGGAGAGAAACATCGATCGGTTGTCTCCTTCCTGCACGCACCCTGACTGCAACCCAGGCCTGTGCCCTGCCCGGGAATTGAACCCACGACCTTTCAGTTTACTGGACAACAACCAACCGACTGAACCACACCAGTCAGGGCTTTATTATTCTTTTTTAAAGAAATGATGTGATTGGTTATATGGAAAAAGACAAACAAAAATTTTTGGGAAAACCAACACAAATATAAAGAAGTAAATATCAAGCTCTGACCCCTCTTTGTCTTTGAAAGGAGAGAGCAGTTGTGACATGTAAAAGCTGTCAGGTTAACCTCCTTTTCAGACATCTGTGACTGACTGACAAATTCTCACAAAAATCTTTGTGCGCCTTATTGTGGAAGATCAAGAGAATTTTCCTTTAAAAAAAATTTATTGATTGATTTTTAGAGAGAAAGAGAGACAGAGACAGAGAAACACTGATTTGTAGTTCCACTTTCTTACGCATTCATGGCTGCTTCTTGTATGTGCCCCGACCCAGGACCGACCATAACCTTGGTGTTCCGGGACAACACTCGACTAACTTAAATATCCTGCCAGGGCAAGAAAAGTTTCCTTTTTGATTTCTCCATTCTTTAGGTTTTTTTCCCCCCTGATTTTAAAATACAATAGAATGTCCTTTATATGTGCTTTACCTTCCCGATCCCCATCCTAAAACATATACTGAATCTTCCTGTTATATTGTAGGCTTAATTATATCTGATTATTTCTATTGACTATGTGAAGATATGGGAATGTGAAGGCTGTCTTTGAATAGAAGTGTCTGATTAACTTCTTATAAAAATTCTCTTAAGGGAGAAGAGGTGAATGCTGGAAGGATTGGGCTAACACTGGTGGTAGCTGGAATGGTGGGCTCCATTCTTTGCGGCTTATGGCTGGATTATACCAAAACATACAAGTAAGCAAAAGTAGATAAATGTATGGTGTACAACCTAAGGTATTCTAGTTTTAAAGAAAACTTTGCTTTTTATTTAAAAAAAATTAAAAGTGTTATTACTACAAGACTTGGATTCTAGGGACGCTTAGGTCCCTTTCACTTCTAAATGTTCCTTTAGTCTGTATCTCCTCTTATTTTCTTGGTCATATTTCTTTCAACTTTGAGAACTTGCATACATTATGAACCTTGTTCACTTCCAATAATATTCATACATACCACTTCTATTCTAAAAAAAGCCCTTTCTGAGAAACATTTAACTTCTGACAGAAATTTCATACTGCTCTTTTATCATGTTGTGAGCTTAAAAACAAACAAAAAGTTGTTCTTTCCTGTCAAATTATCATTCTTGAGCCTAAGGATGATTGTGGTGGAAAGTTTAGACTAAAGTGCCCTTAACTATAGCACCATTTAACTATATATGATACATAATATGAAAACACTATATTAATTGTACATCCATATGAAATCAGCAAAATGTGAATACAAAGGGAAAAATGAGTAATATCAACTCGGAGTCTGAGAAAGGGGTTTCAGAAGCAGCATCTTTTGCGCTGGGCCTTAAAAAAAGCTACATTTTTTTTTAATAGGCAGAAACTTTCCATCTGCTTGCGAGGAATGCATGCATGCATGCATACATGAATGAATGAAACTGAGATGAATGAATGGAATGAATAAAATATGGAACTCTGTCCTATGCACCTTCAAGGCCCAAGATATATTTATACCTTTATCTATACCCTTTCAAATTACCTCTGATCTTGAATTCTCCAAGACAGTTCTCCCGTAATTTAAGATAGCATTGCTATGGCTTCATTATCATGAAATGGTAGCTCAAGCAAAACCCAAATTTATAGATGAACGGGGATATGTAAAGGTTTAAATTTATTAATAGTTTTTGGTCCATCATATAATGGGAAAACCTGATAGGCACTGAAATGTGTTCTCAGCCGCCCTGGCTGTCCTCTCGGGGTAACTGCAGCCGTGTGCAGCGCCCTCAGCTAGGAATTGCGGCAAGTGACCTGTGGTCGCTGTCCAGAAGACACTTGTGGTCTACATAGGAGAAACAAGGCATTCACATGTGAAAAACTAAATAATACTACTACAGACTAAATTAGAGGTCCTAAGTCCAATAGATGTCAAGTGCCAATTATGCATATAGTAAAAAGATAAGGGGATTTAGAAGGAAGAAACAATGTTATAAGCTTCAATGGTTAGGAAAGACACAGAAAAGGAGGAATTTAATCTGTGCCTTGAAACACAGATAGGAAACCATATCCATGTGAATATTCCTTCCTGTGTGAGGATTCGATACGGTGTGGGTTTTGTTGTCTGCTGCTGTTGAAATGTAAGCTTTGAAGCCCATGTTTTGGTGGAAATATTTTGCATCAATAAGGGAAACGTCATCTTGAAAACCAAAGCATGTTTTGCTGTATGGACAGAGCAGTGGCTGACCATGCGCTTTTTATGTGTTTAGGACATAACACTAATGATTTTTGTTTTTGTTTTAGACAGACTACTCTGATAGTTTACATTTTGTCTTTCTTCGGAATGGTTATATTTACTTTCACGCTGGACCTTGGACACATTATCATCGTGTTTGTTACTGGAGGGGTGCTTGGGTAAGCATCAAATGTGTTCTAAGGAATAATAGCATGCTGTTGCAATTGTGAAGTGTTATTACTGTATTTCTTAATTTTTAAAGTTCATCCAAGGCCTTTTTAACATGTTAAGTTTTAAAAGGTTCATCCTGTGCATATAAATGTATAATTCTTTAGAAAGATAAGAAATAGTTTTAAATTGTGTTTTGGGTATGCAGGTGAAAAACAGGTAAGCCTTACTTAGTTCAAGTCACTTTATTTAGTTAGAAAGACAACTGACTTAGAAAACTAGCAGTAACTTTTTCTCAGAAAAAGAAATTAGAAATTGTTTAACTTCTCAGTTCTTGTGACCTTGGACCAATTGCTGAACAATAACAGTGCCTTACTTTCACATATCAGCTTCAAAACCTTCCCTTACTTGATCATTAGAATAGGCCTGAGGAGTAGAATGACTGCCTCAGTATGTGTTACTGTCCCGCTAATTCTGTAATTCCGGATTGATTCTCCTAGTTTCTTCATGACCGGTTACCTCCCCTTGGGCTTTGAATTTGCTGTTGAAATCACTTACCCTGAATCTGAAGGCACTTCCTCGGGTCTCCTTAACGCTGCGGCACAGGTCAGCCTCTGTTCTCCTTCAGCCTGAGATGGTTTGTTTACCGAATATTCTAGTGGATAATAAGTTTGCCCTAGTTTTTGTTTTAAAAATTCCATCTTTCAATGAATATTTCTAGAAGCCAGAGCAAAAGAATAAAAGAGTTAAGGAAAGTTCTGGGGGAAACAGTACATTTATTTTTAAAAAGCAGCCTGGCTGGTGTGGGTCAGTGGATTGAGCACCAGCCTGCCAACTGAAAGGTTGCCGGTTTGGTTCCCAGTCAGGGCACTTGCCTGGGTTGTGGGTCAGGTCCCTGGTTGGGGGCGTTGTAAGCAACCAATCAACATTTTTATCCTTCTCTTTCTCCCTCCCTTCCCCTCTCTTTAAAAATAAACATCTTTTTTTAAAAAAAGCAAACTTGATAAAATAATTCCCTTATTTTATTTTAGATATTTGGAATTTTGTTCACACTGGCTCAAGGAAAGCTCACATCAGAATATAGCCCTATGGCAGGAAACATTTTCCTCTGTGTTTGGATGTTCGTGGGCATCATTTTAACAGGTAAATAGGTATACTGATTCTGAATGGCTTGAAAGAACTCAAGGGAAAAATGGAGATAAAAAGCAGGACATTGTTTTCTTTCAGTGATATGAATCTGTTAATTTATCTTTCAGGTTTCAAATTCAATACAGTTACTATGCATAGAAAACAAAACTGCTGTAGCAACAGGCAGTAAAGAGCCAGAGTGGGCAATGCCCGGCCTCAAGTCCTGACTCTGTTACTCCCTAGCTGTGGGACTTGGACCAGCAACGCAAGCTTTCGAATCCCCCTTCCCTCACTTATAATAGGGTATTTAAAAGCCTGCCTTAGAGGGCTTTGCCATGAGGATTAGTGAAGGTGATTCATGAAAAGCGCCTAAACAGTGTCTGACATCTGGGACGGGCCCCATCGCTTTGGCTCTGATGATAATGTGGCGGTGGTGGAAAGAGCGTTTGGCGTGGTTAGCCAGTTCTCACGCTGCTCGGGTACACTCAGAATAGACGTGAGCAGCAACGTGAACAGTGCCCCATCTCTAGAGAAAGAGCATGTTAAAGAACTTGTATCCCTAGTTTTTCTAGCCACATAGTATGAAACTGGATTTAGAAGCAAGACATGCCCAGTAGTGCTGTTGCCCATTTTGGCTTCTACTGTAATTTCACTTTGTTCATTTCTTTCTGCCCCCGTTTACCAGCATGAGACAGACTCTATCAGAAAGACATACATTGAGGCTGCTTTTTATGTTTGTTGCATACCTGAGCATTCATTCTGAAACCCCGACATGAAATCTTACCAGTAGGAATCCTTTATTTTGGAAATATACAACCACCTAAGGCCGCTGTCATTCATTTATTATGTTTAAAGAGAGTGAATGTCCCCTGGGTCCTCCAAGAAAAACATCCTACAGGAGTATCTGAGGTCTTGCTCCCTGACATATGTTGTTAGCTTGGTTCAAATAAACTCTTATAAAAATTATCTAAGAAAACAAAAACACATCCCGCTGTGAGGGAGGTTTTTCCCCCTGTTCTCTTCAGTGAGTAAAATAAAACGTACAAAACTGTAATACATTACAGTAATACATTCACCACCTTAACTGTGATCTGTCATAAATAACTCCATGTCAATTCTTAATTTCCAGGGAAGTAGCATATGTCTATCAAACAGCAATATCGTTGAACCAAAATAGGGGGAGACACATTGAACTCTGTTTTCATGTTATTTGTGTAGTCAGATTAATAAATGTCAATTCAAACAAGTCAATTCTAGAAAATTAATTGAAAAAAGAACTTTAAAATTGTTGTATATTTTTAAGTTCTCCTACTTAAAATATAAATGATGCTTCTACGATCTAAAAATGCTAAGTTATTTGTCTCACGTATTGAGTATTTTACTGGAGTGTGATGAATTTGATATCCAGTATTCATTTGTATAGACAGGAAAGAGGGCTGGGAAATTCCTAGGTGTGGGGAAGGTGATACCTTTTCTTTTCACATCCCCTCCGCCCCGCCCCATCCCCAGAATTGCTGGGAGTTCTTCCTTAGGCCCAGGAATTAGCATTTGAAGGCAGTGCCTTTTGCTTTCCAGTAATGACAGCT
The DNA here is from genome assembly GCF_021234165.1 of Pteronotus mesoamericanus. Classification (NCBI taxonomy): domain Eukaryota; kingdom Metazoa; phylum Chordata; class Mammalia; order Chiroptera; family Mormoopidae; genus Pteronotus; species Pteronotus mesoamericanus. Next base: position 445,763 of record NW_026555302.1, read on the forward strand.
CTCTATACAGCACATTATTTGTCTGTAGCCCATTTGCATCCATTGAAAAAATAAGTGAGTAGTCTCTTTGCTTTGGCAAGTTGCACAACATTGTAGAGCTGCTCAGTCAGTGGCGATCGTTGCTGCAATTTAAAGCATAGTGTTTTAATATCTAAACTACTTTTAAATATGATCTCATTACACAGCAGCACCAGTTTCTTCAAAGTCATTTAAATGCACTTAGAAAGGCCATATTTATATGTCCAAATACTCAACATAAATATCTGAATTTCTAAACTGTTGGTATCAGCAATGGAGCAGAATTATAAGGGGCAGTGTGGATTTCAAAGGAAGCATTACACTAACTTTTACAATGACAATTTTACTTTCATCTCTTATTTTTACTTTGCTTTATAACTGACTAAATTACTTAACTACCTGTGAGCTTTTAGCTTCTTTTCTTATTTTACACTATCCTTGAGCAGTCTACGGTGTTAAAATACCACTTATACTAGTAACTCCAAATCTGTGTCTCCACTTAATAATTAAAGTGCCAAAGGTTAAAGGTAAAGAGAGAATCTTAAAAGCAGCAAGAGAAAAGCAGTCAGTTACCTATGGGGCGGAGGGGGGGGGGGGCGTTCCCGTGGCTATCAGCTGATTTCTCAAAAGCTTTGCAGGCAAGAGGGCACTAGCAAGAAGTATTACAAGTCATAAAAATCAGGGACGTACAGCTAAGATTGCTCCATGCAGCAAAGCTATCATTTAGAATCAAGGGGCAGATAAAGAGCTTCCCACACAAGAGGAAACTAAAGGAGTTCATCATCAGCAAAACCATTATTATATGAAATGTTAAAGGGACTTATTTAAGAAAAAAGATGAAAACTCTGACCAATAAAATGGCAATGAGTACATATCTAGCAACAACTGAATCTTAAAAAAACAAACTAAGCAAACAAGAACAGAGACAGAATCACGGATGCAGAGAGCGTTTTGAGGTTGCCAGATGGGAGGGGGCTGTGAGGAAATGCGTGAAGAGGTGAGGGGATCAAGAAGTACAAATAGGTAGTTACAGAATAGCCTTGGGATGTAAAGTACAGTAGAGAAAATGGGGCAGCCAAAGAACCTATAGGCCTGACCCATGGACATAAACAATGGTGTGGGGACTGCCTGAGGGAGTGGGGGGGCTGGGTGGAGCAGGGCAAGGGGGGAAAAATTGGGACAACTGTGAAAGCATAGTCAATAAAATGTAATTTTTAACAAAACTTTGTAAACACTAAAAAAAAACCTCTGTGCCCCTGGCCCCCTGACCTCTTGTGCATTTCAGACCCGCATGTCCAATCATATATCTGTCTCTGGACCTGGATGTCCCACGGGCATCTTATACTCGCCTGTCCAGGGCCCAACTTCCCATCTTCCTGTCACATGTGTTCTTTCTGTATTTTTAACTTCAGCAACTAGGACCCCCAACCATTCAATTGCTCAAACTAGAAAATTCAAAAGTCACTTTTTTCTTTCTCTGCTTCCTCTGTTTTCATATTCTTTGGTGTGTGCATGCGTGTTATTGAGCATGTAATTGGCATTTTTACGTGTTTTATGGCCATATTCCATATTCTACCAAATCATCAAGTCTTACTGATTCTATTCTAAAATATCTCTGAAACATGTCCCTTTATTTACATTTCTCTCACATGCCCATCTCACCATCTCTCAGCAGAATTAAAGCCTCTTAACTGACCTTCCTGCCTCTGGTCTTGTTGCCAATAAGTATCCTCCATGTAGCTGCCAGACTGGGCTCCCTAATATGCAGGCTGTTACTAGTCCAAAGTCCGTGTATGTGCCAGATGCCTCAAAAGGCCAATATTCAAAATTTCTTAATTTGGAGTAAGGGAAGGTTCATTGATGGAAAAGGTCAAGAAGATGGAGGTGGGGAACCTTAGAGCTTCCTCAAAGCCATCTTAAGAGATGCCAGGATCCAGGCTGCTTTCATGTCAAGGGAAGGGAGAATGGGTAGGAAAAGAAGTGATTGGCCGCCGCAGACACCGGGGGCCAGCAGGGGTCCCAGGAAGAGCCAGGAATCCCCACATCTCTCTGTTCCCTGTCCGTAGCTCTTGAGGCTCATGAAAATCTTGGATAAACAATCATCATTTTGTACATATTTCCTCACCTCTGAGTGGCACCTCCTGGCAAGGGACTATTCTTGCAAAAACTCAAGCCTCAAGCAGAATTTCTCTCATGATTAGCAGATCTACAGCGGGAGCCATTTGCCTGAAGGCTGTGGGGGAAATGCAGGCTGGAAGACAGACAGGGACTGGGCACCCGCGTTTCACTCTGTTACAGGCTGAGGGTGTCCTCCCCTCTCAGATACACAGTCAACTCTTTGCACCGTGGGCACAATACCCACCTCCCTCGCCTCGTGTCCTGTCACCTCCTGCAATGGCCCCTGACTACCTTTGTGACAAGGACAGGCCATGCTCTTCCTGTCCCTGTGCCTTTGCATAGACCAGACTGCATCCCACCGGCCGCGGTGCCTTCCTCTCAGACCCTCTCCTGTGCTGGACGAGTTTCTACTCGTCGCTCAAGTTTCAGTTCCAGTATGTCTCCTCTGGCAAGCCACCCCTGATTTCCTTCAGCTAACATAGGCTTTTTTTTCTCTCATGCTTCCATATACCACATACAGAGCTGAATTATTGCCGTTATTATACAGTGTTATAATTGTTTGCATGTCAATATTCCCCTAGATGGGAGGTTGCTTTAGGGGAAGAATTGCACTGTTCATCTTTGTATCCTTATTTCCTGGCATCCTATATTTGTTCACTAATTAATGACTTGCTAATGAAGTTAATGAATTAGAGAGGTACTATTATTTTCAGAGTACAAGGATGCTATTGAATGTTATGGCACTGTAGTGTGCTAGATTTGACAGTATCAAAAAAGACTTTGCAGTGCTTGGAGAAACGTATATTCATACATTCTCTGGTAACTATTGATGCTTTTCTGTTTCAGCATTAATCAAGTCTGATCTGAGAAGACACAATATAAATACCAGAATTACAAATGGCGATATTAAAGCTGTAAGTAATAAATATTTTTATGATTATACTATTGAGAAATGTGTACATGGAGTAAGCGTAAAACCAGTCTATCTACTCAGCTCTCTTATTCCTGAGCCCACTACTGGTCTGAAATAATGGCATGTGCAGATGCTATAAATTTTCTTCTCTTCTGATTCTTTCTACAGGTGCCAGTTGATAGTCCCGCAGATCAAGAATCAAAAACTGTTAGGATGTCCAAGCAGTCAGAATCAGCAATTTGAGGTGAAATGAAAAGTTAATGTCACATGACAATTGAGCAGTAAGTCTTGGTTTCTTTAAGTTATGAGAACTGGACACGTACTATATGACACTGAAATGCAATCACTGTTTTTGGTTCATTGTTAATTTAAGCAGTATTTTACTTAAAATACTTTTGTTTACATCATTTTAACACTACCATTTATCAAGTGTCCCATTTTTAGTCTTATATTGTCAATCTGAAAGTAAGCTTTTCGACATTTATTTTTCAAAAGTCAATGGTTTTCTTTTTTGTAGAAAACAGAAGCTTAGATGGCTTTCTAAAATGATCATGTGGAGGTCTAATCCCTTTAAGTCACCTAAGAGCACATGCAGTTTATTTGTAAACACATCCGAGAGAACCAAGCATACACACAATGTATTCCTAATTGGCTCCCTTCCCATCTGTGGGAGCCCCTCAGTGTGACTACAGTGTAGCAACATGATGCTTCTAATCCTCCCAAGGACAGTGTTGGGGTGAGACTTCCACACAGCTGCTATGATTTTCCCATTTGTCTTATTCTTGTTACAAAGTGCTTTGTAACAGGTATCGTCAGTGGCCATGAAAAGCATTCGGCGTACAGACTGGCTTTGGTCTTACGTTCTAACGAAGCAGAGGAGCCAGACGCAGGCTCATCGTCTTAAGTTCTCTGCTATGCCTTTTATCATGGCATAAGCGGTAACACTATATTTTTTCACTCCAGTTTGAAATAGAGAAGTTTTGTACCTATTGGTTTTTTCATTTTCTCTTTTTTTCTCCATTATATAACTTTTTAGTTAGAAAATGTCATCCTATGTATTACTGCCTTTTCCATGATTTCTTGTGTCACATCTTATACTTCTGCCTTGAAGATTCCTTCCAGCTCAGTGGAGACCTCTTAAAACGCTGTGTGCTCTCCAGTGTCATTTTTTATGACCCTTCTCCTTTGAGAACTAATGCGCCCAGGTACATGCCCCCTCGGTTTTGAGGGAGTGGCTTCTTGTCTCCACAATAGACTGTACAGTCTGTACACCGTAGGGAGCGTCTGCTCTTTCACACGCTCAGGGTAAGCAGAACAGGACCAAATGTGTTTCCACAGTGCCTACCTCTGCATTTTGTTTACAGTGAGAATTTAAATGTTGTTCGCGTTCCTGTCTAAACTAATGAGGGAATATCATGTTCAGAGTAATGACAGTTAAACAGCCATAATACTTATATTATGTCCACATAAACAAAACAAGCCAATCAGGTAGCCCCATGATGATACCCTTGAGGTGAATTAGCAGTTCTGATTGGGCACAGCAAACACTTTGCTTTATAGTGAACCGGTCCTGTCCTCCGAAACCAACCTGACAGTCCCTTCCGCAGACTCTTCCCCTGGAGGCTGTGTCATCACAACAGCTTCACTGCGGACTACGGGCTCCAGGTCCCTGTCCTGGATCTGTTTCTAGCTGTCCCTGTCAATTTCTGGCCAACATTTACTTCATCCATGGAATGAATGTATTCAATGTGATCTCAAAGGTCTTTTAAAAATTTTAAAAGCCGTTCCTCATGGGGTAGACCAGATCACAGCGCCACAGGGGTTCACATAGAGCTGAGACTTTCCCTGGGCGATTGGGATAAACAGCTGTGGTTGTTACTGTATGGATATAGGGAGTTTAAAATCTGAACCTGCTTTTAGCCTTTTTATTCAGTTGGTGATAGCTCAGGCAGAATATGGGGACTCATTACCTTCCTTAGCTATTAACAGCACAGGTTTTATGGCCAAAAATATACTTTAAGGTCCCTCTTATAAATGATTGTTTTTATTTTTAAACTGTCAGTGTTGTTTAAAATAATCATGTACTTGTTGAGTTCCTGGGGTTTTGAACAAATTACAGATAAAAATTGGAATACTTTGTTTTGAAAAGCATATACATATATGTCATGTGTATTTTTTCTTGTTGATTCATAAAAGAATAAAATATGATAAGGTAAAATGAATTGATCATTTTTCTGTGTTCTCAGTTAAAGTTGTCTGTAATACGTCAAACAAGAATGTCATATAATTCTGTGTCATATCTTTGGGAAATAGAGTTTGGTAACCAACACTTGTGCAAATTTAATCAAATGATTTCAGAAAGAAACCGGATGCTTTCAATATCTTGCCTTGACAAATGTTGCAAATACAGCTTTTGCTTTTTGTGAATGTGGGGAAATGTCTTTGAAACTCTGTTTATGTGTAAATGCAGAGTATTGCTGGGAGAATCCCCATCTATCTTAAGTCATCTTTTATGTTCTCATTTTTGGCTCTGTAATATTTATCTTTATGCTTGTTCTTCAGTATTTCGACTTGAAATAAATTTATTTTTTTAAGGTAATTTTGTAGGGCCTTTTTTTTTATTTTAAATTCTGATACTTAGGTACACGGCAGGGGTGAAAGGGATCCTGAGATTTCAGCGTGGGCGGAGGTGGGAGAGGCGGTTGGTGGCGCTGGCCCAGCGCAGCGGCAAGGTTCACTCTTCTCCTTGCCCCAATGCCTGTCTCCGCACTGGGTAGACGGACTGCCCGCAGTGAGCCGTCATAGGACGCTCCGCCAAAGCTTCAGACTTCATCTTTTTCTCCCGGTGGCATGTGCCTGCATGTGCCTTATATCCCATGGCTACGTGTCACTTTTCCTGAAGGCCTTGCTGATTAACATGATAAAACCAATCTATCCATTTCTTCATCGAAAAATAGGGTATGGTAAACGTTCCAATTTCCACAGGCAGGACTGGGTGGTTTATTAAAGAGGCCAAAAAGAAGAGAAGCTGTGGCCACCAAGGAAGATACTACCTCTTAGGTACCTGGAAGCCATAAGAAAATGTTACCGCCCTCTTGTCATACCATTTTAATTATAATTAGTGTGATACTTGGAGGTGAGGTTTCCAGCTTTATTTAGTTTTACAAATAGCAATATGTTCAGGCAAAGACATTGAAGTGAAATGTAAAATGATACATAATACTTGATCTGTTACCAGTTACCCTATAATAAATAGGAACTTCAAAATCTAAGATCTTTCTCAGATCCCTTTGAGAATCACTAAAATTACATCTAGATTTTTAGTGGAAAAACTACTTCTATCCAAACCCCCCCCCCCCCCACGATTCTCATTTTTCACAGCAGGCAAATATATAAGGTAGGTAACATGTTTCTGAAGCCAACTCTTTCTCCTATAACCCACCCTCCCAGCCTCAGCTTCCCAGACCAAGACACCAGCTCCCACCAGACTGCCCTGCCCCCCAGACTTCAAATTAGTCATTCCCACAGATGGCCAGCCCTGAAGTGACTTCAGGGGCCTGGACAGGATCCATGCCCGGAAAATGCCTTTATGACACTTCACTGGAGAGAAAATGCCTTTGGGTCCCTAAAGACAGATAAGGATTTGAAGTACAGTGATTGCCAAGAGGACATACCTTCTCTTAAATCTGCACTAAGACTGGTACCTGTCCCATGAGCGGGTTTGAACATGAAGCAGGAGAAGATAGGATCTGGAGGCCCTAAAGCCTTACAGCAAGCAGGAGAATGGGGCTCAGCAGGGAGGGGAGAGATGGACTCGGGTAGAGCATCAAGCTTCATTTTCCATTTAGACAAATGATGAATTAGGCCTCTGCCTAATCTTGTTATGTTATTCATTTGCACTTTTCCTTTATTTACATTATTTTAAGCTCTTGATGAAAACCACTACAAACTCGATTTCTGGGTGGAGCCTCTAGGTTTTGGTTGATAAAGGCTGCCTGAGCACACCTCTCTTCTCTCTCCCTCCCCCCCCCCCCACTTCTCTCTGAAACACCTCATTCCTGCAAGGCACTGAGATGGCCCCAACCCCCCTGAAATTAATTGATAGATTAAACTTCATAAAGTTTCATAATGGATAAAAGCAAGGCTGAAATAAAAGCGACAGTGATTTTATTTTCAGTGAAAAGCCTGAACCTTCAAAACATTTTGACCCAAAACTGAGGCAAGTAAGCTCTAGATCCGGGGTGTCCAACCCACAGCCCACAGGCTGCACGTGCCCAGGATGGCTACGAATGCAGCCCAACACAAAATCGTAAATTTAGTTAAAACATTACTTAGTTTTATTACTTAGGTATGTATACTTTCTATCACAAACTTGGGACCTGCTTGACAATTTTAAAAGATTATTGAAAGGACCGCTGCATAATTAGGGTTATTATGTGAGGACTTTTCTGCTTATCTGTGGTAGCAGATATCACGAAAATTATGCAGGACCTTTTTTTTGCCCATCAGTTTTCGTTAGTGTTGGGGTATTTAATGTGTGGCCCAAGACAACTCTTCTTCCAGTGTGGTCCAGAGACGCCAAAAAGTCGGACACCCCTGCTCTAAGGCATCCTGGCTAGAGCTGGACTGATGGGCGGGCAGAGCTTCCCACTGCACAACGAGGAGGTTAGTATTTGGAAAGAAGTTCCTGGGGAGGTTACACGTGGACATAGATTCATTACCTGCAAACTTAGGCAATACTTGGCACAAATTATTTACAAGATAGTTTCCTTGTAGTTAGATTGTTATTTATGTGCATTATTTTATTGCCTCTATTGTATTGTGACCTCTTTGAAAGCATCCATCTTGGCAGGCAGGGCAAAAACATGACCTTTGGGAGCCTAAAGTCTTAGGTGTGAAACTTGGGTGTCTGTGATCTTAGAAAACTCATGTAAACCTTCTGAATTTCTGATTCTTTCTCTACTAAGTAGGATAATATTTTTACCTTGCAGGTTTGTGGAGAGGATTAAATTTAAGTGGAAGGCACACAGTTGATCCCTAAAAAATCAGATCCATTAGTGTGCTCATTGTGAGAAACAGTGTAAATAGGGGACTCGCTGTTAATAACACTTGAGAGACACTTGACTGACTCGGGAGAACATGGTGTTTATGTCTTTGAACTTGAAGTTATTTATAGCAGCTGCCACCAGTAAAATCACTTATATTCAAGGTATTTAACCACTTCTGTGTGCATGTGGGTGTGGTGCCAGGTACTGTGCAAATTAAATTTTTTAAAAAAGGGTTTTAAAGAGGTGGTGAGATCGCACAAACAGGATGGGAGTCAAAGTACTTGAGCATCAGAGAACGGAACTGAGTCACCCTGGTGTGCAGGACGAAATGGTTTCTATGTTTTAGACAACCCACAACAAGGAGATTACACAACAAGCTAGGAAGGAAGAAGCTACCCACAGGTCCACTGCACATACACAGTTCTTCATTTCTCCTTGTTCCCTTTTCATTCACATGCGTGCATCATCATACATAGGTATAAAGCAATCTGTATATTTAATATAACATCATAAGCTTTTCCCATGTTATTACATGGCCTATAAGCCATTATTTTGTTTTTATTTTTCCAGTTTTATTGAGATACACTGTTGTATTCATTTAAGATGGTCAACATAATGATTGCACGTATGTGTATATTGCAAAATGTTTGCCACAACAAGTTAGCATCCATCGCCTCAAGTAGTCACAAGTTTTTTTCCTTGTGATTAGAAGTTTTAAGATTATTAGCAGCTTTCAAATAACCATTATTTTAAGTAATTGCATAATATTCCGATAAGGCTGATATACCATAATTTACTTAATAGTTCCCTACTTGTGGACATGTATTTCAATCACTTATGCAACATTTATTGAGCACTTACAAATTTTTCACCATTTATGTTATGAGCTGGAAATGCAAAACAATGTCCCCCTCTCAAGGTTCTCAAAGACAAGAAAATAAACTATCAACGTGCACAGCACTTATTAAGAGGTTGTACACCTGCATATGAACTGGGAGCCCTGGGGAGGGGCATCCCCCTGAGGGACAGGGACACACGGTGCACACTCAGCTCTCACTGGGGCAATCAGGCAAGGCTCTTCTCTTCGTGTGAGCAGAGGAGGTTAGTAGCATTTACAAAGCCCTAACGTCATTGTTTGATACCCTTTCTGTCTCTCTGCCCGCCCCGCCACTCACCCTTGCCTTCTAGTTTGTCAAAACCTTGTAGCTCCTACCATCTCAAGAGAAGTGATCGCCTGAAGTATAATCCCAGATTGTATTTTCACTTTTAATTAGCCTAGTTTAGAGGGGTAAAACTCAGATAGTCTCAGTTGTCCAGTAAGACAGACCAAGCAGTAAGACAGACTATATGAGTCTCCTTGTGTTCCTGAAACCACTCTGCTTCTGGCTGGTGTGTCTTTGGCCAATGCCTAAATCTGATTTTTCTTTATCACTGAAAACTGGCCCCTGGACCCATCCATACGGGGCAAAGAGACTCAAGAGCCATTTCCACTCCAAAAATGGAGAGAGCACTCCCTCTACTGGTCAGTTACAGAACTGTTCCATACTCACTGGTCAGTTCTAGAACTGTTCCATACTCTACTGAAATTTTCACTGGATAGCTATCACTGTACGTGGGGGCGGGGGCGGGGCAAGTTACCCATCCTGGATTGGAGATATGGCTGAAATGAAGTGGCACATCCCTGTCCCCCACCCCCATCCCCAACACACACACACACACACACACACACACACACACACACACACATTAAATGATTGAGTGCCTTCTCATCCCCACTGTCTGGGCAATGCAACATGGGCCATCAACAACTTTTCACATTTCTAGTGACACTTGCAAGCCAAGCAATGGGATGGTCAGCGAATGGGCTGACTGACTCAGCTTAGCTGCTCTGCACAACTTCTGTCAAATGAGAGAGAGCACCATGCTCTTGTGTGGCGTTAGTTCCTCCGTGGAGTCCACAGGCCATTCCTATGGCCCTTGGGGTGCGCTTGGGCAACGCTGCTCCACAGACACCCCTCGGCCTGCCATGTGCTTTCTCCGTTCCCCAGCTCCGCTGGCCAAAGAACAAAATGCAGTGTTATGCTGAAACGCGACAGGCTCATGCTGGGCAAGAGGATGTGAAGACCATGTTAGTGTCTGAGCCAGGTTATATGTTACAGAATCACAGGCTTATGATTTTGTAATTAAAAGGGGTGTTATTTGTGCCAGACCCTGTATTTGTCCAACGGGCAGGAGGCCCCCTAGTGTGGACTGGGCACCCCAGGCCCTGCCGCCCTCGCTGGGGCTCAAGGCATGCTCTCATGGCATACCTCGCCCAGTCCCCTGCAGGCTTGTTAAAACCCAAAGTGCCCCGCCCCCAGAGGTTCTGATCCTGCAGGTTTTCCTAACAAGTGCCCAGGTGATGTTGCTACTGCTGGTCCAAGGCCCACAGTCCGAGCACTACCAGCCTTCCGTGGCTGCCTGCAGGCCTTGCTCCCTGGGCAGGCCTGGGGCCGGCGGGTCGACCTGGGCTCATAGCAGTCTCCCTCCATGGGCGCTCTTCCCCCATCCCCAACCCAGGAATGCCTCCTCTGGCCTCATCGGAAATAGGACCTGGCCACTTTTCTCATTATCCATATGGGAGGCTTTTGTGTTTCCCCCGTGAAGAGGAACCAGGTCCAGATTGGGTTTCTCAGACACCCCGGCAGTCCTGAGCCTGGCAGGGGCATCTGTGTCTGAGGTGGAGGCGGAACGCAGATGGCACAGCTGGCCCGTCTCCAGTCCGTGTGGGACCACACGCCACCAGACACCTGCTTCTGTGTGGCAGCAAACTTCAGCCACCCACGGGAGCCCCGGGGAGGGCCGGGCTGATTCCTAGAGAGTGTCGGCTGTCACTCTTCCCCATCTTCCTCCCCCTCCTTTCCTCTGGACGATTGGGAAAACGGTGGATATGAGAAGGGACCACAGGACTGCTCAGGGAAGAGAGGGTTGGGAAACCTGCAGCTTCCTCCCTCGTGACGACAATACCATCACCCTGTCCCTGAAGCTGGGGAGCAATCAGCACCTTTACCTGGTTTGGAGAAGCCAAGCAGAGGAGATCTTGAATTTCAAGAGATAATGTAAAGAAGAACAAGAAGCCCTAGCACTGTGGCTCAGTTGGTTGGAATGTCATCCTGTAAACCAAAAGGTGGAGGACTCCATCCCTGGTGAGGGCTCATGCCCAGGTGGCAGGTTTCAAAACAAGAGAAGAGATTCTGCCTCAGCAAGTGGGCACGAAACCCACCTCTTTGAACAGGGAAAACGCCGAGGCTTGAAGCCAGGACCTCTTTCTTCTGAAAGGGCAGAGAAGGAAAGGAGACACGCTGAGTGGTCTTGATTTTTAAGCTCTAGGAATCAACTGTGATCCCCAAGACGGCCACGCTGGGGGGGACCCACATGGGACACAGCTTCCCTGAGTTACTCACTTCTAGAACAATCCAGCATGGGCTTGCGTAACCCTTCCTCTGCCTGTTTCTGTTTCTGTCTTCCCTGTATTAGTGGGTTGGCCAAAAAAATTCATTTAGTTTTTTTCGGCTGGATGGCTCTGGTAGTACTCAGTTATCTTTAACTTAGTTCGAAATAATTTTGTTAGATTGTATCGTGACAGCTGTCATATCAGCGTGTATTTTAAAAAACTTATCAAAATTGGTCAATTGTTGCGTTGCCATTTCAATACTGGAGGTGGAAGAAGATATGCAATGTTTTCAGTGGATTATGCTTTATTATTTCAAGAAAGGTAAAAATACAACTGAGACACAAAAAAAGATTTGTGCAGTGTGTGGAGTAGGTGCTGTGACTGGTCAAATGTGTCAAAAGTGGTGTGCAAATTTCCTTGGTACTACTGACTCTTTGGCCAAATAATTTTTTGCTGTGGGGCTGTCGTATGCATTGGAAGACGTTTAGCAGCAACCTTGGCCTCTACCCCCTAGAAGCCAATGGTGGGAGATCGCCAACATACTCAAAATGTCCAAATCATTAAAGTTATTGGTGAAAATGAAAAATGTGTCTTTTATGTTATGGAATAAATTAAATGGACTTTTTGGCTAACCCAATATTTATAGGGAAAATGAGTTATATGATAAAAATTTCTTTCTTCTTTTTTGTTTATTTTTTTAAATCCTCACCTGAGGGCACTTTTTCATTGCTTCTGGAGAGAGAGGAAGGTAGAGAGAGAGAGAGAGACATCGATTGGTTGCCTCCTGTGCGTGCCCCGACCTGAGGACAGAACTCCTGTGGGAGTTGCTCGTTTACTCACTCAACAAACATTTAACAGCACTTTGAGCCAGGGCTTGGGGTTGCAGAGCCAAACAAGGCCTGACGCCAGAGCTCACAGTCTGGTGAGGCATATGGAGACTGTTACTGGTGAGAAAGTGCTGAGGAGGGTCTGTGCCGGGTGCTGAGCCCATCAGGGAGGATGAACTTGGGGGAGGGGGAGGGAGTAGGGGAGGGGCGGCTGTGTGGCTGTGGCCCAGCTGGAGGTGCACGGGGCACCCACCTGCACACTGTGACGCCTCCCCTGGTGTTCTGTCTCTTCCCCCCAGACCAGAGTTTCTGCTCTTGCAAAAGCTCCAAATGCATTTAAAACACAGCCTCCCCAGACCTCTTTGTAATCTCGAGCTTCCTTCTGCACTGCCTCAGCTGACTTTTCCAAAAAGACATAGGGCTGGTGTACTTTGTATGTTCCTGTCACTTCATCGCCCTCCAGGGGCAAGAGTCTCCTACATTTGAATGGCCCACAGGAACTCTGCCTGGGCAGGGGGCCAGATCGCATGATAAACCCCGTCCAAAACTCAAGTTCAGTTTGCACAATAATAACGACGCTACTTGTAATTAAAAAACCAAACCAAACCGGCCAAACAGACCAAAAAATAAAAATAAAAATAAAAAGGCCCCACAGGTTGTTCAAGACCACTCCCAGAAACTGATTCCTTAGATCCAGGATGGGGCCATGAAATTTTTCACAAGCATCCTAGGTGTTCCTGAAGCAATTATGCATGGCCACCTTCTGCCTTGGAAGGCACTTAGCACCTATTTGGAGGACCCCCGGGGCTGGTGATGAGTAGGGAGATTCCTCCTGAAAACAATGACTGGGGGGTGGGGTGCTTGGAAGATCCAACCAAGTCCCTGGCTCAGGAAGGAGCCCCAGATAACCAGCTGGGGAAAGTGCTCCTGGCTGGCCCCTCTGCAGAAGGGTCTACAGGCAACATCACTGATCCATTAGCAAGCAGGGCTGGTCAGGCTCCCAACGACAGGACCAGGGGTCTTACTTTAGGAGGGGTTGATAATAATATGCGCCATCTGTTGACAGCATTAGAATTCCCTAAGGGCTTCATCTTCATGCTCCCATTTGACCATCACACCCACCCATGAGGACGAAGCAGGTTTTGACACATGCAACCCTGGAAGCACCGAAAGTTGGATGTGCAGGGCCTCAGCACAGCTGTGGCTCCCAAGTCAACCCCAGCAAGCCCGTGATCTAAGAAAAATGCTGTATGCCCACTTGGGGACAATTTCCCATCACCCATGCCTTCTTCCTTTGAGTCTTAGTAAAAACTTCTGGAGTCTCACTGATTACAACCGCTTTGCATGAGACTAAACTCAGAGCCAGCTTTGCCCAAGGTAGCAGAACTGGAAAGAACGGGGCCGGCGCTAGGACAGATTCTCAGGGCAGCCTCTCTTCTGTTCCGTGCTGTTTGGGAAGAGGAAGGTCAGGAAACCCACGCTGAGAGTGGCTGGCAGCAGCCCCAGCCTCAGGCAGGCAATGTGGGCAACCAGGTGCCAGGCTCCCCCTGTAGCCCCAAGGGACGTGTGCTCCAAGGAGGAGTCAGCGCAGTTACCGACCTTAAGGGGGTCAGGTGCTGGCCCTCTTAGCCCTGGCACGAACCTGCTGCTGGCACTTCTGCCTCCCAACACCCGGGAGGCAGCAGAGGACTGCTTCTTCACACCAGGCCCTGTGCAGACCCTCAAGAGAGAAGGCCCCCCACACCCAGCACCTGGCCCCCTTTCTCTGCCCCTCCCATACCCTGCGTCTCGCAGTGAGACTCTGGGTCAGTTGGGGAAGAAATTCCAGGCTGATAGAGGTGGACAAACTGGGCTTCTACTTATGATGACGAGCCACAGTGGTGATTCCCAAATTTGGGGACCTTGGGAATTTTTCAGCAAGGTGGAGGGCAAAAGTCCAGGGAACCACACCCACATGCTGCCGAGTCACACACCCAGAGAGAACCTGGGGTTCATATATGTTAGGTTCGTTGATGGCAATTGTGTACTAAATAAAGTTCAAAGCATAAACAGACTCATGTTTTTTTGTGTTTATTTTAGTGATGGTTATGTAGTTTCAAGTCTGTAGCAGAAGAATATTAAAAAGCTACCTTGGTTTTGGGTGAAGTACTGTGGCGTGGCTGTGGCCCACCTGGTGGACCCGGGAGAAGGGAGGGGCATCTGGGGGCCACTATGTGGACATCGGCTTTGCTCCAGAATAGGGAGGCTCTCCCTCGGACCGAGGGACACGGGCCAGTGTCCCTCATTCTCAAGTTGACTGGAGCCCTTGTCAGAGCTGCTGCTGAGCCACCACCGAGGGGCTGGGGAGCAGAGGGCACGGCAGCTAAGCCAGGGGGCTCGTTTGCTGTTGGATCCCATGCGTTTCTGGGGATGAGAGCTGCCTGGAGACAGAGCCGGCCCAGAAGGGCACTGCGGTGGGGAAGTGGGCAATCCGGCGTGGCAGACAGAGCCTCCATATGTTCTGGTGGTAGATCTTAGAGTAAATATCTGACCAGCTTCTCACTACCTATGTGACTTTGGGCAGGATAATAACCTGCCTGAACCTTAGCACCTGCATGTTGGGAATTAGGTGGGAGGGGTTAAATGAGACAGAGACTGAGAGTTCTCCACACAGCACAGGGTGCCCTCCAGACACTGGTTCCTGGGCCCTTCCTCCCCCCTCCCCCTCGCCCCCGTATCTGCATGTCCAGGGCACAGCCAGGACAAGCCAGCTGTTAAGGCCAAGACCACACAGCCTACCCAGCAAGCTGAGGGCGTCCCCTGGGAAGCCCACAGCTGTCAGCAGCTGCTATAAAAATGCAAATCAGAGCCAGTAGCCGCATGTTGGGCCTCCTGACCTGCTGTGTCTGAGGTTAGAGGACAAAGGAGAAGGCAAGTGGCCTTTGTCTCCTCTCCCTTCAGCTCGGATGCTACTCCCAATTCCTGTAGTTCCCGGTCACACAGGCTGAGAGGGCGGAGCTGTGGGCTGGACTCTAGCCTAAGTTCTAAAAACTGGCCACGGGGCAGACTTGGGTGAGCTCCTGCTGGGTCTGTGGATTTCTCAGGACTTTCCAGAGCTTGCCTCCTAATATCCTACGTATTAGCAGTTGCGCTGCCTCCTCCGGAGCGGGAGGCTGGACTGTTGTTTGCTCTGTGGCCACTGCGTGGCGGTGTGAAGCACGTTCCCATCTGCACCCTCCTGCGGGAGCTTCATTCCTGCAGCCTGGAGGGATCCTCAAATGTGTGTGTACCAGAATCACCCAAGGGCTTGTCTAAACACTTCTGTCCTGCCTCTTACTAGCTGTGTGACTTTGAGCAGGTTACTAATCTTTCTAAGCTGATTTTCTTTCTTTTTATTTTTTTATCCTCATCTGAGGATGTGCTTATTGATTTTAGAGAGAGGGGAAAGGGAGAAAGAGATGGAGAGAAACAGCGATGTGAGAAACATCGATTGGTTGCCTATTGTGCATGCCCTGACCAGGATGAACCCATGACCTTTCAATTTGCAGGACGCCCAACCAACTGAGCCACACCGTCCAGAGCTGAGCTGATTTTTCTGATCCAGCAGGTCTGCGGTGGGGCTGAGAATTCGCATTTCTAACAAGTTCCTAGGTTTTATGGCTGCTGCTGGTCAGGGAACAGGGTCAGGGGCTAAGATTCCCTCTTGGGAGCCCGGCAGGGTGGGATCAAACTCCCTGATCTCACAGGAAATGGGTGCCCTGCCCCCCTCCTTCTGGAAGGCTTCTCTCCTCTCCACAACATCCTTTGTCACTGAATCCCTAGGGCAACTCTCCACCAGAGCTCTCAATGGCCAAACAAGTAACCTTTTTCCAACCACAAGGGCTCCATAGAGGGGAGGCACCATTGGAGAGAGAACAGGGATTGGAGGGAAGAAATTGGAGAAGGTCAGAGAGGAAGGAGAGGTAAGGAGTGGGGCCCGCACATGCGCAATGGCCCCGTGCTCGCCGCAGGATCACTGCCGCCACTGGTGCGTGGCCTGGGGATGGGGAGACAGCGAGGAAGAACCGGGGGCGCCCCTCCTGCACTTCATCCTGACACGCTTCCCAAGCTCTTTGGGGCATGTGGCCGAGTCCCAGCCAGCGATATGTGGGTAGAAGTGATGCCATCCCTACCTGGCCCACAATAGGCTTCTATGTGGTCCTCTACTCTCTCAGCTGGTGGGCCCCTTGGACGTCATGGCCCTGGGCTGCCTTGAGGGTGATGGAGCCTCAGGGCAGGCTAAATGACTGGACGGAGCTGAGAACCCCCCTTCCAGGCCCACTAGACTGTGCTGGAGAGGAGAATGAACTCCTATCGAATTAAGCCACTGAGACTTCAGGATCTGTTAGAATGTACTGGGACAGGGAGGACCTAGGCCATCGCCTATGCTGGAGCAAAGAGGGTATGTGTCACAGGCTAAATACCTGACCAGGAGATCCTTTATTATCAGAAGCAACTGAGGCACAGCCGCTGGCATCCTGCTGGAAGCCAGGTAAATCCTCACTGCCCCTCCCCTCTCCCTCGAGCTTTTCCCAGCAACAAGGCCCATAAATCTCCTGGACTTTCTGTCCCTTAATGAGCCATCCCCATCAGAGGGCATTGTCTTGCAAACACATACACCCAGGACACCTAGGGCATATCCCCAGGGTGACTCAGCCTCCCCAGGGGTCTGCTACAGGCCAGTAACAACCCTTCTACCCTTTCCTTGCTGCTGGAGTCTGCTCGGACTCAGCCGCCTGATCGCACTGTCCCGCCTCGAATAAAAGACCTTAATTGGACCTTTTTGGCTCCCAGTCCTTTCTTAGCCACTCTGGCAACCTAATAGGATCTACCAGGTACAGCACCGACCATTCCCAGCACCAGTGCATCACACACCTGCCCAGACGGACGAGAGCAGCTGCCACCACAACCTACAGCCTTGCTGGTTCTCTTCAGGGGCCCAACCAGCAGCACATTTGACATCTCCTGCTCTAGGACAGCCACAGTCACCACCTGCCGAGGGTCCTCGTGTGCTAGACACAGCTCAGCCTTCATTCATTCATTTACTCATCACAACTGTGTGAGAGGTAGTACTACTACAATCCTCTTCGCCTCAGATTTTGAGGCGAAGATCTGAGGCAGCGCTTGGGGCCCTGCTTCAAGCCCCGGCCACCCAGCAGTAGCCTCCAGTGAGAAGCAGAGGCGTCGTTTGAACCCAGGCTGTCAGTCAGCAGCCTGCACACTCGCAGCTGTGAAAGGATAAAGCCAGTGCCATTTGCCGTTATGGCGCCATTTGCCGCCATGGTGCCATTTGCCAAGCAGGCCTATGACCTTGTTAAACATGACTGCCATTTTCCTCTTCAGAGTCTTTCCCCAGGACTAGAAATTACTGGAAAGCAAGAACAGAATGTGACTAACACCACCCCCCTAGCCAAAGACAAAAGATAACATTGGTGCAAATTGCAGCTTATGCAAAACCGCCCCAAACCTCCTGTGTTGCAAAGCCCTCAGCAGCCCAGGGGTCTCACAGCAGCACGCCCCCATACCCTTGTATAACCCAATTATAATCCAAGAGATGCTCAAAGCCCTCACCCCTCAGGGCTGGTGCATATCTCCTCTGTACCTGGCCCTTTTCCCCTCATGGGAAAGTAAAATAAAAACTTTGCTTTCTGCATTTTCTTCTCTGTGAACTTTTTCATGGCCCACGTCGCCAACCACCCTAACGAACTACACCATCTGCTCCCCCAAAGACTCAAGGCCCAGCTCTCGGCTGTGAGGATCATGCACTGAGTTGGGAAGACATGGTGTATGCTTCGGAGTATGGATGTGGGATTGGGGAGCAGAATTTTTCTGACTCAAGCATTGCTGGCTAAGTGCAGATACGATGAGCCCACCCACAGATGAAGGAGAAAGGAAGATGATTAAAGCTACAAGGGCACATCCCAATTAATGTCAGGAGTTTGATGAAATATGTAAGTTCAGGGAACTCTGTGTGAATCAACAGATTCCCAAACCTCTCTTCCCGTCCCACCCCCTGCACCTCGCTGCATCCCTTCTCTTTAGCCTCCCGGTTTCAGGTCTGTCCCGGGAGTCCAAACAGGAGAGGGTCTCATTCAATGTTGTGTCCCCAGCACCTAGAACAGTGCCAGGCATGCAGTAGGTGCTCAATAAATATTTGTGGAATGAATTAATGGGAGCCGATTGAAACTTGGAAGCAAGAGTCTATCCACTTGGAGTCTCAAATCATTGAGTCGTAGGGCAGTGGAACTCTCAAGCAGCCATCGATCCATGTCTGGCTTCTGATGAGGACTGATGGCCAATCACCCCTCTCTTGTTCCTGAAAGGCTTAATGAATGGCAGAGCTACTGAGACCTTTAGAGACCACCTAGCCCTGAGGATCTCAGCCTTGGCTGTGAACAGTATTCTGGTTTGTAGGACACTGATGCCTAAAGACTCTGACTACATTGGTCTGAGCTGCCACTTGGGTGTCAGAATGCATAGCAGCTCCCCCAGGTGATGCTAATGTGTAGCCAACATTTAGAACTAGGGGTCTAATTCAACCCCCTCGTTTTACAGACCAAGCCTGGGGGTGGGGTCGAAGATCTAGCCAGCTCCAGGGGGCAGAGTCCCTGTCCCATTACTGAGTGTTTCTCCTTCCTCCAAAGGCATCACCTTCACCTCTTCTGAAAATGCAGTTTGGGATTTCCTGGCTAGTGTGGCTGAAGGTTCTTCCCAAGGTCACACCCTTTTCAGCCTGTCCTTGATCTGGGCATTCCTGTGCATCATCAGCCTCTTCAGCCTCCTGAGCAAATCCCCAGCAAATCCCTCCCCCAACCCCAGCCTCTCCTCTCCCTCTGCCTGCCCCATTAACCTCTGGCCTGCCTTCCTCCACCTCAGCAGCCTTTAAACCACTTACTCTTCTGGCCAGACTCCTCCCCAGATCATCCCTCCCTGCTGGGTCAGCAAGACCTGGGAGGAAGGGAGTTTTGCCTCCTTTTCCCTTTCCCTTCACGGGTGGCCCCTCCCAGCTCTGCCAAGGGAGGTCAGGCCCCGCAGGGCCAGACACAGCTGGCAAGCACCAAACTTGAGCCAGAGCCTTTGAACATGTATAATCTGCTCTCATTTATTTACAAAAAAACCCCCCACAAAAACAAAAACCTAGCAGCCAAGAAAACACACTGATAAAGGCTTTAGTGAAAGATGATCCAGAGCAGATAGGCTGTCCTTCATCATCAGCAGAGTAAATAAACCCCTCCCTGGGAGCCCTATGAGAATATTTTGGGCAGCCCGAGAGTTTTAACCCTCATTCGCCCCAACTAAAAATGGACCCACTGGAATATTTATACGCAGCTTTTAGGCATCAAGTAGAACTCTCAGTGCATTATATAAACTCTCACTAATTGTGCCTCCCAATCCCTCACGAGCAGAGGAGGCTGTTTTGTTCCTGTCTTCCTGGGCAAAATCACTGCTGCTCTTACCCCGGACAATTACTCCACCTTTCTGCGGTGCCCTGGGCTCTCCAGAACACCCTCTGCTGACTCTTAGAACTTTGCTAATCGGTTCTATTTCAAGCACATTACAGCCACCGAAGCCCCCAGTCTCCTCTACGGAAGGAGCTGAAACACCTAATCTGGGGACACCTGGTAACGTATGGGAAGCAGAGAGCACAATGGCTCAGAGCCCTGGGGGCTCTACACACAGCTAATCCATTATTTTCCAGTTGCTTCCTCATGAATAACCTTATTTAATCTTTCTAGATCTCCTGTGAGGTGGGTATTATTGGACCAATTTGCAGGGGAGGAAATGGATTCAGTTACCTGGCTCGGGCCAAGTCTACCTAGCTTTTTGCACTGACTCTACCTTAGACAGTCTGGGTCATGATGGTACTCATTCTCCTGCGGGCTGGGGGTTTAGAGAGTCTATGCACAGTAATAGCGCCAAAGCAGAGAACCATCACCAAGGAGAGAGGCAGGAAAAGAAAGGAGTGAGGAAATCATTTAGTCCGGAGGGGTAAACCAGACACTGCATGTCAAACATGGCCCATAGATATGTCTTAATTGGCCTGTTTCATGACGGAATTCGTTGCCAATATTTGGAAAACTACATAGTCTCCCTCAAAGCTCCAGTCTTCCAAGTTTTTCTTGAAAAACAGTAAATCTGAGAACACTAGCTACTTGACCAACTGTCAGTTGAAGCTGACCAGGGCTGCCCCCTCGAAAGGGGCCTTCCTTCTCCACTTGCCAGTTCCCACTAGGCCAGCATCACTCGTTTCTGTTATCTGCTTGACCCTGTTGACAACTGAGTTATGGCCCTGGATTAATTTCCACCTGTCTTCTTCCTATAAGAAAGGCAGCACGCTGAGAGATGAAAAGATCAAAGGCAAATGGGGTGACCTTGGGAAAACCACTTAGCTTCCCCATGCTGCAATTTCCTCATCTGTAAAATGGGAATTTTGACAGCATTTATCTTTGACTGCTTGGGTTGCCATAGCAAGACATCACAGACAGGGTGGTTTAAACAACAGACATTTATTTTATTTTTTCACAGTTCTGGAGACTGAAGTCCATGATCAAGGTGCCAGCCAAGTTTCCTTCCTCCAGGTGAGAGTTCCCTTCATGGCTTGTAGATGGTGACCTTCTTGCTGTGTCTCACATGGGTGGGGACAAACTCTTTGGTATCTCTTCTTATAAGGACACTAATCCTGTCAGATCAGGGTCCCACACATATGACCTCATTTAACCTTAATTATTTCCATAGAGGCCCCATCTCCAAATACAGGCACACTAGGGGTTAGATCTTCAACATAGAAATTTGGGGGAGGGACACAATTCAGTCCATAAGAGCCCATTTTCTAGGGGTGTTGTGTGAGGATGGAAAGAGTCAATGTAGGAAAGGTACTCGGAACAGTGTTTGGCACCTAGTATGTTCCCAGTGCAGTTGACCCTTGAAACACTTAAAGGTTAGGGGAACCAACCCTCTGTGCAGTCAAAACTCTGTGTACAACTTTTGACTTCCCCCAAACTTATTTACTAATAGCCTACTGTTGACTGGAAGCCTTACCAATAATATGAATTACTTAACATTGTGTATATGTATTATATACTGCATTGTTACAATAAACTAAGCTAGAGACCAGAAAATGTTATTAAGGAAATCTAAGGCAGAGAATACAGTATTTATTGAAAAAATCCGTATACAAGTGGACCTGTGAGGTTCAAACCCATGTTATTCAAGGGTCAAGTGTAAACATTGGCAATAATATGTGAGGATAATATTAAGAGTGTAGGCTTCCTCTTTAGTTTCTGTAATGCTTCTTCTGCCAAAATATACATTTGTCACAGGCAACCACCCTGCTCCCCAAACATCTGTCTTCCTTCATAAGGGCTGAGGTGTTACAATTAAGAAAGGAAGACATGTTGGCATATTTCTAATGCGGACCCTTTCCTCCAATTGGATACTCAGCGAGCCTCAAGGCAAACTGTCAACAAGAGACCCGTTGGTTCTCTCACACAACCCTGGGCTCAGACTCTACTCAGTTCACCCAGGAAAGTGGTCAGCCTCTGACTATGCCTCTGACATTTGTGGTCTGGATATACAGATGCCTTGTTCTCACTCCTGTGTTAAGTCCTTGTTACATCTTACCAGTCTTTCCTGTTCACCTCAATGCATGTGCAATTCCTCCGGAGGACCTCGGGACCCGGGCCTGGGCCCTGAAGGCCGAGGAGCTGCATCGTCTCTGTTTGCCCCCAGCCGACTTTCTGCTTTGCCCCCTGCCCTGGGCACAGCCCTCGGAGGACTGGGCTCCCATCTGCCGCCCTCACCCAGCTGTTTCAGACCCAGAGAAGTACAGTTAATGGTCCCTGGTCCTGGGTGGCTTGCCATTCTTGATGGTTCCCTTCATCCTGCCTCTGCCTCTGTCAACAGGTCCTTCATAAATATAGTCCACTTTTAAACCTTTTTGAGAGTTCCACCTGTTCCTTGCTTGGCCCCTGACAGATATAAGAGGAACCTGATTTGGACATAATTTTTCAGGGGATCCCAAAACTCTGAACCCCAAATCTCTGCTCTGTGGCCAGGCCCGATGGGGCATACAGGCATCCTGCCCAGGGAAGATTTCCAACTCCAATTCCTGTGAAT
The DNA here is from genome assembly GCF_021234165.1 of Pteronotus mesoamericanus. Taxonomy (NCBI): domain Eukaryota; kingdom Metazoa; phylum Chordata; class Mammalia; order Chiroptera; family Mormoopidae; genus Pteronotus; species Pteronotus mesoamericanus. Next base: position 468,254 of record NW_026555302.1, read on the forward strand.
ATTCATCATACAAGTTCTGTGACATTCATCGCACTCCCAGAGGTGGCTCCTGCCTCACCCAGGATGTGACAGGCAGAGCGAAGATGAGCAGGTGGAGCTGCCCTCCTATCGCAGGGGTTCCTAATCTTCAGAAACTCCCAAGTGTAACGCCGGTACGATCCCCACCATGTTCCTCCACAGCAACTGCTTTCGGTCTCACTCATCGGACTGGGCAGGCCTGGATCAGTGTGCGCCCATTTTCTCCTGGGACACAGAGGTTACCTGGTTCAGCTTGCTTCATTGCAACTTCCTAAAGAGCCAGAGACCCCAAACAGAAGCTTCTTTACATAACCCCAGCGGCCTCAAGGCATCTGAGCAATTGCTCCTCTCCGAGAATCTCAGTAAAGCCCCACAGAGGCCAAATCTAAATCTTCTCAAGATGGTTGCTGCCGGCCTGGCTGAGCAGCTTGGTTGGTTGGAGCATCACCCTGATGGGCCAAGGTTGTGGGTCCAGTCCCTGGTTGGGGAACATGATGAAATCAACCAGTGGGCACACGATGGGTGAAATGACAAATTGGTGTTTCTCTTTCTCTCCCTTCCTCTCTCTCTCTACAATCAATACATTATGGGGGATGGGGGACATGGTTGCTTGCTACCGGACACTGACTGTTTGTGTACCTCCAAATTTCATATGTTTAATCCTAATCCCAAACGTGATGATATTAGGAGGCGGGGCCTTTGGGAAGTGCTTAGGTCATGAGGGTGGAGGCCTCCTGAATGGGATTAGTGTCCTTGCATAAGACGCCCACCATGTGAAGGCACAATGAAAAGATAGCCATCTATGAACCGGAAGGCCATCCCTCATTAGACACTGAATCTGCCACTGCCTTGAACTTGGATGTCCCAGACTCCAGAACTGTGAGAAAAAAATGTCAGTTGTTTACAAGCCATGCAGTCTATGGTGTTTTTGTTCTTGCAGCCCAAACTGACCGAGACAGTTGCTTTTCGGAGAGGGGCAGGCACAGAGCCCCCAGTGGAAGGGGCAGCGTGTTTCTCCCGGAAGGCTGCCATCGTAAGCAAAGACCGTGATTTTACAGCAGGTGATCGTGTTCTTCTCTGGGCAAAAAGTAGCTGTAATCCAAGAAAGTCTTAAATTTCTGCTCCCTCTAGCCAAATGTCCTCAAAGTACCTTAGCACCCTAAAGCTGGCAGGAACGTGTCGACACTGTCCTGGGCCCTGCCGCTGTCTGTAGGTCGTTCAGGCCCTGGGGGCTCCCCGGGTCTTTGTCCTCTTGTTACTAATTCTCCTCCATGCCCGCCCCCCCACCTGGGATCCCCTCTCCAAGGGACAGGTCAGAAAAACAAATGAACCTGAACCTCAAGGGACTTCCCTGGGAGGTAAAAGCTTTAATTATCCGGACAGCAAAACGTTTTGATCATAGGATGTCTGGGAATTGTCTGTGATTACCATTCAAATCCATGTTCTTCCAGCTATTACAGAAAAGAGAAAAGAAAGGAAGAGAGGGAAAGGAGGAAAGAAGGGAAGGGGAAAGTCAAGGAACATAAGAGGACTCGGACAAAACCAAAGGGAAAGGGAGGGCGGAAAGAGAGGGGGAAGGCAAAATGTAAAAAAGAAAAAAAAAAAAAAACAAAAAAAAACAACAATTCAGTTACCTTCAACTGATATCTGCAATGAAAAAAAAAAAAAAAAAGAGTTGTATTATGAGAACCTAGGTTTAATTCTCAGTTCTGACATTTACTAATTGTATCACCTTATGCAAGTTACCTAACCTTTAAAACTTGTTTTTCCCTTGGAAAAATGGAAATAATAATAATACCTACCTCACAAAGTTATTATAGTAGGTTGTGTTATTTAGCCCCCCATCTTCTTCTTTACATTTTTACTTGGAAACCATTTAGTAACAAGAGTAGTAGTAGTGAAAAGAATGCCCACATACCCATTACCCAGATTCACCTACTGTGACCATTTTACCATTTTCTTATCCCGCAGGCCAAGATCTAGTTTATGATCAAGCATCATATTTAATTGTCATGTCCCTTTAGTCTCTAATCTGAAACATTTCCACAGGTTTTGTTTGTCATTTATTCTATCGACAGTTTTAAAATTATAGTTCTTGAAGCAGAAGTGCCTTTTATTTTGGATCAGTCTAATGTTGCTTCATGATTAGATTCATGTCATGGACTTTCAGGCACACTAGTGCAGAGGGGAGGTTGTGTCCTGAGCACACCCCATATGGAGACACACGATGTCCATCTGTTCCTCATTGATGATGTTAATTTTGATTACCTGGACAAGGTGTTGTGTGATCACTCCACTGAGTAGTTACTATTTTTTCCCTTGAAACTAATAAGAAATCTGGAGGAAGACACTTTATGACCATGCAGATATCCTGCTCCTCATCAAAATGCCCCCTAGATTTAGCATTCACTTAAGACTCATGACTAAAATAATCTTACTATTATGGTCACAAAATAATTTTCTAAGTCTAGCTCTGTTTCCACATTCATATTCTATGCATAGTCTACTGTAAGCAAGCACCTTCCCTTCTTCCCCATTTATTTATCTATTTATGATCAACATGGACTCATGGATTCCTATTTTTTTCCAATGGCTTGTATTAATACTTCATTCTGTAGTTAATTCTTTTGTGCTCCAATTGTCCCACATTTCCACAATGGGGGCCCCTTCAAATTGACTCTTTGTCTTTGTGTCCCTGTGAAATGCTTTCATCATTTTTTTAAAGCAATTACTTTCTGACATAATTAGATATTCTGTGCTCATCTTGTATTTACCCTGCCCCAGTCATGGAACTGGCCATTTCACCAAGGAGCTTTGGCTCCTTTTTATGGGGAGTGGTATTTAGATACCATGGTATGAGTTCTTGGTGTGCTCATTGCTACAGGGGCATCTTTGCTTCTTGACCCTTTCAGGAAATGATGCTAGTAAATGTACATGTGTGTACACATGCATATATATGTATATTTTTACATGCATACACAGATATTTGAGAAATAATGAACTCACATCAATACCTATAATTCTAATTCATCCCACAGGGTTCCTTTTTGCTTCATCCGCTGCCCCATCCCCCTTCCATGTTTGTAAGTTCCTTCTTCCATAATGACAACACTGTCTTCCAACAATATCCATATGTTTACTCATTTGCTTAATCCTATCAGACATCTAAAATAGTTTAGGAATTGTGTAGCCTCTCTTGAATACTCTTGTTATATCTGTGGAATTTTCTACTATGTGAATCTTTTTTCTAAGATAAACTTAAGATAAAGTCTAGAAAATTCCCTCCTCAGCTTTCTTCACAGACAGTGCACAAACAAGCAACCTGGGCTCCACCAGTCACATTGACCACATTTGATCAACGTGAGATGTTGATTCACAGCAAAACAGGGGGAGGAACTGGGCCCTGCACTAAACACCCATTTTGCTCGTGAGGGTGGATGATGGCTAAATAGTCTGGATTTGAAGATTCACTGGGAGTGTTAGGTTGAGTCTACATAGGAATGGCATTGGTGGTGACAGCAAGAGCCACTCCAGTAAAGTCAAGTTGGCAATGATCCAGTATTAAAAGTGGTAGCTGCACCCTGATCAAGTAGCTTAGTTGGTTAGAGCGTTGTCCCAGTATGCCAGAGTTGTGGGTTCAATCCTCGGTCAGGGCACGTACAGGAAACAACCAACAAATGCATGGGTGGAATGGCAAATTGATGTTTTGTTATTTCTTTCTCTCTCTTCCTCTCTGTCAAATCAGTAAAAAACAATACATAAAGACAGACATAGATAGCTAACTAGCTAGATATGATAGTAGCGATTCCTCATCAGTCCAGTGCTGCAACACGATTCTGCATGTTGACCTTGGAAGCTTAGCCTCAAGGCTGGTTCTCTAGTCCTCCCAACCATTCTGTGAGTAGTCAACATTCCTTTAATAAATGCTTTTTCTACTGGTAATGAGAGTCAGCTTTGGTGTTTGTTATAAAGAATTCTGGCCTGATAAACTTTCCCTATCTAGGGTCATTTGCCTATATTTTCCTCCAAATATTTTAAATTTGTCTTTCACGTTGAGATAATTAACTCACTTAGAGCTTTTTTCAGCTTTTTTGCCCCCTAAGGCTATGTCTTAACCCGCAAAACTTGCTTCTCAAAGTGTGGTCCCCAAGTAGCAGCATCATTGGGCGCGTGTTAGAAATGCAGAATCTCAGGCCTCACCCCGAATCCCCTGCATCAGAATCTTCCCTTTAATGAGACCGCTAAGTGATAGATAAAATTTGAGAACTTTTTGCCCTAAAATCAGAGCCTATAGCCGTGTTTCACATCCCCATTGTAAGGTATTTCACCCAAGTCTGAAAAGGTATCAAGATATGTCCAATACAATCTATCCTTTTACCAACCGGAAAAGTTATGGGGTAACGCATCAATGGATGAGACATCCCGTAGGCCCTTAGGGGCTGGTTGAAGCATGTGGGCAATTCAAGCAAACCAACATATGGTACATATGTTAATTCTGGTAAGGACAAATCACTGCCCGTTCCAGAATAGAAGGCATGTCCTTCCATTAAATATTGGTCCCATATTAGAACACGGCGACACCATTCATATACTTTTCTTTTTTTAGGAAAGTATAAAACACCCTTACCTCTTTTCCAAAAGAGGAAATACAAATTCTTTCAGTTCTGAAGTTCTCTTCAAGTTTGGGGCCAGTTGCAATCTCCAAAAAACCTAAGGGAAGACAGCCAATGCATCAATGAATCAATGTTGGTTGATTGAAGCTATGATAGCTGGTCCTGAGGCTGTGATTGATACTCATCATCTCCTTTCTCCACCACCCATTTTAGACTTCCCTCTCTCTTGTCCAACACTTCAGCTGGTTTATCTAGATTGCTTGCCTGATTGGGCGATCTTCATACTTGGGAGGGAGTCTGAAGCTCTTAGTTGAACTGACCTTCTTGAGTTGAATTGCTATCATTAAAAAATTGCTTTGCCAGGCATGGAAATACTAGGAGGTACTCAGTGAGCCTGGCAACCCAGGAGAAGCAATCTGGGCTCTGTGAGGTAGTGAGAATTGCCATATTCTATCCCCTTTCTTTGTCCACCGGTCTGAAGTGACCAGTGTGGTCAGGTACAGCCACAGCTTTCAGGTAGTGGAACTTCACTGCGTACCCTGGCAGAGCTATCCTTGGAAACCAGAGGCCCCCACATAAGAAAGTCCAAAGTTTTAAGAACAAAAAGCACCAATTTCTTGGGGTAGGGTCACTGGGTATAATAGTGAAAGATGCCACTTCCACATCCCTTGATTCCTGGATTCATTCTTTCTAGCTATTGGGGATTAGTATCATATATTGGTCATTAGTTCAAATATTATAACCTAAATGACTGTGCAGCAACTTTGTGAAGTGTTGTCCCCTGGTTTTCCCTTAAGGGAGTTTCAACAGGCTTTTTCTCTATCTTATCAGGTCAGCTGCTCCTGGATTGCGGGATACGTGGCAAGACCAGTAGACCCAGGTCATGAGCCCATTGCTGCCTCTTCCTTCACCATAAAATGGGTCTCTTGTTCCGAGGAAATTTTGTGTCAATGGATAAGCTACTCCATCGGCTCTCAGATGCTGATACTGCCTGGAGCCCTGTGGGCAAGGAAGGTAAACCCATATATGGTGTTTATATTGACTGCTATGAATAAAGTCAAGTTACTACCTCCTCCAAAGAAGAAGATGAAACATAAATTTACCTGCCACCAGGTGGCTATCTGGCTTCCCTGAGGAATAATGCTATATTGAGGGCTCAGCAATAGTTTTTATAGTGGGCTAGATCTGACTGAGTTTTTGAAATTAGGTGAGGGTCCATGGTTTTTCACTGCGGTGACCAAAGTCAGTCTTCTGCTCACCAGCTATTCTTTTTGATTACACAGATCAAGCAATACTCTGACTGGCTGCTCATTTCTTTTACCCTTGGTAGGGTAAGACAGGGGTCAGTTTGACTGGGATGGTCCTGGTGGGTACCAATGGTCCCCATGTAATCACCACTAGCACCACTTCTTACTCTCACAAATTAGCTCAATGTGGACATTAAGTTATATCAATATTCTTCCTCAAAGAACACTATGACCCATTAGCCAGCACCATGAGTCCTTGCAGAGAAAGTCACCCTGATTGCTCCTCCACCTTGCTGTCCATTGTGGTATGTCCACTTTGTCCTTTATGAGTTAGAGCTCTTACCTGGCCTCTGCAATTCTGGGACTTCTGTCCTTTTCACTAATAGTAGGGAGCCCAGTTACAGGTGGCCTTCCCCCTACCATTGACACTGGACTACAAGGACAGGCACTACCAACTGCTCCAGAAGCCTTCTTACTAGTGAATTCTTTATTGCCTTAGTGAAGGGAGTGTCCTCTGGGCCAGCCCAGGGAACTGGCCAGGGGGTCAGCTCTTGAGCTATACATAATAGATTCTAGTATTCCCGCCTTTCTGAGGCTTCTGATGCCTTCCCCAACACCACACAAGGAAGTCTGGCTTCCCCACTTTGCTTATTATAGGCCATTGTTGAGACCAGGCTTCAAAAGGCATCCCAGCCAACTATGAGGACAAGTTCCAGGCTCCCTACAAAAGCATTAAATCCTTAGTTCTGTATGAGTATCCCCAAATTAGTGAATTCTCCCCATTGAGCTTTTTGCTTCACTCCTGCCCCCAAATATGACATCTTCCAGATCTACTCCCACACATATTTCCACAGTTCCTGCCAGTACACGACAGCCGAGTTTTGCAAATATCTTTGGCAGGTAGGCTTTATCTCCCTGAGGCAGGGCTGTTTTTTCCCAGTGTGGGCTTTGCTACAACTTGACTCTGGATCCTGGTGGAGGCAGCAAGTGGCAGGTCCGGGTCAAAAGGAGAACATGCCACAGAGAAGGGGGTCTTCTTCAGGCAGGAGCACTCAGAGGATTCTGAGTCGAGATGCTCGCCCACCAAGACATCCCTCTTCCAGGTCTCAGAGCCCTCCCCTGAATTTGCCATGGCAGCCTGTGCAGGCTGTGTGTTTAGCCCTGCTGCCCTGTGATCAGGTCTTGGGGTTGATTTTAAGTCTATCCTATGGCTGCTGGAAATAAGGCTCTCCCTTAAAGATTCCATGGAGGCACTCTGGCTTCCAGAGCATTCCATGAGTTGGTAATTAACTGCCCTGAGCCTGTCACTGTCTGTTTCTAGTAAGGTCTCTGGTATCTTATAATTATCATTGTTTCCAGACAGATTGAGTGCCATAGCTACTTGATCTCCCAATGTCTTGCTCTCCACCCAGTGCACCCAGTTGGACACAGGTGAAAGCTGTGGTGCTACTGCACATCAGAGTCATTACCATCTTCTTTATCACCAGCAAAGGGGTCTCTATTGATTTTAAACAGGTAGGCGATGCAACCTCAAATCCATCCTAGAACCCCTGGTGGGAACAATTGCCTGAGCTCAGTTTCCCTAGGAAACAGAAATCTGAAACAAAAATTTAAATCTGATTGAGAAGGCTGCAAGAGTGAGTGAAAAGGGAAATGAAGTAGGCTAGGATGAGAAGCAAGGCAAGCTGCTGTGTCATCATGCAGGTGACTGCTCAGGACCAGCTGCAAAGAGCCATGGCAGGTTACTCAGTAGGTATGTCTCAGTAGCCACACAGGACAAATCCAGACAGGCTGTGTTGGGAAATCATGACTCGGAACAGTCCATAGGCGGAAGGAATGAAAGACAATGTTATCTGCACAGCTCCCTTCCATCTCCTGCTTTTCATTGGTCAAAATGCTCCCCACAGGGAATTTCCTGGGATGCATCATCTAACCACTTTGATGGCTGCTTAGAAGCCACATCCTGTATTGTGGCATTTCCTCTGAGTTCAGAAGTAGTGGAAGAGTCAGAGACTCCAGACATGTGGCTGGCCAGCCTGGCTGTGCAGCAGCAGCCAAGAAGGACTTGGCTGGGCCAGTGACTAGTCAGTTCTCAGTGGCTGAACTGCACAGATTTAATTGGCTGTGGAGGCAGCTATGCAGCCAGCAGAAAGGCAAGGTCCAAACAATGTGAGGAGGGACATGACATGTGTCTGATACACTCATTAATAGGCTATTAAAATCAACAAGTGGTGGACCTAGAAAAGTGATCACCAGGTTAGGATTTTTTTCTTATTTGACTCTGAGACCCCAGCACCTGGCTCTTGAATAATTAGATGCTATTTAAACCCAGTTGTTCTTGTTCCAAACCTTCCCACACCACCTCTCTGCTGTGCCAGTCATGCCAATGAATGGAAGTGACTATGCTCTCAGAGTCTGAGCATGTAGTTACCAGGTGTCCCTGTTCAAATCACAAGTTGGCCCTCTCTCACCATGGGCATTTATGGCTACATCACTCTTACTAATGACCTGAACTTTCAAAAGCTGTAATCTGTCAGGTCTGGGTTTGTTTGAGTCTATGTAACACACAGTACACAAGGAAAGGAAGAACAGAGTTGGCTGATCCATGCAACTAGCTCGACTCTCAAATGCAAAAGGATTCTGAACTAAAGGGCTCTTCTCCTGCCCAGTTCCTCACTGGGACAACACAGTTCACCTTAGAAGACTTCTTAGCACCTTTTGGGAAAAACAGCTAAATCTCACAGTTCTCTTCACATGTCACTTGGCTTTCCATGGCACCCCACTCCCCAGGGAAGGAGAATGGATAATTGGAATATTGGAGATGAAAACAAAAGCTTTTCATTGAGCTGACGGGGGAGTCCTGACGTGCCTGGGGCAGGAAGATGAACTGATAACCCTCTCTGGTCCCTGGGATTTTGATTCAGGCAGCGCAGGATCCAGGCCTTGGTTTAACAGGGTAATTGTAGTTTTTCAGAGTCAGCATGAGTACAGACACTGGGAATCGATGCCAGGGAAGGTGACACTTGCCAGACATTCTTCGATGTTCACCAACTGGTCTGATCACTTGAGCTTTGAGAGCTCAGTTTTCTCCTGAGGGAGTGTGAGGCCAAATTCTCATCCCCTGCACACAGGTCTTCATCCTGAAATCCTAGTCTCCTGTACTTGAACCTCCAGGGAAACGAGGAGAAAGGGACAGATCTGAGAGATGAGTGAGAAAAGAAGGAGGAAGGATGCTTGAGATGAGAAAATAGATCATTTGCTGAAGCAGGTTTTCTTTTAATCAGGAAATGAAAACTGAGGCAAGTATATGGTGAGAGGATTTATGTTCCAATTTCTGGATGTTTTCCAGGTGTGTTTGTTCCACTTGAATTATTCAGATAATTTCCGCACCTAAGTTATTACTCTCAGTATTGACTCTATATGGGTTCTGTCTGTGGTAGCACAGGGCTGGTCCAGAGTCCAGGTGTCCTCCCCTGGGTCCTGGCTCTCAGCTGCCCTCCAGTGGCCTCTGCAGCACTGGCCCCTCACTACACCCTCCCATGAAGAGAAGTTCCAGAAACTGATCTGTCATCAGTGGCTCTCGGACGACTGCATTTTTAATTCTAGGTTATCTTAGCTTTGCTATCACAACTGCATCACCCTCCCAAAGCTGGCGTGCTGGCCTGGAGTTTAAAGAGAGAGGATATTTGAGCCAGGCTCCTAAGTGCCCACAGGAGAGGAAGTTAGAGACTCACAGAACCCGAGAGTCCGGACAGGCTTTGGAGAGCGAGAGTCTGCTCTCCTTTTTTCAGGAGAAGCTAAAGCCCAGAACAGGCAAGTGGCTTGTCCTGGGTCACAAAGTTTAGCCAAGTGACAAGCGAAGATTTAGAGCCAGCCCTCAGGTCAGGAGTCTGGTGCTTTTCCCACCTCACTTTGCTCTTCTCTTTAAATGGGGGTGGGGGTGGGGTGGGGGAAGAGGCCTTTAAGGAACAGGTGTTCCCGGGGAGAGTGTGGAAGGGCCTCGCATCTCCCATGGCTTTGAAGCATCTCCCTACTCACCCCCTGGCCCTCTCCACCCCCTGTAGCTGTCACCACTTGGGTTTTAGTGTTGCATATCAGCTTGGGTTTCAAAGGAGTTTATTATCATGACTAATGTCAGAGAGTACATGACTGTGCCCTCTTATTAGTTTGGGGAAATTCTTTCTTTCTTTCTTTTTTTTTGTAAAGGAGTGGGGTAATTTGTGTACATCAATTAGTAAAAACACTATTTCAGAGTGCTACTTATAAAATCTGACCAGGTCTAGTTAGTTGCCACATATCTCAGAAGGTTAATTATATCACCTAAGCTTTCCTTTAAAATTTCTTTTGCCATAATGGTTTATACCAACCACAGCTATGCTTTATGCCATTACTATACTTTTTTTGTCCTCATATTCATACCAATATGATCACATGTGATCCCTGGATGCCCAGGACTAAGATGCCCGGAGATCCTTGAAGGCCCTCATTTGCTTTCCCTGGGTCTCTTACCACACGTTGGCTACTGTACTTTGGAGCAGTAGCTTTGGTGCGCCACGTGCACCATGCACCATGGCAGATGGGTACCCAGTCTCACAAAATATCATCAAATGGGCCGGCAGAGATGTAGAATTCTCCTGACCTCCATCCACATGCCCTCCGGAGGGCAACCTAGGGTCCTGACCCATGTGGGAGGTAGTGCAGTTTGGAGGAACTTGTAATGTGGGCTTAAAAAGAAAGAGGCCCTGGCTGGCGTGGCTCAGTGGACTGAGGACCGGCCTGCGAACTGAGAGGTCGCGGGTTCGATTCCCAGTCAGGGCACGTCGTGGGTGTGTGAGAGGGAACAAATGGATGCATGTCTCCACACACCGATGTTTCTCTCCCTCTCTATCGCTCTTCCTTCCCCCTTCTCTAAAATAAATAAGTAAATAAAATCTTTTAAAAATTTAAAAAAGATTTAGTTTTCTACCTTTGTGTGGATAGCCGCTGCCGGAACCATCCGTCACCTCCTGATAGAGGTCGGTGACTGTGGCCGGCCTTCCTCAGGGAACGAAGCTCTAACGACAAGCCCTCCCTTACTTCAGGGTCACCGCTCAGGCGACTGCTTCTTCTCTGCTCCCCACAGTTGCAAACCCTCGCGGCGCCCCGACCCCGGGGGAGTGCGGTCTTAAGTCCCTCGGACAAACGCTCCAGCCTCGCGGGGCTCCCCGGCCGCTTCAGCGATCGGATTTCGCGGGGCTGCGCAGCTGCCCCTACTCCTCTCCCCGCCCGCCCGGGAAGCGCGGAGCCAATCAGGGCGCCGCGGAGCTCGGGGTTGTAGAGTCCGGAGCCCGGGACCCGCCCCTCTTTGTTGCGGCGGCCAATGGACGCATTCAGAACATCGGCGGCTGCCCGGGTGACTCGGTTATATGTCACAGAATAACATTCGAGAATGGGACATGGAATGAGGGAACGACCGCAGCAGCCCCAGCGGCCCCAGCCCCAGGCCCAGCAGCAGCAGCAGCAGCAGCAGCAGCAGCAGCAGCAGCAGCAGCAGCAGCAGCAGCCGACACCGCCTTCGCCGCACCGAGAGGCGCCGCAGCTATGAGGCCGAGCGTCCCGAGGTAGGGTCCCGGGGCTGCGGCACCCTTCCCGCGCTCCGCCTGCAGCCGGGCCCCCCCTGGCTTGCCCGGAGCTGGAACTCGGGGAACGGGGGCGGATGGAGCTATTTCCACGGAAACCTGGGCGCTCTGGGAGGGCTCCCTGGAAGAAACGCGGCCGCCTTCGCCGGCCGAAGCGGCTGCAGCGCCCTCGCGCCGGCCCCGGGCGCTCACGTGCCGGCACGTTCCCGGCTCGCGCGACTCGCCACATCTGGCGACCCAGCAATGTGCGGAACGTTGCGGGGACCCTCTGTTCCTTCTTGCTGCACGAGCTGCCTTTCTACCCCGTCCACTCCGCATCCTCCACGCTCCTTTATTTCCCTCCCGGTGTTTAGGTGTGCGTGAAGCTTTGTGCCAAAATTCCAGTCGCCTTTCGAGGTAATTGCAGGGCTGGAAGCTCGTCTTCAAATCCTGGGAGTGTCTGTCAGCGCGGGGGTGGAGGGGCGGGAGTGACGTGGGGTGGGGACAGTCCGTGGCCCCACCACCACTGGGCACGGTTTCTCAGGGTGTCCACTTACCGCGCTGTGTGCTGTGTCTCTGCTGATTTCAGGCACTGCCCGTGAGCGGAGCTCCTGCCGCCGCTCCCCCTTGGCGCGTCCTGCGGCAGCGAGAGGCATGGAGGAGGCGGCCCCCGCGGGGCGCTGAACCCCGCGCCGCGCCCGCGCGCACACGCCCCCCGCCGCCGCCGCGCGCCCCCCAGCCCCGCCCTCCCGGCCCGGCCCCACCATGACCGGCTCCGCAGCCGACACTCACCGCTGTCCCCACCCCAAAGGCGCCAAAGGCACCCGGTCCCGGAGCAGCCACGCGCGGCCCGTGAGCCTCGCCACCAGCGGGGGCTCGGAAGAGGAAGACAAAGACGGCGGGGTACTGTTTCACGTTAACAAGAGCGGCTTCCCCATCGATAGCCACACCTGGGAGCGCATGTGGATGCACGTGGCCAAGGTGCACCCCAAGGGGGGAGAAATGGTGGGCTCCATCAGGAATGCCACCTTCTTGGCAAAGGTCAGTGGTTTCCAAGGAGAGAGACGGGTGGTGATGGGGCCATTTCAGTCTGTGCAGAGCAAAGAGAGGCAATTCCCATATTCCTGGTCCTGCTGCAAACTCCCTTCCTGTCTCCAGTTTTCCCCACAATCCCTACCCCCTTTACTTAATTGAGATGTTTGTCTTGGAAGCCTTAGAAATGGGGGAGGGGGATGTGGTGGCTTGCCGTCCTGGGACTGTATGGCTGTATGGTCTGGTTGTGCCAAGGTTTCTTTAAATCTCAAGCCAAACTCTATTATTTATTTACTCACCCCATGTCCATCCTCCTTCAGCAAGAGCTATAGCCTGAAGTAGCACCAGCGATGCCAAGAATACATAGGCCCCCTTAGGGATCCCACCCTGCTTTTCCTCTTTGGAGTCTCTTGGTCCTCCCCTGTCTCCCCCTTGCAAATGATTTATTAGGCTGTAAATGAATTTGCACTCAACCAGTCAGACTTTTCAGCGTGAATCATTTCTAGACTCTTTGCCAATTCTTTTTTTTAATGACAATGACTTTCACCCCTGAAACTTGCAAAAACAGTGAGCGATCTCTTTTCTCAGCTTATCTGGGCTCCAAGAAAAAAAGAGGAGTTTTGGCTATGGCTTGAAAGGGACTTTCCAGCACGCATGATGGATTAGTCTCACTAGATAGGGAAGCAGGCAGGAGTGGAACTCTTTCTACCTTGGAGAGAAGCCAGTGAGCTGACTGGGCTTGGTGGCCAAGGATAACTTAACAAGATGGGGGAAGGGAGATGTGCAGTGGTCACTATATGAAGCATCAAAATGCAAATTGGGGGACAAATGCTGTAGAGCCTTGGGGGCTGTGGCGTGACAGATGGTTTTTCCCGCACCCTGGGGACACTGGGATGGCTGAGAAGATGCCTGGGCAGGTATAGGAATGCCAGACCTGAGACCTGGAAGGCCATCTGGTCGAGTCTCCAACCTGGAGCAACTGGTGACCTGAGCATCTGAGCCCTACAGGCCAGAAAGCTGTGTGTGCCCGCGGGGGAAGTGACAGAGCCTGTGAGCGTCCCACTGCAACCACAGTGTTTTATTACTCTGCTGGTCCGGGGCTCTTCGCTGTGCCCAGCAAGAGTCCTGCCTGCTTTGGTGTCGGCTGTAATTACCCTTGCTGAGTCCTCCCTGAGCACGAGAGCAACACTGGTCCTGGCTTGGGGTTCTGACTTCAGAATTTGTTCTTGAGTCTTTCTTTACTTAAGGAGGAGCTGGGAGCCCTTAAACATGGAAGAGATGTGGCCACAGAGAACAGACGCCTGTTCCAACTGTCCCATGCCGCCTTTCTAATGCAGCACCCTCAGCAGAAGCCCTGCTTCTAATTGCGGCTTTGTCGTTCCCCCGATTTTGTGTGCGGGGACCAATTTTCTCAATGAGAACCTGGGAATGTTAGTATTGGTGGAGATCAGTCCCCCTTCTTCTTTCTGAAGTCCTACAGGGAACCGGCGGCTCATTGCCTCACAGGGCAGCTGGTCCCAGGCCTGGCCAGATTTGATTGCTGGGCAACTCTTTTTCTGAGACTGAACAGAAATCCTCCTCCTCGCCCCTCAGTCACATATCACCGCCTATTCTTGTGTTGCCCGTTAAGCCACAGCAGTATGTGTTGACTTCCTTTGCTCCTCACAGCTCCCTAGAATGTCACTAGAAGGGGCTGTTGGAATAAGGAAGGGACTGAATTCCAGTCCTGGTTGTACTATCTCTAGTTTTGCGGCCTAGGTCGCTCACTTAAAATCTCTGATCTCAGTCTTCTCATCTATAAAATGGGAGTAGACCTGACTTCATGTAAATTTCTTTCCAACTCTCGAATCCCATGGTGTTATGAGCCATGAGTCTCCAGGTCTCCAGTGTTGATCTGTGTGACACTAGACGTGTCTGTGTGACACTGGAGGTGCACGGAATTATGAGTCCTCAGAACTGAGACATTCTGTCAGTCTGCATCTTCCTTAGTCTTCTTTGTCCACAGGTAGCTCCTTTCACCTTTTCTTATGTGTCATAGTTCCCAGATCAACTCACTCTTCTCATCCTCTTTCTAGGAAATTGCTAGTTTGTCATCATCGGTCAATCCCCAAAAATAAGCACATATGAAACACAATATTCTAAATGGTGTCTGAGCAACTTAGAACGTAGATCGCTACTTCCTGAGATTTCCATCACTGTGGCTGAGTGCTGTGTTCCAAAAAAAAGTAGCTCCTTTTTTTATAGAGTGGCCGCATTGTCCTTTTGTAGTAACCCAAATGTCACATGTGAACTCCTGCCAAGGCAGGACAGCCCCAGCCCAAATATGGGCGATGGCTTTTTGAACCTAAAAACTTTAACATTTGTCTCTCTTACACTGTGTCATAATGGTTGGTTCTGCATCCCCAGCCCCATCATGGCACTCGTCTCTCCTCAGTCCTGACATTCCCAAACCCTGACCCCTATATACAGGCCCTGAGATGGAGACAGCTTCATCTCTGTTTCTCGGGGCCACTTCTCTCTGATTCAAGGGCTGTTCATGCACTCAACTTGGCAGACTTCCCTCTGGGGTCAAGTCCTTTGCTCCTTTAACCAAATCAATGTTTTACTAAGGAATTTGTAAGAAGAGGGGGTAGTGGTAGAAGGGTTGGAGACTTTCAGGGAGATTAAGTTATTTGGCAACTGAATTTGTCAAAGAAGCAGATGGAGGGAAGGTGTCAGGGGCTTAAGAGGGAGACTGAATAACACTTCCTTTAACTATAGGACATTCTGTTAGCAGCCATGGTAAGTTCTGCCTGAAAGTTTAGATGCCTCGTCCTGGTGGGAATGGGGGGAGTGGACGGTGGTGCTGGGACTCACCTGCTCTGTGATCTTCCTTCTAAATTTTCTGCTGAAGTCCTCTCTGTTGGTTACTGGGTCTGAGGTTAACAGTTGAGTAGGTGAAGGCCATGGTTTTTCAGCGATAGTGCAAGAAAGCAGCTCAAGTTAGTTGGAGGATGGGAAGTCAGGGACAGAGAAGTGGCTGGCCCAGAAAAAATCAGCTAGGCTGTTTCTTGTCGGCTCCACATTCTTGTGCCTCTTTCTCATGTTGATCCCAAATTGGGAAGTAATTCACTTTTAGAGGACTCAGCATTGCCTGAGCGTGGAAGTGTGAGTGCTGTGGGGTGGTGAGGTTTTGTGGCAGCCAGGGCTCCACTCCTGCCCCCTGCTGGCTAACACCGGCAGCTCCCTCCCTCCCTTGCTCTGCATTCAGAACCACCCCTGTGTCTTTGCTGCTCAGCCCAAGGTTGTGACCCCTGGGCCCCTGTAGCAGGCTACCATCAACAGATTCCTGGCTGCGCCGAGGGCAGGGCTCCGCGGCCCATCCGGGGCTCATGAGTGATGCTTCTTGCTCTCCTCCAGGAGATTCTTCTGCCTGGTGTCTGCCGAGTGTATTTTTCAGAACAGGGACAGCCAAAGGCTTTGCTTTCTCCTTGTTCTTTCTCGTTAAAGATTCCTGGTGCCGGGGGGGCCTCGCTGGCTCCCCCTTCTCTCCCACATGGTGATGCCATGGCGATGACACACACTCATGCCCATCCCCATCCCTTCTCCTTCCATTCTTCTGACAGGTCATCATATTTGGCAACAATGGAATGAAAGAGAGCCTGCCCACCAAAGCCTTGCCTGTGGTTTGTTTCATTGTTTTTCTTGAACAACCATCTTCCTGTCCATTCCACTTCCTCCTCCCACGCCCACATCCCCTGACCACAGACAGGCCCGGTATGGACACGGTCCTTTTGATCTGTGCCCTCTAGATGCTGCCTTCAGGAGGTGGGCTGTCTGTGGCTTGAGGGGCTGGATGCAGGTGGCAGGGGGTGGGAACCTTGAGGGGAGGAGCCATAGAAATCGAGGCTGGCATTTCAGGTGAAATGGGGCAAGAAAATGACATGAGATGGGACTCTCAGGTCCGCTGTCAGGGAGAAAACAAAGGAGGTGCCGGTGTCCACTCCGTACTGCTGCGTGAGCGCCTGCTTGTCAGCACCGCATGTGCATGTCTCAGAGGATCTCTGTTAAACGGGGAGGTGAAAAGTGACATTTTGCAGTGGCTTTCATTAGCATTTCTTAAATTATTAATGAGCTACAACTTTCCAAAAATACTTATTCACTATTTGCACTTTTGTTTTGTAAATTGTCTTTTCATGGCTGTTTAAAAAACATGGTAAAATATACATAACATAATTTACCATTTTAACCGTTTTCAGGTGTTCCGTTCTGTGCATTGTTGTGCACTATCACCGTGATCTGTCACCAAAACCTCTTCTTTTTCCCCAACTGAAACTCTTTACCCTTTAAAGAATAACTCTTCATTCCTCCCTGCCACCCCAGTCCACCCTTCCAATTTCTTACTCTATGAAATAGACAACTCTAGGAACCTCATAGAATAGGAATCGTACAATAGTTGTCCTTTGTGACTGGCTTATTTCCCGTAGCATAAGGTCCTCGAGGTTCGTCCATGTTGCAGCATATGTCAAAATGCCCTTCCTCCTTATGTCCGAATAATATTCCATGTGTGTATACACCCCATTTTGTTTAGTTGTTCATTTGTCAATGGACACTTGAGTTGCTTCCACCCTCTGGGGCCATTTTTTTTTTCTTGGAGGCCTAAACAGTTTTCTTATCCCTCTGTGTGGACTCTTCGTGAGCAAAGGAGATAGGAGATTAACCCACGATCCCAGAGGGAAGCAGATGGTTTCATTCTCTTTTATTAGTGCGAGGAGGCATCTTGGTGATGCTCCTGAATGTCTGGGACTCAGGCCATGCCGAATCTGTTTTCCAGCTTCTGAAAAGTGAAGCCATTTCAGGCCTCCCCATTCTAGACCCCTGAAGACACGCTGCAGATGAATAATAACGCAGCTAACACTTAGGGAGCACCGTGTGCCAAGCCTCAAGTTGTCTGCTTTATCCATTAGGTCATATAATCCTCATAACCAGCCCAGAAGGTTTGAAGTAGGTGACAGGAAGGAAATGGAAGCTTAGAGAAGTAGGCAGCTTGACTAGGGTCCACAGCCAGCAGGTGACAGAGCAGGGACTTGGACCTTGTTGTGCTGAACGTGTATTCACACCTGAAGGAGCCCCCCTGGTTAATTGTCCATCACCCTGTGGGGGCAATGGCAGCCAGAGGGGCTGCTTGGGGGCTGAGTCCCAGCCTGAGCCCGTCAGCTACCCCAGATGTCAGGGTGAACTGTAGCCAGATGACATCATCCCCTCAGCAGCCTCACCCCCTCTCCCCGCAACGGCTCTGCTCCCCAGCTGGGGTTTGGGGAATGTGGCCACTCGCTCTCAGCAGGGGCTGAGGTAACCAGGCAGCTGTTTTTAAAAGCCCTTGGGCGCCACTGAGCTGCTATTCTTAGGCCCAGCTGCCGCCTGACTCCCACCCCATCATCTGGCTCTTGTGGGCTCTGTGGGGCTTGCTGCAGTTGAAATAATTTGGTGATTGGCCCTCGCAGTTCTGAACAGTCACTCTGGCCACCTCAGGGCTGTGGCCAACAGATGCCCTACTGGGGATCCCTTAGGTGGCCTGTGATCCTGTGGGGCATTTCCCCATCCTGACCAGCTTTTCTATTCTAAAGGTACCAAGAGCATTTTCCTGTGTAGAAACATGCTCATGACTTAACAAACTGTCTCATTCCTACCCCCCCAGGTCCCTCCCCCTTTGGTACCTGCTCTAGAGCTGGCAAGACAACAGGCGCTGAAGAGATGTTTACACGCATGTCCCATTCTCTCTCCACTTCTCTCTGAAATTTCTGGCACGTTCTGACACAGAACTCCCAGTTTGGGTAGATCAGTGGATGCTATTGCAAAAGAACACGGACAAGCTGGACACTTCCTCGTGTTTGTTAGGGCAGAAACATGAAGAGGCACTCATCTTTTGACTGTGTGTGGTGTGCTAGCGGGGGCATGTGAGCAAATGTTCCAATTGGAACGCTTGCTCCCTGAAATGATTCTCCAAGACAAGAATGTGATTTGAGTTGATATGTTGTAATCGAAATGTGGTTCACAGAGCAGCTGTGTGTGCATACACTCTTATATTCACACATGCACACAGCACCTTGGCTGTGAAGTAGGAAGGGACTAGCTTCCTTTCTGTCGAAGGGGCAGTTGCTGTGAAGTAGGAAGTCTCAAAGCCAAAAGAAAAGAGAGGCACTGAGAGGAAAAGAATGTCAAGTAGCATTTCAAGTAAATGCAGCCCAGGGTGTCGACAATGAGCAACCCCCTTCGCTCCCCCGCCTCAGGCCCAGGGCGAGCGTGCCCTCCAGCTTCACTGCGGGCCCGAACCTCTGGAGCCAGGGAGAGTGCTGGGGCCCAGCCAGGCCGCCCAGCACTGTCCCTGGGTCAGTTCAGCAGCTTCACTGCCCATCAGCTAAGCCTTCAATCCCCAGGGCCTCCCTTTTCCTGTTTTTCGCAGGATAGAACTAAGCTGTCCCGAGGCCCCTTCTGTCCTCCCAATGCTTACGCCTAGAGGAGCCTCCTCTCCTCCCTGACAACGCACTGCTGGGGCTGCAGGCCCAGTGGGCTGAGTGTCTCTGTCCCCAGTGGCTCCACCCCGCCAGAGGGAGAGGTTAAGAGACTGAGAAACACACAGCGGGGATAAAGCAAAAACCGTCCCTTGCCTCCCAGCAGTGACCGGGTTGGAAGCCCCGGCCTGCTCTCGCTCACGGCCTCGTTGCCAGGCCAGCTCAGAGCTGAGGATGTCTTGGCTCTAAACTCCTGAGAAGAGGCGCTTGCGTCCCCATCTCTAGCCCTTGCCTGCCATTGCTCTTTTCTCTTCCCTGAAGGGCTTAGCACTCTCCCCTGCAGGACTTGTAGACACTTGACGAGTGCTGACCAAGAGGGAGGCTAGGAAATGAAGAGGTGACAGGGCAGCCGTGAGGGAAAGGGGAGGATGACGGCTCATGAGTCAAAGGAGCTGCACTTACCTGGGAAGAGCCAAGGCAAGAGGGAGTCTGTCCTAATCCTTTTGGGCCCAGACGCGGGGAAGGGAGGCGAGGGGCGTTGCAGGGGGTGGTGTGGAGGAGAAATGGTGGCCGTGGCGCCATGTTGCGTTTCTTCACGGCGCCGTTCATCATGCATCCACTGGCGCCCTGGAGTGGGGCACAGAGAAGGGTCACACCGACCAGGCAGCAAAAGGTGGTCATGCAGTAAAATGTGAGATTAATGGAGCATCTCTGTGGACATCCTGGTCCAGACTCAGTGGGTGACACTATAGGACATGCTTTTTGGCCTCCATGAGGGGCTTAGGCTCCCTGGGGAGAGTGGCCGTGTTCACACTCACAACACACAGGGCCCATAGAGAGCCCCTGTGACCCGGAGCGGAGTGTGTATAGAGGGAAGGCAGAGAGGGAGGACTTCAGCAAGGGACCAGCTGGTGTGGGGGAACCTTGTCCAGGAGGTACTGCTTGAACAGGCGGCCATTCCAGGGCAGCTATCTGCTCCCAGAAGCAGCTCTCTGGTGCTCTCAGCCCTGTGCCCACCCTCAGGCACTGAGCTGCAGAGCATCCGCCTGAATAAAAACCTCTCTCTACTTCTCCGCAGCCTTCAATACCCCAGGTTCCCAACTACAGGCTGTCGATGACGATCCCAGACTGGCTGCAGGCAATTCAGAACTACATGAAGACACTACAGTATCCTTCCAACCAGGGTCTGACCAGACCCAGCCAGGGGACGAGCCAGGTGATCACAACCCTGGTGGCATGTGTGTCCCCAGCTGGTCAGCAAATGCTCTCTAAGGTTGGTGAGGGCGGGCATGGAGGGATGCTCCATGTGAGAGTCTAGCAGGAGTGATAACAGGATGTAATCACAGTGATCAGACCCTCCCCCCTTTGAAGCAGGATGTGGGCCAGGAGGGCAAGAAGGCAGTGAGGCGGCGGTGGGCTACCCCAGCCCCTCTCCTCCTCCTTCTCCACCTCCTCCTCCTCTGCCATCTTTCCCATCTTCTCTCTTCCTCTCTAGTCCTTTCCGCCCCCCCTTCCCCTCTGAGTCTCCTGTTTCTTTTCTTTCCTCTCTCACTTTTTGCCTTCCTCCCGGCTGCTCATAATCTACCGGAGGCCCACCTGGCACTGCTTTGGGCTCCCCAGGTGGCCCAGACTGGTGGCGTCGCTCCATTCTGCATGAATGAAGGGGGTTCTGGGATGGGGGCCCTCTCCCCTCACTTGCGTTTGGGAAGAGCTGAGGATCGCTGCAAGTCCAGGCTGGGTTCAGACCAGCCATGCTACATTTTTTTCCCCCTGTGGCATCCTCAGATTGTTTGCAGGCAGGATTAGATCAGTTCTGAGGGCCCACAGGAGCAACAGTGTCCGAACAAAGGAGCAGAGGCGGGTGGCCCACTGGCTGCTCTGATGTTTCATCCGGGACAGGAGCCAAATGGGAGCTCGGCTGACAGAGGATATGTGAGAGGGATAGGGCATTTGTCCAGGCAAGTCAGTGGCAGCTCAGAGCTAAGGCAACATCAGACTCCCTGCAGACCCCCGGCCCATTGTCCGGGAGGTCAAGCCTCTGCTGACCTCGGTCCTTCCCCTCCGAAGACCTAGAACTCAGCGGAAAGGATCCCACGGGGCACTGACTCATGCCCTACGTGCCCTGGAAGAGGCCCCTCCTCTCTGTGCTATAGGCAAGACTCTTTCCTGTGGATTTTTGTGACTTCCCTGAAGGGACAGCTACTACCAGATGGGAATAACACCAGTTCTGCTGTTTAGGGTGAGCAGGTTACTTGATTAGCTTCTGAGTTCCCGCTTTACAGATTATGAACTCCCCCGCACGGCGTCTTTCCAGTGGACTGCCGAAGTGATATTAGAGGGAGAAGGTCGCCCCAGCTTCAGGGGTGAGTCAGACAGCTCCAGGCCTCAGAAGGCTCCCTGGTGGTGTGCCGATCCCCAAACCGGACCCTCCCTGGGGAGCTCCATGCGATCCAGAAGCAAAAACTCCTGCCAGGGTTAGACCTGGACCCTAAAACTGAGCCTTCCTGGATGTGACCAACTCGTCAGAACATTCCAGAAAGCAACAGAAATTAAAATGGTTACTCACAAGGATCATTTGACCAGAGATGAAAGAGAGCAAGCTTGGTGGGGAATGCACCAAGAGGGGCAGATCTGCATCCTCTGGTAAACCCCGCGGCACTTTCTCGGTGGAGTTTTCCTGGCTGCCCTGAAGGAGCTGCTTTGTTACTTTTCTCTCATGCACTCTGATGGTCACTGACCCAGATCGCTGACCGCGGAGAGGGCTGGGGAAGGGAAGCACTGCAGGCACCAGGCCAGGGGAGCCTCCGCACAAAGAAAGCAGAGTGTGGCCTCTGTTTTACCTTCCGACCAGGCTTTTACTTAGTGCCCTGGGATTTCCTCCTGCTTTGTCCCCGAACAGCGTGCCCAGGGCTAGAGTACAGGGACCTCTTGGGGCCAGCCCTGACTGTAGACATGCTCAGCACAAATCCTGCCTTCCCTTCTGACAGCCTCGGAGCCTTGGCCAACAGCCGTGCTGATCTGGCACTGGGTTCTGGAAGGAGGTGTCCCCTGAGCTCTGCTGAGGGTGGGCCCGGCCGGTGAGCCTGTCACTCTGATGGCTGTGTTTACAGGAAGCTTTCCTCCCAGCTCACTTGCAGGAGCTGGTGTACCCATTAGGAACTGAGAAAAGATGGCCAGGTAATTTTTCATTATTTTATTATAGGTTTGTCTCACTGTATGCACTAGAGGTATAAGCTAGATATATAAACAGGGAAAGTTGATCATATACACTGCATTTTTGCCAGTTGAAATCTACTTTATATTTTTTTAAATTTTTGTTTATTTTTTTAAACCCTTACCTGAGGACATGCTCATTGATTAGAGAGAGAAAGAGAGAGAGAAACATCGATGGGAGAGAGAGAAGCATCAGTTGGTTGCCTCCTGTACATGCCCCAGCTGGGGATCAAACCTGCAACATAGGTATGTGCCCTGACTGGGGGTGGAACCCGCAACCTTTTGGTGTAGGGATGATGCTCCAACCAACTGAGCTACCTGGCCAGGGCTGAATCTTGCTTTAAATATACTGGACTCTCACAGTTTGAATGAAATCTTTGGTAAAGTTAAAAAAAAAAATCACCTCACAGTGAGAATAGATTTTTTCCTTTTACCTCTAAGGTTCGTATATTATTTTTTCAAAGCTAGGCAAGCTTGTATTGTTGTTGGTTATTCTTATGGCCATGCCATTAATTTCCAAACTTGTTAAAATCAGCCCCTGGCCCTCACCCTGGAACTTCCAATTCAACCGTCCAAGAGGAGGTGGCTCTGAATAGCATCGGCAGGGGGTTAAAACCGTGGCCTGAAATCAGATCCCAGAGGTGGAGCCCTTATGGCGAGCCGCAGGCAGTGGTTACATGCGCTTGTCTGAGTGGCCGGGCACATCCGGACCGGGGAGGACTCCCAGCCCTTCTCAGAAGAGTGTGCAGTGCCTTTAGGTGTTGAGCACCACCCTCTACAGCTGTCTCCGCCACAGCAGGGACACGCATACAATCTCACACATCCACCCTGCCTGGGTCACAAGTTCATGCTTCATTAGCAACTTCCCAATGTGCACTTTTTCTGTAGGATTTGTTTGAGGCAGGAGAGGGAAACTCACAAGCAACGTTTCCTTAGGCTCAGAAACATCAAGATCCAGTCTCAGAGAGCATGACATTAGGGAATCTTTGGTCTCCTTCAGAATAACCTGGTGCAGGCTCTCCAGTCCCTGAGACCTCTGGGCAACCACTTAAATCCCAGGTTGTGGATATTGTTGTCATCCTGTCACATTTAATAATCAATGCCAAGGGTCAGTCTGAGCATGAAATAAAAGTGATATTTCCATACTAAGTTTGCTGCAGTCTGAGCTACTGAGAAATGCTACTGCCATCCATCTCCTTTTCTCTATGTTACCCTTCCATTCCATACATTCCTCCCTCCATCCACCTATCCCCATGCCCCTTCTGTCTATGCAGCCAGCCATCCAGCTGTGCAACTGTCCATCCACCCTTCCATTCGTCAGTTACATTCATCCTTCATTCCTTTTATCCATCCATCCACCCGGCCATTCATCCATCCATTAATCCATTATCCATCCATCTACCCTTCCACCTATCCTTCCCTTATTCCTCATTCATTTAATAATATGTGCTACTGGAATATGTTGGGTTTGTGCAGGCTTTATGGTTGATATAGAGATGATAAATAAATGGTCCCAACTCTCAAAGAATTTATAATCTAGTAGGTGAATTAAGACATGTATTCAACTAACCAGAATATAGAGAAGATTGAAAATAGCTCTTCTAACGGTCCAAGGTGCTTTGGGACCCAAGCTGGGACTCCGATTTCCAGGCAGGACAGTGAGGAGTTAGAGGATGTTGACTACCTTCTGGAAAGCTCTCACTTTCTCATCCCATTGAGAAATCAATGGGTAGCTTCCTCTGCTGGATTTCTGGGACGTTTGGAGTTTCCAGTCACTTTCCCTTTACATACTTCACACAGATACAATCATACAGGGACCCAGTTCTTTGAAATTAGGAAAATGAGACCACTGAGTGGGTAAGTGGTGCATGACCTGTGGGCCAGGTGACCTCTTTCTTACTGAGAGCTGCTAACTCCCTCCCTCACCTCTGTCCCTGTATCCCAGTATCCCTGTCTGTAAGGGGTGGAGGCGGGGGTGCCCCAGGGCCACGTTGAAGGTGGGGCTGGTGTCTGGAGCACTCTGACCGATAAGCTCAGGGGTGGAGACTAACTCATTCAGGGGGTGGGAGAGGCCTATGAGATTGGTTCATGCGGCCTCCTTTACTTGCTCCAGGTATTGTCCCTTGTCCTGAGGCAATGGGAGCATGCTGTGGAATGTGGGCACTAACATCCAGGAACTAGCTCTTAGAGAGGGGAGTGGAGATTTAGGATTTTATTTCTGCCAAGTGCAGATGTGCCTCCTGCAGAGCGAGTTCTCCCCTTTCCCTCGTATTCCTGCATGGTGCCTAGTGTGGAGAGAGGCATGCTGATAGATTGACACACAGACCAATTGCATCATTAAATAAGTCCTGAGATCCTTTGCTGTGCTCTATCCTACAGGTTAATGGAAACAGCGAAAGAAATGACTCGAGAGTCCTTGCCTATTAAATGCCTTGAAGCTGTCATCCTGGGCATGTATCCTTTAAGTTACACTTGGTTAATTTTACTTCATAGATGGTGGCCTCACTCTGGGGCTGTTTGTGCCTTTAACATCCTAGTTCCACAGAGATGATGGCCGTTGTCTCCTTGGAGGAAAATATCAAGCTCTCTGATGTTTCTCTGTAACTTCCACCATTGGAGTTGGACTAAGCCTGGCTCCTTGGATCATCAGCAGTGTAACCTGTTAGCTAAAGCGACATTGGGCCAGCTCTCAGGCCAGCCTCACTAGCCACGAGGAGAATTTTAACTTGGAGGGACTAGAGAAAGAGTGTATATCATTGGGGTTTTGAAATTATTGATTTTTTAGAAAGAGAGGAAGAGAGAGTATATATCATTTTTTTAAATTGGTTTTTTAGAGAGATAAAAGAAGAAAGGGAGAGAGGCATTGATTTGTTGTTCCACTTATTTTGTTTTCATTGGTTGGTTCTTGTATGTGCCCTGGGAATTGAACCCACAACCGTGGCATATCAAAATGATGCTCTAACCAGCTGAGCTACCTGGCCAGGGTGTGTCATTGGGGTTTTTTTTGCATGTGTTTTTGTTTTCTTGCATTCACTCGGCATTGCAATAGGAAAGGCACTCAAGAAGAAGTGGGATCCTTCAAGTGCATCCCCAGGGAAGATCCTATGAGTGGATTGTGGAGGAGACCATGTAATGGTGTAGTGTCCTGGCTCTACAGGACAGAGCTGAAACAAAGGTCTGGTCTCTCCCACACTTTCTGTTCCACTTTCCACCAGACACCCAGCCCCTAGACCTAGTGCGGTCCAGAAAACTGTGATGGCACTGACGTATTAGCAGTGATGGCAGTAGAGCATGACCTGATGGAGGAGCAAAGGAACTCCCAGTCCTTTGGCATGATGGCTAGAAGGGACTGTGACCAAGGGAACATGGCAAGACATGGGCTTGATAGATGGTCCCAGATAAGACCAGTTCGGTCCTTGGGTGCTGTGCTGAGACGTGTGACCTTTTCCAGAAAGGCAACGGGCAGCCCAGGTGAAAGCGCGCGAGCAGAGGTGGGACACGATTGGGTGTGCGCTTCAGAGAGGTAATTATTAGGGCAGAGGGAAGGGCAGACTGGAGAAGGGCGGCGCTGCATCTGCAGAGCCAGGTAGGAGCTGTCCCAAGAGGGAAATGGTGGTGCTCCGGACCATGGTCCTAGCAGTGGGAAAATGGATTTGAGGGACAGTTTCAAGGGCTATGAAGAAGACAGAATTGACAGGTCTTGGAGGCCGGCTGGGTGTAGGGGCTGATGCGGAAGGGATCAACAGATGCGGTCGATTTCTGGATTAAGCGACGATGGTCTGTACAGGATGGGCTGGGAGGACGAGAATGACAGAGGTGAGAAGACACTTCGGCACAGATGTGAGCTAAGGTGGCAGTGAAGGTGCGGGAGGGTGTTGGGCGTGTCATCGACACCCCTTGTGGACTGATTAGATGTGAGGAGTTAGAGGAGGAGGAGGTGGTGAGTCCCATTTCTGGCTTGGAAAATTGGATGATTGGATGCTACTGCCACAGCCTAAGGGAAGGACGTAAAAGGGAGGATCAGATTTGTGGGAAAGTGAGTTCAGATTTGGACACGTTGAATTTGAGGAGCCTGTGGGATGTTGGGTGAGGTGTTTGGAGTCCAGAGCTCAGGAGGGGATGTGCGCTGGAAATACAAATTTGGGAGCTGTGTGTTCAGGGGGTGACAGATACCATTCATGGAGTGAGAAGAGAAAAAGACCAAGGATGAAACCTCACTGTTTTTTGGGCTAGTTGACCCCAAGGGCCCATAAATGACACTAAGAAGGACAGCTCAAGAGGTAGAAGGAAAACCAGGGAAGGAGCTACAGGAAGTCGGCAGAAGGATGGGTGGCTCAGAATCAGACTGGGGACAGGAGGACAGATCTAGCCTGCTTTCTGGTCCCCTGGACATTTACACGGAAAGGGGAGTTACCGCCGCGCCGCAGTCTGCAGTGCAGCGGCTGCTGGAACTGAAACAAGATAGTCCACAGGTGCCGGGCTGACATTTCAAAACTGGAAACTGGAGCCTACAGAAGCCCCTCCCTCCAGTCAGACCTCCGCCCTGCTACCCACTGGGATGAAACATCCAGCCTGGGGGGCCCAGCAGGAGGGCAGGAGGATGGGCGGGGGCAGCAGGTGGCTCAGGGTGCCCCCCTCCCTGAGTCAGCACAGCTGTTGGGCAGAGCCTCCTGCAAGTTTCATGGGGTGAACAATTGTTGGGGGTTTGCTGGTGGAGATCAGAGAGGGGAGATCACAAGTGTAGGCCCTGCACTGGGCGGGCCCGTCACTCCAGACGTCTGCCGACAGATGACTGAGTGCATCTGGACAGAGGCCACTCGCTTTACAGCAGTCGTGTACATAATAGTCTTGTCCCTGTGCCAATTCAGAAATTCAAGCCTTACTTTGGGGTACAGGAATTACTTACAAACTTTTAGGATTGTGGGGATAGGCCCACGAGCAGCCTCTGGGACTGTCCAGACCCAAGGGTAGTGTGCTCTTGGTTTTCCCTTGTTCTTCCCGGTGTGGCATTCCAGAAGAGTGTGGGGAGGGTGCAGAAGTTTGGCTCACACTGCCGGACTCAGGGAAATTTGACTCTTGGATGCAGACGAGAAACACCCAAATTCTAAAAGTTACAGCATCTTAATCTTTGCTCTTTGCTCTGTGCCAGCATCCCTGTGGCCTGCTCTCCTCTCGGGCACAGGGGAGGTCGTGACTTGGGTCATCTGTCTGTGGCTCCACAGCCACCCCTCCCCTTGCCCACAGGTCCTGGGAAACAAGTGGTGCCTTGACAACCTTGGATGCTGCTCGGAAGCCTGTATCCTTCCTTGTGTTCTCTTGTTTCTTGAGCCTGGAACCCAGGATCCATTCCCACAGACCCGCTTTTTTCATCTTGCTTGCGCGCCTGGGCATACTTTCACATACATGCTGGAGAGAGAGACCTTTGGTTCCAAATTAGTTTTGGAATAATAGCAGCAATTTTGGGGCCCATGCTGACCCTGGTGGGACTTAATTATGGTACAAAAGTACTATGGTTTATTTCAGTAACAGGTTCATTAGTAAAGGCACGTCAGGCATATCCCCAGCAGGCTGGATGCTGGGTCTGTCTTCCATGGTCTTGGGCCCCTGCTCTTCCCTCTCCCCTAGAAAAGCTCAGGCTGTTCCCTACTCTCATCCTCACTTGTCCCGTTCCCCTTGGTCCCAGTTGTTCCAGGACCCAAGGCTTTACTCAGGGCCATAATGATGGGACACATCCTAGAGAGAGTGACTCGTGACAGGAGACCCTAGTGGTCTCTCCGGTCCCATCCCCACTTCTCCATATGGTTGATTCTGCTTGTCCCATAAGACTAATTTTGGGGCCTCTTCGCTGCTCTCCCTAAGGTTGCTGGCTTGTCTCTTACAGCACACATCACATTGTAGGTTTTGGTGGGTTTTTTTGTTTGTTTTATTGAGATATAATTGACATACAGGACTGTGTGAGTTTGTCCGTTTGCTTTTATCCTCACCTAGGGACATGCTTATTGATTTTAGAGAGAGGGGAAGGGAGAGAGAGACAGAAGGAGAGAAACATCAGTGCAAGAGAGAAACCTCGATCAGTTGCTTCCCGAATGTGCCCCGACCGGGAACTGAACCCACAACCCAGTCATGGGCCCTGACTGGAGGTCAAACCTGCGACCTTTTGGTTTCTGGGGTGATACTCCAACCAACTGAGCCACACTGGCCAGGGCAGGACTGTGTGAGTTTAAGGTGTACAGCGTAACTTGACATACACATACTGCAAATGTGGGGGTTTTAAAAATCATGGTAAAATATTCATCACATAAATGTACCACTTTAACTGTTTTTAAGGGCAGAGTCCTGTGGCATTGAGACACTCCCACGTCCGTGCAGCCGTCCCCGCCATCCGTCTCCAGCACCTCCTCCGCAGCTGAAACGGCGTATTCATTAAACGCTGACCCCTCCCCACGTTCCCCAGCCCTCGGCAGCCCTCATTCCACTTTTTGTCTCTAGGGCTTTGACTACTCCAGGTGCCTCACAAAGTGGAATTACATAATATTTGTCCTTTTGTCGCTGGCTCATTTCACTTAGCATAGTGTTCTCAAGACTTATTCACGTCATAGCATGTGTCAGAATTGCCTGCTTTTAAAGGCTGGATAATATTCCATTGCATGTATATACCCCGGTGGTTTATCCATTCATCCATCCACGGGCACTTGGGTTGTTTCCACCTTTTGGCTGTTGTGGATAATGCTGCTGGGAACACGGGGGTGCAGATACCCATCTTAGTCCCTGCTTTTAATTCTTTTGGAGATGGACCCAGAAGTGGAATTGCTGCATCATATGGTAAGTCTATGTCTAATTTTTTTTGAGGAAGTATCGTTCTGACCCTATTGTTGGAGAGTCTCTCTCCCCCCGAGACGTCCTGAGAAGGGCCCCTCAGCCCTGCCCAGCAGGCTGTTTGGTCAGGAGGCACTCACTCAGTAAGTGTTTGTTACACTGACTGAAACAACTAAAGAATGCCCTCATGCCAGCCCCAGGGAACTCGCCCCAGAAAGCAAGAAAGAATTTATGTAAGAGGACTCAGAAGGATGTGATTTCGCTTGTGACTGCCAGTTAATCTCACATGATGAAGTGAAGAGAATACATTAGAAATCATTTTTATAGAGAGGAGTCCTCTGGTTAAATTGAGGGCAGAGGACGAGGCTGACCTCAGGGCTATGGCCTGAGTTCTGTCAGCCTCTTTCTTTTCAGGGTGCCTGGATTAGCAGCCCACAGCCCCACAGTGAGAGCAGTCCTTTTAAGTGTAAGGAAACGTAGCCTCGCGGTCTAAGGTTCCCCTTTTCAGCAAGCACTCTGTGTGCCCGACATGCTGTGCCCGGGAGGGGTGCCGGCAGGCCCAACAACTCTGCCCTCACAGTGGACAAATAGCAACCAGTGAGCATGCAGTGGCCAGCGATGAGTGTGCGGGAGTTCGTGGGGGCAGGAGCTGAGGAAGGCCAGGGAAGCTATCACACCCCAGGAAGGGCGTGGGGAAGGAGGCTGTCCTCGGGGGTGCAGCCTGTGTGAGCCCACAGCATCCTTGTCACTCATGATTCTTAGAGACGCCCCAGACCTCTGCCAGGTTTGAGTCCCTCATACTGTAAGGCATGAAAGAACTTGGACTACAATAGGGACATAATGTAGAGTGTGCTTAGTAGCATGTTTTTGAGTTTCATAGGTTACTCTGGCCTCATAGCTTGGCAATGTAAACGTCATTTAAAATTTTCGGTTATATGTGACTTCATAGTATGTGCTGAGGGAGTGGGCACAGGTCTGTGTGTTCATTACAGTCTCGACGTAGCCTTCGAAACCATCCCGGGTCTGGTCAGGGTGCTGGTCCAGGGTGCGGGGAAGATTAGACTGTGCAAGTAACAACGAGCAGGGACCACATCACGGCGGGACTTTGCTAAGGGGTTTGGAGCGAGTCTTAGAGAGGATGGCAGGCGCAGGAAACTTAAGCAGAAGAGTGACGTGTCCCACATTTTGGCTTAAATAGAGCATTCTGGCCACTGTGTGGAAAGTACGTTGGAGTAAGGGCGAGAATTGGTGAAGGCTAATTCTGGAGAGCGGAGAACTGTTCCCACCTCCGACCCCGCGTAGCTTCCCAGGTCAGACGTGATCCAGCGTGATCAGGGTGGGATGGCCTCACACTGTCCCTACTTCCTGAGCCTTTCCTATGGCCAAGCTGCCATGTTAAGTGCCTGGGTTATTGTTTACCTGAGGAACACTGTGGAATAACCAAAGATGGTCAGCCAAGGAGTGACTTCATGAGATTCTAAGATCCCTCTCCATAAAAGCTGGGTCTTTGGGTCACCATACCCCTGCCGGGGCTGCCCGGGACTTCGAGATGGGCTTGCGGATGGAGGGCCTCTTGTCCATTGATCCAGAACTTGGAGTCATTGGGGCAGTTACTTAAAGCTGCATCCCGTAGGGTTACTGGGCCCAAACCGAGGTAACAGTACGAGGCTGGGCCGTTACCTCCAAATGGGCCAGGACATGGCGAGAGGCGAGAGGCGAGAGCCGAACTGTGAGGCTGGGAGCCTGAGGCTGAGGCGCTGCAGGCCGCCCCAGTGTGGTGCCCGTGGCTGCTGTCACAGCCGTGACGGGGCCATAGAGAGGAGCAGACGAGGTCACACACCGTGATCCATTCTGACACCTTTCTGTCATTTACCATCTCGTTAATCAGCCAGTCTGCCTCTTTCACATGTCCACTGACTTGCCTTGATTCTGGTTGTCATTTTCTGCTGAACATCGCAGAGGCCTTCAGTTCCTGGTGTGCCCCACATACTCCAGCCAGAGTTTACGTCTGAAAGCGTCATTCCAACTGAATTAAAAAAACCTTTTTTAAAAAAAGATTTTATTTATTTATTTTTAGGGAGAAGGGAAGGGAAGGAGAAAGAGGGAGAAAAATATCAATGTGAGAGAGAAACATTGGTCAGTTGCCTCTCAAATGCTCCCTGACCAGGGACTGAACGTGGAACCCAGGCATGTGCCCTGCCCGGGAATTGAACTGGTGATCTTTGAAGGACGATACCCAACCAACTGAGCCCCTTGGGTCAGGGCTGCATAAAAAACCCTTTAAAAAATTGTCATCCCCATAGAAAATCAAAGGAGGAAAAAGTACCTTGTTATTGTTTTGTTTTGCACTTATTTAACACTAAAAAGGGTGGCACATTTTTTCTCTTTGTGCCATATTACTTTGGTTTCAGTGTGCCATGTGGGAGGTGCTCAAAGACATGGAAGGAATCCTTTAAAAGAGGATTAGTCTGGAAAGGTGGGTACACACCTGGTCAGAGGCTGAGGGGTGGACTCTACAACCCCATGGGCCACTTTCCCTTCCTGGGAGCTCAAGCTCTGTGACTTTGCAAGGCCTACTTTCTCTTCCTTGACTCATGATCTAAGCTACTTAACGAATGGACAGCCTTCCATCGAGCGATTCCCCATCAGCTTTAAAACCTACTTCTCAGGAAACTACTTTCACCATGTTGTGCTGGGGATCTATTGCAATGGCCGCTATGGCTCTCTGGGCATGAGCCGAAGGGCTGAGCTGATGGACAAGCCACTGACCTTTCGGACTCTGAGTGACCTTATCTTTGACTTTGAAGACTCCTACAAGAAATACCTGCACACAGTCAAGAAGGTCAAGATTGGGTTGTACGTCCCCCATGAACCTCATAGCTTCCAGCCCATTGAGTGGAAGCAGCTGGTCCTCAATGTCTCAAAGATGTTGAGGGCTGACATAAGGAAGGAGCTGGAGAAATATGCCAGGGACATGAGAATGAAGGTAGGTGCTGGGAAGGCAAACACGCGATGCAAGAGAGCGCTCTTCCTTGGTCTCTCTCTGTCTCTTTCTCTGTCTCCCCACCCCTCTCTTGTCCCATGCTCCACATTTCTGAGATGCTCAAAAGTTTCTTAAGGCTATCTTGCTTGGTAGCCACCCTATTAAAACAAAAATGATAAGTCATTCGCTATTTGACATATGCAATGTCTCTCTCTGCATAGGTACTACAAAAGCCAGAGCCAAAGTCAACCTAGATGTTACAGTTAAAACAATGTCTTGGTCTGCAGTTCCTTCTCTGAAATCAATCTAAAATGTTAGTCATTTCATACTAAGGCTCTAGTTTTGTTTTGTTCTGTCTGTTTTGTCTTTGTAAGAGAGTGGCCCATCATCCCAGTTTCCCTGAAACCAAAGAGTTTCCCAGGACATGAGATTTTCAGTACTAAAACCAGGAAAGTCCTGGGCAAACCAGGACGAGTGAGTGGGTCACCCAGCTTTATAACCCATTTCAGAGTCACATTATATCACTGTTTGATAAGTCGCAAAGTCCCTTAGCAAAAAATTCTGCCTTGGTGTCACAGCAGCAAACAAAGGAGCAAGCACTGTGCTGGCTTTATGTTAACTAGGCTCATAAGCCCTTCTTCCTCCTACCATGTCACTTCCAATGTGACATGATGCCTGCTTGTCCTTGTCCCTCCAGAGCTTGTGGAGTCCCTGAGAGAAAGCGGACACTGAGGACCACAGGGGACAGGGATTATCCAAATTCAGGCTTGCTTATATTTAGCACATGTGCACTTGTCATCTCCACTACGCACGACTTGGGATGGAGAGTCTTGACAAATTGAAACCACTGTGTGCATGGGTGTGGGTGGAGAGGCAGAGGAAGGATAAGCTGATTTCTGGGGCAGTGTAGATGGGACTTTGCCTTTACCAGAGGGGACTCGCTGAGTAGTAAAGCAAAGCCCCAGGAGGCTGCGGCACTGGGCCTTGCTCCTCTCCCGCTGCGCTGCCGTGGGGCGCGGGGCACAGTGGAATCAAACCACTCCCGGGCACGTGGTGCCTCTTTCCCTCGCCAGCGCGCAGGGTGAGAGGTGCAGCAGTGTCTCAGACCTCCCCCTGGAAGCCTCCCAGCTCAGGGCCTTGTCAGCCGGGGGATCCTGAGTGGGCTGTGCTGCAGGAAGACTCAGGAGTAGGGGCTGTTAGAAACCAGCATGGTAACTCCTCATATTTCCTTCAGATCCTGAAACCTGCAAGTGCCCACTCTCCAACCCAAGTGAGAAGCCGGGGGAAATCCTTGTCCCCCCGAAGGAGACAGGCAAGCCCCCCGAGACGGCTCGGCAGGCGAGATAAGTCGTGAGTAGTATTTCCTCAAGGGCCAACACACATTCGTGGGTTTGTCCTGGCCCTGGGGACAAAGCTGGGTCCTGGGCTTGGCATTTGAACCAAATAGTGATCTCCGAGGGGGCGGCCCTCACTCAGGGGACAGCTCTTAGGGAAAAGGGTCCACCATGCACCGCACCCCATTACTCTTACTCTGCTGACAGTCGGCTGTAGGCCCAGTGGGAGGGTAAAGCCCCGGGCTGTGTGAGATGAAGGAGAGCCCCAAATCCTGGCTGAATGGAAGGAACACTGGGCTTAGAATTAGGATCCTGGGTCTGGAGCCAACTCAGCTACTGAGGAGCTATGTGACCTTAAGCATGCCGCCTTTCTGGGCTTAAGTTCTCTCGCCCCCTCAAAATGGGATTGTTGGAATTGGTGAACTTTCCTAAAACCCTGTAGCCCTCTGTACCCAGCGGAAGGTGAGGTCAGCCTCCGTGGGTGGCGGCATCAGAAATACCCACCAGCTCATCCTCTTCCTTGACTACCTCTGCTCTCCCTGCTTCAGCCCCGAGGTTAGTGATTCCACACCTGCTCCTTAGGTCCAAAGGACCCACTTCAGAAATGACCGATTGGAGATGCTGAGGATGCCCAGGCTCACCAGTGATAAGCCACTGGCAAATATTTGGGCCAAAATTACACTGGGAAAAAATAATACTTTTATTAATACCAGCGGCATGATGCGTCCCACGAGGTTCTCACGGTGCCGGGACCCTGTGGTACAGTGCACGGAAGGCCCGGCTGAGCCCTTGCTCTGCTGCGTGTTAGCCTGTGGCCTGGCAGGTCCTTCCGGAACCTTTGTGTCATCATCTAAGGGGTAGAAATGCTTTCCCTGCCTGTCACACAAGATATTGTCAGGAGCAAGTCAGAAGCTGTCAGAGGAACAACTAGTTAATGATGGACTGCTTTTACACAAGCATGTTATTATTGTTACGTCAATCCAGTGGAGTAAGCGGGCCGAGTTTTGCAATTTGCATTCTTCAGTGAAGGAACCAGAACACAAAACAAGTTTATTATTTGAACTGAGTCTTGTAGCTCGTCAGTGGTGGAACGGGGACCAGAACGCAGCTCTCCTGGCTCTGGGAAGGAGGTGGGGGAGGGTAGTGTTGGTTCTGTCCTTAGAAGAACAGGACAGGACAAAGTATTGTCACTGCCAAGGAAGGTTCCCTGTTTGTCTGAATTCCACTTCCCACTGCCAATCCCAGGGTTCAGCACCTACAGATAGGAAGATCTAGGCTAAAATGACTGGAGGCCAGGATTCGAAAAGGGAGAAATGGCCAAGTGAATGGGTTGGGCGGACCTGTATAGCAAGAGAAGCTGGAGATCAGGATGGTTTCTGCATAGGTGTGTGCTTTTAGGGTGCAGCATGGCTTAAAGCCTTTCTCCCATGGCCTCTGACCCTAATCCTGCCCCTGATGTTGACCATCACCTTTGACCCTTAACCCTAACCCTAACCCAGCTCTCCTTTCTGTTTCAAACATCCATTCATTGCTCTCACTAACAAAGTAGCAGTTGTCTCAGAGGACTATGAACATGCTGCAAACCCTCCCCAGAGGGTCATTAAGCATACAGCGAGTGACCCAGAAATAGGAATCAGATTGCTCATGAAGCAGGGAGCGGGCCCTCTAATCTGATTTATTATCCTCTCTGCTCAAAGAGGGCTGAGGCCTTCCCTCAGGAGCTCCTAATCTTCAGCAAATGTTGTGCAGTCCACAAAGCCTGCTCTTCCTCCAGGCTCAGGTCCAGAGCATTCCGCCTGATGGATTTAGGCACAGAATGGGTGGCAGCTGTTGGCTTTGAAGACGGCTCCTGTTGGATGCCTTTTACTTGGACCCGTAAGAACTTGGTAGTGCATGGCACGCTAAGTTTTTGACCAGAAAAAGTTACCTTGCTGGGCCAGGGATGGTAAAGCCAATGAGATCTTAGAAACTGGCTGTGCAGAAAAAAGTCAGGATGACAAGCTAGGAGGGGTGGTGGCGGCCTGAGAAAAGTGGAGCAAGACAGTGCCTCTGAGTCTGGCCTGTGGAATCTGAAGTGCTTCCTAGGCCTCCAGGAAGAGCGTCCTAGAAGCTGCTGGAAAGACAGGTCTGAAGTTTGCGGAAGTTCGGGAATAGAGATGATGATATTAGAACTGTCTACTTAGAAGTGATGGTTGAAATGATAGCGGGATACGGTTTTGAGGAAAGACAGAAGTGATGTCAAGGCCCTGAGTAGGCCAGAGGAAGAAGAATCCAAACAGGAGACTGGAAAGAACAGTCAGAGAGTGAGACTGGAGCAGGAGGGCGAAGCGCATGCAGGTGCCTGCCGAGGACGGCTGAGGGGGTGGGGCGAAGCGAGCCGGGGGCTGGGGGAGGGTTTGAGGCAGATGAGGGGGTAGAAGTGGACGGACTGAGCGTTGAATGGCTTTCATCCTGCCGGCGAAGAGGGCCAAGCCATCTGGTGGCCGTGAGGAAGAGAGGCCAGGTTATCAGTGTCCAGTGCAGCGCGAGGGTCCAGCGGAGGATAGAGAGAAGGCCCTATAACCCTGTCCTCAAACTCGAGCAAGGGGACCACCTCAGGGCTCTTTAAAACATTGGCCAACGCGTCCCCCAGCGTTTCCGATTCAGCAGCTCTGGGTGGGGACTGAGGACCTGCTGTCCTGACAAGTTCCCGGGCGATGCTGATGGGGCTGGTCCTGGGATCCCACTGGGAGACCCACCGCGTGTTCAGTCAGAGTGGGAGAACCGGTGGGGATGGGGGTTGGCCTTAAAAGGAACAGAATGTCCAGGTGCAGTTCTGCTGAGAGGGGCAGATGAGCCCAGTCCTGCCCGGACTTCTAGATGCTGAGGTTGCTGAGGTAGAGCTGGAGGGCCTGCCTGGCCCCCCGTGGCCGGGCCCCACTGCAGTGCCGCGGAGGGCGGGGGGCGCCCACCTGCTGCTTCCCCCGGGGCCGGAGAGGGGAAGCCGGCTCTCATCTCCCCCTCAGGCGAAGCCTCACCCCTGCTTGTGCCGCGGCCACACACTAGAGCCCCGAATGCCCTGGTTCCCAGAGGTGGGCCTGGGGAACAGCAGCGCCCACCCAGGACCTTCGCCCGGCGGGTGTTTCTCCAGGTCGCCTCACTTTGGGTGAGGAAACGAGGAAGTGACAAATGTGGTTATGACCCAATAACTCCACTGACTTTGAGAACCCTACTGTAGAATGGTCAGGACTCAGTACGGTTTGGTGACTGTCACTGAGTTATTATTGCAGCGTGACATAAGGCCACCAAGTCATTTCTAAATGTGTTGGCCCAGAGGGTGGAAAATGCCGTAACAGGCAAGAGGCCCCTCAGCTGTGGGGTCCCAGCCCATCTGTGTGGGTAATTTTAGCGGCTTCCCCTCTCTCCTTCCTCCCCCCTGCAGCTGGAGCTACTTCCAGTCCTGCATTCCTCTCCATTTTCGCACTTGTCTGAATAATCCTTCTGCAAGGGAGGATCTGTGTCACTGGGTTGACAAAGGAGTCAGCTGAGTGGGAGGGCACGTAGCAATGGCTTCACTAGTGTCAGCTGAGACAAAGCCTCGGGAGGGAAACGGGGTCCCCCGCTCTCCACCCACGACTCCTGTCTCATACTCTGTTCCCTGAGGAGTCTCTAAAGCGCCTTCCACGCAGAGCAGGCAAGTTGTTTCCTCTGGTTCTTAAAGAGACAGGGAGGTGGAGGTGGAGATCCTTGTTTTAAAGGTCTTCTGTGAATTCACTTAAACCTCCCTCTTCACAATTCCGGGCCTCGGCCCTCCTGCAGCTCTTCCTTCCCTAAGGGGCATCCACCATGGTCCTTAACAGGGACCAGGGTGCCTGCCCTCTGGGGAAGAAGGGTCAGAAGTGCGTTGGGAGGGGAAGTGAAGAGGGTGCTCCCCACGAGGGCCCCGGGGTACCAGGGACGGTGGAGGTCCTCCAGGGCTCAGACCATGCTCCCCAGTAAAGAACCAGTCCACCTAAAATGCAGCAGTGCCCCCGCTGAGAACCACAAATGTTCTTTGGGGTCCTTTCCAACTCTTGACAGTCCACAGCTCTATGGCTGCTGCCTGTGACCTTAACCTGGGAGAGCAGGGGTGAGGGGACAGTGGCCTTCTGGCTGGACTGCCTGTGTTAGTTTAGCATGACAGCAGCTCCTGCCAGTGGGAGTGACCACGCAGAACATTCTCCTGAATTGGAGCAAGAGTCCCTGAAGACCGAGAAGAACCTCTGTCTTCTCTCCCCCTCCACTCTTCTTTGTCCCTCCTCCACTCCTTGGCTTTTCATAATCCTTTTCCTCTCTTTTTTCTTCTTCATTGACTTGCTTTCTTTGTCCTCTTGTTTAGTAGGGAAAACCCAGTTTTTATCCTTTTGTGGAGGGACAGACCCCACAGTCGTTTCCTGCTGTGCTTCCCTCCTGTGTGTTTCCTCCTCTGCTCACGCAGAACACTTCCTTTCTGACACTGCTGGTGACCAGATGGGAGGTTTTCCCCACCCCAAGCCATTCTCCATGGCACCAGCTGGGTGTCCTGCAGTTGAACTCAACTCTGACACCCTTTACCAGGAGGTAGCGTCAGGCCCCGCAGGCTCGGGGCTCAGCTCACAAGGCTGCCTTCCCAGCACACACCCTTCAGATGCCAGTTGAAAGCCTGCGTTGTCACGGGTGTGTCTGACCCATCGGCTGTGGTTCAGAGGTTCCGAAGACCTCCTCCTCTGCTTCAATTAATTGGCGAGAGTGGCTCACAGAACTCAGGGGACACATGTTTACCGGTGTATTAAAGGACATAATTAAGGATGCGGACAACCAACCAGGAGGTCCCCTGTGTAGGAGGTCCTGTCCCATGGAGCTGGATATGTCACTCCCCCGACGTGGATGTTGTTCGCCAGCCTGGAGGCTCTCTGACCCCCATACTTTGGAGATCTTTTTTGGAGGCATGATTTGATCTTTAACTCCATTTTCAGCCCTTATCTCTTCTTAAGGGAATGAGGGGTGGGGCTGAAAATTCCAAGCTTCTAATCACAGCTCGGCCTTTCTAAGGACCATCCCCGACCGACCGGGGAGCCCAGCCAGAGTCGCTGCATTTCTACAGAAGACGTGTCTAGTGCTCTAATCACTTAGGAAATTCCCAGGGTTTTAAAGGCTCTGGGCGAGAAATGAGGATGAATGCCATATTGAATATTTCTTACTATAAATCACAGTGTCACAATCTCTGGCGGGTCCTGGCTCTAGTGGGCTTTGCCCACCCTGCTGGGGACCCTCGGGGTTACAGAGGTCAATATGCCCCACTTTGAGATAAGGTCTCCTTTCACTGCTGGGCGGGGAGCTGGACCACGGAACCCTGCCGGGAAGGGTCAGGAAGATGTCTCCAGGTATCTGGTTGACTGAGGGCCAAGTCTGGTGCTTTTCGTGAAGTCGGGGAGAATCAGTTTGTTTCCATGGTCTAATTGCATTGACAATGTGCTGGATGGGGCCCAAGAAGTCAGATCCCAAGTGAGAAAATATCCTCAAGGGTGGGAAGGAGAAAATTTCTTTAGCATGGAAGGCAGAGGAGAACAAAGAAACGGGCCAGAAAGGCTATGGAGGGAAAAGTAAAACCTCCAAGATGGTGTGGGGTTTCTTTCTAGAAGCCCAGAGAAGGTAGTTACCAACTCAGAGGATTGCCCGGCTTAGCTCCCCATGGGATTTCTTGTGGTCCAGGGTCCCTGGGGATACTTGGAAGAAACCGGGATGGAGTGGTGGCCTTATCAGGGGAGGCCGCCTTAGGCAGAGGGAGTGAGCCCAAGGGTCTCCAGAGCTGACTACTGAAGATAGCCAGACAGGGTTGGGGTTCCTAGGGGGCTCTCCTTCACAGAAAGGAGAGCCTGGAAGCTGTGCCCTGGAATCCCAAGAGCCTCCCGTGGCTCTTGGTCTCTGGCCAGAGCCTCCGGCCAGGGGAAGGCTTGAAGAAAAGGGCTAAAGGCTAGAGAGTCTCTTCAGAGCCAAACCTGCCTTGGCTGGAGCCTGTTGACTTAGCAGCTTCAGCTGTCTGCCCTGTCAGCTGCCAGCAGCGGTGTCTGCAGGCCTGGGAAGCGGGGAATGTGAGCGACGAGCAGGACTGGCCTTGAATGAGGATGACAGGTGTGAAGGAACCAGTCCCCCACCCCAGCGCCCCGCCAGAGGGGTCCTACCCAAACAGGCCACAGGCCTACATCGGGGCCTGGCCTGGCCCGATTCCTGCCAGCTTGGGCAAGAGAGGAGGGCCTGGGGCCTCCAGTTAACCTTGACAATGCTGGGCTATCACGACCCTCATTCAGTTCGTCCCACATCCTTAACAGACTAAGGTTAAAGTTAGAGTTGCCCCTTTAATGTTTGTCCCCTTCTAGAAGCCTGAGTCCACAGCCAATACAGCTAACATGTGTCCGAGAGTGAGGGTGAGTGCGTGGGAACACACGGGCATGTGCGTCCCTACTCTAGGGTTTGTGACCTCAGAGGAGACAGGAGTAAGAAGCATAGATGGGCTGACTGGTGGCCTGCGCATCCCCTTCAGGCAGCCCTGAGTGGACACAGGTGGGCTGTGTCCCTGAAAGTGTCTCACACTTGAAGGGGACAAGCAGGAGGGAGATGTGCATCAGAAGAGAGGGAATGGATGTTGGTTCCACTGAGAGCAGGAAGTGCTATTTGTCTTGGTAACCCAAATACCTAGAAGATTCTGGGCACAAAGCGTTGCCAAATGAATTCTTGAGAATGAGCAAGCAGCAAGGTCGCAGGAGCCCTGCTTTTCCTGCTGCCACTCAGACCCTCTGACCCAGCCTCATGGCAGCCGGGCAGAGGGGCGCAGGTGCTGAGAAGCGCGAGGAGGAGGTGCCCCAACATGGCCTTTAGTCCCTTAGTCAGAGGTGCAGAAGAGGGACTGAGTAGGTTTGGGGGAACCCTAGTGGCTTTACTTCCGTATTGCTCTTTTCCATAAACCCCGTCTCACACAGACACGCACCGACTTGTATGTTCGGCCCCAGGAGGTACTGTCTGCCATCCCCAGTTGGGTCCCCACCATGCTGCCACCACTTTCTGGTTCTGAGGCTTCCTGTGGCTTCCCTGACATCAGCATCCCGTCCAGCTGAAGCCGTTCCTGAGCGCCGAGGCCGCCTCAGGGTGTGGGACAGACCCGGCATGCCACACGTAGGAGATGGTCCACTCCGCCCCAACTGTCAAGGTGTAGGCAGCAGGGGCGAATGCTGGGCGTATTTCCCACAGAATACCTTCTCTGCGGAAGCCCACACCCCCTGCCCAGCCGGGCTCCTCCTGACCCCAGCACACGGGCCCGAGGCTGGCGTTCAGGGATGACTCGGCACCAGCCCGTCAGGCAGTTCCCCCAGCTCTCCCTGGGTACATAGACGTGACAACAGACGCAGCTGGGATTGCCCATTAGTGCGCACCCTATTTCCTTCCACAAAGGGTGCAGAGAAAACCTAAAGTTCCTGGCCCCTCGTCCCCTAAAATGGAAGGTGGCCCATGAACCTTTCTTAAGGAAAATCTGTTGATTTCTTTTCCTTGTTTGGACTGGGGAGGGGTTTGAAGAAATACATTATTCAGTCTAAAAGAATAACTGTGGATCTGGTGAGAGGTTCTGGGCAAGTGCAGACCCGGCTGAGTCATCATCTGGTGCTTGTGTTTCTTAAAAATAAATCCCCTTGCAATATT
The DNA here is from genome assembly GCF_021234165.1 of Pteronotus mesoamericanus. Classification (NCBI taxonomy): domain Eukaryota; kingdom Metazoa; phylum Chordata; class Mammalia; order Chiroptera; family Mormoopidae; genus Pteronotus; species Pteronotus mesoamericanus. The sequence goes on from NW_026555302.1 coordinate 509,287, forward strand.
CTAATTATAGCCGGGGGAGCCCTTGGAAGAGGCCTCTTCCCACACAACAGCTCACCCAGCTTTGGTCTGGAGAGCGCTGGCGAGGAATGGACAGGGCTCCTGGCTGGGCCCGCAGGCGGGTGGCAGGTTGTGATAACCCACTTCTGCCTCTCGCCAGGCCAGCAAATGGCAGCCAGCAGTGGCGTGGCCGGGAAAGGGAAGTGTTTCCTCTTCCAGGCGGTTCACCAGGGATCTCATTTTAATGCATTTCCTGCTAGTATTAACCACCCCCCCCACCAGGTTCTGGGTACCTATGGGGAGGGGAGGGGGTGGGGATACAGAAGAAAGTGACAACCTAGTTCTTTTCCTTGCGAAGCCCTCAGACCCCTTGCCGCTGCAGGACCACATTGAGCTTTCTGAGTTGGCACATGCCCCAAGTGACTTTCAAAGGTGAGGGAAAGCCTCTCCTGTATGGGAAGAAAAACAATTTTCTTCCCACTTGTTAATTCTTAGAATGTTGGCATGGTGACTTGAATTCCTGGCTTAGGACTTCATCTCTGTTAAAACAAAAATACCCCCTGATAAAGGTAACATGGCGGCCAGTAGCACGTTAGTGAGAACTCAAACAGAGTTTGTTGAGAGATTCTGGGTATTCAGCTGTGGGGATTCGTACATGAATTTACTGGGTCCTACTCGCAAGCTGGGCACGGTCTCCGAGGCAGGCACACGCGTGTGAACCTGCAGGATTCTTGACCAGAGGCACAAAAGGAAATGCCATAGGAAGTCAGAAATTTGTTCATGGGAGAAGGGGCATTGGGGTTGGACCTGGGCGGGAGGACAGGAGGACCCACGAGAGGGCATTCTGGGGGCGGGGGCTGCGGAGCCCGGAGGCAGGAGTGGCGGGGTGCCCCTCCCAGGTGTTTGGGAGGATGCTTTGTGTGGGGTGCGGGGGATGGGGCAGTTTGATATGGAAAAGGACAGGGGCTCTAGATCCTGGGGAGTGGACCTACCACTTGCTGGCCATGTGACTTTGCTTTGAGCAAGGTCCCTAACTTTCAGTGCCTCTGTTTTCTCCTCTGTTAAGTGGGTAGTAACAGTATCAACCCCATACAGCTATGGTGAGAATTAGTTAACCCATGTAAGCCTCCTAGAACAATGCCTGGCACACAGCAAAGCCTAATAAACGAAAGCTATGCTCCAGGGGTGATTTCCCGGCATCTGCAAGGTGTGGGGGACCTGGAGGGTAGTGACCAGGGACAGTTTAGGAAAAGGAAGCCAAAGACCCCAAACGACGTGCATTTATTTCCAAGGGCGCCGACAGCAGAAAGAACCTGAGTTTCAGTCGCATACAAACTATAAAAAATGGGGTGAAAATTCTGTTTCTCGAGACTGAGGCTCTAAAGCGTCAGTCAAGTGAGTGGCCAAATATAGCTTCTGAGGAGGCGGCATGCCTGTGGCTGGTTGCTGCTGTGACCCTGGGGAAGTGCCCATTACAGGCCTGAGTGCGGACCCACCCTGAGGCCGGCCCCACCGCCGACTTTCCAGCAGGTGCTGTCGGTCAGAGGACCAAGGGAGAGAAAATAGGTCAGTGTAGAATTATTCTCACACCTGAAAAACAGTAGTAAGCTAGTGTCGTTCGAGCACTATTTTCATAAATGAAGGGCAGCACATGTAACATTTCCAGAGAGGCGCGGCTTGGTGTGAGGAAGATCCCAGGCCGTGGAGAAAGCAGGTGCACAAAAGGTCCAGCATTGGGCGAGCTCGCCGGCAGATGCCGCAAGGACCACGGCGCAGGCTTCTCTTGTTAAGCGCAAGGAACTGCTTCATTTTCAGACAGGGGGAGCTCTGAAGAGCCATCAGGGCGTACGTCCTTCATAGGGTTCCAGGGAAGAGACTGACCTTAGAGGCGAGTCTCTGGACTTCATTTAAGGCATGGCAGCTTGTCCTGAGTGGAATCGTAGCAAACTTGCTAGGAACATGTTCTCACTCCACATACTAACCTTCCTCAGGCCTACTCACCATCCACTCTTTCTAGCGCCGTGTCTGAATCACCATTGGATTGGTGAGTTAATGGAGGGAAATGGTACCAGTTTAGGATTGGCTTTGGCCTCGGGGAAGCTTAGGTCAAATCTGTGGTTTAACCATGATTCACCATAATGTAAAAGAAGCTCAGCAGAGGTGGTGGTGGTGGCTGCTTACTGCTCTCGGCCTCCGCAGTGTGTCACCTGGAGGGCCCAGCCCCAGCTGCCACTTCCCCAAGAAAGATGAGAAAGGGAAAGACAAAGATGGAAGGGCTCATGCCAGTTGTCTTCGGAACAGGTGTCCTGGTAATTGACGGCCACACCACACTTCCACTTCAATCTCATTGGCTACAGCTTGGTCCACGGCCATGCCCAGCTCAGGGAGGCTGTGAAATAGGGTTTATGTTCTAGGCAGCTCCGTGCCCAGCTAGAAATCGGGGTGTCTTCACTAAGGAAGGAGGGGAGAATGGATGATGAGGGGCAACGAATAGGCTGTCAAGACACAGAACATTAAAAACATCACACAGAGCATTAAAAACATCAGCTAAAAACAAAAGTAACGTATATTGGGGCAAGAAATACAATATTAGGAGAGGTAGTGGGGAAATCATATTTTAATTGCTCTAGGAAATGTCTCCTGCTTAATCCTTTTCTAAAACAAGGGTTACCTATGGGCACGTCAAGCTTAGTCTTTGAAAAAGTGAATTTTTTGTTACTGAATTTACTCCAAGTAGGCCACACGGGGGAGGGGAAGACACATACATGCTTAGGTGTAGGTGTGTAGTGGAAAGTACCTTAGGAAATGTATTTAGGGCAGAGAGAGGTTTTGCCACTGAATGATTTTGCACGGTCACACGCTTTTTCAGATGTACTGTCACAGGTTCACCCTGATTATATAGGTCTGGCCTGGAGCTGGGAATCTCCCGTGAGACTGAATCATCTGAGACGGCTTGGAGCTGCTGGCTTCCCTTAGGGCACAGACACTAGGAAGCCAAGGTTGCAAGGAGAATTTGGCTCAGATTTTTAGCTCTACTGTAGTACATGTGACTTTTTAGACCCTTGCAAGGTTCACAAGTCTGAGTGTGACCAAATTCAAGCTTAAAGTTGAACAAACTCACTCAGCAACCTGTGCATTTGTATGACTTCTGGATTGAAAGCCTGTTAAGATGTTCCTCAAAACCTGTAAAAGGTGAACTTACTAACAAGAGGCAGAGTTGGGAGCTGAGGCTGGTGGGGTGGGACAGGGGCAAATATCACAGGGTTAGGGAACCTGAGTCAAGGTGGCCCCCGAAAACACTGAATTTCTTTCTCCGTCCCATCCCCTCTTCCCACCACCTGCCTTTCCCCCGCAGGCCTGCTCTGCCTGAGAAGAAGGGGGCCGACCTCAGCACTCTGAATGAAGTGGGCTACCAAATCCGAATTTAGGCAAAGCCATACCAGCCAGCCGAGGGCTCCTCTGGTGCTTCTCTCTGCACTTTACCCAGCATCTTCAGGGGGAACTGCAACTATTTATTAAGAACTTGTGGATTTCATTTTTAAGGATTCACTTGGAAATAGAATCTGAGTGGGTGGTAACAATGTACAAAAATTCATGAAGGGGAAACCATGAAAAGGCTCGTCATGTACCCCACTGGGGTTGGACTGTCTCCCTCACTTCAGATAGAAAGGATAATACCATCCCCGTAGTTCTATATTTTTCCATTTACCTACATTCTTTTACTTGCTTTCAACATTATCCCTCACCACGTACATGTTCGTGAAACCCGCCCCCCCCACTTCTGATGTAGTAAGGTAACTCGATCAGTATTCATGTTTTCTGCAGCAATAACAGAGGCAAAGACTGGTGGGTTTTTTTTAAGCTGTCAATATTACCTCAGCATCTTGACATCAGATATGCAAACTTAGTAGTGTTTTGTTTTTATATTCTATTTGTATTGTTTCCCCAATCTTTCCCTTGGGGATCTCCAGAGTTCGGAATTCTTTCCTGGTGCATACATGTGATAAGACTTAAGGTATTATATGCAAGTGTTTTGTTAAAAAGCACTGAAATTCTTCTGGCAATACGGGAAATCATTTTCAGGAGTTACTTTCTTAATCTTTCTTAAAGCATCACTGACAGCAGTTTTTGTTCTTTCAAGACAAAACAAAAAAAGCACGTTCAGAAGCTAGTCTGTGTTCTGTCATATTTAAACTTTGCAGGCTCTCACAAAAAGCAGAAGTGGTCGTGCAGTGTTAGGAAAACTTACCAGTCTGGCAGTTACCCCTGATCATAACAAAACTCAGAAGGGCAAAGAGGCCAGAAGTGAAACAGCAGGTCTTGAGAAACAGAAAATCTTTCTGTCCACACTTTGTCTGATTCTGAAGGACTCACTGCTGTTAGAGACGTGTCCCAATGTCTTATATTAAGAGCAAATGGGGCGCGGTAAGGTTATTTTCCAGTACCTTGCTTTTCAGTACGATTTCATGACATGGAGGAGCTGGTTTTGGGAAACGCAATGAATCAGAGAAGCACGGGACCTTTTTTAAATGGAGAGGTCCTCAGGTCCGGGGTTACACCTTACAACGCGACTTGGCCCATGAAGCACGGTATGGTTATCCAGCCTGCACAGGGTCGTTACAGTGTAACTTCTGGCTGCAGACCACACAGAACAACTCTAACAGCATCCCAAGTCTGTACGGTATCACTATCAAGAATACAGCTACTTTTTTCATTTATCTTCGTAACCATGGCAACTCATGAGCCCAAAAGACATATTTAAGTGAAGTCTGCTAGTCAACAAAAGTGTTACTTCAGTCTCAGTGTTCCCCTCTGGCTTTCTTTGACTGGAGGTGATTTTAGGAAGGGATAAAAAGAAAAATGAGATCTGCCCATTCCGATTCTGAGCCTCCGAGAGTGAGTGACATGGGGAGCAAAAGGACTTCTTCCTTTAGCCATGTGCACATGAACTCACTTGACCCTAAAAATCAATATTATTGGAAAGTATTGGTTTCTTGAAAAAAAAAAAAAAAGGAAGTCTAATGTCCTTTACATAGACAGGAACAAGCAAGTACACATGTCAATTAGAATAAAATATAGCATAAGTTATCAGTCAGCAGAGTTTAAAATGTGTTATGTTTGTGCATCTTCACAAGGCAAACCCACTTGCAGCCCATGCCCATGTGTATTTACAGTAGTCAGTGAGCCATTCTCATTCTGAAAAGTTATGTATATAGAATAGACATATCTATATATATAACTTCTGTTTATCAATCTGAAACTTTATTATATCCAATAAGAAGACTATTTATAGCATTGCAATTCTTCTAAGAGCTTGGGTAGGATTTTCCAAGCATTACTTAAGTACCGCTCCAACTGAAATACAGAAAGCCTATAGTTGCACAGCCTCTTTGTTCCCACAGAAAAGGGGGGAGAATAGAAATATGAAGCGCTTCTAATATGCTGATGTATAAGCCTTAAAACTGCCAACTGGCTTGATGATTCAATTAAGTAAATTAATTTCTTCCACACTAACTACTTGATTTTAAGAGTCATTTCTCCAAAGCAACATAGTCACAGAACCATGAAAATTCATTGAAAATGTTCTTAGTTGTCATTTTATTGTTAATGCTTATGGAATGTTAATTTCTAAAAGATGTGAGAAATGAACCAAACTTCTCTAATGCAGTAACTTAATTTTAATATTAATGCAAAACAAACAAAAATAACTATGATATGATTTACCCCCCAAAATTGATTTTGAAACTGGCTACAATTCAAAAGATCAATAAGGAAGCTAAAATGATTTGAAATCCAGTTTTGAAAATGTTATTAATGCAAGAGAAATTTTACGCTCAAGTCATTATGGCAATATATGCAAAGTTTAAATGAATGACAGAAATCTTGATTTTAGACTACATGTTGTGAGTACACTTTATTTGAGAAAGTGATATTTACTATTTTCTATACACTCTGAAATCATGAGCATTTCACTTTTTCTAAGTCAATTATTTCATAAGGATTTTATTAATAGATATTGGTAAATAGAACTTTGGAAATCTTAATTCAGTATTCTTACTATACTCAAGGCTTTTGTAAGCTAGTTTTATGTACAATCTTGTACAGTTTTTTTGACATACAATTCAGAATCTTGTTTATTCTCTTGGACTTTGTTCTGGCCAATACATTTTTTTTAAATCTTTAAAAAAAAAACTGTGATTGTTTTAGTGGGTATTTTTCTAAGTAAATGAAAACTTGTATAATGGTATTTTAGAGAATGCCAGGTAGTGCATGTTTCAAGTTACTGTTTTTCTCATCACTTGTATGTTTATATAGCATGGGACTTTAATAAAACCATCCTGGAAGCTTAAGGGTTGTTTTTCTTCTAAAAATGTAAGATGGTGTGATTTTTTTCTCTTGTCCACTCACTATATACTTGTCCTAGTAAGGGTAATTTATCATTCTCTCAGCCTTGTCTTCTTCCACAATTTTCAGACTCCATATTAAACATCACTCTATTTTGGCACATATTAATTAATTTATATTTACCATCAGCCTAAGTGATAAAGGCTGAAAAGGGTAATGGAATAATTTAGAAGAGGCAACAAGCCAGCTTACACAGCTTAATACATCCACCAAAAAAACCTTCAGGCACAGATATACTACTCTAATAATTTATTCTAATTTATTAGGTAATTTATAGGTTCAACGTGCAAATGACTTGACATCTGTTTCCTCAATCCCTTAAACTTTCTGGATTTTAACTTAGTTTTTTAAAGCAAAGGGTTAAAAGCAGACAGTTGCTAAATTTAAAAAAAAGGGGGGCAAGACTTCAAACACACATATTATCTTTATATCAAAAGGAATACTCAAACCAAAATTTCATTACTCCACAATATCCCTTTCCATTGAAAACTTGGATAGTATAGCACGTGAGGTTGTGGGAGACTTGGTTTCAGCAATTAGCCAGATTTAATTGCTTTTGGCAGGTAAATAAATACTAGGCTCCAGCAGAGTTACCAACTCTTCTGACCAAAGAAAGTAAAGGTAAGTGGATACTTAATTTTCGTGGAGCTTTAAAAACTTGTGAAAAGTTACACTGACCCTTTGGCCTCTAAGCCACAAACTAATACTTCATTCTATCAACTAAAGTAGGAAGCAACTTTAAGGATTAACTCTATCAAAATGAAGCACATGAAAAGGTCCTAAAACCACAATATATTAATCAGGATATAAAAATTTAAATTTCCACTATAGTTTTCAGGAATGTTAGTTTGTCAATAACGACCTTTTTAAAAGTTAACTTGTTAATAAATTCACACAACAGAAAGCAAGAATCAATGAATTTTCATTTTTCTTTCCTCAATACTAAAAGGGGATAATTAATTTGTTATTATTATTTGGTGATGACAATATCTGCTAATAGGACAGATCATAATATTCTGAAAACTGTGACTAGAAAATGTGAAAAATCCTAGAACTATAGTTAATACCACAAGTAAAATATTCCCAAAGTGAGAAATTAAACATTTAAAAAGTACAGGGTCCGGCACAAATAATGCCCCCCCCGCTTTTTATTACAAAATCATAAGCATGTAATTCTGTAACAACAATATCACACTCAAGCACACCATGTGACATTTTAGGTGAAATGTTCAAATTGCTGTCCACCTCATGCGAGACACTCACGTGCCCTACCAACCACACTCAAGCAGGCCTTACTTCTGCCGGACCCTGTATTTGCTTACTACAAGTTTTACTAGGCAAATCCTTAGTACCCACATGCCTTTTTAGGGAATTCATCTATCTCTTCTTAAAAATAATGGTTGTTAAGTACTTTAATACAAAAACTTTTAATGTCCAAGACTATAAAGAAACCACTGCTAATTTAAAATGAAGCATTCTAGTAAGAAAACCCACTGTAAAAACTTCTACAATTCAGTAAATTCAATATAAAATTTAGTAAAAATGCACATAATTCTTTGACCCCCATATCTAAAAAAGAGAAGATTTTCACTTTTTGTTTTAAAAATTTTGATTCCAACAAACATAAAGCCAACTGCAGAATTAGACCCACTCTTAACCATTTTATAAAAAAAGTCAGCACTATTTTACACTGCAGCATCATGATAAAACACATTTTAGAAACAAAACCACTAAAACAGTTAAAATAACTAAAAAATATTAGGTCTCCATGTTTGTATTGTTCCACTAGACTTGTTGATTTCCTCAAATTTCTGAGGCAAAACAAAAATAATCTTATAGCTGCCACTTTGTTCCAAAGACAAGTTTCCTAATAAAATATAGTCGTACAGCATTGGTTCACTAAAATAAAATCTCTCCCTAAACCAGGGATCTTTTCTTGAAACTGAATAGAGGGAAAAAAAATTGCTCGGGAAATGAAGGCATAACCCCAATCCCTGTCTCCTGTAATGGCCTGTTAGAGGATGGAAAAGTAGGCTTGTGTAAGTACCTCATACCACTGGTTATGGGACCTATATGTCCCTGACACAATGCAGATATATTGCCTGTCTCAGGATAATAACAAGATGGATTAAACAACCTGTACAAGTTTTTAAAAGCATTGTCAAGTCCCCTCAAAAACAAAAATGGGTGGATACTTGTGAATGAGCCAATGATTTCTGAGATGAGCTAATTAGGACTCACTCAACAAACATGTGGTCCTCACCATGAAATCAGGCCTTCTGGAAAGGAAGTGAATTGTGTTTTGCAAGAACTCACAGATACTTGGGATCCACTCTAAAACTTAACCAAAAACATGAAATGGGATTTTTTACTAAGAGGACTAAAGGAGATGCACTATATTTAAAATCACTGTCTACTTTACTGGAATTTAGAGTAAAAAATATTTACAATTTTTTTTTTAACAATTAAGAGCATTTATATCATTTGTCAGGAAAATATTCTTTCATTATTATAAAAGCGAACTGTTGTAAACTTGTTTCTTCTGATATTTCTTCCAAGCATTTAACATAACCTCTTCAGAAACTCCACAGCACAAAAATAAACAACATGCAAACTCTTAACACTTTTACAGTCTCTGAAAAAGAATATAAATTGGAAAGAAAAGTACATAATCAAAGAGGAGTCAGAGCTCAAGTCTGAATTTAGCCAATAAAGGCAGATGATCTGAAGAGTTGTTTTCATTTGGAAGTCCATTAACAGTCCATAAGTCTTGCTCTGTAAGAAGTGACAGTCTAGCTAGAAGTTTCAAGCCACCAACCAAAGCAACTTCAGCTCCTACATTGAAAACATAGACATACTTAGTGAAACTGTGTCAACAGTTTATTGTAAATTAATCATACAAGTCTTTTTTCCCCCTTAAACAATGATGATACAGAACCTGAAACCCCTCTGGAAGTCTAAATATGAAACAGTTTTCAGAATATGATTAAATATTTATTGAGTGTAACCTAATTATAATGCTCAAATACACAGCAGTTTCAGGTATGTGTTTTTTTTTCTTTTTCAGACTTTTTTTTTCTATTTCAAGTTGTGAAAATAATCCAGAAGAAAACATCAATGTAATAATGTTTGATAATTCTCATAATGTTAAGAGTAACTTGAGACTGACAACTTCATAAGAAATTCATCCATCAACCACTCCATAATTGTATAAAACCAGACAGACACAGCCACATCTAGGTAGAAAGTTTATAAGGTGAGTGGGAAATAAATGTATAATTTGGTCCCAGAGAGTCAGTACCCAAGAAGCGGAGTAAAAGAGGATGTGCTCCTAAAATTGAATTTTGAGATGCTGGTTCATGACATACTTCTGCCACCTAGTGAACAGTTAAGGCATGACAACTACCAGAACCTTAATATTACAAATTCAAAGTAGAGGGCATATTTTGTAGAGTTGATCTACTGGGGAGAAGTCATATGAAAGAGGAAAAGGGAAAATCAGAAAAGACAACAGCTGCCCACATTTTGGACTTTCAAAGTTTTCTAAATGGTATTTTTTGACCGCCACTTATATGAAACTGCATTTTTTTCTCCACATTGAATCATTTGGTTAATACACCCTTATTTCCATTGAATCAAGGAAAAGTGTTTTATCACCTTTGCTTTTTGAAAACAGTTACAAACTTCTCTTTCCAGAAAAGTCCAACATTCCAAGGTCAACATAATCAAATTGTCTGTTGTTGGAAGTATAAACAAGTATACCCGTGGCTGTGTCTGTCTGGTTTTAAACAACTACGGAGTGATTGATGGATGAATTTCTTAGGAAGCTGTCAATCTCAAATAACATTATGAGAATTACCAAACATTATTACATTGACATTTTCTTCCAGATTACTTTTAGAACTTGAAATGAAAAAAAGGTGCTATACTAATGTTGGCACAAGAAAACAGCAGATATATGGCAAGTAAAACAAAGGGGATTATGAAAGACTTAGAAGACCAAAAGTGACTCGACTGGAGGGTAGAGATGAGGATATAATTCTTAGGTAGTAATTTGCTTTGAGGTACTTCACTGCCTCCACTTTTTGCAGGTGATTAACTGACTTATTCAAATACATTACCAATCTGTCAAATATATTACCAATTTCAAAATATTTTTAACTTCTAGCCCTGGCCTATGTGGCTCAGTTGGTTGGAGTGTCGTCCAGTAGACTGAGGGGTCGCAGGTTCGATTCCCAGTCAGGGCACATGTCCAGGTTGCAGGTTCAGTTCCTGGTCGAGGCATGTACAAGAGGCAACCAATTGATGTTTCTCCCTCTCATGTCAACGTTTCTCTCCTTCCCTTGCCTCCTCTCTAAAATCAGTGAGCATGTCCTCAGGTGAGGATAGATATATATTTAACTACTTTCTAAATTTTTTAAAAAGATTTTATTTACTTATTTTTAGAGAGAGGGGAGAGGAGGGAGAAAGAGAAGGAAAGAAACATCAAGGTGTGGTTCTCTCTTATGCACCCTATACTGGGGACCTGACCCACAACCAGGCAGGTGCCCCAATTGGGAATCAAACTGGTGACCCTTTGGTTTGCAGGCCAGTGCTCAAGCCACTGAGCCACACCAGCCAGGGCATCATCTTCTTTTTTAAAAGATTTTATTTATTAGAGAAGGGGAAGGGAAGGAGAAAAAGAAGAAGAGAAACGTGGACATCCATGCCTCTCACACAACCCAGGTATGTGCCCAGACTGGGAATCGAACTAGTGACCTTTCAGTTCACAGACCAGCACGCAGTCCACTAAGCCACATTGGCCAGGGCTATATTTACCTTCGAAATCTAGAACTTCATCTAGATGTTTACCTAACTTTGTCAGTTTCAGCCTTGAGGGGTTCCTTACTGTGTTCTCAAGCAGAATTTAAGACTGCATGCTTTCTTTACCTGGCTGCCCAGCAATATCTTCCTTTTCCACGGAGTAGAAAATATAATCCACGGTTATGGCACTTCGGGAATGACACGTGGTCACTTCTGGAATTCCAGTGTCAGGAAAATAATGTGAGTAAACAGATGACAAGCTGAAATGGTGCTGTAAATATGAAGATAACCTAAAATGAAAAGTGTTTAGCATCCATCAGGTTTTTCATGACTTTATAATTCCTCCTATGAAAACACTTTTTCATTTAATTTCCAGACAAAGCCAAACATTAGGACAAACTTCATGTAAACAGACAATATCACAATGTGGCATGTATTGATGCAGTGATAACCAAAACCCATTAACAAGGTTGTGAAATGGGGAGGGGGAAGCTCGATAATTAATACACTCATGTGATTTGTTACTAATTATATTTGAGAGCCTCCACTTACTAATAAACACGTATCCCAAAACAATTTACAGGCACACCTTGTTTTACTGGGCCTCACTATTATGCTTTGCAGATGTTCCATTGTTCACAATTTAAAGGTTTGGGGCAACACTGCAACTCTATCAGCGCCGTTTTCCAACAGCATTTGCTCCCTTTGTGTCTCTGTGTCACATTTTGGTAATTCTGCTAATATTTCAAACTTCCATTATTACTATGTTTGTTATGGTGCTCTGGGGTGCCATATACCACACCCACATGAGACAGCAAACAACTGATAAACATGCGTGTCCTGACTGCTCCACTGACCGACCATTCCACATCTCTCTCCCTCACCCCCTGGCCTCCCTTTTCCCTGAGACACAACGACACTGAAATTAGACCAGTTAGTAACCCCACAATGGCCTCTAAGTGTTCAAGTGAAAGGAAAAGCTACATGTCTCTCAGAGGAAGGCGTGTTGTAAGCCAAGAAAGGCCGAAAGCTAGGCCTCTTGTGTCAAACAGCCAAACTGTGAATTCAGAAGGAATGTTCTTGAAGGAAATTGAAAGTGCTACTCCAGTGACCCTATAAATGATAAGAAAACAGAACAGCCTTATTTCTGACATGGAGAAAGTTTTAGATAGATCACACCAGCCACAACATTCCCTTCAGTCAAAACCTAATGCAGAGCAAGGCCCTAATTCTCTAGAATTCTATGAAGAGAGCGAGAGGTGAGGGAGCTGCAGAAGAGAAGTTTGAAGCTAACAGAGGTAGCTTCATAGGTTTAAGGGAAGATGCTGTCTTCATAACATAAAATGCATGGTGAAGAAGCAAGTGTTGATGCAGAGGCCGCAGTAAGTCATCCAAAAGACCCAGCCGAGGTAATTACTGAAGATGGTTACGCCAAACAGCAGATTTACCATGTAGACATAACAGTTGTCTATTGGAAGAAGATGCCATCTAGGGATTTCATAGCTAGAGAGACATCAATGGCTGGCTTCAGAGCTTCAAAGGACAGGCTGACTCTCTTTTTAGGGGCTGATGCAGCTGGTGACTTTAAGTGGAAGCCAGTGCTCATTTACCATTCTGAAAATCCTAGGGCCCTTAGGATTATGCTAAATCTACTCTTGCCTGTGCTCTATAAATGAGATAACAAAGTCTGTTACACCATGATTTGTTGAATATTTTAAGTCCCCTGTTGAGACCCATTGCTCAGCAAGAAAGATTCCTTCTGTAATATTATTGCTCATTGACAATGCACCAGATCACCCAATAGCTCTGATGGAGATGTACAATGAGATGAATATTGTTTTCATGGCTGCTAACTCAGCATCCATTCTGCAGCCCATGGATCAAGGAGTAATTTTGATTTTCAAGTCTTAGTAAGAAATATATTTCAGAAGGCTATGACAGTTATAGATACCGATTCATTCCTCTGACAGGTCTGGGCAAAGTAAACTGAAAACCTCTGGAAAGGATTCCCCATTCTACATGCCATGAAGAATATTTGTGATTCATGAGAAAGGTCAAAATATCAGCATTAGCAGGACTTTGGAAGAAGCTGATTTCAACCTTCATGGATGGCTTTGAGTTGTTCAAGGCTTCAGTGGAGGAAGTAACTGCAGATGTGGTGGAAATATAAAGAGAACTAGAATTAGAAGTGGAGCCTAAAGATATGACTGAGTTGCAGCAGTCTCATGATAAAACTTGAACAGCCCTGGCCAGGTAGCTCAGTTGGTTAGAGCGTCATTCCAGCACACCAGGTTTGTGGGTTCAATCTCAGGTCAGGGCACATAAAGAATCAACCAATAAATGCATAAATAAGTGGAACAACAATTGCTGTTTCTCTCTCAGTCTTCCCTTCCTCTCTCTCTCAAATCATTAAATAAAATTGAAAAACAAAAACAAAAACAAAAGAATCTGGAACAGATGAGTTGCTTCCTATGGAGGGCAAAGAACATGGTTCCTTGAGATGGAACCTACTCCTGATGAAGATGCTGTGAAAGTTGTTGAAATGACAACAGAAATGTTAGACTATTACCTAAATTGAGCTGATAAAGGAGCAGCAGGGTTTGGGATGATTGACTCCAGTACTGAAAGAAGGTTCCACTGTGGGTAAAATGCTATCAAACAGCATCACATGCTCCCGAGAAATCGATAGTGAAGGAAAGAGTCAATTGCTGTGGCAAACCTCATTATTGTCTTATTTTAAAAATTGCTACAGCAACCACTGTCCCAGTCGGTCAGCAGCCATCAATATGGAGGCAAGACCTTCTATCAGTGAAAAGATTATGACTCGCTGAAGGCTGAGATGATAGTTAGCATTTCTTAATGATAAAGTATTTTTAAATTAAGGTATGTGCATTTTTTAGATATGCTATTGGACATTTAAATAAACTGATTTCTATATGCACTGGAAAAAAAATTCATGTGACTTGCTTTATTTAGATACTCGCTTTCCTGCAGTGGTCTGGAACTGAATCTGCAATATCTCCAAGGGTATGCCTGCCTATATATATATTTTTATTGTTTTTAAGAAAGAAAATCAGAGTGCCCTTTATAAATGCCATTTAGAATCCACCAGACTGTTGTCAGAGGCACTGTATTTTTCTGCAAACCGTTACCGTACTATCAACTCTTGAGTTTACTCGTGTAAGCTGTGTATAAACACTGTATTTATATAAAGATATTTAAAAGTATCTTTTCTTATAACCCACTTTGTATGAAGATTTTAGAATTATTTAAAACTAAATATTTATTAGTAAAATTAGCCTTTTACTAACTTTACTCAGGAAAGTTTTGACTATATTTGAGTAGCTTAATAATAAATTTTTAAATATTCTTTTTTAAAAATTAAAAAAAATTTCCTGCCCTGACCAGCGTGGCTCAGTTGGTTCAGCATCGTCCAGCAAAGCAAAATGTTACCAGTCTGATTCCCAGTCAGGGCTCATGCCTGGGTTGCAGGACCAGTCCCTGGTTGGGGCGTGTGCGAGAGGCATTTGATCGAGGTTTCTCTCCCTCTCTTTTTCCCTCCCTTCACCTCTCTCTAAAAATAAATAAATAAAATATATTTAAAAAAATTTCTTCCTTTCTTATTAGATTCTCATACATGAGAGATTTTTTTCAAAACAAGGTATACAAAATAAGACTGAGAAGAAAAAATGAGAAGTGATTATAATTTGGTCCCTAAATTTAAATGTTAAAAACAAAATCTCAACTATTAATGAGCCACAATATAAAACGATGAAGCCATTGAGAAACTCCCCAAAAGATACAATTTAAGTGCCCATCTATTATATTAAAATACATGTTTCTCAACCATAGCCCCAAACATTCATGCTTCTTTAATAATTCGGAATCCAGGCACCTTTACCCCTCTACCTCTGCTGACCTCTTCCTGTAGTTTAAGAGAGAAGCATAAGTTAATTGTCTTTCCCACTGACATAATCCTATTTGGATCAATTCTCCTATAGATTGTTTTGAGACCTAGTAAGTCAAAGGAGGCTAAGGATCCTTTTGAAATTTCAAAGATATTTCTCCGCAATCTTGACCTTCGTAATAACAATACATTTTAAAGAGTACCAGCTGGTCCAGATCCACGGACAAGCTGTTTGCGGCAAAGGAGACTGCTGAAGTACCTATGTGTCTGAGCTTTGCGTGCTTTGTCTCATCTAATCCTCTCACAACCACCCAAATTGTATCTGAGGAAACTAAGCCTCAGAGATGCTAAGATTCTTGCTCAAAATCAAACAGCTAGAAAGGAGCCAAGTCATAATTGGTACTTGGGTCCGTTTGACATAAGAGCTAACGTTCTCCACCAGCACAGAATAAATATCATCTTCATTTCCCACCCCTCTTTTATTGACGTTATTGGGGTGACACTGGTTAACAAAGTTACACAAGTTTCAGGTGCACAGTTCTACAACACATCCTCTGCACAGCGCACTGTGTGTTCACCGCCCTAAGTCAAGTCTCCGTCCATCGCCATTCACCCCCCATACCCTCCTTCACCTCTCCCCATGGCAATCACTTTTTAAAGAATCAGTGTTGAGAAATGACTGTTTTTACTCGATTAAAGTCAGCTAATGTCACCTGTTGCTCTCCAGAACTCACTTTTCAGCTGTCACTAGGACTTCTGTTTTTTCCAGCTGTGTTTGTGTCAGATCGCTGTCTGTAAGAACAAAGAAAAATACGTATTATTATCAATACACTATTTTGTTCTAGTTTGCCTTAGTACAGTCCTTTTACTCTAGGAATATTTAAGATATACCTAGTTTACAGATGCCTAGTTAAATGTTTCATCCTAGAACCTGTATGTTTTGATGATCTCCAGAATTAGCAAATAAAATGCAATCATTTCCAAAGCAACATGCAAGTAATTCATGCAAAAATAATTCAGAAAGTTCTACTTTTAAAAGGTCACTCTTTAGAAGAGGAGTAAGTCCTGACTGGTGTGGCTCAGCTGGTGGGGTGTCGTCCCGCAAAGCAAAAGGTCTCCAGGTCATTCCCAGCCAGGGCACATGCTTGGGTTGCAGGTTTGGTCCCGGATCAGGGTGCCTATGAGAGGCAACTGATCTTTTTCTTTCACACTGATTCTCTCCCTTTCTTTTTCCCCTCCCTTCCCTCTAAAAATAAATAAAAATCTTTAAAAAGAAATAAAAAAGGAATAAGCAAACAACTATTTATATAAATATATGTATTTATTCCTGAAATGTTATCCTTTTAAAAATTTAGTTGTACATTCAAAGGGAAAGTATTAAAGAAGACTGCCACAATATGCTGCAAACACTTACCTGTCTTTTCTACTTTTGGTACCTGCTGTACCTCATACACACAGTTCTGTGAGATACCTAGGTTTGGGGGCCAAATTGGAATAGATAAAATTCTTTGTCCCCGTGAAGACTGTTCCTGGCCAGATACCTAAACAAAATTTCAACAGGTATCTTAAGTGAGTAGATTTTAAATAGTTATGTATTGAAAAGTTTATGTGTTAAATGAAAGGGAATCCAAGGACAGTAAATATTACTTTTTATTCTTTATATTGTGACTATTTGTGCTTATAAAATCTTGTTCAAATACAGTTCAGAAAGCGCTTTTTATATGAACATGGCCATCTTTTCCTATATGTGTTTTTCTCCAATTTGGACATCTCAAGGATGTCTTTGGACTAATGATGCCCCTCCTTTTTGTTATCTGAAATATAGTCCCTATTACGTAAAATACTAAGAGAGATGAACTCATAAAACTGTAAACTATCATTCAAAAGTCAGTGGTGAAAAACTTATTTTGGTTAAATAGAAGCGAGCACAATGAAATTAAAAACAGGATAAATTATACTCAGCTAAGGAATTAGAACATTTATTATGTAAATAAAAATTATAAAGAAATATTAAATTACTGTTTGCTAACTGTATTGCTCATATCTAGCATTTAAAATTCTATTCTGCCACCTTGTGAGTAGTTCCTTATTTATGAAGTATTCATGCCTGGCAATGCTTTTCTTCTCTTCCATTTTGGATTTTTTGCTGCCTGACAATTTCTCCAAGCAGAATGCTGCCACAAACAGATGGAAAAGATGCAATTCAACCAAGTAGATACAATTACTTATTAGTAGTTGTGGAAAATCACCACAGCTTGGTAAAGTGAGGGTACTTGGTAAAGTGAGGGATCATCCAAGGTTTTCAAACAGCCCTGTGATGGCTTATCCTCAAATTACAATGAGCAGAAGACTAAGTCCACCTCCTAATAATGATGAAGTGAGCACTTACCTTCCCTATGGCAAGGCCTTCATAATTCAATTTTCCTTCCTTTATAAAACTATAGAGCGGAGAACCAGGAACAGAATTAAAGTCCCCACACATAACAATAGGGCAGAAGCTGCCATCTTTCTGATGGGCAACACTGGAGATCTCTGCCAGGAGCATTGCCAACTGGGTCAGCTTAATATCGCCTCGCCTTGGATTATATAACAGATGTGTGTTAGCTACACAGATGGCAGGAGAGGCACCACTTGGAATTTTGGGCTGCAAGAGTAACACTAATCCAACATTGTCTCTGTCCAACAGAGGAACATCAGGGCGGTAGAATTCCACTGGGTTCACTGATAAGAGTGAAAATTTGGAATGTTTGAAGCAAATGGCACAGCCATCTGGTTTCTTTCCTGTCCGAATCTTGTATTCACAGTGATAACCTATAAGAAATAAAGAAATTTAAAATAAGGGACTGTTTTATACACACACACACACACACACACACACACGCACGCGTGTGGCAAAACACAGCTAATATTTTTGAACAATGTTTACCAAAGTGTATTCTACAAAACATTAGTAATGTAGGATGTAAGTAAGTGTTGGAATCAAAAAAGTCTGGGACTAGCCCTGGCTGGTGTGCTCAGTGGACTGAGCGCCAGACTGCAAACCAAAGGGTTGCCAGTTCAATTCCCAGTCAGGGCGCATGCCTGGGTTGCAGGCCAGGTCCCCAGGAGGGGATGCATAAGAGGCAACCACACACTGATGTTTCTCTCCCTCTCCTTCCCTTCCTCCTCTCTCTAAAAATAAATAAATAAATAAAATCTTAAAAAAAAAAAAAAAAAAAAAAAAGCTTTGGAACTGGGTCTAATAGGTCTCTTTCCTGGCAGACTTCAGTCTTAAATATGCTCATGTGCATTATAATGCTCTCATTTCCATCCTAGTAAGAGTCATGACAAAGACACTAGGGCCTTGTAATAACCCACCCACCACGTACCTCTGACCTTCCTGCCTCTAACTCTTCCGCCTTGCTCCACCCCACACACACCAGCCTGCTCATCTGCCTTACGGCACTCCAACCTTGAGGCCTTGCCTTTGCGATTTCCGCAGTCTAGAATGCTCTAGGCATGGCCTGTTCATTAACCTCTTTCAAGTTTTTGCTCAAATCTCATCTTCTCTGGTTATTTATTTACAACCGAAACCTTATTCCATATTTCTGCCTTTCCCCAGAAAACTATCATTACTTAATGAACTACTTACATATTTATTTGGTTTACTGTCTACTGTATACTCCTCAAGGGCATAGACTTGTTATCTGTCTTGTTCACCGCTATATCCCCACTGCCTAGAACACTGAGTAGTGTATAGCAGGCACTCAAAAAATATTTCCTGAATGAATGAATGCAAAGTAGGGAGCATTTCTCAAGCAGATAACCTGTTTTTAGAAGTGTTCACTCATCAAAGAGTTTTTTAGTTTCCATCCATTACGCAGTGGTAAATACTTATGATATAATGATGACCTAGACAGAATGGTACCTAATCTCATGGAGCTCGGAATCTTAGGGGGTCTAGTGATGGGCAAAGCAACTCCTGGAAAGGAAGCTATTAAGAGATTCTTACACAACTTTCCCTTTAAGTTAAAATTATGTAACAACACAAAAGTTTCCACCTGAAATTTCTCAATCTTTTCCTGACCTTTTGAAATAGGTATTAAGTTTTTCAAAGTTAAGATTTTTGGCCCAAATACATCACACTTCTTTGTTAGCAAGTTATGCTTTAACAACATACCAATCTTCCAAAGTAAATATGGCTAAAATAAAAGTTACATTGTACCCAGCGATTCCAAACTTGGCCTGATTTCTGTTCCATAATGATCTTCTTGAACTTCTTGCAAACAAAGTACCTTGGAAGAAAAAAAAGGCCTGAATTAAAACAAAGAGATGTAAATATAAATTTTCTGGTGCTTCCATCTCTACAGATTTCTAAAACTTTAAAAACATGTTAGAAGTTGAAATAAAAAAATCCTTTTCTCTTGTAATTTACAGATCTATCAAATTAATGTTTCTAAATTTGATCAGTCCCCCAAATTGTGGCCTTTAATCATATGAAGCTTTCTTCCAAGGAAATATTTTTAATTTACATGTCTGAATATTCCCCCTGAATTTACACATTTATTAGTAGAAATCCTCCTTGTACTTTCTTAAGAGGTGATTTCTTTGAATGACATTATCTACATTAATTCTTCATGAATTATTTAAATTTAAAATCAAAGGACATCTGTAAAAAAAGAAAATAAAATCCAAGGAAATATGTACCGAACACTTAATATGTTGCCAGTCCCTATCTCAGAGCTAACCAATACTTAAGATTCTTTGATCGTTTTAAAAAAGCCAGACAATTATTTATACCAACAACCATTGGCAAATAACTCTTTGGAGGTCATGTTACCTTGCTAAAAACTGTTCCATCACTATATTTAAACATCTTCCCTTTTTACCAAACAAAAGTGAGAAAATAATTTAGTTTACAAGTGACCCATTTAACCCAACTTTTTCTTGTGCGAAGGATTTTGATATTTTGCACTTACATCTGCATCAAAGTGTTTAATTTCTTTCAGAATATTGGGAAATCTAAAACTCCAGTGTAATACTGGGCGCCGGCAGTGTCTATAGAGGTGTGAATTATCTTCCAGTAAATTTTGTGAAAGTATATTATAGGACATCACTGAGAAATCAAACTTGTTCTCACTGTCTTCACATTTGGGGTCAATATTGTCTCCCAGGATCTTCGTTTTTTCTTTATGATGGTTACATATGTATTCCCAATGGCGTTTTATGGTGCCTGTTAAAATATATTGGACAGAATATAAAGAATTAATTTTAAAAAAGACCATGTGTTTTCCTGTATATAAGTATTCCTTTGCCTTTTAAAAATTTCCATAGGCAATGAACACAATGTTTTACCCTAGGAAATGGCAATGAAGCACTGAATAACCAGAAGTTGTGATCAAATTAATTAAAAGGCTGTAAAATTCTATACTGACTGACCAAGAGGGACACAACAGGTTTAAAAGAATCTAACAAGTTATTCTGGAGACTAAGAGCATGTGTTTATAAAACTAAGACTATACAGGGGTCGTGGTTTCTCCCTTCTTTATAGTTAAGAATTAGCTCTGCCATAGACATGCTTAGCAACTTTGTAACCATAATATTGTATCTGTATGTCTCAGCTGGCTTTCCAATAAGATAAGTTCACATATTTTATTCCCTATTAGTAAGATAAGATCATCCAGTGATTAACTAAGTTCCAAAAACAACTCATCTTAGAATTCTGCTTTAGACAAGAATGATGTATATAATGACAATATACAGAAACTGTATTTAGTGTCTAAAACACTGAAATGGAACAGTGCAAACAAAATGAACAAAGAAATCTTTTTAATGCATACCAAAGCAAAAGTTACATGTAACATAGTTACAGAGTGCTGGTCAATGATAATGGCTAGTTGACAAACCTAGCATGCAGCAACCAGGAATATGTGATGGTTTACATTCTGCAAAGACATCATGTACCCTGGAAAAGTGATGAGAATCGAAAACCATGAGATTTTGCAATTATAGGCAGTCCCCGATTTAGAAATGACCACCATATATAGTTTTCTCCTTTGATCTTGTCTCCCTCACCCCACCGTTAAAGGGCATATTCCAACTGCCATGGAAGCCATGAAGAAAAATGTAGAATTTTTAGAGAATCTATGAACTCAAATGCAGAAAACAAGAAATGGGAAGAACCTGGAGAAACAGAATTAGAGATGGACTTCCAAGCATGATTAGACAATGTGGGAAAAAAAAAAAAAATCTCAGCCCTAGGATCCCTCCCTTTTCCTGCATGAAGGCTTTCATTTCACTGGATTACAATGCCTAAAATTCCATCAATACAGTGGCTTTCAAACTTCTAGAGCTTGTACAACCCTTCAGCATTACTTTTCATGTTATGAACATCAATCCTTGGTATGTGGGGACTGTAGCTAGAAAGATGAGGTAACTAACATTTATACTGACCACAATTGCTTTGAATAAACATACAGAAACTTCAAATGCTAGAGTTCCATGGGAGACAGTCTGAAAACTACTGATGAAGTAAATAGTCTTTGGCCTTCATATACTTCACAACATAAATTCATACTACAAAAGCTTATATACCTTCCATGTCAGGAGGAACAAGGTGATCACAGCAGAGAAGACAGATGAATCAAAGAAAGTAAGCAACAGGACTGACTGGGTTTTTAGGGTGCCTAATTAAAAAGTCATAATTGTGTCACACAAATCCTTCAAATACCACTTTAAAGTGATAGGCAAGTTAGCAATGCTGTTCTCTTGATTGAAAAGTATTAGTGAAATATCGGAAGTCACAAATATGGCTTAACGAAGAGCATTTTCCTTATTCACAATACCTAGGAAGAATGGACATATAAAGAGTCAGGTTGCAATCCAAGTTTATCAGTGTGTAAATGTAACTTCCCATCCATTAAAGGGAAAACACCACCACCACAATTTTCTGAGTACCTACTATGAAGCCAACAGTGTGCTGGGCACTTGACATCTCATTTTATTGTCAACAGGCTTTGAACGTGAGCATTATTTTACACTAGGAAACCACGGAGCAGAGAGGTTCAGGAACCTGTCCCAGCTCACACAATTTGTGGTGGAGCAGAACGACAGCAGGGAGTGGTCCCTAAGCCCATGCTTGTGTCACACGGCACAGCCCGACCTGACGGCTACCAGATTTAGAAAAGGCCAAACTAGAGAGAAGTGTGCGGACCTGATGGACAGTGAATACCCAGGTGAGAAGCCGGCTCATCCCATACAGGCCTCGATTTACAGACATGGAGTGTTCTTAGGAACCTCATTTTAACGCCTCTACATAAACCTTTCATTCATTCAAACAAATACATTATAAACACAAGCTGTGGTTAGGTACTATAAAAATAAATTTTCACTTGTGAGTGCTTAGAATTTCTACTTAAAGGTGCAGTGGAATTTCCTCCTAAAAGCACATTTAACTAATAATCGAGCTCTGACTTCCAGGTGACACTCACTGTGAATGTCATCCTTTGACAAACTTGTGTCTGCTCCCTACACATTAACATCCACAGAGTCTCCTCTCAGTTATCTGCAGAGGCATTATCTTCACTGAAAACCACAGCTCAGCAAGGAAGACAGTTCCAAATTCTGCGTGTACACTTGGGGGGCGGGGGGCAGGACCGGCAGCACAGAGGGAGTCTGGGCAATTGTTTAGAGTAGAAAGAATATGAGAAAAATAGAAATAATCAACATATTTAGAAAAAACTGTTTCTTAAAGTTGCATAAGATGTTTTAAAAGATAAAATTTCCAACAGACTCTCAAGATTGTATCTGTAGACCCCAGTATGAGATATACAGATTTAATAAGCTAAAATCCTATTCTGTAAGGAAGTATCTTTTATTTATGAGAGTTCCTATTTAAGAAAATCCTTTTGTCTTATTCTTTAAAGTTATCATTGTAAAACATTAGCTTAAAATAAATATGAAAACATGACATTTAATTTTATAGACCTGTGGACTTTCAATAATACATCCACCAGTTTTTAAGAAGCCTGAGAATCTCTGCTTCAAAAACAGTAAATTTGAAAACTATTCTTAAATGAAACTTAAGGTTTTAATCTAATCCTTCATTCTTTTTTACCTTATTCTGTAGGTAGAGTCACTTCTATCTTTACTGCCAGAAATACACAATTAATTAAAGATAAAAATAAAGAGTTCATTTAAAAAATAATTCCCTTTTTCCTAACAGAAAAACTACTGGCTGAAAATAAACACCAAACACGTCTAAAACCAGCAGGAAGTTTTCTTGAGGATTAGATATGAACGTTTCAATTAGTCTATGGCTTATGTTTATTTGTGCACCAAGATAAATGTCACCTTTACCTTGGTGTTTTCTTCGTTTTGATGAAGGCTCATCTCCCTCAGAGTTCATGATGTAACTAGAGAGATGGATCAAAGATGTCTGGCTCAGGCTGTCGGGTCTCCAATTCCAGTACTGAAACTGAGTTCTAGACTCAAACAAACAAGGCGGTCTCCAGTTTAATGAAAATTGCCTACTACTGAAGTAGGGGTAAGGAGCACGAGAATAGTGTCCAGGCCACCTCATACAACTAGAAATATGTCTGTTCCAGCAACACCTTTGCAGATTCTCCCACGGTGTAGTCCAGTCTCTGCCCAGACTCTTCTGGTGGTGGGGTAACATGGGGTATCTAAAAGACATAAATACACTCCTTGAGGCACCACTTTAGGTTCAGCTATTGCACACAAAATCCAAGTCTGTTTCCTCAAGGGAGAACAAGGTCTAACACTCAAAAGCTGATTTCTAAATCTGTGAAGGATGTGGGAGAAGCAGCCATGATTTAACCATGAGAGCAGTACCCCACGAGTCTCCCTACACAACTGTGAGTGGTATTCTAAACACTCCATGTAGGATCCGCCAGGTTCCCAAAACACCGCACAGACTTCAAAAAGTCCACAGTTCAACTGAGAGAGAAATCAACCATCAACTGGTATTCAGATTAGCTTTCTAGCATCTAATACAACTCAATGGACAAATAAAATCCACAACAAACATAATACTTAAATCAAATATGGAACACATAAGCTGACTACAATTAAAGTGAATCTCTATTCCAACTTGGTTTGGAGTAAAAACACATTTCTGAAGTTTTTTATACCAGGGTTGTATTTTCCAAACATTTGTATAGCTGAGAACACAAAAGCCCATCACAACCTCAATTTTTTTTTTTTTTGAAAGCATGCTTTTCCTTGAGAGAAACGAAAAAAGGTAGAAATTACTTACTAGGAATTCATCAACACTCCAAAAGCCAACAGCACCAATTTAACCTATCATCCAAAAATATCTCCAACGTAGTGTTATCATTATGTTGAATAGATACTTTGCTGCCAGGCTCTCTTGGGTACCACCTTCGTACTATACAATTCTGGCAAAATATTAGGATTGAGGACTTCTATTCTTTCCTCTAGAATTCCTTAATGGTACATTTTCAAGGTAGTATCCATAACGTCCACTTCTATTACCAAAGGAATTTAGGTTAAAGTGTATTTTCTGTTATTTGACTTGTGTGTCACGTTCTTTTCATTTTAACACTTAAATTTTTACTGTATTTTTTGTAGTCTGTGTGTTTTCAAATTATCCTCTAAATTCAACTTAATTGTTAATCTCTAAAGGCAGGACATGGTCAGACTATCCTGCTTTGTCACAACTCTTGAGAACCGTAGAGATTTGGGCTCAATACATTTGTGCATCCTAATAAGCTACCATTTTGAGGTATAACACGTGCAACAAAACATTATATTTGTAGTTACTTACAAGGTGAGGCAAAAGTAGGTTTACAGTTTTGAGTATGTGAGTTTTTCCTTGTATTTATTTTCCATATGAACAACTGTAAACCTACTTTTGCTCCACCCTGATGTCTATATAGATACATGTATACATATCTATATATTTGTATATATAGGTATATATCTTTTCCTCTTAAAATGATGAGCTCCTTCAAAGCCAGAACTTTCTTAATCATTTTAACCCCAGTCTCTTCCCAACTGCCTAGCACAGTGCCTGGCACACAGCCGGTACTCAAGAAAACATCGTTGAACTGAACTGGCATCAAATCCCAGGACTATAGGAGTTAAAACCCCATCCCCATGTAATAATTAAGACAGTGCTGTGCTTCCCATGTGTGGTACACCCGTCGGTTTTATACGGTGCACAGTGAAACTTTTTGATTTTTAATATCTAAGTATTTGTTTTAAAGTGTATTAAGAATAAAAAAACAGTAAGTACATTAAAGCCAAGATTTCGCAGATAACTGCTTAGGGCTACGCTAGTGTAGGCAGCACTCATTTAAGTGCTTTTTAAAGTGAGTCAATTTCAGCTTAACAATAACCCACAACCTTCGGACCAACTAAAGTGAGCCAATTTCAAGAAAAATACCCAGTAAATAATACAGGAGTGAACGGAATTTGGTAATAATCGTAAAGGTTGGAATACAAATGACTAAAGTTTGAGAGACAAGAACACACCGACAAACCAACCCCCGTGCGCGTGTGCGGCGCGCGCGCGCCTCCTTCGGGGTCAGGCGACCCTGGGACTTATTGTGACAGGAGGCCTCCCTGCGGACCGTCAGCTCCCGGAAGGTGCTGCAGGGCCCGGGGAAGAAGCCGGGAACGGAGACGCTCGGGCTGCCTTGGAGGCTGGGTTGCGGGAAGTGGGCCTGAGCTGCGAGGCCGAGCCGGTCGGGAGGGCAACAGCACCGCCGGCGGCCGATGCGCTCCGCGCCTGGGCCCGGGTCCCCGTTGGCCCGGCGCCCTGCCGGCTGCGTGCCGGGTTTACCTATCCCTTGGGGAGTCTCCGGTGGCTCGTCCCAGCTGCACCACAGTCCCGACCCTCTTCCTCCCGCTTCCTTCCCCAGCCCGCCCCGCCCCGGTTCACCCAGGCCACCCGCCCCCGCCTCCGGCCGCCCCTCCCTCTCTCCTCCTCCCGCCCGCCACCCAGACCTACTGACCGGCCTCTTCCCACTACACAGCGGCCGTAGCCCCTCCTCACACAGCGCCACGCTTCCATCTTCCCCCTTTGCGGGCGTCCAGTTCAGTCCCTGGGCTCAACCTCAACCTCTACGAAAGATTTGGCGGCCGAAAGCTCCAGGGCTTCCCCATCACCAGACGTCATGCCTCACGCTGCAAAGCACGCTGGGAGGTTCAGTCTCGCTCGCATCCAAGTCCCCATATTGCGCAGCGAAAGTCCCTGAATTTCAAGAAGTAGGCACAGAGCGTGTGATGCTTGGGCAGCCATTTCGGAAGAGGGCAAAACACCCACCCTGGGCCTTAAAGAAACAGAAAGAAATAAACTGCTGATCAGTTTTAAGGCCTATGGAAAAGAGTACAGGGTACTGTATGAGAGTAATAAGAAAAATATATTATTTTCTAGTATTTTTATGTCCTTAGGAGATTCGGAAGGTGGATGCCCAAGGTAGGGAAATACCCTTTTCTGGTTTCCCATGGAACTGAGGTATCACGAATCTTTGCAATTAATTCTGCAGGAATGCATCCACAGAGTTCACTTTTAAATGTACCTGTGTGTCGAGTGTGTCCATCTGTATCAAATTTGGTATATGACTAGATTCCTAGAAAGCATTATTTAGATGGAGACCCCCTTCAGGAGACAGACAGAACTGCAGAAGAATAAAGTGGAGAAAGCAGAGGGGCAAAGGATGCTGGGACGCAGGACCACCGCTTTTCTATTACAGGCTCTTCGGGAGAGCGGTGGAGTAATTTCTTGCAAAGGCTTTTTTTAAACCCTCTTGGGTTAATAAGGATATCAGATGCGTTTGAAGAAAACTTTTTCCTTCCCTATAAATACAGCTTGTTCTTGTTATTTGTAATAGTTACGTTTACTACCAATATTAGCTAATATGGAACCATTTGTCCTAGGGGAATACGAGACTAGGTACACGTGAACCACTAGTCACAACATTTTAGTCACCTAATCAATACATAACCTTGTTTTATATGTGTTTTGGTTTAAAGATGCTTTAATATATATTTTCTATTCATTAACATTGAATTTATGGCGAATAGCACTGTAACTCATGCTTGAATGAAGTTTATCTAACACATGCAGTTTCTCCGGAAGGGAACATCACAGACTTCTTGCACTTAGGAACATTAGGTAGCCCTTCAGCGCTACCCTTGGGGCCATTTTAAACAGAAAAGTCACCAACAAAAAGCACAAAAGTGTGAAAAACGTGGTGCTAAATAGTCTGTGGAGAGAATACTTGTTTATAGAGTGACAGCTGAAACAAGAAGGCAGAGCTTTGCTTCCTTAGACCTCAGCAGGGAGCTTGCGCTTTGGGCAACTAAATTTTTCACCACCCTGCACATGGCCATAAATGGAGATAACAATACTTATGAAATATTGTGAAGATTAAGTAAAATGATAGCTGTGAAGAATCTGTAATAAGAAACAGAGAGACAGAAATGTTTTATTTTACATCAACTTTGTATGCAAAACAAACAAATACATAAAATTGGTTAAATAAACTATCATAATTAGATAATATGTATATATAACAACTTTATGAAAATCTTTTGGGAAACTGTCAGAGGAAATTAAAAACAGAAGAGAAAATGTTATATAATTAAAAGTAATATAGTATAGATTCAATATATAAAGTATTTCAGGTTTTTTAGCCTTGAGTGGGTATGCTAATGTATAAAAGCCTATTTTGAACTGTTGAATGATAAAAATTTCTTCTATTCTTCAAGGAACTTGTACCATTGTTAATGAAAACCTCCCAATTAATGAAGTTACATAATCATATTTTACAAGTACCCAACACTTACATATAAACATGGGGTAAAAATTATTTTTGCCCTTTTGCCCTTAAAGAACAGGATATGGCAACATGTGGACTGAAAGGAAAAACTAAAAAAATAAAGATTAAAATTTAGATTTGAAATGTCTTTTAAAAAAAATTGCCATTACTGAATTTGAAATGTCTTTTAACTCCTACGCATGTTCCTATACTTCACTCTCAACCTCCAAATTTAGGAAAATGTTTCTGTATAATCTACCAACTCTCTGAAAAAATATCCAAGGTTGTCATGGTGACATTGTTCTCTGCAGAACCTTGTAGTCTGGTGCAGTGCTTTCCTAATTCCTCATGGTTGTGGAATCCTTTTTTTTTTCCATACTGTGTCTCAATTTTCCTGCCTAGTATTACATCTGAGCCTGCTAGAGTGGTGGCAAGTTAAAGATTTAATTTGGAACAAGGCAGATTTATGGGTAGTTATCTACCCATAGTCTAGTAATCAGTTGATCAGTCTGGAAAGCTGATGTAATCCTCTGTGGGTGTAAGTCCTGCAGTGGTCCTCGATGAAAACATTATGGCCCCCAGTCCTTGCTAGAACTTCTCATTTAGTTCTTAACCTATATGGGCTGATTAAATTAAAACTGTTGTTGTCCAGGCTTTAAAAATAATGATAGACCCAGCTGGCTAGCTCATTTGGTTGGAGCATCATTCCTTACACCAAAAGGTTGTGGGTTCCAGCCCCGGTCAGGGCGTGTATGATAGGCAGCCAGTTGATGTTTTTCTTTCACATCGAAGTTCCTCTCCTCTCTCTAAATCAGTAAACATATCCTCAGGTGAGGATTTAAAAAAATGATAGGAATCTGGTAGTCAGGATATAAACTTGGGGTTAGACCTTCTCTTCCCTCTAATCCCTTTCTTATTCCCATCTCTCAGTCTCAGACTGGGAGCTTTGCAGATTTGTGAGTTCCTATAGTGTAGAGACCTGTGGACCTTATGGACCTGAGCTCAATTCTGACAAATAATCTTGCTGCCCACCTTGGTCTGTGTTAGGGCCCTTAGAGTTATCTTGCTAGGAAGGTTTTCAAGGGCAAGGGCAGATCTCAGCAAAGTTCTTTGGATGCAGAGGAGGGGAGGCTAAGAAATGGGAAGGCAGATGAAAGCATGAGAAAGTTGCGTGCAGGAAATGGCAACAGACTTGGTGGTTGTCTAATACCCATTTGGGGAGAAAAACCATGTCTTTTGTTAGTCTACATAATGAATAAATAAATGATTATTTAGTGATACCTTTACCAAGTATTTTGACTCTGCCCATGACAAAAGTAGACATTAGCTGGAAGCAGTGTATGTTTTTCATGAATGCTAACATCAAAGTGTAAGGTATGTATCGTTTTATTCTTTTTAATGACTCTTTAGTTCATAAATAGTTATTTAAACCTGTAAAGTCTGGGATCCTAGAGGTAAAAAAAAGATTTAAGGGAGTCTTTGGGTTATTACAGTATTTTGAAAAATCTAATTGAAATTGAAGGAAGGTCTTCAACAAGAAAGCAAAGGTTTCCCGAAACCTTGAGTTCTGTGCTCTTGACTGATAATACATGTATGAGTTTAATATAGGTACATTTGTTATTTCATTTTGGTCACAAGCTCGTATCAGTAGTTATATGCAATGACTTTGGGAAAGAAGATAAAACAAATAATTATAAAAATACATTTAATTTGGGAGGAAAAAAATCTTTAGAACATTGGAGTTCATGCATTCTGCAAATACCTCTTATCTTCCGTCCACTGCAGCAGATACTGAGGGTAGGAATACAAAGGAAAAACAGCTCTTGCCTTTAAGGAGCTCACAGTGTAATGGGATAAAAACTTGTCAGTCCTAACTTAGCCAACATATCATGACTCTGAAACAGGTGCTGTAGCTGCAATGTCGAATAGAGATGTGGGAGCAGTAGGGGAAGGAGCATCTAATCTTTTGGGGGAAAAAAAGATGGAGACTGTTAAGAGGGCTTCAGAGAGAAATCAGTCTTTGAGAGAGCTGATTCCTGAAGGCTGGTATGGATTAAAAAAAAAAAGCAGATGGCTTGAAGATCTGGGGGTGCAAATTGCAAAGGGTTTGGCTGAACCCCAGAGAAATGAGACTGACAGTTGAGTAGGGACCAGGCACGATGGATCCTAAAAACTATGACATAGAAATATGGCCACAGGATCCACTGAAGAATTTAATGGAGAAACATAATGGCATATGCTTTAAAAATGAATAATTAAAATGGAGGGAAGGGAAGGTGGGAGGGGGCAAGGGAAAGGGGGGGGGAAGGCAGAGACAAATGTATTTAAAAAGTAAATAAATTAATAAAAAAAAAATAAAAAAAAAATGGAAATATGAAGGATGAATTGGAGGGGGCTAGGAAGACCAAGGTAGTTTATGTTTTCTTAATTTAAAAAAATTTATTAAGTGGGATACAACATACACACCGTAAAGTGCATAAATCTTAAGTGTTTAGCTTGATAAATGTTTTCATATGTCTATACTTATGTAACCACTAACAGGATTTAGAACTCCTCCAGCATCCCAGAGGAGTCTGCCCTGTGCTTCCCAGGCAATTCCCATTGTAGCTTTCACTCCGCCACCCCCGATTCTATGGAGAACCACTATCGTCTATCACCATAGATTAGATTTAATTGTTCCTGAGCTTCATATGAATGGAATCACAGACTATGTACTCTTATACCTACATTCTTATATTTAACATTATGTGTGTAATATTTATCCTTGTTGATTAACGTAGCAGTTCGTTCTTTTTCATTGCCATGTAAATCCCATGGTGTGACTTTATACTGCATTTAACTTACCCATTTTACTGCTGATTGACACTTGGGTTGTGTCAACTTTTTGGATCTTATGAATAATCATGCTTAGAACTTTTTAAAAAATATGCCTTTTGTTAATGGGTGTACCAACTCATTTTTCCTGGGAATATATCCGAGAGTGAAATTGCTATTATTATCAGTATTTTTTCCTTTAGTTATTCTGGTACTGCATTGGTAGGTGGAAATTTGACTATTATGAATAAATAAAGTTGCTATGAATATTCACATAGGTCTTTATGTGGACATATATTTTTATTTCTCTTGAGAAAGTACCTAGGAGTGAGATTGCTGGGACATCTGGTAAGTGTGTGTTTATACAACAAGAAACTGCTCAACTGTTTCCTAATGTGGCTGTATCATTTTGAATTCCCACTGGCAACCTATGAAAGTTCCAACTGGAACTCCTGTCCTTATCAACATTGGGTAGTGTCAGTTTTAAAAAATTTAGCCATTATTGTAGTTCAAAGGTGGTCTCTCATTGTAAATTTTTTTTAATTGAGATAAAATTTATATAACATACAATTCACCATTTTAACCATTTTTAAGTGTGTAATTCAGTGGTTTTTAGTATATTCACAACAGTGTGCCATCATCACCACTAATTACTGATTCAATAGTTTTCTTTGTTATAAGCCTATTTAGATTTTCTCTTTTTTCTGAACCAGTTTTGGTTTTGGCTTTGACCAGTTTAGACAGGCTTTCTTTTAGCTCTTTGAACATATTTAAAATCTTTGTCTAGTAAAGATCAACATTTAGGCTTTCTCATGGCTTTTATTGATTGCTGTTTTCCTAATTATGGGCCATGTCTTCTTGGATGTCTCACCATTTTTTTGTTGAAAACTGGACATTTTGGATATAATAATGTGACAACTCTGGAAATCAAATTCTCTTCCCTCCCCAGAGTACACTACTTGGCTATTTCCTATCTCCCTTTCAGTCACAGTTTTCCCTCTATCTATCAGAAAACCTTAGCTAATCTTCCATTCCGAATTAGATGTGTTCTATAGCACTCAATATATTCATCTGCCATGGTACTTGTTGCAATAAATTTTAATTGTTCTCCGTTTTTTCCTACTAGATGGCATGTGAGAACAGGGACTCTCTTTTTAACTCCAATGCCCAATTAACATGATGTCTGGTGCATAGTGGGCAATGAATTCATGTTGAATGAATGAATGAGAGATTTATGTATATGTAGGCAGAAATGGAGCCAGTGGTGAGGAAGCGATTAAAGGTACAGAAAGCAGGGCTGGGATGTCACTGATGAAACAGTGTTTGCCAAAGAAGATAGGTTTCAGAGTGCAGGTGGAATGATTAGTCTTAAAAATAGGGAAGAGCTATGTCTACATATCAGATCAGAATGGAAATGTGAGAACATGGAGGGATTATTTGTTGCTAAGGGTTTCTCTTCCCCCCCCCCCCCTAAAGAAGTGGTGGCAGAGGGCAAAGGGTAGGGAGGCAAAAGAGGAACAGAGGATTGCAGAAAATGGCAAAGACTTGGAATGACCGTTAAGGGGAATGAGAAAGAATCCTGATCAAGGAAAAGGTAAAGGAATTGCCAAGCAGTGTACAGCAGTCAATTGAAACCGGAGACTCTTATCTTGTAATCTTGAGAGCGCCTGTGATTTATTTTCCCCCAGTTAGACGCAGACTCCCGCTTTTAGAATCTGAGGGGATGAATTTTAAGATTAATATAGGGTTGGGCTTGCTGTAGAGGTAGAAAGACAGGTGGACGGGTGGACAGAATTCCAGATTGAAAGAAGAAAGGGTTATGTCTGCCGAGAGTTCAGATGTTGTTGTGGGTATTTGAAGCGATAGAGCGTGAATAGGGAAGGAAAGAAGATGCTCGGCTAGGAAAGAAGATGCTCGGCTAGCGTATCTCTCCATCCCTTATTTAATAGTGTACACAAGCTGAACAGGGACCGGGAGGACCAAGCTGTTAGCGTAGTGTTGTGGCTGTCACAGCTGTCACAAAATCCACAAGGTGACGGATCTAGCGCACAAGGAGACTTGGTAGAGACGTCTCAGTTCTCCGCTGGGGCGAGAGGGGCGGTGTGACCATCTAGTCCTCGATGACTAGCAAAACCCAGGCCCGATGAGGTTCGGAATTGAAAACGACGCCTCCCTCCCGCTAGATGTTAGAAGGGGTCTGACCCGGAAGCTTCTCTGCCAAGCCGGAAGCTGAGCAGTGCGCCGGCGGCGCCGCTGTGGAGCCACCGCCCCCAAGCTGCTGGGCCGCCGCTTCGCCGCCGTTTGGGGGACCCGGAGAGTCTCGGCGCCGGGTTGCCCTGATGGTCCCCGGCAGGCGGCGGCGGCAGAGGCGGCGGGAGGATGACCTCTCCCCGGGAGCGGGGTGCCGACCTGGCCCGTTTCTACACTGTCACCGAGCCTCAGCGACACCCAAGGGGCTACACGGTGTATAAGGTCACCGCCCGGGTGAGTGCCGGTGTGAGGTGTAGGTAGGATCCAGAATTGGGATGAGGGGCTGGGGTGGGGACCCTGGTGTGGGGATACCTGACCCCAGGTCAGAGCCAAGGGCTGGACTGGGTGCGGCTAGTGCAGGGACGTGCGTCGGAGGTGGGGACTTTAGGAAGGCGGAGGTAGGGGCTTAAGGTGGGATGATGCCCGGGACTCCGGGGCTCCCGTGGAGAACGTTGCGATAGTGTTCCCGTTCCCGAGTGCGGCAGAGATTGATGATTCAATGGATGACTCAGCCTCCATCCCATTTGGACTTTCTCACCTGAGGCTGAAATTCGAAGAAGTGATTTTGCTTTCTTCCGAAGGATATGCAGATTAAAATAATTTGTATATTATTTTATTTATGTCATAGATGATATTCTCTCGACCATTTCATACAGCGTCATTGCTTGTACCTAGGCAGACAGACTCTCGAGAAGGGTGTCGGTGTTAGGGCCACCAGTAGGACCTTTCTCTGTCTCTTGTTTGCCTTTGAGTTTTTCATGGTTTACACTAGGAGACAGAAGAGAAATTATACCGAAGGTGTCTTGTGTGAGTTGTCTCGAGGGCACATTTAAAGACTGTGAGTGTCTTTTGTGTTAACCCGTCCAATTTTTAGTACCCACTTTATGTTTCATTGCTCTTGCTCCTTTTGAAGAGAGTTTGTTTCTCTGTTCTTGGAAAATAAAGAATAATAAAATTAAGTCTCCATGTATGCAATGTATATATGTATGAGTATGCATGTATATTAGGCACTTCGTACGCATCACTCAAGTTAGTCCCAATTTTAATGATGAGGAAACAGGTTAAAGGAAGTTTTGTAACTTGCCCAACTTTACATTGCAAGTCAGTAGCACGTTTTGGATGTGAGGCCACTTCTGCCTAACTCCAAATTATATAAAAAGTTAAGAATTAACTTTATTATTATCATTGTTAAAAAGGAAAGGTACAGATAGTAGTATAAGACAATATACATTTGGAGGATGTAGTAATGTGTGATAGAGAGTTCAAGAAGTAGGTCTTGAGAAGGACTTTGCATGGTGTATGGACCCGGTGCACAATTGAGGCAGAGGTGAGAAGTATGGGATGAGCAAGTTTGTTTAAAGATAGTGACGCCAGGCCTGGTGGAGGGCTGTGCTGAGAATAGAGGGGAATTTGCTACTCCCTTTTTGCAAGTAAGGTTGTTACATAGGTGTAGTGTAAGAAATTTTTTTTAAGATTAAGGAGCCCTTATTATACCACTTTTGAAACTTTGTTAGTCATTGGGCCCTTCAAAAAAATCTAGACTTAGTTTCCTAATATGATTTATGGAATTAGAATGATTTTCAACATATGTAATGTTCCCCTTGTAGCACCCTATTCATCCCTTATTATAACACTGCAGTTACGTTGTATCAATCTGTTTATATGTCTATGTCTCTAGTAGATCTAGAATTGGTCTCTATCATTGGTATTTGTTTAGGACAGTGCAAGGCACACATGCCTAAAAAACAGTGTTGAATATTTTCCTCTCCATTCTAGGCAGCACAACCAAAATATGCTTAGTTCTAGGCACTAAGTGCTATGAGAAATACAGGGCTGAATAAAGCATGGACCTTCTTTGCAAAGATAGAGTAGAAGAGAGTTTACTGGAGTTGAAGAAGTATAGTATAAGATAGAAAGTGTTAAGTGCCATAAGAGACTAGAAAAGAGCTATAGGATTTCAGAAGACAGAGATTGCTTCTGGCTCAAGGGCTCAAGGAACATGTGCCAATGAAGACAGGTGGCCAGAGAGGGGAAAAATCCAGACAGGTGCAATAAAGGGAGAGGGCATCATAGGTGGAAGGATAGGTAGAAGGGTTAGAGCCCAAAAAGGCTTGAAGGTATAAATGTGTGTGGAATTTGAACAATAAACAGTACATATGGTAATTACTGCTATTCTTACTTTACAAAAGGCAAGGTTAACCCAGTTCAGATCTTAAATATCTTTTCTCAAGCAGTGAGTGATTTACTGAATTGACTTTTATGACAACATAAGGTAGAAGATAAAGTAGTAGCACATCACCTCAGAACTAACCAAATCCATATAATATGCATGCTACATATTGCTGTAGTTATTTGAACTTGAAAATTGCTTACACCGCCTTTCTTCTCCTTGCCCTCATTTATTGCTTATGTTGCAGATTTTAATTTTAATGTTTAAGTGTCAACAGGAAAGTATACTTAAAAAGTATCAGTGCTTAATATTATAAAACAAGTAAAATATTTATTAATTTTTGAGACTTAATGAGAAAAACATCTTTCTTTCAGAAGAATTAACCAAGTAAGTGGTCCTCTCTTGAGAGAACTTCATGAGATAAAAATTAGGGATGTTTTCTTTATGTTTCCTTACTTTCAGCTTTGAGGAATAATCTCTGTATTCTTCATCCTTGCAGGGTTCTTTATGTGAAAGTAGAATTACAATAATTGAAAATACCATTGTTAAATTTGTCTAAATTTTCGTATAAAAGCTCTTGCATCTTCTTAAATCTCCTTTATCCTTTCTTTTTTTTTTACACAGTTCTCTGGAACCTTGCAGGTTTAGGTAACCTTGTGGCTGGTTATAAGCTTCTTAACAGATTTCCTGGTTAACCTCTGTGTTGCTTATTAAATTTTATCTAGAATAAGTACCTCTATTCAGAATTGAAAAACTCTTTTATAAGTTTCCTTGAGTCTTTAGTTAAAGGAGACTGAGATATAAAAGGACACTTAGCAGTTTTGGGTTGTTTCCTCATGCTGAGTTTACAAAATTCGCATATTGTAATAAAGATTTCTCAACAACATTAAGTGAATGGTAGTTCTTGTGTGTGTTCTTTCCGTGAGTATGGAAAGCAGAAGGTTTACCTTTATAGAAAAGGCAGTGTTGCCTTATGACTTTATTTTGTTTATTTTGAGGCATAACGTATACACAATTTATATAAAATTCACCCATTGTAAGTGGACAGTTTGATGAGTTTGGACAAACATACATAGTTGGTAAACTCCACCACAGTGATCGGCAGAAGTTTCCTGAAGCTCCTTTGCAGTCAGTCCCCTCGCTCCAGCCCCTGTCCCTAGGCAACCACTGGGCAGCTTTTTGTGATAGATTAGGCTGTGTTTTCTAGAATTTCATATAACTGGAATTACATAGTTTGCACTTTTTGTGTGTGTGTGGCTTCTTTAACTCAGCATGATTATTTGAGATTCATCTCTTTTACTGCTTGCCAATATTCCATTGCTTGGTTATATTACAATTAATCTGTTCACCTTTTGGTGGACATTTGGGTTGTTTGCAGTTTTTTGTTATTGTGAAGAAGCTGTTATGAACATTTGTATACAAGTGTTTGTATGGATGTGTGCTTTTATTTCTCGATAGCACATAGATTTGTATACTCTAGCTTTTTATTGTATTTTAATTTTATTTCTTAAAAAAGATTTTCTTTGTTTTTAGAGAGAAGGGAAAGAAGGGAGATAGAAAGGGAGAGAAACATCAATGTGTGGTTGCCTTTTGCACGCCCCCAGCTGGGGACCTGACCTGGAACCCAGGCGTGTGCCCTGACTGGGATTGGAACTGGCAACCCTTTGTTTGCAGGCTGGCACTCGATCTACTGAGCCACCCCAGCCGGGGATTGCTAAGTTGTTTTTTTAAAATAATTTTTCATTTTTCATTTACAGTTAACATATGCTGCTATATTAATTTTAGGTGTACAACCCAGTGATTTGTTGTTTATATAATTTAAGAAGTGATCACTTTCATAAATCTAGTATCCATCTGGACACCATACATAGTTGTTACAATATTATTGACTATATTCCCTATGCTATACTTTACATCCCTATGACTATTCTATAAATACCAAATTGTACTTCTCAGTCCCTTCACCTTTTTCACATATCCTCCAACCCCACCTCCTCAATCTGGCAAATGTCAAAATGTTCTCTGTATGAGTCTATTTATATTCTGTTTGTTCATTTATTTTGTTTTTTAGATTCCACTTATAGGTGAAATCATATGGCATTTGTCTGACTTATTTCACTCAGCACAATATCCTCTAGGTCCATCCATGTTGTTGCAGATGACAAGATTTTATTCTTTTTTATGGCTGAGTCATGTTCCATTGTATATATGCATAACTTCTAATCTATTTATCTATTTATGAGCACTTAGGTTGCTTCCAATAGGTTGGCTACTGTAAATAATGCTGCAATGAAAATATGGATGCATGTGTCTTTTCTATTTGTTTCTATTTTCTATTTGTTCTATTTCTATTGTTTAGGTTTTCTTTGGATAAATACCTACAAATGGGATTGGTGGGTCCTCTTTGTCTCTTCCTACAGCCTTTGTTTTAAAGTCTATTTTGTCTAGTATAAGTGTTGCTACACCAGCTTTTGTTTGTTTGTTTGTTTCCTTCCATTTTCATGAAATATCTTTTTCCATTTCTTTACTTTCAGTGTGTGCGTGTCTTTCAATCTGAACTGAGTCTCTTGTAGACAGCATTTGTAAGGGTCTTGTTTCTTATCCATTCAGCCATACTGTTTTATGATTGAAACATTTAATTCATTTGTATTTAAATTGTTAGAAATGTATTTATTGCCATTTTATTATTCATATTTTTATCTCCCCCCCCGTCCTCCCCCTCTTTTCTTCTTCTTCTTCTTTTTAAAGTTTTTATTTATTTATTTTAGAGAGAGGGGATGGGAGGGAGAGAGGGAGAGAAAAATCAATGCGTAGTTGCCTCCTGTGCACCCCCCACTGGGGACCTGGCTGGCATCCTAGGCATGTGCCCTCATTGGCAGTCGAGCCAGCAACCCTTTGGTTCACAAGCCAACACTCAGTCCACTGAGCCGCACCAGCCCGGGCTCTTTCCTTTTTCTTCATAAAGCAAGCCTCTTTAACATTTGTTGAAGTACTTGTTTGTTGTTAAGAAATTCCTTTAGCTTTTTCTTGTCTGGGAAGCTCCTTATTTCTCCTTTGATTTTAAATGATAGCCTTACTGCGTAAAGTAGCCTTGGTTGTAGGTCCTTGCTTTCCATCGCCTTGAATGTTGCATGCCCCTCCCTCTGGCCTGAGATGATTCTGTTGAGTAATCAGATGACAGTCTAATTGGTGCTCCCTTGTAGATAACTATTTGCTCCTCTCTTGTGGCTTTTAGGATTCTATCCTTGTCATTTTAACTGTGATGTGTCTCAGCATAGGCATCTTTGAGTCCATCTTGTTTGGGACTTTCTGAGCTTTCTGGACTTGTGTGTCTTTTTTCCTTCACTAGATTAGGGAAGTTTTTGGTCATTATTTCTTCAGATAGGTTCTTGATCCCTTGCTTGCTCTCTTCTCCTCCTGGTATTCCCATGGTTTGGATGTTATTATGCTTCATGTTGTCCAAAATGTTTCCTAAGTTCTCCATATTTAAAACAAAACAATCTTTTTTCTTTTTGCCACTCTGCTTGGGTGTTTTTTTTTTTTCCTTGTCTTCCAAATCACTGGTTGAATCCTCTGCTTCATTTAACCTACTTTATTCCTTCCAGCATATTATTTATGTTAGATATTGCATTCTTTATTTATGACTGGTTGGTCCTTTTTTATGGTTTCTATGTCTTTTTTTCATGCTGTTGAGTATCCTTATGATCATTACTTTAAACTCTGTCTGATAAATTGCCTCCATTTCATCTAGTTGTTCTGGAGAATCTCTTGTTCTTTCTTGTTCTTTCATTTGGGGTCTGCTTTTTCTTCCCATTTTGGCTGTTTCGTATTTTCTGCCTTCTTTGTTAAACTAGTCAACTGTCAAAACTGATCAGTTTTAAACTAATCAAGCTATTATCAGCAGTCCAGCTTAAGGTCCATAGGGTGGGGCAGAGTAATTCTTGGGGGTGTGGCTATTGCTTCCCTCAGGCTAATGCCATTCAGAGAGGAGTCCTCTTTCTGCCTGAGAAAGGTGGCTTCCGCAGTATGGGGAATGACTCAGCACAGAGACCCTGGCAGCTGTTCTTTCAGTTCTCTCTTCAGAGCCACCAAGCCCAGACTCTCCTTAAGTGTCTCTAGTCCACTCTGCCTTCCCTCTGCCAGAGCCCAGGGTAAGTGGCTTTGAATGAAATTTTGTGCATTCATTCTTTAAGAGGCTTTCTTCATCTCCAGCTTTCTTTCCCTGGTGGACAGACACCCTGCTACTTTACACACCTGCATGTTACCTGGTTTCCTTTCTGACTCTGGTGCTGTAGGCTAGGGAGCCCAGCTTCAGGTTTAGTCGCACACATCTCTGGGAACCTCCCCCAGCCACTGAAATATCCCTCCGGAACTTCAGCTGCCGCCCATGGGAGCCCAGCCAACCCTCTTGCCCTCCTCCACACTCTCTACCAGCCTTGGGGTGAAGTGGCTTCTTCTGTCTGTCCTTGGATATAGGGCTTCTCTCCAGCTACTGTTCAGCTGGTTATACAGGATGATTTCTGTACAATGTAGTTATAATTCCAGATTGGTCCTGAGAAGAGGTTAGTGTAGCTTCTACTTGCTCCTCTGCATCTTGGATCTCTCAGGTCACTTTAAAGGAATAAAAGGTCACTAAAGTTTAAACCCTTAACCTCTTACATTATTACAAATGCCCATTATTAAAGCAGTGAGAATATTAATGTTCATTTGTTTAAACAGTAGCTCTATAAAGATTTCTTGAAGAAATACTTGGTTTTGGCATAATCTGGAGGTATTTTTAGCAAATAGAGTAATTATGGGGATAGGGAGGAAATTAAAATGTATTTATGCTTAAAAATTTTGAAAAATAGTGGCTCTCAGGTTCAATTTTTTTCCAAATTCTTTATATTCTGCCCTTTATTTTTGACTCTTAATATTATTTAGTAGAAAGTTATCTCATATACCAACAATTTTAGTAAGTGGGTTTAAAAAATTTTTGTTTACATCTTATTGACAAGCTATATATATATATCTAGATATTAAGTTATTATGTTAAACTACAAACTTTTTTTTGAAATTGCGGATTTTGATTTCCTTGAACTTTGGTTGGAAAATAGTTTACCTTAGAGTGGTGCTATACTAATTGGAAAAACTTTAAGTGAGGAAACAACTTCAGCAAACATTTATTGAGTATCTAGAGATAATAATGTTAGTTTCTTTATTCTCTCATGAGATTTTGGGATTTTAATAATGTAGAAAACTGCAATTTCTTACTTTCAGTGTATTACTTTCATAAAAACTTGTTAGAAAGTTGAATGTCTAAAATTTGTCCCATTGACTTACGTAATGTAGGAGTTCTTCCTCTCCAGAGAACTAAAAATACAGAATGTCTAATTAGGGTTTTTGCAGGTGCTGTCTCTGGGGTTCAGACTACCTGGCTGGTGGGTGATAACCAGTCCGCATATGCTTGCCAGCTAGTGATACCTGCAGCTCTGTGGGGAGAAGAGGGCGAGAGGAGCTGAGATGCAGGTGATGGGTGGGCTGGACGTTGAGTTTGGTAGTAGGATGTTTGCTTATGTGAGCTGAGCACTTTGAGGTATCGGTTCTTCTTGCCTGAGTTCTTTTTTTGTGTGTTTGAAATGCAGTTTAAAGGTGTAAGTATATTTATATGAAAGTATATGGATTTTATAAAAGTCAAAGGTCTGAAAGCCAGATTTGCATGTATTATATTGATGAATGTGCCATTTAGTTTACCTAATCACCACAATGCTAATGCATACTGAAATGCTCAATATGGTGCAGCCTCACATTGTTGTATATCCCATTATACCTGCCCTACATTTGAAGAGGCATGTCTTTGAGAAATGAAGAATGGGCAGCCAGGCCCCTCTTGTCTTTTTTGTGTTTGATTATTTGTGTCTTGACATTTAATTTTTTAAAAAATATATTACTTTTGTAAATACTTTATCCTCTTAGCTCTTTTATTTTCTTAAAGTAGCATTTTAACACTTAAGTGAAATAGTCATCAGAGACTTGAAATAAGAAGTTGCTCATAAAAGTGCCTTCTTAAAATGTATGTTTAACTACTCATTTCTAAATGGGCTTATTTTGTGTATTTTTTTGTTAAGAAATATAATACTTAGATTTAAAATTTTGTAGTTTTGTTTTCCAGTAGCTATTTCTTAATCTTATGAAGAAAGTTATTTCGAGTATATCAGAGTTGACAGGGTGATTTCAAATTATCATAATGGTAATTAGGTAGAAGAGAGTTTTTGACTTGACTTTTAAGGGAACTTAGTAATATTTGTTAAGCAGATAATATGAGTTAGCACTCTGCAAAGGATGTAGAGGACCTAATGACGTATGATCTGTGGGTTGTAATGGGCCTGGGCTAGGCCCCGAACTACAATGTCTGTTCTTTGTTTTTTGTTGTAAGGATAGGCAAAGGGGCTCATTTTAACATTGCTCTCTCTCTCTCTCTCTCTCTCTTTTTTTTAATTTTGGTTGATTACTA
The DNA here is from genome assembly GCF_021234165.1 of Pteronotus mesoamericanus. NCBI lineage: Eukaryota > Metazoa > Chordata > Mammalia > Chiroptera > Mormoopidae > Pteronotus > Pteronotus mesoamericanus. Next base: position 550,914 of record NW_026555302.1, read on the forward strand.
AACTGGTAAAAAAGCAGTTCATGGCTAGTGCCAGAGGTAGTATTCAAATTTCTTTCTTCTTAATTCTTTCTGTTTGCGAAAATGCTTCAACTTCTGTTTTTTGGTTGATCTGCATTTCTCTGTAAAGACAAAATGGATTTATGTAACAGGCGTTAGGACTGTTTCTCACATACTTGGAATTTTAATGTCTAGGAGGGCCAACTGAGTTATGTTCTGGAAAGAGCACTTTGTTTGGAATCATGGAATTATGAGATCCAGTCCTGCCCATTACTGATTAATATGATTAGTATATGCTCCTGTATGCTCTTAGGCCTTGACTCATTCTCATTCTACCAGGCAGCATTGCTGTGACGATTGAATGAAGGAAAGGATTTAATATCTTAACACAGTAAGAGATGGGTACCTTACTTGTTTTCTTACTTGTTTTCCTAAATTTAGAATTTGCTTTCGGTATTAGTAGGGGCTGATAGACTACACACATTGCAGTAGCATTTCTCAACTGTGTTCCAACTTTTAGTTGATGTCACACTAAATAAATAATATAATAAATAAACAACATATAAAAATAAAAAGTTGAGTGGATAGATGACTCTGGGGAATACTGTACACCTTCCTTTTGGAGATTTGCTAGGCATAAAAATGTATATTATGTGTTTAATTTTTAAACAAAGGTAAACTGACTTCATTTTTAATCCTTTGGAATCACTGTTTTTAAAGAATACCAGCGTCCTGTGTGGTATGGTTTGTGAAGCACTGCTTTAGGGTAATAATTTTCAAGACTTGACAATAGAATTCTGTCCATAAATATATATATATATATACACACACATACACATATATATTAATAGTGTGTGTATATATATTAATATTGTGTGTATATATATTAATATTGTACTTACTGAGTCATTGGTAGTTAATGCTTACGATAGAAATTTATGATCTTTAAATGAAAGATATCACTGTTTTATATTACAACTTTTGTGGAACTTGTTTGTTGCCTGAATTTTGTGACAAAACATTGAAATCCACCAAAATTACTAAATATTAGCAATTTGTATCAGGGTGAATTGAAATAGTTTTGTGTTAGAGTTTATATTGTTGAAATAATCTGAGGGTTCAGTTTTGTTCATTTTTAGTATGTTCTTATCCTTTCCTCAGATTTCTGATTGATATTCTTATTTTCATCAATTTTGCAGTTTTGCTGAAGAGAATTACATAGTTGCAAAGAGTTGTTACTAATGGACATTTGGGCTCAGTTCATGTTATCCTAGTCTTTTTGTGTTTTTGGTTTCCATTTCAGAGGACACATCCTTAATTTAGTTAAGTGAAATACACAGGTGGGACTGCTGAGTCCCTTACGGTGGGGAGCCAGGTGGTTGAACTTGGTAAGGTGTCCAGCGAGTGGTTGTGTTTTTACAGTGTGGTGATGTAGGACTCAGACCTGGGGTGGAGGCATTGAGCAAAAAGGAGAAAGGGCTCATGGATGAGGACAAGTGTGGTGATTGCTGGGGGTTAGGGGGTTTAAGGGGACTAAACGGTAGTGGAAAAAATACAATAAAGATTAAATTAAAAAAAAATAAAAGAGCTTAGGAAACAATAATACAAAAAAAAGAAATAATGCAGAACAATCCCTTGAATATTTTTTCCAGATGCAGCTGCTTTTTATACTTCTAATATTATGGAGGCTGGGAAGGGGGTTAGATAAGATTGGCAGAATAATGTCAAGTAAAAGCGAAGGCCTGAGGCATTCTCTTGTGAATGTAATACGTGAACTTTAGCATGTGGGCTTTATTTCAGCTGCCTTTTTGCTTAATTTTTTAGTGTATGATTTAGATAGTGAAGTTATATAGCTGAGTTCAATGTAAGTGATATAATATGGTATTTTTTTTCCTTTAAGCAAATTGCATTTTTAATACAAATATTGTTGAAAATAATTACACAAATGTGAAGTCTTAAATTTTGATTATGACTAGATATTTCTGTATGTTTTGTTTCAGGTCGTTTCACGAAGAAATCCAGAGGATGTCCAGGAGGTAACATGCTGTTCATGTGAAAATTTTATTTTGTTTCTTATTGAGAAAATTGAATTGTTTGTCAGTCTTTGTATGTTTGTGTGGAGATTGTGTTCAGCTCACTAAACAGTAGTAGAAGCGTCCCATTTCAGACCAGTTAAGTACATTTTAAGGTTTAGTAGGATTTAAGTTACAGAAATAAGAACTTGAGGAATTATTTAGACCTACTAAATGTGTGTTAGATTTTAGTAGGTGTTAAATTATATAAATAAGATTTTCAGGAATTATAATGTTGTTTAATAATGTGATAATTTTTCTGATAGATAGCATTCATAAGATTTCAAGATTAGTTAAGAGCCCCTATTTACCCATTTCAAAATCATGATGCCTGTTTAATAAAAAAGCAAAAAGTATTTGGTAACTAGTATTAATTTTAAAGATTATAATATTAAGTTATGGGTTTCTGTTTGCTTCATTTTTATATTGAGGTGACCTGTTGATATCTTGGAGAACTGCTTTAGGTATAGATGTTTCTTTTTAAAATTTTATACTTGGTAAGTTCTTTTGCAGATTCTTTCCCTCTCCCTAAAATGATATCATTTTGTTATATATTTTGCTTAAAACTGTGGTCCTCTATTTGTAATTACTTTGTACTTATATACCTTTAGGAATCCTATCTGAAGAGCTTACTTCTCTGAACAGTTTTTGATTTACTTTCATATTTACTCATTTTCTTTTTTAAAATTATTTTCCAGTTACAGTTGACATACATTATTATATTAGTTTCAGGTGCATAACATTGATTAGACACTTATATACTTTATGAAGTGATTACCCCAATCTCATTTTTACTAAGATTAGGACATACTGTATATTGGGGATTTTTTTTTTTAACTAAAGAAACAGACACTGTAAGTTGGCAGTCTTAAATCTGCAACATTGTTTGTTTTTTTTTAAATTGAATTTTAATGTCTTTAGGTGGGTATGTGCTTTTATTTTGCCACAAGCTCTACTACTTCTTACTGAAGAATCTGGCTTGATTCATACTTGTACATTTAAGTTGATTGTTTGGTAGTGGTTTGTTTGAGTATGTAACATCAGGTTTAGAGTATATATTGACTTTAATACATGACTATTTCTTAATATCTCTATTATAGTATTTGTTTTTTCCCCCCATGGTTAAAAATAGTTCAATAAAGGACATATTTAAAAAATATGTGTTTTTTTCCTTAGGGTTTTAAGATATCTTGCACCCCCTGTCCCTAATAGTCATGAAGAGAATATTGTAATATTGTTGTTTTGGAAGAAAAGAATATGCATCTATATATCCTAAAATGGCAGTGAAAGTTATTGGCACCATTGATTGCAGTACTCTCTCTCTACTTGTGTCATTTGATTAGTGTGAACTGTTCTTTAGAATTTAGAATTCTGTAGAATGTTAAATTAATAGTCAATACCAGGGTTTTATGCTTTTTGAAAATTTACAACTCTGTTAAAATTGAAAATGGGTTGCATTTCTTTTTGAAAATATTGTCTGATCGCTGTGCTGTAGTTTGTAGCTTGATGTTCCCGTTTTCCAGGGAGAATCCTGAACCAACCTATCATGAACATACTCTCTGCCATTTCCTTAATCCTTTTTTGGGAAAACTCTTTTATAATAACAACTGTTGGTGAACCATTCATCAGAAAACTCTTGTAAGTGTCCTTTAGTCAGATGATTGCATGGTCCTTTGTTAGAAATGCTATAAAAATATCAAAATATGTCTTCTGTCTAGCTGACTTCTTAAAATATAGAATAACCTTGAAATTATAACAATACTTTTTTTTTAATCCTCACCTGAGTACATGCTCATTGATTTTAGAGAGAGGAGAAGAGGGAGAGAGAGAAAGGAGGAGAAACTCAATGTGAGAGAGAAACATTAATTGGTGGGATCAAACCTGCAACCCAGGCACGTACCTTGACCTGGAATAGAACCCACGATCTTTTGATTTACAGGATGACGCTCCAACCAACTGAGCCACACCAGCCAAGGCATAATAATACTTTTTAGTTTCCCATATGTTTCATTTAAACATTGGAATTCTCCTTTAGGAGAGGAATTAATCTAAGGGTTGTTTCCATTTCCTTTCCTTTTACTTTCTCTCTTCATTAACTAATTCATTTAATTATTGCTCTAGAATTTAGGCTTTACAGGGTTATTAAGGATTAGTAGGTGTCTAGTTAATTTAATCAAATATAGGGCTAATATAATTGCTGTCCTTGTAAAACCAGAGAAATTTTGCTGTTTGTTTATACATATATACATATATGCATACATGCACACATACCTTAGCACATGCAGTATTTTCTTTCTAAGAATGCTTAAATACTAACATGTGGTAAGTAACTTAAAATTATTTAGAATAGCCCCTCCCCTCCCTTAGTGGTTACACATTTCCTCTAAATTTTTATTTATTAAGAGCAGTATGGGTGAATCTGAAGTGGGGCAACATCAGTCCATGTGGCTTCTCCTTCAGAAGATTCTCTAGAGCATGAATACTTGTAGCGAGTAGAGAGAGAGAGAGATGGAAATACGCCCTCCCTCCCCGGCCTTTTAAAAGAAGTAACCTACAGAGCTCTGTTTCTCTATAGGTAGTAAATTTTACTGGTGTTAGAAATGTGTCAAAAGAAAGAAAATTCATAAGCAAATCAGCAAGTTCTAAGTGCTATAGAAGAGTAAAAAGGACAAAGTTAATTGGATTGAATGGTTTTATAAAAGATAAGAAATCTAAAAGTTTTTAGTATCAGTAAATGAAGTTATCTTAAAGATTTTTATGTAAATTTTGTTTTTAATAAAAATTAAGCTTTTTAAATTGGTAGTCTATATATTATTGTAATTAAATTAATATTTAATTGAGGAATTTTATTCATAACTTTAATGAATAAATTTCTGTAGAATTGGTTCAATAGAGCAATAGCTGTTATACGATTTTTTTACAGTAAAAATATTGATTATTAGAGAAAATAACTTTTGCATGTATCTTTTAGGACTATGTGTAGTCCAATTGTAAATGTTAATACTTGTTGATATAATGGAAGTGTGCTTCTGTTCACTTTTCCATTTTGAAGATTTCTAGAAATGTCCAAGCTTACAGGAGTGAGAAGAAAAGGAGTCAGTGAATGGTGACATGTTGTGATGGTTTGGTTTCCCGCAATACTTGAGGGTTTCTATTTGCTCTTAGGTATTTAAATTCTAGGGTCCAGTGCTGAGAATAAGGAATGTGTGAATGAATAAATTAGGACACGGTAAAGAAGCAGATTCTATCCTTGGGAGTACAGTTCTTGCTCTGACAACCTATTGGTTTATATGCCATGGTATTATTATCATTACTTTATCTTTATTGTGATTAAATTGTTAACTCTTGCCCCTTAAATTACTCTGCCTTTATTTTACAGTGATCCTAATTAGAATATACATTTTACCTGCAGATTTGTTTCCGTGAGCTAAATAGTCTTTTGAATAGCTCCCATGTGTAGTTTAGCATGGCTTTAAGGATGGCATTGCCTTATGTAAAATTATTTTTATAAGCCTGTTACCCATTTCCTCCCTAAGCCCTTGGCAATGTGGTACTACCATAATTTGATCTATTTTAAAAATAAAAAAATAATGTTCTTTCATGGCAGAATTATGTTCATGTGTCAAAGTTAAAAACTATAGAGAAGCACAAAATATGAAAATTAAAATCAGTGTAATTTCATTATTCTGAGGACTTCGCTTTTCAAGTATTGGTTTGGTTCTCTCAGTTCTTCTCTGTCTTTTGCTAGAACTGTTGGTTCTTTGTCTTCAGCATTTGTCTGATTCATTTCCATTTTAAAGTAAAATTTCTTCTTCCATCATGTGCCCTCTCTCATGGCACAGTCAAGTTTCTTAAACACTTTGCGCTTGGTTTTCTCGTCTTCACTTCTGGTTGGCCCTCCCGGGTTAGGGTTCCCTGTCATACTGTTGTTAGGCTCCTCATCTCCTTGCAAATGCTGAGGTACCTGTCCTGAGCGATTACCGCTGCTTTGCCAATGCTCCCAAATTAATACATTTTGCTTACTTCTTGCTCTTGAACCTCAAACCCATCTACGTGATGGGACATTTCCAGTTAGGTGCCTCACAAACACCTAAATCAAATGTATCTAAAATTGAACTTTGCCCTTTTCTTCTCAGAAGCTAAAACAGCTTCTTCTCCCATGGCTTTTCATCTTAAGGAGTAGCATCATTCTTTATCCCATCGCAAAGCCAAAATTCTAGTGATTGTATTCGGCATCGCTCTCCTTTTAAGAACTTCATCCACAACCCCTTCTTTCCCTTTTCATTTGTGTCGGTCTAATCACTACTTCCCTTCAGGTCGCTCACCTAAGATAATTTTTTCTGTAAAGCCTCTTAGATACCCAAGGCTGAGTTACGTGCTCCTTCCATAACACCCTTGGGCTCCCCTGCTAGTGTTTATCACGCTGCTCTTGTGATGTGCTCACTGTGCTGGCTTACCCTTCCTAACGGGACTGGGTTTCTCAATTCTTCATCTTTTGTTCCAACGCAGTGCCGAGCACAAAGTAGGGCCATGAAAATACTTGTTTTGATGACTGTTTCTATTGTTGAGTAAATGAATAAAAGGAAGCATCAGGAGAGCAATTTACTTAAGTAAATTCATATTATGGTCTGACTAGTGCCCTAGGATTATATCTTTATTAGAAACAAGAAACTTACTAATCATGGTAAAATTGATAGTTTGACAAAGTTTAGTGACAAATTACATAAATGCAGAGAGTACATTTTTGACAAGAGTCTTAAAGCTTTGCTTATTAGCATTGCACTCTAATATTCAATTGTTAGAAGTGAGGTAAGTAGGGTTTTTTTTTTTTTTACCAAAGGCCCCAATGTATGAGATGACAATTAAAAACTCAGTTTTATTCATTTTGTGGAGACTGAGGGGTGAATCAATGATATCAATATAATGTTCAAGTCTTTATTCTTTATAAAGTTTTTTTCTAATTTAATCTGAATGAGGTTAAACAATAATTAAAACTAATGAAGGTAAATTTACTTTTTTACATGTTGTATAATCTAGATGATTGTTGTTTTTGAAGTAGTTTGAATGGTATTCTGATCAGGATTCATCTTCTCCCAGAAATCTTATTACTATTTTAAATTGAGATTTATAAAATAAAGATGTTCATGTTAATTACTTTCTACATAGCTATTTTTTCTTCAGTGTTATTCACTATGTTTATCCTTTTAGGCAGCTGCTGAGTATGTACTTTGTATTTAAAAATGGTCTGAATGAAATATTTTGTATTTATAAACATGCTGTTTTTGAGACAGAATATATATTTTTGACATCTAGCTCATTTCCATGGCCAATAGTAATTGGCTTTGGAAGAGGTTAAATGACATTTTAGGTAGATCTTCTTTGCACTAGGTTGAATATTTTTCCAGTATGAAGGAAATAGTCTTGTTTAAAAAGGAATTTAAAAATCAATACAAAGGAAAATTTTCTTTTTTATACTTTTAAAGTAAAAGTTAATTTTACACAGTTAAGCATATTGGTTAGAACATATATAGGTTTGCCTTTGCATGACAATTTTGAGCACTTATTGAAACAATTATGTTTAGATATCCGAACCTAAATAGTTTCACTATAAGATACACATTTAATTTTTTTCTCTTAGATAATCATATGGAAGAGATACAGTGACTTTAAGAAACTACACAAAGAACTATGGCAAATTCACAAAAACTTATTCCGACATTCAGAATTATTTCCTCCATTTGCAAAAGGAATAGTGTTTGGTAAGTGATTATATTTAATTTCTGATTTTTAAAACGTGATGATTAGCTAACTATGCATATATGCTGAACCCTGCAGTACTGTACCATGAAGTTAGAATCCCCTTTATTTGTTATGAGAATTCATGTCATGCAGCAAGCATCAAGCACGTGAAGCTGTTTTTCATGTTCTAGGTATAGTTTTGCTAACTCAGAATGCACTTGCTCTTCCGTCAAATAACAACACAGTAAGAATAGCTCCAACCAGTCAGTTAAAAAACGTGTGAGAATTTAAGATGATGTTGAATTATTCTTATAGATCTTAAGTTTTTGATTTTTAATGTTTATACTTTGTATGTTTCTTGCAAATGTTGACCCATTTATTATATAATATCAAAAATTGATTACGTTACAGACCTCTAAAGGAAATTTTTTAAAAACCTCACTATAACTATTCGGACTTGGATAGCAAGACTGAATAGGCAGACTTGGAGAGCCAGCTATCCAAATCTGAATAATTACAGTTGTTTTTTTCCCCCGCAGACTTTTAAAAAGACATGGTCTCAAGGGTTGAGATTTAATAAATTAAGTTAATAAATTTACTGCTTCATCAAGGACATTCTTAAATGAAACTGACAGTAAAAAAAATTTTTAATACTATTGAGTGGCAGTAAGGAATATGATAATTACCAGTAAGTATAGTTTGGTGCCATTGCTTTGATTCCTGCTAAGAGGCCAGCAGTTTTTACTGCCATTGATTTTAGATTATCAGTGCAGATGTCAGTGTGGTATAGCTGCTGTCTTATTGTTATGAAAATGGTTTTGACCTTGTTGATCTTTTGGAAGGCTGTTGGGGGCCTCTCAGCAGTCTGTCGATTTTGTTTTGAGAACACACGTACGCACACACAAATTTGTACACACACATATGTACTTCCACATGGGTATTCCTTGCAGCATTTTCAGTAGAAAAATACTGAAAATAAAGTGAATTTTCTCAATATGTGATTGTATAGATGTGCTATAACTTAGCCAATTCATAGAATTCTTCAGTTATTTGACATATACTGGTATGGAAATATGTCCAAGGTATATTTTTAAGATAAAGAAAACAAGTGTTGCAAAGCAATGTGTTTAGTAAGATCCCCTCTGTGTTTAAAGAGACATACATATTTGTGTGAAGAGGTACCTACATACGTTTGTATAAAGTGCAAACCTCTGGGGCCATGGGAGAAGGGCTGTTTTTACTTTTTACCTTAAATACTCTGTGCAATAGAATTTAACTGTGCTCACATATCTTTAATGTTGGAAGATACACTGCTTGGCTTTTATTTATTTTTAAGTATTTTATTGTTTATGGTATTATAGTTATCCTGGTTTTATCCCCTTTGCCCCTCTCCATCCAGCCTGCCCCCGTTCCCACAGTCAGTTCCCACACTATTGCTCATGTCCATGGGTCATGCATGTATGTTCTTGGACTAGTTCCTTCCCCTTCTTTCAACCCGTTACCACCTTCTCCCTCCCCTCTTACAGCTGTCAGTTTGTTCCATGTTTCTGTGCCTCTGGTTCTGTTTTGCTCGTTAGTTTATTTTGTTCATTAGATTCTACTTATGAGTGAGGGCATATGATATTTGTCTTTAACTGAGTGGCTTATTTCACTTAGCATAACAGTCTCCAGTTCCATCTGTGCTATTGCAAAGGATAAGAAGTCCTTTTTTACTGCTGTGTAGTATTCTGTTGTATAAATGTACTACAGTTTTTTTATCCACTCATTTATTTAATGGGCACTTAGGCTGTTTCCAGATCTTGGCTGTTGTAAATAATACTGCTGTGAACATAGAGATGCATAGGTTCTTTTGAATTGGTGTTTTGAGATTCTTAGGATATATTCCCAGAAGTGAAATTGCTGGGTCAAAAGACAGATCCATTTTTAATTTTGTAAGGAAATCCCATGCTGTTTTGCACAGCGGCTGCCCCAGTCTGCATTCCCACCAGCAGTGCACTAGGGCTCCCTTTTCTCTGCATCCCCGCCAGCACTTGTTTGTTGATTTATTGATGATGGCCATTCTGACAGGTGTGAGGTGCTATCTCATTGTGGTTTTAATTTGCATCTCTCTGATGCACAGCCTGGCTTTTAAAACAATAAGCTTGTCACTGGGTGAAAGGGAGTGGCTTCCAAATTGGTTCTTAGCTATTGTTGTCTGTGGCTGATAGATTATCAGCAACTTTTCTCCTCATTCTTACATATTATAGAGTGAAAGTTTCTTATTAATCTTAGTAAGTAGGCAATTTTTCACTCTCAGTAAATGGTACAGTCCGTTTGTAATCCTGTACAACCGCAGTGAACCCTGCAGGCAGCAGCTGTGGTTGTGTGGAGGGAAGTCTTGGTTAATCATCTGTCTTTTTAGCTGCTCTCACATTTTCAGTGTGTAAGCCTCAGCAGCAAAAACAGTCCTGTTATGATGGGCTGGCCAAAAAGTTTGTTTGGTTTTTTCTGTAAGATGGCTCTAGTAATGCTTAGTTGTCTTTAACATTATTTTGAAACAATTTTATTGGATTGAATTGTGACAGCTGTCATTTCAGCTTGTATTTTAAAAAACCCCACCAAAATTGGTGCATGTTTGTGTAGCCATTTTAATATTGAAGATGGAAGAAAACATACAACATTTTCAGCATATTATGCTTTATTATTTCAAGAAAGGTAAAAAAATGTAACTGAGACTCAAAAAAAGATATGTGCAGTGTATGGAGAAGATGCTGTGACTGATCGAACATGTCAGAAATGGTTTGTGAACTTTTGTGCTGGAGATTTCTCACTGGATAATGCTCCATGGTAGGGTAGACCAGTTGAAGTTGATAGCAGTCAAAATGGAGACTTTAATTGAGAACAATCAACATCCTACCTTGCAGGAGATAGCCAAAATACTCAGAATATCCAAATCAATAAAATTATTGGTAAAAATGAAAAATAGGTCCTTTATTTTATATAAAAAACCATATGGACTTTTTGCCCAATGCAATTATTTGCAGAACCAACAGATACATATTTCTTGTTCTAGAGTTCTAGTGAAAAGACCATACCTTTTGGAATCAGATAGATTTAGGCCCAAATCTTTTGTCCACTATTTACGAGTGGTGTGATCTTATACAAATTAACATCTGAGTCTTTTTTTCTTATTGGTAACCTAGGGATAATACCTTCCTTTTCTGAGGATTACGGCTGCAGTGCGTGTTTAGTTCAGTGCTTGACACATATCAGCTATTGTTAGCTATGTTATCTGTTGCTCAGTTTACCATTCCTCTAACATTCATACGCTCTTGTATCTCTTTCTAGAGTGTTGCACCGCTCCACTGTGGAGTTCTTGGTTAGTTTTCCAGACTTTTATATGACTCCTTTTCCATGAAGTTTTCTGTTTCCTTTAAACTGAGTTAGTTGTTTCCCCTTTCAGTTCTACTTCTTACCCATGTAGCAACTAACTGAGTTTCCGTCAGTTGTTTTAGTTTGCAAAATTTTCAAATTTACAGGAAAAAAGCAAAAGAATAGTAACGAACACTTACATACCTTTTGCCCAAGTTCACTGATTGTTAACAATTTGCCACATTTGTCTGTTATGTTCTGTGTGTATCTCATTATTTTCCTGAAACATTTGAGAGTAAGTTGCAGATATTGTGACATTTTATCCCTACTTCTCATATTTTGCCTATATCCACAATACCATATCACACTCAAGAAATTTAACATTGATAACGATATGATCAGATACGCAGTCTACATTCAAATTTCCCCAACTGTCCTAAAAATATCTTTTTAGATTTCTTTTGTATCCAGGATCATGCCTTTAGGTTTGTTCCTTTAAGTCAGAGTATTCCTTGTGCATTTTTTTCTGAGATGTCATTGACATTGTAAAAGAGTATAAGACAGTTGTTTTGTAGGTTTCACAGTCTCAATCTGATTGTTTTCTCATGATGAGATCACTTTTTTGTTGTTGTTACGTCTATCTTCACACTGTGATTTCCTGTGAGAAGGAGAAGAGCAGCTTCTGACAGCGAAGAAAGAACTGGCCTGGCACTACCTTGACCTCGGCATTACTTAGAGCTGACCTGGCGTTCACACGAGGCTGTGTTGTCCTGTTGAACCTAAACAGTTTCACAGAACATGTACGTTAGACAAAGCCACTGAGTGTCCTTGGATCAAGACCAAAACAAGATCACTGTGATCATGTCTGAACACAGGCAAAAACATAAGCTTTCTTCAAGTCACAAAAATGATCATGTATGTTTTCATCCTGGCTACCATGAATGACACAGCTTTTTTACAAATCACAGCCTTAGCGTATCTTCCTCTTCTTTGCCTCATAGTAAGATTTATTAAATCATAGAATTAGGTAGAATTCATAAAATCAAAGAATTACCCTCCAAACCCCCTTCCTGACAGCATCAAACCAGGGCAAAGTGTCACTCCTTTGAACCTTTCCCAGAAGCACCCAACACAAGCCCGAATCCTGTAAGCCCTCTCTGACACTTCTTAGTAAAACGCCCTGGAGTTCCCAATAGTATGTAGTCTCCCTAGTTGCAAGGAGTAATAAATCCAACTTGTTTAATTAAGAAGTGTATTCTTGGTGCTGTTGACTGCAGGGAATTCACACCTGAGAACTTGGGCCTCTCTGTTTTTCTTTTTACTCTGTGAATGAATTTTTGATACAGTTAAGAATCAGCATCAAGCTTTTCTGACTAGTTTCTTTTTTTTTAAATTTTGTTCTTTGGCCCTTTTTAAAAATTATCTTTTTAAAGATTCGATTTATGTATGTATGTATGTATGTATGTATTTATTTATTTTTAAAGAGGAGAAGAGAGGAAGAGAAACATCAATGTGTGGTTACATCTCACGTGCCCCCTGCTGGGGACCTGGGCTACAGCCCAGGCATGTGCCCTACATTGGGAATCGAACTGCCGACCTTATTTTCCTTTGCTGGCCTGTGCTAAATCCACTGAGTCACACCAGCTAGGGCTCTGGCTAGTTTCTTATTGGTTAAGGATAACTTTTAGTTCTATGTGACCAGTTTCGCATTTAAAAAAATCGTAAGCTCTGTTTTCTAGGAGTTGTTATATATAATAAAAAAACACAACAGAAAACAGAGAAGATCTCAAAGGCAGCTTATACATCAGAGAGATTTTATTTCCAGTGATTTACCAGTTTTGTTAAAATGTTTTAATTTACCTTCCCCCAGTTTTTAATGAACTATTATCAGTTAATTAGGAGTGGTGGAGTGGCTTATATGTAATACACACACAAATAATTTAATATATAATGTATAATATCACACATAAAGTTTATCAGGAAAAATTTGTTTTGCATTTTCTATTGTAAATTGTGTATAATTTTCCTACTGTGTTCACAGGAAAATAAACACTGACCATGTGAATGGAAATTTAAAGCACCTGTTTATGATTTCTCATTGTGCTGCCCTCAAGGGTTAACAACTAGAGAATAGCTAGTAGGGTATTGTCTGCCATTAGGATGACGGTTGACTCTGGCTGCTTTTTAACTTTTTTTTAAAACTAGGTGGTTTTGTTAGCTATATTAGGGCCAATAGTTATTGCATTAAAATTCATCTACTGTCTATTTATGTTACCAATACTAATTTTTTTGTTATTCTGAAATATCTTAGGAACAAAGAAGTGAGCATGTTCTTTTATATTTGTTTTGATGATAGGATACAGTGTAATTGAACGTTTTAATGCATGAGCCTTTATTTTCAGTTGTGTTCCACTCTGAAAAATGTTTCCATTCATCTCCACTTGCCCAAGTTTAGTAGAATGGAAATGCATAGATCAATAGAAGTACAAGAGTCATGCTTTTGCATACGTATTCTGTTTAGAAGTTGATAATACTTACTGCTTTAGCATTTTAGTCTAGCTCAATGGGGAGATGGGATGAGTCATAGATCACACTAGGATTAAAGCTCCCACATTTTTATGTATTTGTTTTTGCTAGTAAGATTTTTAAGGATGTCATCAAATATTAGGAAGCTTTTCATTAAAATTTCTCAGTAGTTATGCATTTAAAGATAATGTCAGGTGGTCTTATGGGTTGAAACATAATATAATGTGTGCATTTTCTGAGTTTCTGTTCTAAAATTTTAGATGTCCACAAAATTACTAATATTAATTTGCAGGCACTAGAATTTACCTTTTTGTGTAAATGATAAATATGATGGACAAAAATTACAAGTACCAATGCATATTTAATTTCTTAAGGAAGAGGAATAGTGAGCATTTAGCTGTCATTTTAACCTTTTCAGTCAGTGGATTTTCTCCAAGATTGAATAACTTAGATTGTTTTCAGGCTGAGTATTTGCTCTATGGGTTTTCATTTTTGTTTTCCAATGATATTATTGATAGTTAAGCTAGCAGTGTCATTTTAGATGTGCTTTTGTCCTTGGGATAATTGAGCTTAATTGAATTGTTGCATATAAACTGATAACTAATAGAAAAACATATACAGCATAATGGATTATATAAGGTATGGTTACTTGTGACAAAACCTAAAGCCCGGCAGACATCGGTTTCAGTTTCCTGGCAGGCGATCTGGAGGTGGCTCCAGGCAGGCGGGCTGCACAGTGATCAGGAGCCTGAGCTCCTACCGTTGCTCTGTCATTTCTTACCTTCCATTTCATAATCCTTGGGAATGGAAAAGGAGAAAGAAGAAAAGGGAGGGGGGAGAAGGAATATATTTCTCTTAAAGAGATTTCTGGGAATCTGCAATGTAACTTTTGTTTATGTGTTATTGATAAGAACTAAATCCATGTCTGAGTGTAACTGCAAGGCAAGCTGGAAATTATAGCCTTTTGTGTGTGTGTGTGTGTGTGTGTGTGTGTGTGTGTGTGTGGACTGTTACGTGCATGGTTAGAAACTGGGAATTATTTTACTAAGGAAGAAGGTGAGAGCAGATACTGAGATAGCAACTGGCACCTGAATCCATAGTAAATAAAACATTATAGTGGATGTTAGGAATCCTCAAATCTTCTGCCACTTGCCTGCTAACCTTTACTGGACCCTGGGCTCTTTGAGAATGCTGGTAAAAGTTACAAACCCTTTCCTTGGAAAACATAGCTGTGGACATACATATACAAGGAATTTTGTAGGATTGTTGTCTCTGAAACCCATGCATTAAGACTTGGGAGTTGTTTATGGACCCATTGGTATTCTAGGATAGACTCTCCTACTGTAAGACAGTTATTTTTGTTAGAAAAGGCTTTCTAAGTTTTCATTATTCACTCATGCAGTCAACACAAGTTTATTAGCATGTTTTATGTGCTAGACACTGTGGTGGTACTTGAAGATTCAACAACACCATGATTAATGTTTTAAGTGCTTACTATACGCTTGGCATGGAACTGAGAGGCTTTAGTACATTCTTAATTTTCTTCACTTTATAAATTAGGAAATAATATGCCTAAGATTTTATAGCTAGTGAAAGACAGAGCTAGTATTCGAATCCAGGTCCAACTCTAAAACCATTTCTTTTAGTTACCACGAAGCAGACATTTCACCATAAGTGTGAGACACATTGAGCTGAGGTAGCTAGTGGTTCAGTTTCAAATATTGCCTAGAGTAATATAACTAGGAATCTCTTTGTGCCTCAGTTTTCTGTTAACATTTTGCAGAGCTACTGTAAATGTTTAAATATGTGGTGTTGCTACTCTTAAATTCGTAATTTTTTAAACCTACATCACTATTAGTATAATACATGGCATATGACAGATGCCAGCTGATAGTCTGATTTGAGAATAGTAGGCATGGTCATATTTGAAAATGCCTCATCAGCATTCGAATTGCATATATTATTAAAAAGTTCTATGAAAACCACCTTTCTGTCGCCTTGTAGAACAGCTCACTGGTGCCGTGTGTTCTCTTTTTTCTCCCGAGCACTTTTACGTACGCTGACAGCATCACACGTGGAATTCAGCTTAAGCAGCTCTTTGCTTCAAACCGAGGTTTTTGACCCCATTCATAGACAGATGTTCTCATAATCTCCTCTCTTCAATTCATTCGTAAATAAAAAAAGTGTGAGAGGAAAATCATGAGTAATTACAGTATTAAATTACTATGGAAAACCGTTTGAGTTCTTTATAATTCTCCTTTCAACTTTAGTTTCAGATCACCAGCTACTTACATGGTACGTTTCTTATACTGACAGGCCTGAGATGCTGATGGCACTGTTTACTTACGAGTTGACATCCCCGTCTCTTGTTTTATCGGGAACATTATTTTCTTCTCTGGTGAGAATGCTGCAGATTCCGGTTGTGGAGCCTGGGTTTGACCTCGGAAGGTGGCATAACAAACACGGCAAATAGGCAGTGATAGGTCTGCTGCTGCTTTCTGCCCTGTGAACACGAGTTGTCATAAACAGGTGTTTGATCCTTCTTTATTCCTGCTGATTCTTATTTAATTCCAGGGCGGTTTGATGAAACTGTCATTGAAGAGCGGAGACAGTGTGCCGAAGACCTGCTGCAGTTCTCTGCCAATATTCCTGCTCTTTACAACAGTAAACAGCTTGAAGACTTTTTCAAGGTTTGGAGGTCTTTCTGAAATACTTAGTATTTTGTTAAATACCCATGCCTTCTGCTGAGCAGTAACACAAGTTTCAATTTTTTTAAAAAGTAGAAAATGTCATTGACTTTTGAATTTCATTATTCACCAAAATAAGTAGAAGTTTGTAGTTTAATAACAATGTCTGTGGCATACCTTTTATTTTTAGTGTAGAAGTATGTAAGATTTTTGATTCATAGATTTAAAAAATTGATGCAAAGGGCTTAGCGATTATATGATTCACTCCATCATAATTGAAATATACTAAAAGTAATTTTAAGAATCATGAAAATCCAGTAGCTATCTGAGGTGTCTTTTAGTGGTAGACTTTTTTTGTGGGGGGGAGATGGAAACCACTACAAGTCTATTTACATGTTTTTGTAATTGTACTACTTTATTCAAAGATAGAACAAAAATAGTTACACAGTTTTAGAGAGGGAAGTTAGTACACATTATATTACCAGATGTCATTGATTATTTGTATAAGTTTCTTGACATGTAATGCCTTCATTCTGAGTTCTTTCTAATTTTTTATAATTATTTTAAAATTTATTCTCAACTGAACCTGTGCAGGTTGTCAGTTATCAGTGTTTTTAATGATCACAGTTTTCCTATTGTATTTAGCCTTCTAGAAAAAAGGTAGGTGATTGTGTCATAATTGGCTCTCTCCTTCTTTAATTAAAAAGTTACTTATTTGTATAAAAGTAATTTCTTAGAACAAATAGCTAGCAAGGTATATGAATAGTGGGATTCTTAATTTTCCTGATGCTAGTGGATCTACAAAAGGTATTTATTTTTTATGACCTATTTTAGTTTACTGAAGAAAGTTGATCGTTTGAAAACTATTACTACAAACTTATACAATACACAATAGAAATAGAAATAGTGATAGAAAAATTTATAGAAACATAAAATTCCTGCTGATTGACTTTGTTGCTTAATTTTTTGTTACTCTGCAGACTAAGCCAAGATGATGATGAATTTGGCTTTACTTGTGACCTAAGGCAGATCTTTGGGATCAAAGGCCAAGTCAAAATGATAAAATATTTAGCTCTTTGCTGTTCTTAGGTAAAGCTGTAACTAATGTGGAGTTTATCCTTAATAGAAAAAGGCAACATTATTTTGCAAGAAGAAGATTGCTTTATAGAAATTGTGAAAGGCAAGACATACAAATTAACACAAACCAAGGGTTAATAAAATCAGTCTGGGCAGTGATTTTCAACCTTTTTCATCTCATGGCACACAGAAACTAACTACTACCATTCTGCAGCACACCAAAAAGTATATTACTTTTTTTTTTTTTTTGCTGACCTGACAAAAAATACAGGTCTAATTTTGATTAATTCATACCAGACGGCTATTGTGTTGACTGTTGTCTTTTGTTTTGTTTTTTTTTTTCAAACAATCTAAGGGAAAAGATGTCAGTGCCCCGCCTAAATAGTCAGGTATTGCATATTTTAAAAATTCTTGCAGCACACTGATTGAAAATTGCTGGTCTAGGGATGTAGAAGTCAGATCATAGACTTTGGACAGTTTAAGTAAAAGTACCTATTTATTATATTTCTTTTGGATCTGGGAATTCCTGATTGTAACTGCTGCTGGAAGACACTTATTTTTAGGCTTTGTGAAATGAGGAACTAAATAAGAGGAAGAAAAGATTGGACAGTTTAAGAAAAATGAAGCTAACTCTACCTAGAGACAGTCCTAATATCTCATTGGCCAGAACTGGGTCACAGGACAATCCTTAAATTCAGAGAAGTCTGGGCAGGTGACTCCTTTAGCTATCTAAGTTTTGATTGTGGATGAAGGTATGGACGGGAGGTTTTTGGGTTGCTGCGTCGCAGGGTGTGCTATAACAACAAAGGTGTCTTTTTTTTCTTTTTAGAAACAGTCATAAGTATCACATGCAAATAACCATATAGCCACTTGATTTGAATTTTTAAAAACATACAGGAGCAGAAAGAGTAGTGTAATGGGCCTCCATTACTCATTACTCAGCTCCAAAAATTATCAGTATGTAGCCAGAATTTTTTATCTGTTGATTGAAATTCAAAGTTGTTGGCATAAAATTGTTCATACTTTTCTAATTGTTCTAAAATTGTTCTAATACTTTTAATTTCTGTAAGGATGGTAGTAATGTCTGTCTTACATTCACAATTTTGATAACTTGTGTCTTGTCTATATTTTTCTTAGTGTAGCTAAAATTTCATATTTTTGTTGATCTTTTCAAAGGACCAACTTGGTTTTATTGATTTTTCTGTATATTTCTGTTTCATTTCATGATTTATACTCTGAACTTTATTTCCTTCCTTTTGATTGCTTTGATTTACTTTGCTCTTTATCTAATCTGTTAATTCCTTAAAGTGGAAGCTTAAGTTATTGATTTGAGATGGTTTTTCTTGTCTGACAGAAGCATTTACAGCTATAAGTACCCCTCTTAGGACTGCTTGAGCCTCAAATCCTATAAATTTCTATGTTTTGTTTTGATTTTTATTCAGTTCAGTGTATTTTCTGATTTTTTTTTGTGATTTTCTTTGTTGATTCATTGGTTATTTAGAAATATGTTCTTTATTTTCCAAATAGTCATAGGTTTCCTAAGGTTTGTTCTATTGTTGATTTCTAATTCTGTTTTCTTGTGGTTGTGGTCATAAATCATATGTTGTATAATTTTGATCCTTTTAAACTTATTGAGACCTGATTTATTCTCAGCATATGATCTGTCTTGGAGAATGTGCCATGTGTGCCAGAAAGGAGTATACGTATAACCTATTGTCAGGTGGAGTTTTATAAATGTCAGTTAGTTCAAGTTAGGTGATAGTTCTGTTTGTCTTTTATATCCTTGCTAATTTTCTAATTCTCTCAATCACTGGGAGTGAGGTATTGAAGTCTTCAGTTGTTGTTGTTGAACTCATTTCTTTCAGGTATGTAAATTTTTATTTTGGGGTTCTCTTGGCATGTACATGTATGTTTATAATGGATATGTCTTCCTGCTGAATTGCATTGCTTAGTCTTATGCAGTGTCCCTCTTTGCCTCTAGCAATATTTATTAAAGCCTTACTTTGTATGATTTTAATATACCACTCTAGCTCTCTTACAGTCATTATTTGCATGGTACCTTCTTTTCATTCGTTTGCTCTCAGTGTCTCTGCGTTGTTGAATAAAGTGTATCCCTCACATGCACTGTATAGTTTGACCTTATTTATTTTTTGTATCCAGTCAGAAAATTGCTGTTGTTGATTGGAGTATTTAGTCCTTTTGTGCTTGAAGTAGTTTTGGTATGATTCAATTTATCTACCATTTTGCTATTTGTTGTCTCGTATATTTTTGTTTTTCCTTTGTGCCACCTTTTGTATTAAATAGATAATGATCGTTGTATGCTTTAAATTCTTTTTTAGGAGTTTTTTTTTGTTAAGTTAAATTATTATTGGTTGGTCTGGGGAGTAAAAACAATTGTTCCACTGTGTCTTTTTTTAATTGCTTCTTTCATAATTTAGACTTGTCTTTCAACAGTGTTAGTCCAGGTGTTTATCTCTTTCTGTTTATCTGTATGAAGTTTAATGTATCTCCTTGAACTTGTAGAGTTAAGGGTTTTTGGGGTCAGATTTGGGAAGTTTTCAGCCTTCATCTCTTCGAGTGTTTCATTTTCAGCCCCTTTCTCTTACACTGGATATCACCATCACACGTAAGTTGTGTGCTTGGTGTTTCCCCACATTTCATTCTGGTTCTTTTGATTATTATTTGGTCTTTTTTCCCTATGATCTTCAGATTGGAGAGTTTCTTTTGATCTTCAAGTTCATTGGTTATTCTCTCTCAAATCTGTTGTTGAACTCCTAGTGAATTTAAAATTTTTGTTATAATACCTTTCAACTCCAGAATTTCCATCTGGTTCTCTCACCCGCCCCCCGCCCCGCCAAGTTGAGATTAATTGACGTAACATAAAATTCACCAATTTAAATTTACAGTTTAGTGATTTTTAGTATATACACAAAGTTATACAACCATTATTACTACCTGATTCAGAACATTTTCATCACCCCATGAAGAAACTTCTTACCCATCAGCATTCACTTCTTCCCCACATGCCCCAACCCCTAGCAAACACTGACCTACTTTCCATAGTGATGGACTTGTCTATTCTGGGCACTTCACAGGAATGGAATCATACAATATGTGGCCGTTTGTGTCTGGCTTCATTCACAGAACTTAATGTTTTCAATGCTCATCTATGTTGTAGCATGTATCAATCAGTACTTTGTTTCTTCTTGTGGCTGAATGGCATTCCATTAAGTGGGTGTGAATATACCACATTTTATTTATCCATTCATCATTTGGTGGACAAATGGATTGTCATCACTTTTGGCTCTACGCTAATGCTTCATTTTAAAAAATAATTTCTATTTGTATTTGCTACTTCATGAGCTATAGAGTTATACTTTCTTTTAATTCTTTAGTCATGATTTCCTTCAGTTATTTGAACATATTTATAAATAGCTGCTTTCAAGTCTTTGCCTTCTACATCCAACATTTTTGCCTTCTCAGAATTAGTTTCTATTGACTGCTTTTCCCCCCTGCTCTGAATAGAGTTCACACTTTCCTATTACTTTGTATGTCTTATTTCTTTTTTTTAAATGGAGATTTTGGTTAATATATTATAGCAACTTTGAGTTCTGATTTTTTCCCCCTGAAGGTTGTTGCCATTATTTTGTTAGTATGTTTGTTAACATGTCTGTACTAAATCCGTGGAGTCTGTTTGCTGTATAGTTTGTGACTGCTGATATCTATACTGAGTGTTTATTACATTCTTTTGTGTTTTTGTATTTTTAAACCTGGTTTAGTAGGGATTAGCTCTGTATCATTACAGTTTAGTGGACAGCCAGTGTTTGGTCTTTGCTTGTACTCAAACACTCTCTTTATGCCGCTCCCTTGTGCTGATGATTCTTTGTTTTCAAAGTTCAAGCAGTTTTATGTTTGTCCTGAGTTTTCCTTTCCTTTGGGTTATCATGGACTTGCCCTGTGCATGCGCATGGTTTGCTGGGGATTTGTAGACTGTGTGATCCCTCTCTGGTTTCTCCTACCTGGATGGGTAGAGAGTTTATTAAGAACCCTTATGGCTGTGTTATTTTTGGCTCTCCCTGGTCAGTGTCTAACTAATAATGTTTTGGTCCTTTGCTTGCCACTACTGATGCTTGCTGGGCCACTCACTTCCTTGCCATTTGTTTGGCACTGAGATCGCTACTATTACTGATAATGCTGTTTTGTGTAGATTTTTTTTTCCTGTGCTTCAATCAAAATCATGCCAGCCTCCTCTGCAAGTGAATCTGCTGGTTTTCAAAGCTTGCCTTGCCCTTGAATAATTACCATGGCAACCCAGCTGGGATGGAAGATGGTAGCAATCCCAGGCCAGAATGCCATAGACTCCCACAGCTCTTACCTGTGGTTTTGCAGTTTTTCATGAGTAACCACTTCTTCATTTGCTTTATGTTTTTGACAAAGTTCCAGAGCTCTCCAGTGGTTGTTTTGACAGTTTCCTTAGTTATATTATTGTCTTTTGGGAGAATATTTGCTGATCTGCTTACTCTACCATATCTGAACTCCTTCCCCTTTAGAATGACTTTCATTAACAAAACCACTGAGATGCTATGTAATACGAGTTTCTTTTTACTATATAATCAGTAACACTATAAGGTTATTAATCTTTTAATTAGAGATTTAAAATGCAATTGTGCCATATTTTCCTATTACTTCCCTATAGTGCCTAGACAAGTTTTCATTATTATTTTGTTACATTAAAGATTTATTCTTTATTTTGTGTAGTGTTATTTTGTGTTATAGTGTTTGTTAAATTAGGTAAATAGGATCTCTTCAGGATTATTAGCTGAAACATTTTTTCATTTTTAGTTTTTTGTTTTTATTTTATAAGTAGATCTTATATCAGTTTTTAATAATAATAACAAAAAGTCTTGAGTACTTACATTGTTCTATAAACTTGACATGTATGAAATATTTTAGACCTAACAATTCCTTGAGTTACTTATAGGCATCATTTCCATTTAAGATAGTGGTAGAAGAGGTTAATAGTTGAAAGTCACTTTCTGTTAAGTGAGATTATAAATAAAATCAACTTTGTTTACTAAAATTCTCAAGAATATTTGAATATTTTCTTAAAATTTAATTTTGAAGGTCAAAGGATGGCTTTGTCTAGAATAGATACTCTTTTTTGGAGAAAAATTTAGCTGTAAACTGCAATTTGAATATTTTAATAAAAAAATAGAATAAAGTAATATAAACTCTTGCTTTTAAAGAATATTTGTTTTTAAAGCTTTAGTTCATTTAATAATCTAGGAAGTTAAATTTTGTAATTTGAGAAGGATCATTTCAAACTTCTCATAAAGATAAGCTGGCAGGGAGACTTTTGATTAGGTAAAGATAGTGGTTAAATCCTTTGTGTTGACAGGGAGAGGAAATTGGCATTTTTTATTTCTCTTGGGTTTTGCTATTCTGGAAGTAGTGTTTGGGAGCATAGAACTGCCGGTGGAAGGTAGAAGGTGAGATGTTAGGGAGTAGAAGAGCTATTATTTTAATTAGTTATAATATTTAAAATTATAAGCTCATATATTCATGATTGGAGCAGTGCACAACGCTGTGGCAGAAAATCACATCACTATTACTTGCCTGATAATAGCATTCTCTAGTTACATGTGAGTAAGAGAACCTAGTCTTTTGAGGCTTGAATTTGCAAACTTAAATATAGAATTACATAATGTTCACATTGAGAAATCAATTTTAAATTATTAACATTGTGTGTCTTTAATAAAAATATTTTAAATTTATTTAGTTTGCCTTATATTGTATTTAAGTGGTTTTCAAATTTAAGTCACTTCTGGGATCTCCTGAGGTGCTGTGTGATATATTGCAGTTTTTAATTTGAGAAAATTAAGTGAGTTACTAATGGAGTTCGTCATTTATCACTAATTGGAATGACCAGTCAGTAAGGATTCTGAACAGTATTCTTCAGACGGTTGGTTTTTCTCTTTCTGCATTTTTTAATGAGTACTTTTGAGAGATTTCCAAAAAAAAGCCTTTATAAAAAGCCATGTATTACTATAAACATAATATTCCTGTTGAACTTTTAAATAATAGACTACTTTTAGAGCAGTTTATGTTTACAGAAAAATTGTGCAGGAAGTATAGAGTCCCTCTACTCATGGGAAAGTCCTTCGCGTATGTGCACTGCCTGCCTAACAGAGTTTCTCTGTGGTTAACATACTGTGTTGGTGTGGTGCATTTGTTAAAGTTGATGAACCAATGTTGGTATTTCTATTGGTTTAAAAAAAATCAGTTGTAATCTAGTTTAATAGATGAATAGTTTTTGTAGTCCTTATGCATACTCAGTTGAGATTACAGTAGTTTTCATTTATCACTGATTTTTTAATAATACTCTTTTTGATAATGAATCACAATTACTCTGATCTTTTTAGGGTGGAATAATTAATGATGGTTCTGAACTGATTGGTCCTGTTGAAGCTTATTTGGATTCCGTCACTGATAGCTTTCCTGAGTGTAGTACGGAAGGTAAGAGATTTTATTTTATTTTTTCATTTCAACGATTTTGATTGCAGAAGGCTATAAATCATATTTACATTACAAAAAAAATGGACATAGGAATTTGAGAATATTTCATTAATTCTAAGATTCTATTTTTTTTTCACATTTTAACATAACTCATATTTGGTGCATGATATTGGATTGATTATACCTTGCATCTAATTGAAAGCTTTTTCTCTTTCTTAGTGATGTATAAGGTAATGAATGATTCCTCCTACAATTAGTGACATCTTAGATTTGATGAAATGTGGTATGATGAATGCTCAGAATTTGTATTCTTTAGGATAAGAATGCCTTGCTTATTAAGTTTCTGTAGCAGCATCTGACTTTTAGACAGTTAATTTCAAGACTGGCTTTAAAAGTTTAGTCGTGTACCCAGAAAAAAAAATCTAAGGCAGTGTTAGTCTTTTTGATATCTTTTAAGATAACATGAGTTTAAACCAAAGCAATTTTTGTACTTTTAATCACTTTTATTTAATAATGCTTAATCTGTTGTTTTATTCCTTTGTTAAGTCATTGTTGAATTTTTATGAAGATTAAAAATACATACATGTTTGGATTTTTGGATTTCTCTTGCTGGTTTTCTTTCAGGGAAGATTTTGGAATTAAAAAAAAAAGAGATTTGGGGACCAGGGATGGGGGAGTCTTTAAACATAGGTAATTAGATTTGTTTGATTCAGCTTAGGTCTGGTTTATATACAAGTAAAATCACTGACTAGATACTATTTCTTCCTCTCTTTCCTAAGTAGGAGATTTTACTAGGGGAGGGCGCTTTTTGAAACTAAACGTGGGAGGTGGCCATCTCGCTGCAGCGCCGTTTCTCAGGGACCTATGCACAGATGTCCTATGTTGACAGACATATTGACATGGAGCTACTGCAGTAAAGTCCCATCTTGACTTGGCAGGAGCAACAAGTTCCCATCCACTGGGTGGGTTGATGCACTTAAATATATTTTTCTTTTGGTTCTACTGTATTGAGAAGTGATTAACTTCTTTGTTTTTCATGGTGGCTCCCATTGACTTAAAAGTGAAGTTCATTAACTTATACCCAGTGTTCTGTGTAATGTTTGGGACCCTCAGGCCCAGGGTCTCCATTGAGTGCCCAGTGTGATTCTCCTAGAACCAGTCCCCTTGGAAGATGACTTGTCTGGGATAACCTGATCAGGTTGTTGCCTCAGTGATACCCTCCTCCTGAGAGAGGGAGAGTGTCTTTTCTACCTGTAAAATGTGCTGATTTGATGATGTTTAGTAGAGGACAAGTAGGACAGTTAAAAATATTTGTGGGAGAGTATTCAATGAGGAGTACACCTCTTGGAAACTGAAGAAAGCTTTCTTTTTCTCTTTTTGTTTTGTGATACAGGAAGCGAAGGTTGTGTGTGTGATTTGGGAATGGCTATATTCTGTTGACAGCCATGAAAAGCCTATGTTGCTAGGTGGGCATCAGCCGTGTGAGAGAAGGGTGTTTCAGGGGCGTGTTTTAGTGTAAAGTTAGTCAGGGACGGGAGCAGCGCAGAGACCTTTTGTCCTTCACTGTAGTCGAGGGAAAGTAGGGGCATTATTATTAGGAAAGACTTTTCTTGGGATGGTGTTCTAAAAGATGCAAAGCTATTCTGGGTAAAACGTGGCTGTATTCATGTTAAAGGAGATACACCCTAAAGCTAAGGTGAGTTAGTATCATATTGTCCAGTCTGGGAGACTTCTGGGAATTAAAGAGGATGCTGTGAAGCACAGTAAGACAACAGGCATAAACCCGGCCTGTTTGGGACAGACTGGGCAGTGTGGGCTGCCCACCTAAAACAGTCGTTTCAGAATTTACCCTCGAAGTTTCACAAAGATGGGTTTTCTTTGGAAGGATTTCTTTTTTTAGGAATATGCTTTTGTGAGAGAAATTGGGTGCAACATTTTTATTAAAAACTCAGGAAAAGACTTATGATACCTAAAAGTAATAGTGACATTTCATCCTTTCAGGGCAGAGTTTAGTTTTCCAACAATCTTGCCATCTCTAAAATATGCTGTGGTCCACTAAGAAGGGAAAACATGGAACTGGAAATGTCGTGAATGCTCATGTTTTTTACCCTCTTCCTTTGCAAGCCTTCATGTCTGGCTAATTAATCCTGCTGAAAGACGCCTTATTGACAAATACAGATCAGCATGTCAGACAGTTTACAGACTTACTGCTATTTGAGAGGGGGAAGGACTTTTAAGTGTCATGAGACTGTCTGCCATACTGGGCAAGGGTAAGATTTACTTTCATACTGGAAGGTCTGCAAACCCTAGAGACAACGATAGGGCCTCTAGTAGCAAGAGCAGGAAGCGCCGGCAGCCCGCCAAGCCCCACAGGTATGCAGCGAAATGGAGGGTTGTAGAGGGATTGTGGTTGGCACGAGCCTGTGGGTTGGATTTAGAGCCAGAATGTGAGGGGGTGATTCACTCTGTAACAGCTCCTCTGAGTGCAGTGTTTTAAGCGGTGTTTTGAAGGTAAATTCATTTTTCATACTTGTGATTTAGTTTGCCAGCGGAATGATCCAGAAGGGCAAATCTTAATATCTAGTCTGCTGTTTCAAGGTCCTTCAGGTAGAGTTAGAATGACATGGCAAGTCTATCGCCTCTCAGAGAACAGATGTAGAGGCTAAGGGATCATTATTTTTATTAGTACCATAAAAATGCAATCAACACATTTTAAGTTACCTTGAAAGAAAGTTTCCCCAGGAAAACATAAAGAGATGCTGTAGTGGTTTAGCCTTATTTTATAGTATAGTGAGATAGAGGAAACGCTTGTAAGGTTTCATAAAACCAATAATTTGGTAATTAACTGGTAAATATATTTTATTTAATATGAAGTTGAAAATTATAAAGTTATTCAGTAGGTTTTTAGATAAAAATACTGTTTTATGTTTTTAAAATGAAATGCTGAGTTACTCTTAATCTTCTTTGTTCAGAGAAATTAAGCTATATATTTTCTCACAGAAGAAAGGTTCAATTGATTGTTAACATCTTATTTCCTTTGTAAACTTTCATCATTCGTTGGATTAAAGTTAGCTATGAAGTTACTGACATTTGTGAAAACCTGGCCGGAATGCTGCATGGGACTCGAGCTTCTTGACATGTTTCTCTCATCTGTTGGCCTGTTTGAAGGATGCAGGTTGCTTTACTGCCATGCTGGCCTTGATACTGGAGCCTTTGATGTTGGTATAGTCTCATCTGGGAACCTGTGTCATTTCCTCTTCCTAATACATTACTTTATTTCCTTTGCAGTTCTGGGAGGGACATTTTCCAGGTGTATGCAGCAAATAAGAGAAAATAATTAGGTGATCATAACCACAAATACAAATTGAAAGATCAACTTCTTATATGTAGCAGATCTTAAGAGTGACTATTCTTAAATGTCTCCCGGAGTAGTCAAATCTCAAATCTGCCTTTTTTTTTTTTAAACCTGTAAATTGTGTTTTAGGAACTTCTCCTAAGTGCTTATTCTAACAATTGTAGACTTAAGAAAGGATTTCTTATGCTGTCTTGAATTAGCCATTCTAGAGTAAATGATCTGCGCATTTTGAGGATAATGGCATCTATTGCTGGTGCATGTGCGGGAACTCAGAAAATAACTCTCAGTGCAAGATTTGTGTTTTTATTTGATGATAGGTTAATCATTTTTTCCATTTTGTAGATAAACATGAAGATTATATGTGTGAAATTGAATAACGTAGATTATATTTAAGACATTACATGTGCCCATAATGTTGGGAGGACTAATTGGAAAGCTATAATTACTTAACTTTGAAAAAAGTTCTGTATGAAAATACCTTTTTATTATATATTCTTTTACTTTTTATTATTTGTGTTATTTTCATTTAGTTGACTTAAAGTTGATGCTTTGAGGCAGGGTCATTTTAAAAAGGAATATTCTTCAGTTTATTGGCAACTTAATAACCTAAGTATATATTTAACATAAATTTAAAATCTATGCACTACTGGTAATGTAAGATGATAAAGTATGCAAGTCAAAATATTTAAGTAGAATTTATAGCAAATGTCCACTAGATGGCACCATGAGAACTCCAAATATTGTTACTGGAATTAGTCTGGGCCCTCCATTATATTAGAGTATACTTATTAAGTTTGAAGTTCCTTTTTCTTATCTACTTAACTTTTTTTCACTGTTCTTTATTAGTAGAATTTTCTTTGATAAGGGAGCTTAAAATAAATAGAAAGAAGAATGGGTCGTTATTCTCAAGAGAATACAAATGAGAATGTGTCATTGTATGTGTATGTGCATATAAAACAAATTATACAAATTATAAATATTGACTCTTACAACCCTGAGGTTATTGAGGATAATGTTGAAATTATGGCTTTAGGGGTTGGGTGAGGCAAATAAAAAGTTA
Source organism: Pteronotus mesoamericanus (assembly GCF_021234165.1). Taxonomy (NCBI): domain Eukaryota; kingdom Metazoa; phylum Chordata; class Mammalia; order Chiroptera; family Mormoopidae; genus Pteronotus; species Pteronotus mesoamericanus. The sequence goes on from NW_026555302.1 coordinate 579,294, forward strand.
TGCTATGTCATGGGAATGGGTTTTAGAGTAAAAGGAACATTAGGGAACATACAGATAAATCTTAGTCTACAGTTAAAATTGGAGTTTCAGAGAAGGTAAGCCATGTGCATAAGGCAGTCAAGGCACTCCCGTTATTGAATAGCAGTCACAGAACTATTTTTTGTGAAATGAAGAGATTTAATTTTATGGAGAGGAAGAGAGAATATGCATTTGGTATAGAAGGTTCATTGTGAGCTACTTGTGTGCTGGTAACAAACAGCTGTGATTTGCAGAGAATAATTGTGGAGAGTAGCAGCATAAAAAGTTCATTGGGTAGAAAGGGAAGCCAGTGCATAGATCTTTGTTGTTCATGATAAGATAACAGTATTGGGGTTGTAATTATGATGAATGTATTGTTTTCTGAGCTCATTCTGTTTTTCACCAAATATACAGTAGATATGCTGGTGCCATTTTCATAAAATTTCAAGGGTGAGACATAGACCTGTCCCAAGGACCGTATAAACATGTGAAATATCAGTGGAATTGTTCTTTCAGTAGCAATAGCTATTATTAAATGACAAGTTGGTAATCAAGTATAGGAATCTTCACTAGCATAATAATCTTAACTATTTTAGATTTAGATATTCATTTAAAATCATATTTATAAGGGCTTGTTTCTTGATGGAGGCTGATAATGTATTTCTTCTATCTCAGGTGACCTTTGTCCTGCTGGCTAGATATCCTGCTTTGTGTGAGAAGCAGGAGTCATTGCTACTAGGAAAAGTGAAATTCCCTTTTGTTGACTGGCAATATGTGGGCCTCAGGGCTCAGCGAAAGCTATCGCTAGTAATAACGAGGCCATGTATTTTATATATAGTCGACCATGAGAGACCACCTGTTGTTCTAAAGAAAACGGGTATCTTTTTGCAGATGGTCTTCAAATACAGATATCTGATAGTTTATAGTATAAAGATTTATTCTGTGGCTACTCAACCTTTTCCCCTGGTGCTTGTCTTGCAGAGATGGTGTCCTAGACAGATTGCACTATACTGCCCTACTCTGAGCAGTTCAAAGCATAGAAGGTGAGGGTGGGCAGGTGGACTGGGTTGCTAAATAAACCCCTCATGTCTGTAGCTGCTTTTTAACCAGTCACCTGGGGCCCTCTAATAGCCCTGAGACTTGAATGTCTGTGAAATGAATCTGGAGGCAGAACGCTTTCATAGACCCTTTGACTCCCCATCCCACCCCCCTGCCCTTGTCTTTTCCGGGAAAAGCTTAGGTTTTTGACTTGATGGCGTTGGTGAAGGATGAACCTTTTACTCTTATGATGGCCCAGGGGGCCCCTTTAAACATGGATTGACTTCAGGTTGGTTTAGCTTTTGACACGTAGCCTCTGTATTGTCAGTTGTTGCTCTGCCTTATCCACAGTTTTCTTCCTGCTCGTCTTCTCTGAGAACTTCTTATTTGCTGCTTCCTGTATCTTACTTGTCAGCTTTCTTCCTGGGGATAGGGAGCTGGTCTCCACTTCCTGGGGTATTTAGATGTGTATAAAAAAGGTTGAATGACAGGCCTGTGATTCCCAGGACTTGAGCAAGCACTCTTTTAAGTAGATATATTAAGGATATAAAGGAGTAAACTAGTTATTGTATATGTATCACTTGACTTTTTACTGTTTGGGGAGTACTTCATTGAGAAGAAGGGAATTTAGAAAATGTCTAACAGTGGAAGAGGAGCAGAGATTACGGGAGAAGACGGTGAGCGGCAGTGCGCAGCTGAGCAGGTAGGGTGGGGTCGGGCTTCTTAGGTGTGGTAGGGTGCACCGAAGAGGAAACTTAAAGGAGGAGGATAGGCAGGGAAGTGTCAGGGGTTAGTGTGCTTTAAGCAGATCCGTCTTTATATCATTTCTATCTTCTCTCTCTTAAGTTAGGAATTCCTGGGCACTGGCTGCTGGATAATTTATACAGGTCAGTATTTCATAAATGATGACTGTGTATCATATCTTTATGCTCAAATTCCCAGTTTTAGTCCTTGCTGAATCTCCTCTGGTAGTTTTCATGTACAGTGCCTTAAGGGCTTGCCATACACATGCAAGGAATATGATTAGTATCATCTGTAATCATACCATACAGAGAAAATTACTTTTGGTGTTTAGTGTGCCTTTCTAGCCTTTTTTCTGTGTGTGTTCTTAACTTAACACTATAGTATGTGCTATATGTACATATATACATATATATTATATAGAGTGTGTGTGTGTGTGTGTGTGTGTGTATATATATACTGCTTTGCAGTTTTCCATTCTCACATAATATTGTGAATAGTTTAAACATCCTTCTATAACATACTTTTTAATAGCTGTATGATATTTTATTATAGGTATAAACCACAATCTCCTATTATTAGAAATTTGTTATTGCAAAAATTTCACTTTTTTTTGTGGTGGATAGTCTTACATAAAGACCTTTTTTCATATCTCTGATTGTTTTTGTTATAAATTGCTAAATTTCTTGGTCAAAGATATAAACACTTTTTTGCATCTGATATGTATCGCCAACTTGTCATCCAAAAAGGTTAAACAAGAAGTCTTTTCATTTCCTTTTGCTTCTTCCTGTTAGGCTAAAAAAAATCCTCTTCCTAACCCATTAGTTTTTATTTGCTTGTTTTCTTTGAAAGATTATTCATTTAGAATTAGGTAGAAATTGAAACAATTTGTATACAATATTTACTTCTTACTTTATTTTGTTACCTGACTTTCTCCCTTATTATTATTATGGTCTTACTTTTCTGATCTAATTTCATTTAATTGTGGCTTCCTTTGCTAATAAAATAAAGTTGGAAAGGTAAGAGGAAATATGACCATGGCACTAGATTTTTGTGGTCAAAAGCTAAGAAACTGAGCGTACATAACTTTACCCTCTTGCCCTTTGGTGTTATTGTTCTGCTTAGAAAGGAAAATCAGGCAAAGGATGAAACAGTGCAGTGTGATATATGATGTGAAGGTTATAGTGACAAGACACGGGAGAGCCGACAAAAGATCTCTGACAGCATTTCCTTTCCTTTGTGATTAGCTGTACAAACCAAAAAAAAATTTTAACTTTGTCTTTTTGGGTATTAATTTCAGTGGGCTAGGTCATATAATGATAACATTTAAGAAAATAAATTGTCATTGAAATACATAAAATATTTAAAAATTATTAAAAAAAAATCTCATGAAGTATATATATATTTCTCAGAACAGTAGATAATTTTGTAGATTGCTGAAAAAGATTTTGATTTTGAAGTAATGTCTGTACAGTTAAAATGTCAAAATTGAAGAGATTTTCACTAAGTTCACTGAATCTAATCATAGATTATGCATTTAATGAAATCTATTGCTTTTAAGGCATTAAAATTAATTCTGCCTGTATCTATCTCTATATTGATTTTATTGAGGTATAATTGACATAACAACATCATATTAGTTGCAGTTGTACAACATAATGGTTGAATATTTGTACCCAGTTGACCGTTGAATAACACAGGCTTAAACTGTGTGGGTCATGCAGATTTTTTAAAAAGTAAATATATGGTTAGTTAGCCCTTCATATCCCCAGGTTGTGCATGTATAGGTTCAACCAACTGCGGATTGAAAACTTTTTCATCGAGGTTGGGAATTTGAGGATGCAAAGGGCTGACTGCATGCGTTGTTCTGTGCCATTCTACGTAAGGGGCGTAAGGTACGTGGGTTTTGGTATCTGCAGGAGGTCTTGGACTCAATCCTCTATGGATACTGAGGGACTGTAGTTAAGTTTTGGGGAATCAAAAGTTACATGTGTATTTTCAAATGCACAGGGTGGGGGTTGGTGCCCTTTACCCCCTTGTTTTTCAAGGGTCCAGCTGTGTTGCGAAATGATCACCGCAGTAAGTCTAGATGGCATGTGTCACCATCCATGGTTAGAGATATTTTCCTTGTGATGAGGACTTCTAAGATGTACCCTGAGCAATTTCCAAATACAGGGTTATTAAGTAGAGTTGCCATGCTGTACATAATCCCCATGCCTTAACATATTTTATAACTGGAAGGTTGGCCTCAAATTTAGTTCTTGAGGGGTGGGAGGAGGTGGAAGAGGGAAGGGGGGTAAGTGGTGATGGAAGGAGACTTGGCTCGGGGTTGTGAACACAGCACAGCGTACAGATGATGTGTTTTGGGATTTTCACCTGAAACTTGTATAATTCTGTTAACTAGTGCCACCCCCAATAAATTGAAAACAATTAAAAAATTAAAAGAATTAGTTCTTTATGGGCATTCTGAGGATTTGAAAGAAAAACACTGAAATCAAAATATATTGACAGGATGCCAAAGTCATGTCTAAAGCTGATGAGAAATTTGAGTTTAGCTGCCACTAACAAGTTTTTACCCTAACTTACTTTATTTGATATGAAGTTCTCAATTTGAATCTGTAATAGGAGTTGACAAAGTATAGCCTGTGGGCCGGATCTGGCCTGCCATCTGTTTTTGGCTGATCTAAATGCTAAGAGTGGCTTTTATATTTTTAAATGGTTGACAAAATTCAAAAGAATTTTTTTGTGACCTGTGTAAATTATATGGGATTCAAATTTCAACATCTATAAATAAAGTTTTATTGGAACACAACCCCGCGTATTCATTCACATATTGTCCGCGGCAGCTTTTGTGCTATCCCAGCCGTGCTGAAGAGCTGTGAGAGATGCCCTGCAGAGCCTGAAATAGTCGCTCCCTGGCCCTCAGAAAGGTTAGCTGGTCCCTGGTCTAGAATTGTAGTCTAATTCACCTTTAATTTTGAGTTCCTCAGGAAATAATTTCCTTCTTAATATACTGGGTTTTCTGAGAAACTTGGCAACCAGTATTCAAGGGTGTTGCAGCTCTCATAGCTGTTTCCAAGACTAACTTTTACATAACCCAGTTGCCAGTCTTTCTTGATTTTATAGATCTGTGGCTCTCAAAATGTGGTCTTTAGACCCCTAGGTATTCTCGAGATCTTTTCAGGGAGTCCCAAGGCAGAAATATTTTGTTAATCGTCTAGGAAATGACTTACGTTTTTTGCTGTGTTGATTGATATCGTCACCGATGATGCAAAAACAATGGTGGTAAAACTGCTGCTGTGCTGGGGCGTGAGTCAAGATAGTGACCCCAGCCTGTAACCGTGGTCATGGCATGTACTTGCAGTAGTGCCAGGGCTAAGAGTGTCCTTGATAAAGCAGTAAAGGGTAATTGTATTACATCTCCCTCTTTGGCTACATGCTTTTTGATATTCTGTGAGACGCAATGGAAGTAGACACAGAACACTTCCGCGCACTGAGCTACCATGGCTGTCTGGTTGTCCAGAGGAAAAGCGCTTGTGCAGTCGTTTGTGCCATGAACCAGCTGCTTTGTTGCTGTAACACCATTTTTGTTTAAAGGGTTGATTCACAGACAAGTTATCATTATGCAGACTTGGGAATTTGGCAAATTCTTCTTTTTAAAATATTTTTAAAATTTTTATTCTTTTAAAATTATATTTCATTGATTATGCTATTACAGTTGTCCCGATTTTGTTCCTCTTTGCCCCCTTTCACCCAGCACGCCCCACTCCCTCAGGCACTCCCCACACTGTTGTTCATGCCTATGGGACATGTGGGTAAGCTCTTTGGCTACCCCATGTCCTATACTGTACTTTGTATCCCTATGGCTATTCTGTGACTAATCCCCTCACCTCTTCACCTGTTCCCCTACACCCATCTCCCATCTGGAAACCATCAAAACTGTCTCCATCCATGAATCTCTCTCTGTTCTTCGTGTTTGCTTAGTTTTTTAGATTCAATTGTTGACAGCTATATATGTTTGCCATTTTATTGTTCATAGTTGTTTTTTATATATGTATATATTTAAATATTTTTACTTATTTATTTTCAGATAGAGGGGGAGAGAGGGAGAAAGAGAGTGAGAGAAACATAGGTGGTTGCCTCTTCCATGCTCCCACCTGGAGACTCGGCTGCAACCCAGGCATGTGCCCTGACTGGAATTGAACCAGTGACCCTTGAGTTCTCAGGCCGGTGCTCACTCCACTGAGCAACACCAGCCAGGGTTTGATCATCTTCTTTTTCTTAAATTAAGTCCCTTTAACATTTCATATAATAATGGTTTGGTGTTAATGAACTCCCTTAGTTTTTTCTTGTGGGGGGAAAACCCTTTATCTGCCCTTTGATTCTAAATGATAGCTTTGCTGGTGAGCTCGTGGGCTGTAGGTCACTGCATTTCATGACTTTGAATATTTCTTGCTAGTCCCTTTTAGCTTGCAAAGTTTCTTTGGAGAAATCAGCTGTTAGTCTTATGGGAACTCCCCTGTAGGTAACTAACTGCTTTTCTCTTGCTGCTTTTAAGATTCCCTTTTTATCTTTAACCTTTAGCATTTTAATTATGATGTGTCTTGGAGTGGGCCTCTTTGCATCCATCTTGTTTAGGACTCTGTGCTTCCTGGACTTGCATGTCTATTTCCTTCACCAAATTAGGGATGTTTTCTTTCACTATTTTTTCAAATAGATTGCCAGTTTCTTACCCTTGCTTCTCTCCTTCTAGCACTCCTGTGGTGCAAATGTTGGACCTCTTGAAGTTGTCCCAGAGGCTGCTTATACTACCTTCATTTTTTTGGATTCTTTTTTTCTTCTTCTTGTTCTGATTGGTTGTTTTTTGCTTCCTTATGTTCAAATCATTGATTTGATTCTTGGCCTCATCTACTGTACTGTTGTTTGTTCTTTATTTCAGTTAGTGTATCCTTTGTTTCTGACTGGGTCTTTTTTAAGCTGTTGAGGTCCTCAATAAGTTCCTTGAGCATCCTTATAACCAGTGTTTTGACTTCTGTATCGGATAGATTGTTTATCTCCATTTAATTTAGCTCTTTTTCTGGAGTTTTGATCTGTTCTTTCATTTGGGCCATGCTTCTTTGTGTCCTTGATTGGGCAGCCTCTCTGTGTTTGTTTATATGTATTAGGTAGAGCTGTTATGATTCTATGTACTGGAAGTGTGGCCTAATATAGTGGGTGTGCTGTAGGTTCCAGTGGCACAGCCTCCTCTATAACTCAACTGGGTGCTCGAATTGTGCCCCTCATGTGGGCTGAATGCAACTTCCTCTTGTAGTTGAGCCTTGGTTGCTGTTGGCTGATCAACGGGAGGGATTTACCCAGGCCAGTCAGCTACAAGGATTGGCTGTGACCTCTGACCACCAACCTCTGCCCTCCATGGAGAATCAGCTGTGCAGGAGCTCCTGCGTGGTCTGTAGCTGTCCACTGGGTGTGCTTGCCCTGGGGTTTCCTGGGTGGTGCAGGCCAAGGTCAGCCCCCACCTCTGTTTTGCCACGGGCCTCCCTGCCTGAGCTGTAAAGCAGTCTGAGATGGCTGCTTCTTGTGCTGGGCTTGGAGACTCCCAGGCGAAGCCAGGCTGTGAATCTAGGCTCGCTGCTGCTAGTGCAGCGCCTGGGGCTCACTGAAACCCGCTGTTGCTTGTTTGAGAGGATTTAGGAAGTTGTACAGTGTGAGCCTAGACCAGCCATTCATATGGAAATGCAGCTTGGATGGGCCTGTAAGTTGGGTGGGGCGGAGTCTTTGGGGATCTCCTTGTCAGATCAAACAGTGTTAGCCAGGTTGATGGAGTCTCAGATATGACACTAGCCTGGCTGCTCTGTGGCTCTGCGTGGGATAGGGCTCAAAAAAGGGACAATGGATTCTGTTCATCCTGATGCCAGACAATTCAGCCTCTCCCGGTGTGCCACTGCCACCCTGGTGCTGGAGCTCAGAGGGAATGATTCTGAGTAAGTGAGTCCATGTGTGGATTGAGAGGAACTGCTTGGACTCGAGAAATTTCTTCCACTGGCTCAATTCCTGCTGGTTTTGAAGCTAGAATTTGTGGGGACTTATTTTCCTGGCACTGGAACCCTGGGCTGGGGGTCCTGGTGTGGGACTGGGGCCCCTCACTCCCAAGATACCCATCACGAATTTTTTCCACCACACAGGGTATGGGACTAGCCGATTCGTGTCTGCGCCCCTCCTACCAGTCTGGATGGGTGTGATTTCTTTAATTCTGTGTTGTCAGACTTCCATTCAACTTGATTTCTGATGGTTCTGAGTGATGGTTGTTCTATATTTTAGTTGTAATTTTGATGTGGTTGTTTGAAGAGACAAGGCATGTCTGCCTATGTTACCATCTTAACCAGAAGTCTGGCAAATATTTTTTCAAAAGTAAACGGAGCAAGCTGACACTGAAGGGAAAACAACTGACCCTATTTGTTGCCACTGATAAAATTCAGTTTTGCAACTCAGAATTAGAATTTTGGAGAACTTGTTTCTCTTACTTTGAGCTTGACAGTTTTATAATATTTAAAGAATTTTCTGGTGAAATTGATGGTGATAGTAACAAATGTGGTTAACAAATGTGGTTTTTGGGGCAATATTGTAATATGGAATATGTCATCATTTGGAAGATCTGTGTAACTCTGGGAACCAGTATTTTCAAAATGACCAATATGTGTTGTTACAAACTCATGATGGATAAAAAGATCCATTCAGTGTGAGACAGACCAATAGATTTGAGTTTAACAGCAACAGAAATTTTATTGGTAAGAATTTATGTTCTATACAACAACTAAGCTTTAAGATAAAACCACTCACTAAGTTTTGGTGTAGTATCAAAAGGCAACATCCACAGTTATTTAAAAAGGCTACTAAAACATTTACTCTGTTTTCAGTTACATCTCTATGTAACATTTTATTCAAATCTTGTAACCAGAACAACATCTAACAATACACTGAGGACTGGATAGGAGAATCTAGCCATCTTCTGTTATCAAGATTGGCAGAGATGTAAAAGAGTACCACTTTCCTAAGTATTTTTTGTTTTGGAAAATACACTTTTTAAAAATAAAAATTATGTTAACATGGAATGGGCTTAATGTTTAATCAAAATTTTTAAGTCTGTTTTTTAAATATCCAGATTGGTAACTATTTACAGATATAATCCACATAACAGAATTTCTTTGAGATCATCAATCGTTTTTAAGAATGTAAAGGGAGGTTTTTAGACCAAAAAGATTAACAACTGCTATTGTAGATCATGCTCATTTACCGTGAAGTCAGTTATATGAAATGGTAGAACTAATTTTCATTGCTACCAATTTCTATAGCACTTATTGATTTTCTGTCAGAAAAGTAATATATGAATACGGACCAAACTCTTTCCAAAAGCTGTGGAAGAGGCTGAAACAAAAAATTTTTTAAATTCAGGTCTTTAAAAAAAATGACATACATTTTCCAGATGCGGATGGTGACCTAAAATCACACCTCTGAGTATATATCATCTAATAATTAAATAATTATTATATAATTGACATAAGGGATATAACTTAGTGATAGTCTATATGCTTCATATGCATTCACTTTTCCCCTCATTTAATGCCCTGAATAATAAGTAATACTATTAAGTAACTTACTGTTGGTCACACAACAAATTTTAAGAGCTGGGTTTCAAGAACTTTTTTTTTTTACTTACTCTAAAGCTCTTACTCGTTTCCCTTTCTCATGATATTATTGTTCATAGCACCTGTATGTACAAACATCAGCTTTCTAAAAATGGTTTACAAGATCTTGTGGTAAAGGCTGTTTTTGACGCCAAGGCTAAACAAAGGCTTGTCTCCAGTTTTAGTGTGATAAGTAAGGCAAGGAGTGGTCTTCCAGAGTTACCAAAGGTACAAAAATGAATGATCTGAGCTGAAACATTTTGCTAGACACTAACTTCCATCAGTAAATTACAGCCTTCCTAATTGACTTGGATAGAATGAAAAAATGAATAGTTGGCATGATTTGTTTTCTTTTGGCCGAATCTCATTTTAATATGTTTACTGTTGTGATCATATTTCCAGGCTTCTCCAGTGATAGTGACCTGGTCTCTCTTACTGTTGACGTGGATTCTCTTGCTGAGTTAGATGATGGAATGGCTTCCAATCAAAATTCTCCCATTAGAACTTTCGGTCTCAATCTTTCTTCGGATACTTCAGCACTAGGGGCTGTTGCTTCTGACAGCGAACCGAACAAAACAGAAGAAGAACGGGAAAATCGTAGCCTCTTTCCTGGCAGTTTAAAATCCAAGCTTGGCAAGAGAGATTATTTGGAGAAAGCAGGAGAACTAATAAAGCTGGCTTTAAAAAAGGAAGAAGAAGATGACTATGAAGCTGCTTCCGATTTTTATAGGAAGGGAGTCGATTTACTCCTAGAAGGTGTTCAAGGTACAGTTTTACCTGTATTAATATTTCTTATGTTGGCACCTGGGAAAAAAGTGTATACATGTAACTATGTCTTATGTTATAATGCTATGTAAAAACACTGAAAATGAGAAATTACTGAAGATTAAATGACCTAAATGTGGATACATACCTCTGGTTACATGGCAGTATCAGGTATACTGAACTATATACTTTGATCAATTAATCAACAAAATAGGATTTAAATAATCAAGTCTCTAAGACTCTATTATGAATAATAATTTTTTTTCCTGACATGGTCAGTGTTCATCAGCTTTCGTCTCTCTCAGGAGGGTTCACAGAGATGCTTTACAGCATTAAGTCTCGGTGGCCTGAATAGACAAGGTGACGTGGGCTTTTAACTAAGAGTGTAAAAGGTTCTGGGATTTGCCTACTGTTTTATTCTTTGTTGTTTAGTTGCAGTAAATTCTCAACTAATGAATGGGGCTGAGATGAGGCATGTGGAGTTAAATGTTACTGAAGTTGGTAAAGAACTTAGGTCTATTTCAAGCATCAGTCTTTGTTTACTTGTTCCCTTTCCTTGTAGAAGCAGAGTGAAGCTGGCTGCAGCTAGTGACGTGACTTCCTAGACAGAAACCAAAGTTTGATGGGACCTTCTTCCCATGGTTTTCTTTTCCAGAAAATTACCCTTTTCATCATTGTTTAGTGGTCTTGGACTTGTTAGTGTCATTCAGATACCACAGTGTCCTGTGTCACAAACGTTTTTGTTCCTACCCTCAACGTGCCCTGCGTCCTGTAGTCCAGAAGCATTCTGTTGTACTCATCCTAGAATCTAAACTTTCATGCTTCCAACGTGGTGTAAAGATGAATACTTGGCTGTATGGAGTGGAAGAGGAAGCGTGTGCAGTGTGGAGTAGAAGAGGAAGTGTATGTAGTGGCCTTTTAACTAATTTGACTAAATCTGTTGTTTTTAATCCTTCACTTTCATGTCCACAGCTAGCTAGTGCCACCAGTTCCTGCACTTTGGGAGAGATTTAGTGCCAGGTATGTCAGGCGGCTTTTTAGAGTTTCTCCAAGTCTATGACCACCCCTCATTTACAGTTTTCTTGCTCCTATCTTTTCTCTCAATCTCTTTGTCCTAGTGGGATTATGGCTTAAAAATAATTATTTTACAGCCATGTTAATGGAATTTCAGAAAGGAGCATTTCTCTTGGTTTGACTGATAATACAATATATATCATTTTGATACAAACTTGTTTTTCAAATAGTTTCATAACCTATTGGGGTTTTTTATTTGCTAGTAGAGCATTCTGGCCTTAAAAATCTACTCATTTTCCGTATTTGTCTTAACTTTTATTTTGGATGGGGGTTTAACATAGGGATAAGTTGCAAACAGTGGGCTCTGTTATTTTTTCCTTTTCTTTTTACATACTTTTTTTGTGCTAAAACATCGCTAGTATTTAATTGACGTAGATAAAACACATCAGTGTGATTCTTTTGTCCAAAGTCATTTACATTTAACCCTAGAGCACTTCATAATGTTACCACTTGATGGCACCAGAAAAATAAAAATCTTTGCTTTAAAATGAGCGTTATGGATACATATCAGCAAATAAAAAAATATATCACTTAGTTACTTTGTGATTATGGTGGGAAATTATTTCTCCACTACAACTTGATACCAAACCTGCTAGACTGTATCGTAAGGAATGTTATCATTTAAGCATTTTTTTTTAATCCTCACTGGAAAATTTTTTTCCCCCATTGCTTTTAGAGAGAAGGGAAGCTGGGAGAGAAAGAGAGAAACATTAATGTAAAGAGAAATGTTGATCGGTTGCCTCTTGTATGCACCCCAACTGGGGATTGAGCCTAGGTGTGTGCCCTGACCAGGAATTGAACCTGTGACCTATGATCCAACCAACCAAACTGTGCCAGCCAGAACTAACCATATTTTTTTTCTATTTAACATGTGCCTCTCTTTCTGAAACCACAACGCATTGTTTTTTGTTGTTATTGTGCAATCAAATCCAAAAAGTTATAATAGACTAATTGCTTTTAGCCTTTGATTGTTATTCATGATGTGATAAATTTTTGTTCCTACAAACTGTGGAACCATAATCACAGAATTCTACTTTTTAAAGAATATGTAAAATAACATGGTTATATTGTACAATTAACCATGTGCCGGGTGTCATGTCAGGGCAGTGCTTCTAGTCCATGGATTATATTTAAAAGTATCAGTCTCCTCCTAACAGACACATGGACATATTTCAGAAAAAACTTTCCCCCAGTTTAATTGACAATAATTGACATATAATATCAAGTTAAAGTTATACAACATAATGATTTGATAAATGTATATATTGAGAAATCATTACCACAATAAGTTTAGTTAACATCCATCACCTTACAGAGTTGTAATTTTTTTTCTTGTGGTAAGAACTTATAATGTACTTAAAAAAAATCATTGCTTAGTTAACCGTACCATTTCTTTAATTCTTAATTTTTTTGGTAAAGGTTTTACTTATACATTTTTAGAGAGAGGGGAAGGGAGGAAGAAAGAGGGGGGGAGAAACATCATTGTGTGAGAGAAACATTGGTTGCCTCTTGCATGTCTGCAACTGGGGACCTGGCCCACAACCCAGGCATGTCCTTTAATGGGGATTGAACCAGCAAACTTTTGGTTTGTAGGCTAGTGCTCAATCCACTGACACAAATGAACCAGAACAAAGATCTACTTTCTTAGCAATTTTCTTTTTTCCTTTTAAAAAAATTATGCTTTATGGATTATGCTATTACAATTACCCTAATTTTTCCCCTTGGTCTCCTCCATCTGGCACCCCGACTCCCTCAGGCAGCCCCCATACAGTTCATCTCCATGGGTCATGCGTAGCTTCCTTGGCTACTCCATTTCCTATACTGCAACTACCTATTTGTACTTCTTAATCCCCTCACCTTTTCACCCATTCTCCCATACCTCCTCCTGTCTAGCAACCATGAAAATGCTCTCTATATCCATGATTCTGTCTGTTCTTGCTTGCTTAGTTTTTTAGATTCAGTTGTTGATAGATATGTATGTATTGCCATTTTATCGTTCATAGTTTTGACCTTCTTTATCTTAAATAAGTCCCTTTAACATTTCATATATAAAGATTTGGTTTAGTTTTTTGTCTGGGAAGCTCTTTATCTGCCCTTTGACTCTACATGGTATCTTTGCTGGATTGAGCAATCTTGGCTGTAGGTCCCTGCTTTTTATGACTTTGAATATTTCTTGCCAATCCCTTCTAGTCTGCAAAGTTTCTTTGGAGAAATCAGCTTACGGGAACTACATTAGACTATTGGATAGTCTTATGGGAATTCCCTGCAGGTAAGTAACTGCTTTTCTCTTGCTGCTTTTAAGATTCTCTCTTTATCTTTAACCTTTAGCATTTTAATTATGATGTGTGTTGGAGTTGGCCTCTTTGCATCCATCTTGTTAGGGACTCTATGTTTCCTGGACTTGCATGTCTATTTCCTTCACCAAATTAGGAAATTTTTCTTTCATTATTTTTTTCAAATAGATTTCCAATTTCTTACTCTTGCTCCTCTCCTTCTGTCACCCCTATGGTGTGAATGTTGGACCTCTTAAAGTTGTCCTAGAGGCTGCTTATACTATCCTTATTTTTTTGGATTCTTTTTTCTTGTTGTTCTGATTGGTTGTTTTTTGCTTCCTTATGTTCAAATCATTGATTTGAGTCTTGGCTTTATCCACTCTACTGTTGTTTCCCTGTAAATTGTTCTTTATTTTAATTAGCATGTCTTTATTTGTGATTGGATCATTTTTATGCTCTTGAGGTCCTCACTAAGTTCCTTGAGCATCCTTATTACCAGTGTTCTGAACTCTGCATCTGCTGGATTGCGTATCTCCATTTCATTTATCTCTTTTTCTGGAGTTTTGATCTATTCGTTCATTTGGGCCATGTTTTTTTGTCTGCTCATTTTGGCAGCCTCTGCGTTTGTTTCTATGTGTTAGAGCTTCTGTGACTCCGTGTCTTGGTAGTGTGACCTAACATAGTAGGTGTCCAGTGGGTCCCAGTGGCACAGACTCCCCTATCACCCAAACTGGGTACTTGAGGTATGCCCTTTCTGTGGGCTGAATACACCCTCCTCTTATAGTTGAGCCTTGGTTGCTGTTGGCTGATCAATGGGACTGATTTATCAGGCCAGTCAGATACAAGGACTGGCTTTGCCCACTGACCACCAACCTCCACCCACCGTGGAAGATCAGCTGTGCAGGAGCCGGGTGGTGGAGCTCCTACGTGGTCTGTAGCTGTCCACTGGGTGTGCTGGCCCTGAGGTTTCCTGGGTGGTGCAGGCCAAGGTCAGCCCCCACCTGTGTTTTGCCCCAGGCCACCCTGCCTGAGCTATAAAGCAATCTGAGATGGCTGCTCCTTTTGAACGGGCTTGGAGATTCCCAAGAGAATCCAAGCTGTGAATCTAAGCTGGCTGCTTCTAGGCTGGGCCTGGGGCCACTTAGCAAGTGGTACAGGCGCTGAGGGCTCATGGAGGCTGGCTGTTGCTTGTTTGAGAGGATTTAGGAAGTTGTGCAGCATGAGCCAAGACCAGCCATTCATACGGAAAAGCAGCCAGGGTGGCCATAAGTTGGGTGGGATGGAGTCTCAGGGATTCACTAGGGTGGGGCAAACAGTGCTATTCAGGTTGATGGCACCAGCCTGCTGGCTCTGTCAGGGGAGGGGTCAGAAAAGGGAAAGTGGCCTCTGCCCATCCTTCTGTCTGGGAGAAAACAGTCCCCCAGCTCTTTCCTTGATGCCAGACACTTCAGTTCCTCCCTATATGCCAATGGTGCCTTTCAAGCTGCTACCCTGGTGTGGGAGCTCAGAAGGAGTGAGTCTGAGTAAGTCTATTTGTGGGTTCTTTAAGAGGAACTGGTTGGGACTCCAGAAGTTTCTTTCACTGACTCAGTCCCCACTCGTCTTTGCAGCCATATGTTATGGGGCTTATCTTCCTGTCTTGGAACCCTGGGCTGGGGGGCCTGGTGTGGAGCTGGGACTCCTTCCTCCCAAGATATCCTTCCTAAATTTTTATCTACCACACATGGATGTGGGACCAACCTGATCTGCTTCACTTCTCTGCTTCTCCTACCAGTCTGGATGGATGTGGTTTCTTTATTTCTGTAGTTGTCACACTTCTCTCCAGCTCAATTTCTGATGATTCTGAATATTGTTTGTTGTATATTTTAGTAGTAATTTTAGTGTGGTTATGTGAGGAGGTGAGCTGTGTTTACCAATGCCACCATCTTGACCAGAAGTCTTAGCGACTTTCAAATTTACAATATAATATTGTTAACTCTAGTCGCCATGTTGCACAGTACATCCCCAGAATTAATCTTATAAAATTGATGTGTGTAAATTTTGACCACTTTCACCCATTTCACCTTCCCTCCACCCCCTGCTTCTGGCAGCTACCACTATCTTCTCTGTTTTGTGAGTTTAGTTATTTTTAGATTCCACATATAAATGAGATCGTACAGTATTTGTCTGTCTCTGTGATTTATTTCACTTAGCATAATGCTCCCAAGTCTACTCATGCTGTTGCAAATGGCAGAATTTCCTTAATATTTATGGTTGAGTAATATTCCATGGGTGGGTGTATACATTTTCTTTATTCATTCATCTGTTGATGGACATGTAGGTTGTTTCCTTGGCTATTGTAAATTATGCTGCAGTGAATGTGGGAGCGCAGATATCTTTTCAAAACAGTGCTGTTATTTCCTTTGTATATATAGGTAGCAGTGTAATTGCTGGATCATACTGTATGGTGTAGTTTTATTTCATTTTTTTGAGGCACTGTCATACTGTTTTCTATAGAGGCTGCACCAATTTATATTTTCAACAACAGTGTCCAAGAGTTCTCTTCTATCCACATCCTCTCAAATACTTGTTACCTATTGTCTTGTTGTTGATAGCCGTTCAGGCTGGTGTAGTGTTAGCTCATTGTGGTTTTGATTTGAATTTCCCTGATAATTAGTGATGTTAAGTACCTTTTCATGTCCTGTTGGGTATTTGTATGTCTTCTTTGGGGAAATGTCTGTTCTGTTCCTCTGCCTATTTTTAAAATCAGATTGTTTGTTTTTGTGCTGTTAAGTTTTGTGAGTTCTTTATATATTTTGGATATTAATCTCTTATTTGATATATGATTTGCAAAGGTTTTCTCCCACTCGATATGTTGCCTTTTCATTTTGTTGATCATTTCCTTTGCTGTGTAGAGCTCTTTAGTTTGATAGATTCACACTCATTTTTGCTTTTGTTGCTTTTGCTCTTTGGTGCCAAATCTAAAAAAATCATTGCCAAGACTGATGTCAAGGAGCTTACCCCCTTATATTTTCTTCTAGATGATTGTGGTCTCAGGTCTTATGTTCAAATCTTTAATCCATTTTGAGTTGATTTTTTGTGTATGGAGTAAGGTAGGGGTCTAATGTCATTCTTTTGCATGTGACTGTTCATTTTTCCCAGCAGCATCTATTGAAGAGGCTATCCTTTCTCCATCCTTCTTGGCTTCTTTGTCATAAATCACTTAACCATATATACGTGGGTTTATTTCTCAGCTTTCAGTTTTGTTCTATTGATCTGTGTCTGGTTTTATGTAAATGGTATACTTTTGATTATTATAGCTTTTTAATATAGTTTGATGTCAGGCAATGTGATACCTCCAGCCTTGTTGTTCTTTCTTAAGATTGCTTTGGCTATTTGGTGTCTTGTGTGGTTCCTAACAAATTTTAGGATTGTTTTTTCTGCTTCTGTGAAAAATTCCATTGGAGGTTTTTTGTGTTTTTTTTTTAATGTCTATATTTTTAGAGAGGGGAAGGGAGGGAGAAAGAGAGAGAGAGAAACATCAGTGTGTGGTTGCCTCTTGCGCATCCCCCACTGGGACCTCACTGCAACCCAGACATGTGCCCTCACTGGGAATTGAACTGGTGAACCTTTGGTTTGCAGGCTGGCATCAGTCTGCTGAGCCACACCAGCCAGGGTTCCATTGGAGTTTTAATAGGGACTGCACTGAATCTGTAGGTCACTGGGTAGCATGTACATTTTTAACAATATTAATTATTCTAATCTATGAGCATAGAGTATCTATTTATTTATTTTTGTCTCAGTTCTTTTATCCATGGTTTATAGTTTTCAGTGTACAGATCTTTTGTCTCCTTGGTTAAATTTATTCCTAGGTGTATTATTCTTTTTTGTGTAATTGTAGATGAGATTATTTTAAAAATTTCTCTTTCTGATAGTTTGTTATTAGTGTATAGAAACAAAATTGATTTTTGTATATTGACTTTGTATCCTGAATTGTTTATTAGTTTTAACAGTTTTTTGGTGCAGTCTAGCATTTTCTATATACAATATTATATTATCTGCAAATAGAGTGCATTTTATTTCTATTTTACTTGGATGCCTTTTACTTCGTTTTCTTGCCTAATTATTCTGGCTAGGACTTCTAGAACCATGTTGTATAAAATTACAAAAGTGGGCATCCTTGTCTTGTTCCTGATCTTAGAGGTAAAGCTTTTAACTTACCACCACTGCGTGTGATGTTAAGTATAATGGACATTACTCTTTAATTTGGGGGAAATGGAGAGCTCCTTCTTGTGAGCTGACTTGACATTTATGAGCAGAAGAGATATTTCCTTGGGGAACGTTTTTCCTAGTGTGACAGAACTGTTATTGAAACATCACTGTAACCAGTAATAACAAGGAATCATTTTAATTTAACTCTCGCTGTAAGATTTGTTACCTGTAATCTTGGTTTGGATTGACATGTGTTATAATACAGAAATTATTTCTAGATATCTGATCACCCAGAGAAAGAAATTTTCCAGAGCTCAGTAGGAGTGCTTTTTATACAGGGTTCATAAGAGTTGGCAAATTTTGTTATTCTAAATACTAACTATTCATCCTAACTAAACTATTCATCCTAAAGGAGTTTATCTGAGTTGTTTGTAGAACTGATAAAGATGGCATGATGTTTTTTTGTACTTAACTGGTGTTTGCACAGCTGAGACTAGATGCAGCACACAATAGCAACAGTCTGTTTGCCCATCCAGCGGAGAGAAAGCATACCCTGCCGGTGGTAACTTTGAATTCCCCTCTTGAACCTGACACTGCTTATTCTCCCAGCCTAGAAATCTCTCTTGAAATTAAGGTACCATCTACTCTTCTTGAGTCCACAGGTCTTTGTGGGTTTAAGAGAGAAAATCCAAAAGTCTCAATTGAAGGAATCAACTTGAGCCTTTGAATAGCATGTTTCAGTACATATATTTTCATGACTGTCTTGTTTATATATTTCTGTAAGTGGCTGAGATGATTGATTTGTATTCTTAGTGTAAGTTTATTGGAATGATTTTTATAATGTCGAGTGGCAAATAGATGACATAAAACTATTAATGAAGTTTTTAATAACAATAATTTATTATTTATTACATGCTACTGTACAAGGGGTTTTTCCTAATGTTGTTTTTAATTCTCAGAACAAGCCTGTAAGCTGAATTATGACTGATCATACCAGGCTTTGTCTCGGGACACCAGAATTTAGAGGGTGCAGACATTTAATATAATGATTTTAAAAGCTTGTCTCCTAGTTAGCAAGAATAATTATTAAAAACAGAAAGCTACCAGATGGTGAGCATTGTTAGTAACATTCATATTTGGGCTACATTATAAATCACAGAGTTGAATTGAGATCGAGTGTTGTTTGTTCTAGGTGTGAAAGTTGCTGGTTTGTTCTGTGTATAAGGTACCTACTGTAATCCCCATTTTACAGATGGAGAAAACCAAGACTTAACACAGAGTAAGCAATTTGCTAAATGACACAAGCCAACAAGAGTTCCAGATTTTAGTCTAAGTTTTTCTGAGTTCAAATCTTGTCTTCCTTCCATTATGCTGTGTTACTTCTCACACATTTCTCCCCTAATTAGGTTAGTTTTTTAAATTGGAGAAACAACAAGTCCTCTAGTATCTACTGTTTTTAAATTTCATTTTGAGCCCTGGCTGGTATGGCTCAGCAGATTGAGTGCTGACCTGTGAACAGAAAGGTTGCTGGTTTGATTCCCAGTCAGGCACATGCCTGGGTTGCGAGCTGGTCCTGGTTAGGGGCGTGTGAGGGCCGTGTGAGAGGCAACTGATCAATGTTTCTCTAGCACATTGATGTTTCTCTCCCTCTCTTTCTCCCTTCCTCCCTGACTCTAAAAATAAATAAATAAACATCTTTTAAAAAAAATATTACCCTTTACTTTGAGTAACCATTCTTTTTCTTTTTATCCACTTGTTTGCTCATTCAACCATCTATCCTTCCCATTGACCATTCAACAAGTTTTTACTACTTCTCTGTACCAGGTACTGTAATAGTGAATATAAAATGATTTTTTTCATAAATATATAAAATAAAATTGAGTGATGGCCCTTCAAACTAAGGTCCCTTTCTTTCCCTTTCCTTTCTCTCTCTTCCCTTTGTTTCTACCTTCTGCATACATTACAAAACTCACAATGACAAAAAAAGACTGCCTGGATGTTGTTATCTAGGTTTTTTGACAGTCTTGTTGATATTTTTGACCAGTGAGATTATTTCTGGTGTTATTACTCAGTGAAGAGGAGATGCAAGCAATCTTCTGCCATTTTCATCTTGGTAATTGCTATAATAAGCAATATCAAGCTATTTTTTACAGTTTACTCCATCCCTGGGTACATGTGTGCTAGGCTCCCAGGGATGTCCAGACATATTTCAAAAACTGTGACCCACTGTGCTGAGGTACTGCATCATTCTGGGGCTCATACTGGACCTTGATTCTTATTTGTCTTCCCATTTAGACTAACTCAGAATTGTTGGATTGGTTCTAGAACATGTTCAGGCCCTATGAATGCGGTTAGTTTCTGTACACTCATAAAAATGTATACTCAAGTGCTTTAAAAAGCAGTTTTAGCCATTGATTTATTCCTTTGCATGAATCACTCAAATATTAGGAAACCCGAAAGATAAGCTTATTCAGTTTAGAATGGATGGATATATAAGAAAAGTGGAAGTAAAGTTTGTGTTTGATAAAGGGAAGCAAGCCTCTTAACTTTTTATTGCTGAATTTCAGAAATGAAATGTGTAACTTTAAAAATAAAATTGATTTTGCTTGTTTATGGTATTTTTGTAACTCTGAAGATATTTTGAAAATATTGTCTAGTCTACTTTATGTTTAAGGGATTTCCTAGTTCAGTACAAAGTGTGATATAGTAGAAGCCTAACAAGACCAAAAATTGTATTTATTTTAAAAGACATCAGTGGCATGATCTTCTTGCCTCCTAATGCATTGGCTCCTAGCTTTTTTCATTTATGGTCACTTTTGAGAACTTTATTGCTCTTTTTCAATTTTGTTTTTACTCTTTGGGACCCTTACATCTCTATATAAATTTGAAAATCACTTTTTATTTTTTAATTGAGATATAATTGATATATCTTTACTTTTATTTTTATTATCGGAGGTCCTAGTTTTTTTTTGAGAAAACAAGAAATCTAGATTTTTATGTGAAGATTGTTAATGTTGGCTAGTAATTCAATTAAAAACACTCTAAAGGTCAGATGAAGCATGTCCTGGGACACAGCTGTGCCATGAACCACTAGTTGATGACAGTAGCATACTCCCCATTTTATTTATTTATTCATTTATTTATTTAATTTTTTATTGTGTTTAATCACCACAATTTAGCCGCCTTATATCCTTCTCCTCTCACAATCATTTTCATTATTTTAAAATTTATATTTAATTATTTTAGAAAATCAGCTTTCTTTACAAAGGCTATTGGAATGTTGATAGGGATTGCATTAAATCTGTAATTAAATTTAGGGAGTATTGTCATTTTAACAATATTGTCTTCCAGTCCATGAACACAGGATGTGACATCCTTCATCTTAAAAGCCACAGTGTTATCCCTTTCTGACTGTTCTTTCAGTAGGTCTCACTATGATTTTCTGCCAGGAAAGGCTGCCTGATTTTAAGGACCCTTGCGATTTGGTTGAGCCCACCCTGATAATCCAGGATAATTGCCCTATCTCAGGATTCTTAACCTTAATCACATTTGTAAAGTTGCATTAGCCAAGTAAAGTAATATTTTCATAGTTTCCTTGATTAGGACATGGACATCGTTAGGAGTCCATTAGTCTGCCTAATGTATCGGTGAATTTACTTCTAAATACTATACTTTTAAGTATTTTACGTCTATATACTGTATATATAATTTCCCAGCAGTTGAGGTTTTTCTAATTATCTTTTTGCTATTAATTTCTAGCTTAATTCCATGGTGTTCAAAAACTTTGAATGATGTAGTTTTTCTTTTAAAGATTTTATTTATTTATTTTTAGAGAGGGGAAGAGAGGGAGAAAGAGAGGGAGAGAAACGGCAATGTGTGGTTGCATTTTGCACACCTCCTGCCGGGGACCTGGCCTGCAACCCAGGCATGTGCCCAATACTGGGAATTGAACTCATGACCCTTTGGTTCACAGGCCAGTACTCAATCCACTGAGCCACACCAGCCAAGACGATTTCAGTTTTTTGGAGTTTGTTGTGTCTTTCTTCATAGCGTCAACTCTGAAGAAAGGGCTAACCTTACTTGTTTAATTATTTTAATTCATGGCCTTGAAATGGGATGTTCAACACATTATAAAACGTATTTGAGGGTTACTTTCTATAACATGACTATCTTTATGTTTGTAGGACATTTTCTTACTTTTTAGTAGTCTCTGCCTTATTTTTTAGTAGTTAACCAATTATCACAGGGTAATCATTCTGTAATAGTTGATTGCAGAATAATCTTAGGTCCTTGTGATTAAATTGATTTTGGAACTATGTGAGATGCCAGTAAATTATTCTCTAATTAATGAAAGCATATCTGTTTTATTGGCTGTCAGAAAAAAGCTCAGAGTATAGAAAAATCTTGCTGTAAAATAGTTTTCTTGAATGAGTCCAGAGCATTGATAGCCCCTTCCTCTACAAAAAAAAGTACACTGTAGGACAAGAAAAAACAAAGTTATAAGTATCCAGGACAAATAAAAGCAGAGATTAGAAACAAAGAACCCAAAGTCAGCCTTTTTTTGTTGTAGTGATGTGTTTGGTACTTGGAGGGGAAACAGTATCCCACTTTGCACCATTAGCAAAAGGCCCATTTTTACCTAAGCAACAAGAAGGAAGTTTAGAAGGAATACATAATGAGCAGAGGCAAACATGTGGCTTTTAAGTGTATGGTAATAATCCCTTGAAATGAATTGATCCAGTGGTGTAGGGATTTTCACTGTGTGATTGATCCAGGCTGTGGTTCAGGAAGAGGGAAGCAGATGGATCCTGGCAAAACCTCTGAATTGAAGAGCTAGAGCTAAAAATCCAGGAAGACCAAAGCCAGAGTTTGCATTTAGCACTTGCAAGATTATTGCCTGATGTCTAGTGCTTTATCAAAAGAGATGACAGTACAGAGATTTTCAGAGTGTCTCCTGGAATATTCAGCAGAGGACTGATTAGTGTATGAGATTTGAGGAAACTACCCCAGGCTGGGGAAATGAAAGGATTAGGGGAAGCATTCTGGGCGCTCACACAAGGCTGGGAATAGTGTCTACTGCTAGCAGATAGTCGCAAAAACCTCACTCATAGGGCTTTGGGTAGAATACTCAAGAAAGGCCTTGCCTCAGTGGTGTGGAATCATAGTTAGCTGCCTTAGGCCAACCCTAACAAATCTTAGAAGCAAGACTCAAAAGGATCAGACTGCTTCCAAGAAACATAACTCTATCCGAGAACAAAACTCAGTAATATTTTTAAGATTAGAAAACTGTTGAACACCTAATAAGATAAAATTCACAATGGCTAGGATCTAATAAAAAATCTTCTATCTATTCAAAGGAGCATGATAAATATAAGCTATAATGATGAAAAAGTCAATCAATCAAAACCTATCCAGGAGTGACACAGATGTTAGAATGATCAAACAAGGACTTTAAAACTTATTATAGCTGTTTTTACTTTGTTCAAAAAGTTAGGTAGAAACATGGAAGATTTACAGAAGACCAAAATTGAACTTACAGAGATGAAAGCTACAGTATCAGAAATGAAAAACACAAGCAATGTGTTTGTCGCAGATTAGATATTGTAGAAGAAAGGATTAATGAACTGGAGGATATAGCAATAGAAATTATCTGAAAAGAAACAGAGAGAGATTAAAGAATAAAACATCAGTAAGCTATAGAACAACTTCTTTAAGTGTATGTAATTGGAACCCCTGAAAAGGTAGGGGGAGGGGAAGACAAAATTATTTGAATAAATAATGCCTGAAAGGTTTTCAAATTTGATGAAAACATTCTACACTCATGTGCCAGTTAATGATGGGGATATGTTCTGAGAAATGTGTTGTTAGGTGATTTTGTCATTGTGCAAACATCATAGAGTGTGCTTACATAAACTTAGATGGTATAGACTGCTACTATAATTGTGCTGCATTTTTATGTGACTGGTAGTGCAGTAGGTTTGTTTATACCAGCCTCACAACAAACACCTGAATAACGTGTTGTACTATGATGTTATGATGGCTATGATGTCACTAGTTGATAGGAATTTTTTTCAGCTCCATTATAATTTTATGTCATATGTGTGGTCCATAATTGATTGAAGTATTGTTCTGTGGTGCAAGACTGTACAGATCCAAGAAGACCAACAAACCCTAAGCATAAAAAACATGAAAACTACACTAAGACACATTTTAACCAATTTACTGAAAACCAGTGCTAAAGAGAAAATCTTAAAATTAAAAACAAGCAGGTAAAGAGATGTACAGAAGAACGAAGATGAGAATACCTCAGATTTTTTTGTTAGAACTATTGTAAACAAAAAGACAGTCGATAAACATGTTTAACAGAAAGAATAAAAAAGTCTGTCCACTGAATTCTATAACCAGTGAAAATATATTTCAAAATATAAAGGCAAAATAAAGAGTTATTAATTGGAAATGATGGATATGTTCATTATTTTGATTGCAGTATCTGCTCTCTCTTGGTTGGTTGGTGTAGGTGTCAATTCTGTTGATCTTTTTAAAGAACTGTTGACTTTATTTGATTTCTTTATTTTTTTATTTTTCTATTTCATTGGTTTTTGCTTCTTCCCCTGCCCTCTTTATATGTAGTTTGCTCTTCATTTTTTTGGTTTTATCTTAAGAGGTGGAAGGTTAGGTTATTGATTTGAGATCTTCTTTTCAGTATAGGGGGTTAAAGCCATAAAGTCCTTCTAAACACTGCTTTCACTACAGCCTGTGTATTTTGATAAGTTGTTTACATTTTCATTAAGCTTGAAATATTTTCTAATTTTCAGTGTGATTTCCTTTTTAAGCCGTGGGTTACATAGAAATGTATTCTTTAATTTTCAAATATTGTGAATTTCTCAATTTTTTTTTTTATTGTTGATTTCTAGTTTAATTCTCTTCTGGTTAGTGAATACACTTTGTATAATCTAAATTCCTTTAAATTTATCAAGACTTGTTTTGTGGGCTAGCAAATCGTCTGTCTTGGAGAATGTGTATTCTGATGGTTTTTGAATGGAGCATTGGGTAGATGTTAGTTAATTTAGGTTGGTTGATACTGTAGTTTAGGTTTTCTGCATCATTATTGATTTTCTGACTTTGTTTTAGTAATTATGAGACAACTCTGACTAATGTTGAATTGTCTGTTTCTCCCATTATTTCTGTAAGTTTTTGCTTCATCTGTTTTAAGATACATGCATATTTATAATATTTTCTTAATTAGTTTAACTTTTTAGCATTATAAATTGCCTTTTTTTTCCTGTAGTAATATTTTTCTTGATACCTTTTTTGGTGGATATAGTATAGCTTATTCCACCTCTCATTACTTTGTTAAAAAGTGATTTTATTTATTTATTTATTTATTTTTAGAGAGAGGAATGGGGGGAGAAAAAGAGGGAGAGAACATTGAGGTGTGAGAGAAACTTTGGTTGGTTGCCTTTTGCATGTGCCCCGGCGAGGGACCAGGCCTGCAGCCCAGGCATGTGCCCTGACCATGCGTTGAACCAGTGACCTTTTGTTTGTGGGACAGTGCCCAGCCAACTGAGCCACACCTGTCAGGGGCCTCTCTTACTATTTCTTCACGACATATTTTTCCATCCTTTTACTTTCAGCCTATTTATTTCTTTGAATCAAAGTGTGTCTCATATAGACAGGATATAGTTGGATCCTTTTATAAAAAATCCAGTCTTAATGTTCTCTGCTTTTTGATTGACATGTTTAATCCATACAGATTTAGTATATTCAATAATACTCGCGGGTTTATGTGTGCCATCTTGCCATTTTCTGTTTGCCTCATGTCATTTTTTTTTACTCCTCCTTTTGTGGGAAGTAGAAATGTTTTCTAGTGTATCGTAATTATTCTCTCTTTTTTAAGACTATATAATTTTGAAATTCTTATTTCCACAGCATTTTTTTCCTGATTATAATAATAAGCATTTTAACTTAAAACATTTTATTTCAGAGTACAACTACCTTAATTTTAGTAATGTATAGAAACTTTGCCTCAGTGTAGCTACCTTTCCTTTCTATTACTTTTTGCTAGTATTTTCATTTAGGTTACATCTCTATATAAGCCTTACAGTGTAGTTTTATAATCACTGTTTAAATGTACTTTTTTTTTTTTTTTTTTTTTTTTTTTTTTTTTTTTTTTTTTTAAAATGTACTTTTAAACCAGTTGGAAGAGAATGAGAAAAATATATTTATACTATCTTTTTATATATATATATTTTAAAAGATTTTATTTATTTATTTTGACAGAGAGGGGAAAGGGAGGGCTAGAGGGAAAGAGACAATGATCAGTTGCCTCTTGCATGCCCCTAACCTCGGACCGGACCTACAACCCAGGCATGTGTCGTGGCTGGGAATTGAACCAATGACCTTTTGGTTTGTGGGACAACATCTAACCTTCTGAACCACACCAGTCAGGGCCTGTCTTTTATCTTTTCATTTAGGTTTTTTGTAAGGCAGAAATGCTGCAACAGATTCTTTCAGTTTCTACATGGGGATGTTTCTTTTGCCTTTATTTTTGAAAGAGTTTTGCTGGCTGTTGGATTCTTGGTTGACATTTTTTTATCCCTTTCCCCCTTAGCATTTTGACTGTCGTCCCCCTGCTTTCTAGTTTCTGTTTTTCTGATAATACGTAAGTTGATTTTGTTGAGATTCCCTAGTACATGATGAGTAATGCTTGTCTTTTGGCACTTTTAAGATGTTCTGTTTTGGCTCTTAACAGTTTGGCTATTATGTGATTAGGTGTGGATCTCTTTGAGTTTATCCTCTTGATTTGTTGTGTCCTTTGTATTTGATGACCTTTTGGGACATGTAGATCAAAATTCATCGTATTTGGGAGGTTTTCAGCTGTTATGTCTTAAAACTTTTTCCTCTCCCCCCTTTCTTTTTCTTGGACTGTATTACGTGTATGTTAGCATATGTGTCTGAGTCTGGTTCTTACCACCCCCTTTTATTTAATTTTATTCAGACTGGATAATCTCTACTTAACTATCTTCAAATTTGCTGATTTTTTTTTCTGTCAGCTCAGTGTATTATTGAGTACTTTTTAACTGCAAAATTTCTATTTGGTTCTATTTGACAGTTTCTGTGTTTTATTGTTAATGTCTATTTGATGATAGTCTTTGTACTTTTTAAAAGTGTGTTTTTACTTTGTGTTTAAAAGTCTTTGTACTTTTTAAAATTCCTTAAACATGGTTTCTTTTTGGACATATTTATAATAGTTGTTTTGAAGTGTTTGCTAAGATTTTCTTTTTAAGATTTTTATTTATGTTTGGAGAGAGGGGAAGGGAGGGAGAAAGACAGGGACAGAAACATCAATGTGTGGTTGCCTTTCATGTGCCCTCAACTGGGAACCCGGCCCATAACCCAGGCATGTGCCCTGACTGGGAATTGAACCAGCGACCCTTTGGTTTTCAGGCTGGCACTCAATGCACTGAGCCACACCAGCCAGGGCTGTCTGCTAAGGTTTTCATGTGCGTCCCCTAGAGACAGTTTTTATTGACTGCTTTTTTTCTGTTTATGAGGCATATTTTTTCTGTTTCTTTTCATGTCTCATATTTTTTTGTTGAAAACTTGACACTGTAGCTAATATAGCAACTCTAGATTCTCCCCCTCTTCCCCTTGGTTTAGATACTGTGCTTAAGCTGCACCAGTCAGTGAGGCTTCTGCCGCTTTTCTGGGTGTCACTGTGGGTTAGGTCATTCAAAACTCGGACAGTTTACAAGCCTGCATTGCTGTTACTTTCTGCCTCTGTAAGGCCTCTCATTTACTATGAGTGAGTAGATGTAGATAGCTGGAGCCCTCGATGGTCTGTTTTGTGCATGTGTGTAGCTTTCAAGATCCCCAAGAATATGTGAGAGCCTATTAGAGCACACTGTGACTGTCTTCTTTCTCAGGTTTCCCTGTTAAACTTTTGGCTTGACTGTTTGTTACTGATTGCTATTGGTTTCAATAGCACGGAGCTTTTCCGTGGAGATCCGAAGCAGCCCAACTGCCTCCAGGAGCAGGAAGGCTGCTGACCCTCAGCTCTGCCATTGCCTTGTGCTGGGGGACGCGTAAGGGTAGCTCCACGTTAAAACACCGTTGCTCTTCTTACTGCAGGTCAGTCCTTTTCTTTATAAATGTCTCTCAGTTTATTGTATGTCTCTAGTCAGTTTCCAGAGCTGTTATTTTTTGATAATTTTGACTCATTTTGTCTGTTGAGAGGTTTCTGTCAGTTTCTCACTATGATGTTCTGGAAGTGCCACCTTCAATTATTGCTTCTGTAACAACTTTATAATTTGTTTTTGCTGCTTTTACTCTTGCTTGAGTATCATCCATTCTTTCTCTTCCAATAGTCTGAGTGATTTTTTGAAAACAGAGTCTAATCATGTCACTTTCTTGCATTGAAATCATTGCTTTGAGGCTAAAACATAAAGATCTTAATGGCCTGCAAGGCTATGGATGATTTGACTTTTGCCTTCCGCTTTGGTCTTGTCTTGAACGACGCCTTTCCAATTATTCTTCCACAGCTGTAGTGGCCTTCTCTTATCTCCTGGAAGGCACCAAGGTCTTTCCTGTGTTGGAACTTTCATGTAAGCTGCGCTCTGTTCGAGTGCTTTACTGTGCTTCTTCAGTTGCTATCTCCTCCTTGTTTTCAGATCTGAATTTCAATGACATTTCCCCAAGGAAGCCTTTCCTCACCTCTCTTCAGACCATGATAGATTTCCTGAACTTTGTTGTCATTGCACACGGAAATAATTACTTGTGCAACTATTTATTGAATGAATATCTCTATTGTAATGTCCTTGAAGGCCAGACATTTTCTCATTATTGTGTCTTCTGGCATAGTGTCTGTTACAAGGGACATTCTCTGTAAACATTTTTGAATGAGAATGATCCTATAGATACATATAAATGGGCACTTGGCCAGGAGGAAGAGGCTTACAGGGAGAGCTTTCAAAGAAGGTGATAAGTTGAATCCTAAAGTATGTGTAGTAAAGAGCCAGTATACATTAAGGTAGCTTTTGAAAATACCACATAGGTTTAAAATGCCTCCTGTCTGGTGTCCTGATACTCCATATAGATATCAGTATATTTGTCCTGAAGGTTTGACAATGTGTAGAATGTAGCCATTTGAAATGGCATGGATTGTATGCATCTTTACATTTACATTTGTAGCTCTATAAATAGTCGAACTCAGGACTGAGACTTCCTGCTAATCGAACCCTGAGTCTGATTTCCAGCTTTAATAAGTAAACTTTTGTCTGGATCATGTATTTCCTATTTCAGCATGTTTGGAACTAGGGCTCCGTCCTGTTTTGACCAGACCTAACCCACAATTCTCTAGCTAAAGCTCAAGTGTGACATCTGGGAAGCTCTCATTTGATTTGCTGTAATATTTTTCTCATGTTCTTTTTGGGGACGAGGTAGGGATGGACAGATACCTGTAGGGTACCCCAGTAGCTGATTCGATACCTGTAGCAGTCACCGTGGTTAATACTCAGGGGAAGAATGAAGTAGCTCAGTTTTGAAACAGTTTTGTCAAAACAGTTTTATAAACTTGGACCTGGAAGGGTTGATTCTACACTATCTCTCAAAAGATTTGATCTTGAAAGTAAATAAACAAACGGAAAACCTTGTTTTCTGGAAGTTTTTTATTACAAGGTTTTTAAGTTCATCACCAGGTCATCACCATAGATGTTTCAAAAATTGCCTCTTTTAAAAAGAGAAAGGACCCCAGAATCAGCTACTGGGGTATCCTACAGGTATCTGTGCTTCTCCCTTAATTGTAGATTTTGTTAGCTTTGGAAACAGAACGTTAGAAATCACATACCTTGGACCTTCAGGAATGTCCATTTGAGGATGATTATTAGTATTCAATATTATTATATAATAGTAGTAGTAATAATTATAATGATCTTTCATGTAGTTAGAACTCAAGCAGGATAAATTGAATTATGAAACTTGTATTTTGGGCAGAATTTGGTTCTTCATTTGTTGGTCTCACATCAAAGATATATGTGTTTGGTGGGTTTAGATGGAATGGGTGTTATACATTAAAAACAGTAAGGAACCTTCAAACCTTCTAAACTTACGATACCTGGGAGGTTTAGCATAGTGAAGCCGATTGGCTTAAGTGTTGCATTTCCTGCAGGGTTACAACTGAAGGAGGAAAGTCTGGCTGAGTCATTTGCTGACATGTTTCTTGAATTCTTGGCTATTTTGGTGTCAACATTTATTTACATCAAGAGCTTCATGTTTAATGCCAAAAATGTTTACTATAAAATATAGCTTGAGAAAGAGAACCACGCTCTTGCTTTTACAAAAAGCTAGGTAAAGCATTGCTGTGTGCGGTAAAGTAGCTGCAGAGTTTTATATTCAGATTGTATGAACAATAAACAGAGCATCTAAAATAACCACTTGCACATTGCAACAAACATCATCATTTGCTTAAAAAAGAGTTATAATTACAGTTGACGAAGCATGGACACCATAAAAATGCATTAGTTTGGCTTGACACATTAATTACCTGTTTTTGCAGATGTTTTTATGTATTGTTGTGTGAACAGTTTACAAAATAATTACAGGAAAGTCATATGGAAAATAAACTAAGTGGGTGGTTTCTCATCTAAATATTTTCATTCGTGTGAAGCTGCATGAGGCACAGCTGCTCTATAGCAAAAGCAGAGAGAGAGAGAGAGAGAGAGAGAGAAAGAGAGAGAGAGACGGAGAGGAGGATTCATGAAGGGTTTTTTTTTTTAGATAGGCTCTGTCATCAGTTCACCACACTTTTCTATATTTAGCAACACAGTTTAAAAACATTAAAATGGGAAGTTTGCTTTAGTCCCTGCGATTATTGAAAAAACACTGATTCTGATCAGAAGAATTAGAGTTACCTGTAACATTTGAGAATAAACCAAACATAACTAAAAATTCCTAAATGGAAGACTGCGCTGTTTCAGTACTAGCAGGTTATGATGCACTTTGAGAAAGAGTGATCCATTATTTTGTAATTATGTGAGTTACATTGTTTTTATAACATAGCTTAAATTATCTTAATAATTAAACATTGATTCTTGTATAAATTGTCCAGAAGTTTGGTGTATCTATCCTTTTTTAGGAAGTTTTTAAAATGTAAATCTCCTTTTCCTCAGAAGTTTAGTGTGTTGCCATTAGTGGTCTCAAAATGTGTTTCATTTGAAAAATAATCCAGTAATTGCGCAGACATTGTATTTTTTTGCAGACCATTAAACACATTTTCCAAAATTTTGATTGTCAAACAATAAAAGAGTTTGTAGACTTTTACATGATAATTTTTAATTGGAATATCTGTGTTGCATTTTCCTCATTGATACTGTTCTGGCAATTGTTTATAAAATTAAATCAAAATGTAGCTTTTCTTTTTTGTTCAACTGTGCCTCTGCTGTGCTGTGTTCCTCTGTGTTCCCTTTTTATGCGCCCTGCACCCACTTCACCAGGGCCGGGCAGCCCGCAGCCTGTGGGCCGCTTGCGGCTCAGGATGGCTAAGAATGCGGCCCATCACAAAATCGTAAATTCACTTAAAACATTATGAGATTTTTGTGTGTGTGTGATTATGTGTTGCCGTGCATTTAACAACTTGTCTTCTTCCAGTGTGGCCCAGAGAGGCCTAGAGGTTGGTAAAGACAATAACTACACACATTTTCACATTTTCTGACATGCTTTTTATGTAACTGTTGTTTAAGTCAGAGAAAGACACTAAGTTACAGAAGGAGATAATTGGAGCATGTCTAGGCAGGAAGGTATTGGTATCTGTGGGGTCGATGGGCATGCCCCTTCCTGTCCCATGGCTGCCGGCTGGTCACACGGCCCCTGGCCAGAAGGAATGTCTGTTGTTTTGGGAATGGATTGTAACTCCCTCCTTATCTCTTTTTGGGAGTGGCTTCCTGTCCTGTGACTGCTTCTTGACCTTTTCTTTACACTGAGGTAATGCAGTTCAGAGTCATGCGTAGAGCATGTGCCCCCTTTGTTTGGGATGCAGGGCTTGCAGTCTCTCTCGTCACTTCCCTGTAATGTATGAAACAGCATGTCTACATCTGCTAGTCCTCCGGGTGGGTTTTTTGGAATATCATGAACATGTAGGCAGCTGCCTGGTTTGGAGCTCCTGTGGTGCAGTATGAGACCATGGAATATTGGTGCAAAGTTTTCCATTCATTTGTCTAATAAAATTTTGTTGAGGATCTTCTATATGTGATGTTCTTTGATACCGTTGAAATGACTAAAACATTGAGATGACTGTGTATCTGGAACAGAACAGGTGTTTAGTAACTACTAAGCATCTTTCCTAAAAGGAGTAGGAATAAGTGGAAAGGTTGTGGAAAACTTTCCACTCTGGTGGCTTATGTGAAAAAAAGCCAGTTGCGTGGGAGGATTTTCTTTGTTATCCAGGAACGTGCTACTCTGGGATTATTGCTTGGCCTATTCTTTGAATTGCTTAAACATAGAGATATATGTATATCTTCTTGTTAAATGAGTCTGAAAAAAGTGGGATGGAGTTTGTTCTAATTCTGGTATCCCAAAGTCAATTTAATCAGTTTTTAAATATTTTTGTTTACTTATTTTTAGAGAGCGGGGAAAGGAGGGAGAAAGAGAGGGAGAGAAACATCGATGTGTGAGAGAAACATTGGTTGGTTGCCTCTTGACATGCCACAACCCTGGCATGTTCCGTGACTGGAAATGCAGTCAGTGACCCTTTGCTTCACAGGATGATGCCCAATCAGCTGAGTCACACAGGTCAGAGCTCAATTTGATTTTTAAGGTAGAGATGCATTAAAGGAGTGTATGAAACTTTCAGTGTTGAGAAGAATTAACTGCTTATAATCAGTAATTCTGTTGATTATATCATCTCAAAGGAAAAATACATGAATCAACATCACAGCATCAAGGAAAACAATTGTTAGACTTCAGAGTCTTCCATAGATTTGCTACATTTCTCTAGATGTCTCTTGTGGCCAGTGAAAGAATGAGTACAAGTCTTGGTGGGGGTTGGGTACTTTCCATACTTACCAGTATGGCAGATAAAACATTCTTATGTTTATGGAGATACTATTTTTTCTTTTATAAGGTAAAATTTTAGCTCCTTGATTTTAATTCTTCATTTCCCCTTCATTATATCTCTAGCTTTTAAAATTCTTTTTATCTTAATCTTTTAGGAGTCATTTGATTAGAACATAAGAGACACTTAGGGGTTTATTTGCTTATTTTTATTTATTGACGAGAGTTTATTGTCACAGTGACTGGCCAGACAAAGTTGTTTTGAAGACAAAGAGGTTAGGGAGCAGAAAGAAGTTGTTGAATCTGAGAGAAGGCCATCTTTGTGGGCATTTAATACTCCATGATCTAATGGTGTGTTAGTTTTCACCCAGTATTATTGGGGTAGAAAACTGCTGAACAACGTTGACAGCAATCTTATTTGAGGCAATGCTTGGTTCTGAATTTTATTGTGACTTCTGCTTCTTGTATTGTTTGGTGACTCTTTGACCTTGTAGAGGTCACATTAACTTGGTTTTGTAAAATCATTTATAGGAGGTTGGTTAAATGCAAATGGGAAGCAGATTCCTGACTGCCCGGGTTCTTGCCATATGCAGAAGGGCCGATGGCTCCAGAGTCGCGGTAGACGTGGAGGACAGCATGCTACTGTTCCCTCAAGGCTGTCTTTTGTTGTCAGAACACTTAGCAAAAGTCAGAAATGGTAGGCTATACCTGAAAAGAACAAAATACCATTAAATAAAATAAATCTGCACTTAAAACTGTAACTACCAAGGCCATCTCAAACAGGCATATTCTTTATGTGACTAAAGTTGTAAAAAAAAAAAAAAAGGTAAAAAAGGAAGCACCAACAAACAGAACCTCACTCCAACAAACCGAGGTTGATTTGGATGTTCTTTCTAATTTGATAAATCTGAATGAAACTAAGCATGCTTGCCCGAGAGCACAGCAGCACACGGCCTGTTGGAGAGTGTTTGTGGAGCAGAGAACTTGATATAAGAGTATAAGGTGTGACGAAGTAGAGTCTTATGTGGAGAATAAATTCCGTACAGGTGGCAAAAATCAAGAATAGTCCAATTACTCTTAAAAATCCCTTACAATTTCCCATGAAATACAGATGTAGACACAGTCATTCAAGAGGTCTGAGAGGGCCATTTCTTCCCCCAGCATTGCTTTTCTTTTGTTGAACCAGTGATGAGGCATGAGCTATTTTCTTTTAGTGACTAAGGTAGAATAACAAAGAACTGCTTTTTATTGTAATTTGTGAAACTGACTTTCATTTGTTCTATGAGTGAAAATGCCTTTTTGCTTTTTTTGTGGGTAAATGAGAAAAGGCCTTTGTTTTATAAGGAAATCCTTGGGTAACCAGGATGTTTGAGAGACCAGTGTTTCTGGAAAGGCCCATTCTCTCTTACTTAGTGTGAACTTTATACCTCTTGTAGCTCTCATTTTCCTGTGTGCTTGTCTGCCATCTTCAGTCCTTCTGTCTGCTATGTTGTCTGATACCCTCCTGCCTCACCTCCTTATATTTTTGCTACCTGTCTGTCCATACTCATCTGTACTCTTCCTGGGCTCTGTATTTTTGTTATTGTTGTCCTGCTCAGTAGCAGTAGAATAATCTAATTCAAATTCAGGTACCTTAAGTGTGGTGTCCTAAGACTTGGTTTGTAACTGAGAAAGGCATTTCACATCCCCGAGCCTCAGTTTCTATAGTGAAAAAAGGAAGGTAACAACATATCTCTCGAAAATAGAATTTTAATATAGTGAAGAAGTGCCAAAGAGTGATGCCTTCTTGGGTAAATTAGAATTTCATGATTTTTGTTATCTGTAGACTATACCTCCTATAAAACTTCTCTTAAAGTCAGAGTTGGTGCTCTGAGAAATGCAGGGTAGTCAAGCTAGTGTTTCTAAAAATTTCAATGACAGTTTTGAAATTTTTCCTCATTTCTATTGAGTGACATTCTCTTCTTTTCACAGATCTCGCCCTGTAGTCACACTGTATCAATCCTCTCTCCTGATCAGAAATTGATACGGTATAGGGTAAAGAAGTACAGGTTGACGCAGTGTACACAAGATATCTTTTATGGTACACCAGAACTTTTTGACAGATAAGCTAGTGTACAGTGGGAGCAGTCTTTCTCTTCTGAATGCTAAATAAAGCCCAGTGGAAATTTTTGCTGTGTCTGAATGATTAGCAAAAATGTAGAGATTTTTGGAAGGTAGTGGCTTCTTTTTAGGTAGAATGTAAAATATGTATCCATTTTTGAGAGTGTTTATTAAGTATCTACATGGATATATTACTGAAGAAATAATAACCACATGACCTAATATGGAATTATAGAATATGAATTTCAGATTTTCCTTGGAAAATAATCCTTATCGGCTGTGTGTATTTTAAAATGAAAACTAAGGAATTGAGAAGGTTAGAGTCGATTAAAAATGTTTAATCAGTTAAAGTCGTTTGGAGTCACCTATGTCTGTAATGTTACCAGTTAGAATTCTTTAGAAGTCTATAGATTAATCCTTTATTTCCAGTCCAGCGCTCACAAGCCTCAGTAGGTACCCCGCAGCAGCAATCTGTAAGGGGTGGTGGTCATCCTTGCCTGCTGCTGTTGATCAGCAGTGGTTGCCACCTACTTAAGGGGCTGATAAGGAAGGTGTCATAGTATGTATGTTTAAGGTTACATTTAAAAGGCCTTCCAGTGTTTCCATCACTTCCTTGTTGTTTCCATGGAAGCGGAACCACTCTCCTCAGCAGGACTCCATTTCCACTGCTGGCTTCCAGTTCTTCATTCTCTGTTCCCATGGAGACTGCCTGAGAAAGCAGCAGAGATACCAAAAGTTTAAAAAACAGTGATTTCATCACAAAATGTGGCTTTAACTCTAGCTTTAATTGCGTGTTTCATAATCTTGGCATTTTTGACTTTCAAATTA
Organism: Pteronotus mesoamericanus; assembly: GCF_021234165.1. Lineage (NCBI taxonomy): Eukaryota > Metazoa > Chordata > Mammalia > Chiroptera > Mormoopidae > Pteronotus > Pteronotus mesoamericanus. Next base: position 615,049 of record NW_026555302.1, read on the forward strand.
TTTTGGGAGACAAGTTGATGTCTTTGAATCAAGCAAAATTTGAAGTTTTATTAAAACTTATTCACGCTGAATGAAAAATCTGAATTGCTGCAGTTTCTGTCAGAGTTGAGCTTCAGAGAAATAAAAAATTCTAAATTGGGAATTTAAATTAGGCCTGAGAAGGTATAGCCTGAAATGAGAAGAGCAAATGATAATATTAGAGTCCGTAAATAGAAAACTCAAAACAAAAGGGCCAGTAGTATGTAGAAATTTGGAACGTTCCTTATTTATGTGACAAACTTTATCATCAAAATATGTTATACTTAGGTGATTTTTATGGATTATATCCATTTTTCAGCTGAGAACAATAAAAACCTTGGGTTTAGAAATTACATAATTTTAAGGACAGAGGCAGGAAGCATACCGATACTTTAATTGAGATTTCAGGGGAGTTAATAGATTGTTCCACAGTTAGAAAGCAATAGAGATTTTTTTCTTCACCAAGACCAGTTATATTTGTGAATTTCTCCTAATGGAGAGAATAGATAGAGTAGTAATGTAAAAGCTGTGAAAGCAAAGTTATGTAGCAAAATTACAATAACAACTTTATTGCAGTTTTTCTTTGAGGTCTGTATTTAGTCAGGGTTCTTTGGTTTGCATGTGAAAAATCCGTGTTTGAACTACCTTATGCAGAGAATAGCGGGAACGTTGGTTCAGTGGAAATGGGGGACCCCAGTCACGCTAGGATTTTTTCATTGTCTCTCATATCTCTTCTCTCAGTCAAGTTTCTTATTTCAGGTTGGTGTTTTGCCCATTGGCAGAAACTATGGCTGCTGGAAGTTCCTACTCCTCTTATTTCTGTTTTGTGTGTATGTGTTTCTTTTTTAAAAAATATTTTTTATTGATTATGCTGTTTCAGTTGTCCTAATTTTCCCTCTTTGCCCCCGTCTACCCGATAGCCCCTATTCACCCCGGCACTCCCTCCTTTGGTTCATGTCCATGGGTCATGTATATAAGTTCTCTGGCTGCTCCTTTTCCTATAAAGTTCTTAACATCCCCCTGTCTATTCTGTACCTAACAATTTGTACTTCTTAACCCCTACATCTTTTCCTTCACTCTTCTCCTTCCCCCTCCCAACTGATAACCCTCCAAATGATCTCCACATCTGTGATTCTGTTTCTGTTCTGTTTGTTTGCTTAGTTTGTTTTTTACATTCAGCTGTGGATAGTTGTGAATTTATTGCCATTTTAATGTTCATAGTTTTGATCTTATTTTTCTGAAATAAATTCCTTTAACATTTCATATAATAATGGATTGGTGATGATGAATTCTGTTAGCTTCACTTTGTCTGGGAAGCACTTTATCTGTCCTTCCATTCTAAATGATAGTTTTGTTGGGTAGAGTAATGTAGGTTGTAGGTTCTTGCTTTTCATCACTTTGAATACTGCTTGCCATTCCCTTCTAGCCTGCAAAGTTTCTTTTGAGAAGTCAGCTGACAGTCTTATGAGAACTTTTTTATAGGTTACTATCTGCTTTTCCCTTCCTACTTTTAAGATTCTCTCTTTATCTTTAACTGTTGGCATTTTAAAATGGTGTGTTTTGGTGTGTTCCTCTTTGTTTCCATCTTGTTTGGATTGTCTGTGCTTCCTGGACTTGCATGTCTATTTCCTTCATCAAAAGTAGGGAAGTTTTCTTTCATTATTTTTCAAAATAAATGTTCAATTTCTTGATCTTCCTCTTCTCCTTCTGGCACCCCTATGATTCTAATGTTGGTACGTTTGAAGTTGTCCCAGAGGCTCCTTACTGTATTCCTGGGGTTTTTTTGGATTTTTTTCTTCTTGCTGTTTTGATTGAATGTTCGTTTCCTTTTGTTCCAAATCATTGTTTTGATCCTCAGCTTCATCTACTCCACTGTTGACTTCTTGTAAATTTTTCTTTATTTCACTTAATGTGTCCTTCATTTTTGTGTGAGCCTTTTTTGTGCTGTTGAAGTACCAAATGAGTTCCTTGAGCATTCTGATAACCAGTGTTTTGAACTCTGCATCTGATAGATTGCTTATTATCATTATGTTTAGTTCTTTTTCTGGAGTTTTGTTCTGTTCTTCATTTGGGCCATGTTTCTTTGTCTCCTCATTTTGGCAGCCTCCCTGTGTTTGTTTCTATGTATTAGCTAGAGCTGTGCTTTGACTTCTTGTCTTAGTAGCGTGGCCTGTTGTAGAAAAGTGCACCTGTTAGTTGGATAGGGTGGAGCCTTAGGGCAACCCGTGTGAATCAGGTTGATGGAGTCTCATATATTCAGTGGCTCTGTGTGGGGGAGGGCTCAGAAAAGGGACAATGGCCACTGCCTGGCTTCTGGAGTTTTGTCTAGGAGGAAGCTGTCCTCTGGCACTCACCCAAATGACAGACACTTCAGTGTCTCACCGTATGCTCCTGGTGCCCTTCCAGCTGCTGCCCTGGTGCTGGAGCCTAGGGGAAGTGAATCTGTGTAAGTCCTAAGTCTTTTGTGGGCCCCTACCTTTTTGGCACCATGGACTGGTTTCTTGGAAGACAGTTTTTTCACAGACCGGGGGGAGTGGGGTATGGTTTTGGTATTATTCAAGCGCGTTAAATTCAAGCTCATCTCCTGCTGTGTGGCCAGGTTCTTGACAAGCCTGGACCGGTACCAGTCGTGGCCCAGAGGTTGGGGACTCCTGTTTTAAGAGGAGACAACGGAGAATTTTGCAGTTTCTTCCTCTGCCCGTACACCTACTGGTTTTTACAGCTAGAAGTTCTGGGGACTTACCTTCCTGGCACTGGAACCCTGGGCTGGGTGGTCTGGTGTGGGGCTGGGATCCCTCGCTCCTGAGATGTCCCTCCCTATTTTTATCTACCGCACTTGGGTGTGGGGCTGCCCATTCCGCATCTCTGCGTCTCTGCCCCCTACCCGTCTGGGTGGATGTGATTTCTTTAATTCCTTGGTTGTCGGACCTCCATACAGCTTGATCTTCTGACAGTTCTGGGTGATAGCTGTTTCGTAGTTTAGTTGTAAGTGTTTGCTGTGGTTGTGTGAGGAGGCAAGCCAGGAGGCGAGTTGTGTTTACCTACGCCCCTGTCTTGTGATTTTCTGAGCCAGGCCCTTGGGGATGCACTGCGTCTGGCCTTGGCTGCTTTTCCCTTTTCTCCATCCGAAGCTGGGGGTGAGGCCGATGTTCGTGTCCTGCACATGGGTAGGTTCCTGCGAGTCGGCAGGGTTGCACGTGGCTGGAGCAGGAGTTGGATGGCATGGCTACGTGGATACCAGTATGCCCCGCTCCTCTTATTTCCAGTGTCAAGAACAGAGAAGGGCTGATTGGCCCAGTCTTGTCGGGCCAATTCCTTTCCTTTCCAGCTGTGGCCAAGAGGGTGGGGTTCTATGATTGGATCAATTCTTGACCCTTGGCTAACTCATAGTGACTAGAGACTGAAAGCTGAAACAAGACAGCAGCTTTCATTCAAGCCGCGTAGGTAAGGGTTGGTAATGGGGTGGGGGAAGGAGAGGTAAAGCAGTGCGGAGGGGAGGAGAAAGGGGCATTTCTCGGAAGAAACAGAGATGCGGTTCCAGGCAAAAATAAGAAGAGTTTTCTCCACTAGTAGTCTTTTTGGGAAAAATGTGTGCTTTACTATAATTCAGTTCACTTCAGTTCAGCAAACTAGGTAACATTATTTTATAGAATTTGGTTCTGAGAAAAATAATTAAAAATGAAAACCTTTAAAATTTAGTGCTTCCTATATTTTTATCTCTGTTTTTGCACCTTTTATGTGTGTTTTCTCCTTTAATCTCCACAGTCATTTGAAGTATGCGTTCCCATTTTAGGGAATGCGAAGAGGTTCAGAGAGTTGAGATGCCTTATCATTGGTCACATGACTGGAGAACGGCAGAGCCAGAATTCAGATAACCAGGGTTTCTGGAATGTAATCCAGGGCACTTAGTACCATATGAGACTTGCTTTTTTTTAAAAAAAAATTATTTTAAATTTATTTTTTTAACTAAAGGTTTTATTGATTTATTTTTAGAGAGAGGGAAAGGGAGGGAGAAAGAGAGGAGAGAAACATGGATGTGTGAGAGACACATCAATCCGCTGCCTCTGGCACACCCTCGGCTGGTGACCTGGCCCGCAACCCAGGCCTGTGCTTCACCTAGGAATCGAACCGGTGATTCTTCTGTTTGCAGACCAGCACTTAATCCACTGAGTAACACCAGCCAGGGCGATACTTGTTTTTTGATTCACTTCATTCAGAAGATGTATAGGGTCAGTTATAAAAACAGCCCTATGTGTTAAGTGCTCTGATAAAAATGAATCATGAGTAGTATGAAATATTAGGAAAGGAACCTTAGAGACCATAAGTAGTACAGTGGTTCTCAAAAAGAACGCAGTACAGTAGTACTTCATGGGCTGGAATGCCTCTTTTTTGAGGTCTTGAGTTTTTTGGAGGCAACTTTGAATACCTTTTGTGTAGGGAAACAGAGCCAGACAGGGTAAATAAGTGACTTGTCGCTTTCACGTAATTAGGTATTATAGGGATTTCAATCATATTCTTGTTTTCAGTTATATGGTGAGCGACAATTTGTTAATGAAAAAACCATGAAGCTTACAAAAATCAATTAGAGTGAATTCAGAGTTACCCTACATAATTTTATTCTTCAGTTTGGTGGTACTTTTACAGCATGTCATATCCACTTCATAGCTCTAATTAAACATCTGTTGCATTTAGTACTATTTGTTGAGTTAGACAACTTCTCTGAACCAGGCTAGTCTTCTATCTGCAGAGCTATTTATGCTACATTCCTTATATAGTGACTCCTCCTATAAAATACAGTGAACTCTCTATATACATAGTTGAGTAGGAGAATTTCAGAATTTGGATAAATAAAATTAATGTAGGTAATATTTAGACCTTGCTTGGAAATGTAAAGTTTAGCATAGAGAACATAGTCAATAATGTTGTAATAAATATATGCGGTGCAAGGTGGATACTAGACTTACTGTGACGATCTCTTTGTAAACTATATAAATGTTTGACCACTATGCTGCACGCCTGAAACTAATATTAAATAATATTGAATGTCAACTTTAACTGAAAAGTAAAAAATACTTAGATCTTGCTGATATTAATAACTGTGATGTATGTTCCAGTTTTGAATCTCTCTTCTTTTCAGTCAGAAATGTGAACAAGTGGTACATTGGGTAACAGGAAGTTCATCTTCACAGTGGATAAAACAAAGTTTATTTATGTTTCCTATGCCCTGAGTTTTGTTTTCTCCTTTTAGGAGAGTCAAGCCCTACCCGGCGAGAAGCTGTGAAGAGAAGGACAGCGGAGTATCTCATGCGAGCAGAGAGTCTCTCTAGCTTTCATAGAAAACCTCAGCTTGATGATGTATCTCAGGTACGTCTTATGTTTCATTTTATTTTCTTTTGCCATTGTTGCTGTCATGTCTCTCAGCTTTATTTCTAATAAGAGTGTTTGAGAATTTTGGTCTTTGGATATCAGTAATTTTCTTAAGTTATTGGTGGAAAGAACAGCATTAAAGCAAACCACCAAAAGTGAAATAAAACGGGACTTGGGTTCTCCTCCTCTGTCTCTGCCCTTTGTTTCTTGCTCCACTCCTAATATCTAATTTATACTGAATGTTTTTTGAATTTTAAAGTTATGATTCTCACACAATTCCTGTACAGTTTTATTAATTCATGCTAAAGCTAATCATTTAAGTACAAATTGATCACCTAAAATTATAAAGGTAAAATTCTAACAAGGATGTTTAGATTATTTGGGACTACCCCTAGTCTAGTCTTAAAAACAAGTGAATGCTTGAAGTATTAGAAACATTGTGGTTTATTGTTTTTGTATCAGTCATATCTCTCTGATTTGGCACGTTCCTGGAAAAAAACTTTTATGTTATTTTTTTTGATAGTAAACCAAGTTTTTTCTGATGCAATTTAAGAATCATATCTTCTGGAAATGGGAGAAAGTATTTATTTTATTAATGGAATTAAGAGACAGACAGGCTTGTTTAGATCCCAACTCTGTCATTTGAAGCCATGGAAGTTTGGACAAGATACTTAACCACATTAGATTCAGTTGCTACATCTGAATAATGAGGATCATAGTAGTTCTTTGCTGGATTCTTTTTAGGATTAAATGAGTTTAAGAAAAGGCACTAAAAAAATGGACATGCACATACACACAAATACAAATCAAGTGCCCACCTTGTAAAGTGACCAGCTTATAAGCCAAACTTAAAAGACTAGAGTAATAAGTTTTAGCTTTATTTTTCATCTCCCATTGTATACTGCTTTATAAACTTTTTTCTTACATTTTTAATGCTTTTTATACCTTTTGAAAATGATAAAATGTCTCAATTTTCTAGTTAAAAAACAACTCAATGTTTAACCTTGATTCATTGGACCATTCAAACTTTTTGTTGCTGATTTTGTGAGCCCTTTTCATTTTCTTTGTGACCTTTTAAAGCATTCAGTTATCAAAAGTATACTTATTAGTGAGTTTTCTGTTAAGTATTGGGCCATTTTTTTTTTTTTTTGGAATAAAAAGATTATATTCCAACTTGGAAGTAATATACCTTTGTGACTTGTTCCAACATGAATATGTTTTAAATAAGATATCTGCTGACTCATTTTCAGATCGTTAATTATTGTGACTCTTCTATTCTGTATTGCTCACCAATCTTTTCCTGTTTTTTATCATGGTTGTTTTAATTACATTGTTTAATCCCTTTAGCTCTTCATTATTGATTTTTATCTTTTTAAAATGAAATATTTATCTAAAGGTTACTTTGAATGCAGTTCTTACTGTGTATGGGGTTGGCACCCCTCCACCCCCCGCCGCCCAGCCCCCCCGGCTCCCAGGTGTGCAAACCTGAGATGTACATTCTCATTTCTATTTTGGGGACATTGATAAAAGTATTAAATAAGATGGGTCTGTATGAACTTGTTTTATTAAATATATCTTATATGTAAATATTCTAAAAGTGTTAGGAAGTCACAATTTTCAGTATTCTGTCCTTTGCATTAATATTAACTTTGAATATTCTGCCTGCACTTAATCATTCAAGCTCTCCACTTATGTGTTTTCTGTTAGAGTTCCTTATAATCACTTTTATGAGCAATCATTTATTAGGAAAATAAATATATAGAACTTGTATTGCTTTTGACTTGGAGAAAGGAACTGTGAAGTATATCAGTCAGAATTTCCCTACAAGCATTACTTTTAATGAAAATAAAATTGAAGAGCTATAATATAGGAAAGTTGATTGTATTAGATTATATGTTAATTCATTAAGCATCTGTTAAGACTCTGTGTTTACAAAAGGAAACTAGATGTATTTTGGAGTTATATAATATATGATGAAAGTTTCTTTTTTTTGGAAGATTTTATTTACTTACTTTTAGAGAGAGGGGAAGGGAGGGAAACATTAATGTGTGGTTGCCTCTCACACGCCCCCTACTGGGGACCAGGCCCGTAATTCAGGCATGTACCCTAACCTGGAATTGAACCAGTGACCCTTTAGTTCACAGGTGAACACTCAGTCCACTGAGCCACACTAGCCAGGGTGGCAGTTTCTGCTCGTACAAACCCTGTAGCATAATTGAAGACCCAAAATATGTATATAATTGAGGAAATAAAAGAAAATGGTAAGGACCATGTAGAATAATGGGAATTTGGGTCAGAAAGGGTAAAGAGGGGTACCAGATTTGATTACTAGGATTTTTTTTTTTTCAGTCTTTAGGCAAGAAGAATAGAGGAGCGTTTTTCTTGCTAGAATAAGATGTTTTTCTTTTATAGAAAGCAATTGCTTTTTATTTTCATTTTGTATTTTATTCTATTAAACCTGACCCTTGTTTAAGGTCAGGGGCATGCTTGATTATTTTCTTTCCTAAAATTCAACTTAAATGTCTTCTCGAGGTTTTTTTTTAACTTGGCGAATTCGTTATTTGTCTCCATTAACTGTTTTTGGGCCTCAGTTTCAGTGAGCACAATGGGGGAACTAGTGGCAATGATTTCTAAGGCCCTGTTAGCTCTTAAATTCTACGTAAAGCAGGTATTATTTTTCTTTTGATTCCATATGCAAATATTTCCTTTCAGCCTGGTTGATTAAAGAAAATACAGGAATCCTTTTTTATATGAAAATTGTTTTGATTACTCTTTCTCCTTTTGGTGCAGGCTAGGTCATGACACACTGGACCTGAGTTTTCTGTGATGGTTTAAGCTTTTGCTTTATTGAATTTATTTATGATACTCTTAGGTGGTAAATATAGAAGTTCTGAATTTCCCAGTCATTGATGGTAATAGCCTTTTCAAATAAGGATAGAAAGGAACAAAAGCACTCTCCTACTGGTTTTTCCCTTCATTACTTCATTACTAAAGGGTTCCAAGAAAAAAACAGAACCAGATTTCAAAAAAACAGAAATGATCTTTGTTTGAAGTAAAGGTGAACTCTTAAGAGAAGGAGACATTTTTAAACTTTTTAAAAATTAAGTTGTAGGTGACTTTGAATGATTGAAGAATTAATATTAAAAGGGGATTTCCCTGGAAAACACTGAGCATAGCTTTTTTGCTATTTTTAGTTCTAGGAATTTTAAACTCAAGATCAATGAAATTTAGAAAAAGAGAGTAAATAGTCTAAACTTAGGACATCAAAGATTGCGTAGTTTCTAAAGTGTAAATACAATTTTTTTTGGTCACGCATTACAAGGTGTGAGTGAATGTTAGTACGTAGAATGTATGTCTTTCCTGAATATTTTGTGGATTTCAAATACAGTTGCTATTATAATATTGAAAGTAGTTTACTATTGTGCATTTTATTTGCTGGTATTATTGGTATTCCTCCATTGTTTTCGAAAACAGTATTTTAAAATGAGTATTGCGTCACTTTTAGCTGGACATGGGCAAAGCAGAGCTGGCAGCCACGAGTGTTCAAATCAGTCCTGGGACTGCAGTGAAGAGTCACGCTGGTAGCACTGTCTGAGGGAGGCCTAGGAGCCTGGGTATTGAGGGTCAGTAGGTTCCTAATGAGTGTCTTTGCAAAGGCAGAAATCTACAGATGAAGCCAAGTTCAGAAACTGGTATAGTAAGCTCTCAGGGTTTGGAGTGTGGATTCTGGATAAGTTTTTTGTTGTGTTTTTCCTTAGCCCTTGATTGATTATTTCCTCCCCAGTAATGGGGACTTACAAAGGTTATTTAAGGAGGAATACCTGACCCTACTTCAAATATGGTTGCTGGACTAGTAGCATCGCATCTCCGAGGACCTTTTTGGAAATGCAGAATCTTAGGATCCCCTGGTGAGTGAATCAGAATCCCCTTTTTAACAAGGCCCTCGAGTGATGTGCATATGCAGTAAAGTTTGAGAGGTGTTGCGCTAACAGAGTGGTAAGAACAGATAGAGATCACATTGAGAACAGGGAATAATATCAAGTGCAAAAGCCTGTGGGCAGGATAAATAGCAACTTTTTAATAACCCCATAAAACAAAAACAAAGGTAAGCTTCACTTAGCCATTTAGAGAGTGTGGAACAGAACGTGCTAACTGCAGTCCATGGGCACTGGCTGCCAGGAGCATTGTTGTGAGACAGGGGGGATCCACAGAGGTGTCTGCTGTGAGCTGGAGGAGCTGAGTGACACGGACCTGCTATCTTTGGTTTTGAAGATTATTGGGTCATCAATATTCTTGCCTCCTCTCCTTGACCCTTGTCGTTAGCTTTTGGTATGGAGAATACAACTGTTGCCATTGGTATTTAGCTGATTATCAATAAGGAAAGGGGGGAGCAAAGGAACTCAGACATTGAGCTTAGTAAGCTGGGGCGCACAGCCTGCCTGCCTCGCCAGGGAGCCACAGCTTCGGGCCCCGGGGGTCACAGCACTGGTCTGCCCAGGGGGTGGCCACTCCTCCCTTCCCCTCCTGGACGGAGCTGCTGAGGGGCACAGGGGGTGGTGCTGGACCACAGAGGCCTGCCAGCCTAACTAGGGAGAGTAAAAACTCGGTAAATTGATTGGTCATTTTGAAAAAGCTTCTGGTCTTTTCCAGCCCAAGCTAATATAATCCCAGGGGAACCAAGGAAAACACACACACACACAAACACACACACACACACACGCATGCACTCCCCCTGCCCCCCCCACAGTCTCTCTCTCCCTCCCAGTGACCCTCATGCCCACGGTACACACACCCATTCTCTCCATGGCCATGTGGCCCTAGCCGCCCCATGACCCATGGCTGTGAACTGCACACACAGGATCCAGGAGGCAGCCTGAATACCACAGCGCAGCAATTGACTGTAGCTGGAAACACACTAAACTAGCCAAACGCTGGACCGCACTGAGCTTTAATATGGCACAGGATCGCTGAACGTTGATTCTATTTCCGACCGTGATTTTCCATGGAGGGATGGAGGGAGATGGGACATTGGAAACCCAGGGGCAGCTTCTATTTCTACACGAGTAAACCATTTTGTCACACTGTATTCGTCCCTGCGTGGGTCCTTAGAATGCTTTCCTTGAGATCTCATGGGAGAGTCTAATTGCCACCAGCAACACAACTACTATTTGCTTCTCTAGGCATCTTCTGTTACAGTAACTAATGCATGTAAGTAAAAAAAATTTTTTTAAATTTACTTTTTTTAAATTAAGGAAATCAACCACATTGCCTAGAAATACACTGATTCCTCCCCCACCCCCAAAGCATTGGCTGAAGTTTCCCAAAATAATGTCCTGTATTATTTTATAAGTAAGATTTAATCCCCTGCTATGTATTGCCTACTTCTATCATCTTAGACAAATTGCTTCACTTCACTGCTTCTCAGTTTTGTCATATAAAAAAAGGGAATGTTGGACTTGATCTCTCTCTTTCTGTTCTTAAAATTCTGTGGATTTCTGTTTCGTTTTGCCCTCTGAAAAAAGGAAGAGATCTATAGGGATTCTACCCAATTTAAATGCTGCTTATAAGAAATATAGGATTTTTTATTGATGATTTTATTTCATGATCTTTCTTTGTTCATTTCTTTGATCTTAAACTTTTATAGATGGTTAAAGTAGAAAGAGAACTTTAATGATCACTTTACCTTTGGTCTTTCACCATTACAATTTCACCATTGTCGTCTTTGCAAAAGTAACCTTATTAAATCACTGTTTTCTTTGGATTGTTTCTTGCACAAAAACTTATTTTATAGACTCTGGATAATATAGGTTAAACTTTTCTTTCTGGCATTCAAGGCCCATGAAAACTGACCGGCCCAAGTGCGTTATTTTATTTTTCTCTGTTCTACAATTTGACCATTATTTCCCCAACAGGGTCGGTTTCTTACCAATCCTATGGGTAATATCCTTTTTCTAACCTAATTTCTATTTAGCATTTGAAATCACTGATAGTTCTACTTCTTTCTGAGACCATTTTATCTTACACTAACTAGTGACTTGTCTCTATGGTCTTGTATTTTTTAAAAAAGTTTTGTTATCTAACTTTTCCTGATTTGGCTTATCTCCTCAAATAAACTATAAACTTCTTGAAGCTGGTGACTGTGTCTTTTGACTTTTTTATTCCTTTTTAGTTATAATGTACATAGTGGGCACACAGTAATTATATATTGAAAGGTGCAGTAGGGATTTTGTAGTTTGCTATCTTTGCTGTTGAGATTGCTACATTGAATCGATAACTTAAAACTATTTTTGGAAACTGATAGATCCAATGACATCAATGAATAAGAAGGTACAAGTAGGAGATAGAGATGTGGGATGCATCTGGCCATATTTTCAAAGGCAAATGTAATGGATTAACCATCACTTAGAGTATTGTTTCCTCCCCCATAAACTTTCCTCAACATTTCTTTCACCAAAATCATAAGCAGTTCTTATTCTTCCTTGATAATAGAGTAGGGGGTTTTAATTGTCAGACTATGCTGTGTAGCAGGAAGACTTGCAGGCAATAGAGTTGGGGTCTGGACTAGGATTTTCCACTACTCTTTCTAACCACAAACCCTCAGCTAGTCTGAGCTTCCCTGTATTTATCTGTAAAGTGAGGGTGATTGTAACTTCTTATAACTACTCCACTCAGGCCATGGTGAGGGATAAAGATGAAATGATGTAAATTAAGAAAGGAGATACTATTTCTGCTATATGTATTAAAATCCCCTGCTGAATGTTTTTTCTATCCTTAAAAACATTAAGGATTTTGAGCTTTTAGGGAGGCAGAGATCTCTTGTTTTTTTGTTTTTTTTTTTAATGCCATCTAGCTTAGCACCTCGTGAAATGTTAAATAAGTATTTTTTTAAACATAGCCTAGAAGTATAAATTAAATCAATTTTAAATGATTGTTATCTAGTCCAATTGCTGTTATCACCACCGTTCTCAAGTTAAATCTTTTTTAAAAAGTTGCCTTCTTTTTAAAATCGAGCATCACCTCTTCAGGCATATGGAAGTTAGTATTTGCTTGTTTTGAACCTAAAAACAGGACAAAATAAAGCAAAATGAAAGCAATTATATTTGCTGCTTGTAGAAAATATCAGCCGTGAATTTTTTCCTTTGTAAATAACATCTAATTTATTTCTGCAGTCTCCCTCTCTTTTTGTTTCTCTCCTCTGTTCCCCCTTCCTTTCTATTTTGTCCTTTCTCTTTTCAACTAACATGCTAGTCATTGTGAATATAAAGATGAATAAGCTATATTCCCTCTTCTCAAGGAGATTCCTGCCAGTGATGTTGGTCTTCCCCCAAGGACTTGAAATACCAAAAATGGTGTCTCAGTAACTGTTACTCGTGCCATTTGACGACCCAGGGTTATTTATCTTCCATTTATGGGGGAAACATGTTTCCTATTTAGTCAACTAAGTTTTTGGTAATGCAAAGGTCTGCTTTGAGGATATAATAAAATAAAGCTTTGTGTCTCCTGTCACCCTTTGCAGCATCACCATTTTAACTTAAAGGTTAATGTAGCATTGCTTTCTGGGTATAAATGCCAAATGGAGGTGTTTCTGGAGTTTATCTAGTCTCATGTTTTACTTTACTGATAGTGAAAAACTAAGATCAATGGATAAGAAGTCAGTATTCTTTTATTGTATGTAGTACTGAAATATGCCTTTCTGTGTTCACCAATCTTTTTGGACTTTTTTTGTAGCTAGTGGATTACGTTTTCCACATCACAGATGTTCAAATACTTAAAAATTTTTTTCTCCTTTAAATCATCTCTTTTCTAGCTAAAACAAGTTTAGTTTTAACAATTATTTGGTGTATGGTGGAGTTTCTTAATTTTTCACCATGACTGGCAATTCTTCTAGTTGAACTTGATTCTGTCAATCCATCTTAAAATACATAGTATATATTTATAAAATAACACAAATGGACTATAGTCTCATGATGAAAGAGAATGACTTGTGTTCCCTCACAGCCTAAGTTTATCTATTACTACATTGTTTTGTAGTTCTCTGTTCTAAATTACTCCCGAGCCATCTGGGGTAAATACGAGGCTGTGATTGATTGATGGCTCAGTTACCCACTTGCTACAAAGTTTCATCATAACTGTACAGTTCTGAACTGAATTATAGTGCTAGAAGCTATCAGCTCATTAAGTTTTCTTTTTAAAATTTTTTCAAAGTTATGATTTATTTACTTGCAACTTTTTTCTTGCTTTTTCTTTTTGATTTTCTTTATTTTTGATTTTTTTTTTAACAGACAAACAGAAACTTCTTTTATCTTTCCATCCTCTGATTTATGATAAATTTAGTTTCCTTTGGCCTGGCATTTGCTTCAGCAGGCAGTCTTCCTTCAAGTACCTCCCTGATTGATGTGTAATCTTTGATATCTTTCATTAGCCTCCAGGATCACTAAGTTCAAGGCCCCCTTGGAACCTAAGGAGCCCTGCCGAGGAGCTGAAGGCCTTCAGAGTCCTTGGGGTGATTGACAAGGTAATTCTTCAGTGCCTCTTCAAGAGTTCAGTCATAAATCGACCTCATGCTGACATTATGTCTTTGAAGCTTTGGATCTTAAGGATATGAAACAAAAGGAGAAAATGACTCAAATGCATCTGCACTTTAAAATAACAAAAGCAGAAGAGAAAAAGCTTTTATCTAAGCAATTCATGTAAGGTCATGCAAAATATATTGGAGGTAAAGGAGAAGGTGCATGTTTGTTGGCATTCAGTAGTGCAGGGGTTGGGTTTTTTAACCTGTTATAGCAGGGGAAAGATACACTTGCTGTTGGTTACAAAAACTTGGGAGTCAGTAGTTGCTCAGCATTCATTGGAATTGTCAGTGTAATAGTCACAAAGAAAAAATGGCATTCTCTTAACTACTATTTATTGAGTACCTACTATGCGTCAGACCATGTATTAGGCATTTTATATAAAATAATTTATTTAAGTCTCACAGCTCTGTTATTTGCATCTCGGTGGGAAAGTGATGTTTAAAACAGGTTAAGTAATTTGCCTGAAGATCACAAAGCTAGTTTAGGGGAGGGTGGGGACTTCAAACCTAGATCTTTGTGACTTCAAAAGCTGTGCTCTTCTTCCCTCCCTCCCTTCTGTTCCTTTTTTCTAAATCCCCATTTGAGGACATGCTTATTGATTTTAGAGCGAGGGGAAGGGAGGGAGAGAGAGAGGGAGAGAAACATCAATGTGAGATAGCAACATTGATCAGTTGTCTCTCCCATGTGCCCTGACCTGGGAGCAAACCCACAACCTAGGCATGTACCCTGACCAGGGATCGAACCTACGATCTGGGATGACACTCCAACTGAGCCACACCGGCCAGGACAAAAGCTACACTTTCTAAAAATACACTTAACTCCCCTCCACAAACACATACACACACTTTTATATTTGGAATAAAAGATCTAAAATAACAGAGATATCTGCCATTGAGTTCCCCACAATTTGGTGATATCTCGGATATGCCAAAAATGAACAGCACTGGGCCTCTTAGAGAGTTTACAACCATATACAATATTTACACAATTTAAATTTATATAATTTAAAAACCATATACAATAAACTGTGTTTGAAATATATTTGATCAACCTTTTTTTTTAACTTTTTCGTATTAAGTTACGGTATAAATCATTTTAGATCTTTTTTACATTAACCATCTTCTATGAAGCACCTTAGTGGTCATTTGTAACTTAATGTTCACTGAGTACTTTTTGTATTCTAAAGTGTGCATGTGAGTCCATGCTAAAATTAAACAATACGAAGTGTATCTCAGGTCATTTAGATAGTAATTCAAAGTTTGAGGTACATCAGAAGGAACATTAGGTTGGATATCACTTACAGCTCTCAGTGTCATTAAATTCTTAAAAGCATCACTTTTTTTCTCCAGTAAATTTATATGACTGAATTTTAAACTTAAAGCATTCTAAGCAGTAGGACTTTGGAGCCTGAAATAATGCCTTAACCATGTTTTCTCTAGCTTTTCCACTTTGGAGAACATTTAGGTTGAGAATACTGACAAGCAAAATAGAAATTGAGTAGGTCCTAGGGTCTTGGATTTCTGTGCAGGCCAAATAAACTTTTTTGATGTACAGTGTTTGCTCCTTCTCTTGGATCTGTTTATTTTGACAAAGTGTGTCCTTTCATTGCTATTCTCTAATTATGAGTGAGTCACCTTGAAGTCCTGATTCATTCATTTAAGGACTTTTGACAGTGGAGAAATTCCTAAAGTTTTTGCTGAGGAGTAATTCGTTACTGGCTTTTCTCTGTTAACCTGGGAAATGCGTTTGGTGTTTAGTAGGTGACATTTAACTTTTCTAAGTAGAGATAAGCAAATAGGTATGGGAATTAAGCTTTGCAAATAATCTTTTAAATTTTGTAACATAGTCTCTATTTTGCAAGAACATGAATAGGTAGATTATTAAAAATTTGCATTTTTCTTAAAGATAAATTCCTATCCCCTGTACTGAGGAATACCTAAAATTTGGGTTTTACAAACTTGAAGTTTGGAAGAGAAGTGTTGAATAAATTCAAATGGCTAGAAATACACAAACTATGTTAATCTAGCCTGTACAGAACACGGTTTCTCTGATCCTGTTTCATTACAGTAGTATTTGTTCTTTATGAGTTATTTTGAGTGTTTATTAGGAAAATATAATTCCTCTAGGATAGGATAGGGTTTTAAAAAACCGATTAGAGAAAGAGAAAAACATCGATTTGTTTTTCCGCTTGTTTATGCATTCATTGGTTAAGTCTTGTATGCGCCTTGACCTTGGGATGTGCTTTGGCGTATTGGGGCGACACTCTAACTGGCCAGGAGGTTTTATAAGCTTTGATATAGAAAATAGATAAAGCAGATTTGTTCATTAATATCTAGACCATAAGCTCCTGAGAATAAGGTTGTGTGTTTCTTGTTCATCTTTATATTCTCAGCACCTAGAATCATGCCTGGCACATAATGGTCACTCAATAATTACTTAATGAATAAATTGAAACTTTAAATACTGTATTATTTGTAGAGTGACACCTGCTGGTTTAATGTGAGGTTGCTACCTAGCACTACTGTTCAAGACACTTTACCCAGATGGACAGTAATTCCATACCTGTGACTTGGTGTAGTATTCAAAGGCAAATAAATGACTATTTGTGCTTTAATTGAAATTAGAAAACCCTTCATTAACATATATATTCAACAAGGAATTTAAGCATTAGGGCTCTTGAATTATAAATAAACTGGTGTGCATCCAGAATCAAGAATGATAAGGCTAGTGAAGGCCCTCCAAGTCATATCATATACAGAACAACTGAAAACCAAGTGATGGTGAGCCTGATAAAAACACATGTGGTGGCCCTGATTGGTGTGACTCAGTGGGTTGGACGTTATCCCCCCAAAATGAAAGGTCGTTGGCTCAATTCCCAATCAGGGCACATGCCTACGTTGCGGGTTTGTTTCCTGACTCAGTCAAGCATGGGTCAGCGGTCTTGTTCCCTGGGTGCGAAAGAGAGGCAACCAGTTGATGTTTGTCTTTCTCGTTGATGTTTCCCTCCCTTTCTCCCTCTCTTCCTCTCTCTCTAAATAATATAAAATCTTTTTTTAAAAAGTATGATGCTTCTATTTTTGAGGGCTATCCAGTATAGAGGGACTATATAATGTTTTGTTCAAATCTTGAGGGTGAAAGGGAATATTAATTATGCCAGCACAACATCTTGGACAAAGCAGGATGTCTGGTTTTCCCAGGGGAAAGGTAGTAAGGAATGAGACTTGTTTGTTAATATCCTTATAGGACTCAATTAGAACGAAATGACTAGAAGTTGTCAAAATTTTGGTTAATGATTAGAGATACCTTTTGAGAATTAGGTTGACCAAAGGCAAACTGGATTTCTTCACATCTTGTTTTGTGTCATTAGAGATATTCAAGCAAAGGCTAAGGGATCATTGGTGGGGATACTGTAGAAGGAATTCAAGCACTGAGTGGATTTTTACCCCATATAACTTTTAAAGATTTCTTTTAGCCCTCAGATTCATTTATACATAATCTTCATGTAGTAACAGCAGGACAAAGTTGAAATTAGTGGAAAGATCATACTTGGATGAGAAGGATGGATTGCTATTGTTTTTATCTAAGTTTGTTCATGTGTGGGTGCAGGCTTTTGTGTTTGTGTGTGACAGCTATGCATATAGGGGGTATGTAGATGTTTGTGTTGTTAAGGGTTGTTTATATATAGGTAATTTTCAGTTGAGTTATAAGTCTGGGTTGGTATTGTAGTTTGACTGGCGATAGGATGTCCAAGTGCCAGGAGAGTTTCTGAGAAAGTTCACTATTGTGTGACTTTCCTAAAAGGATAAAGGAGTCTGTAGCCTAGTAAACAGCAATGTACTAATTGTCAGTTTCCTGGTTTTTATATTGTGCTGTAGCTGTGTAAGATGCCACCATTAAGAGAAACTGGTAAGAGTATTTGGGACTCTGCTATTTTTGCACTCCTTTTAGAAAAGAGTTTTTTGGGTTTTTTTAAAGGCTAGGAAGAACACTGACTTGAACAACAGAGTAGTAATGCCAAGATGTGATCCGCTTGTTCAGTTAATTCATCTGGTTTGTGTGTAGCCAGAGAGTCATCCAGCACGTGGGGGCGTGTGTAGCGTTCACAGGATTAACCGGTGAAGGCGGAGTGCTGGAGTGCCCAAATTCCTTGCCACTCCTTGAAAAACAACTTCAGTGGGATGTTATAAGTCATTGTTGTAAGAAATGCCACAAGCTCTGGCAGGGTAGCTCAGTTGGTTGGAGCACCATCCTGATCATGCATGGTTGCGGGGTCATTTCCCTGTCTTCCCACAGGCAAGAATCAACCAATGAATGCATCAGTAAGTGGAACAACAAATTGATGTTTCTCTCTTTCCCTCTCCTCCTCTCCCCCTCTCCCTCCTCCCTATCTCCCTCTCTCTTCCTCCCTCCCTCTCTGTCAAATGAATAAATAAAAATTAAAAGAGAATGCCACATATTTTGTAAGCCTGTCAGTATTCAAGTGCCTTGGCATTTTGTTATCAGGGTAGCCTTCCAACTTTATTTGATGCTTGCCAGGCAGAATTCTTAGTTTGACTCACCAGTGGAAAAAGTGTAAGAGTTTCTATTCTGTATCTATAATGTGATTGAGAAAATTTGTGGAGACTGTTCAGATTGAGTACATGCCAAGAGATTGGCACTTTTTTTTAAGGCTTCTAAGAAGTATCCTCTAGGTGACACATGGAAAAACTGCCCTCGTTGGGAAAGCAGAAGCATCAGTATTTGGATCTCTGCTCAGGGAGGGGAACATCGAGTTGAACTGGATCAATGGGAATTTGTCCTTTACCTAAGCAGTATGGCGGACATGTTTCTGTTCAGCATTTCATATAGGAGGAGACCACACATCAGCCCTCCCTCTTCAGATCATGGCAATTTCAATCTATTGCATAGGCATAGCCACTAAACTCTGTTATTAGGAGAAAATGTGGTAGTCCAACAGGAAATTACCTGGTGTCTTTAATGATATTAAATTAAAGGTGGTGACTTTTGCTTTTGGAAAAATAGAGTTCTTTTTTCTAATTTTTCTGCAAAGTACAACTAAAACTCTGGACATTAGATAGAAAACAAACATAAAAAGTCTCTGAAAAGTGATGAGTAGAAGGAAAACTGGCTGGTGACTGTGGGACCCACTGGCCTGCATGGTGATGAACCGCTGCATTTTCTTTTGCCTTACATATTCCAGGCTGGGTCCTGGGGAAATGGACAGCTTGGAAAAGCCAACAGACACAAACAAAAACAAACCAAACAAAAGCCTGCTCTTTCTAGCCAGAGGACTAAGGAAGGAGCAGCTTAACCAGACAGAAGACTTTTAGACAATAACCACTCTACTCTATCCAAACAGCAGAGAAAAATGTCGGCCCTACCTGACCACCACTAGTAAAAGCCATGCGAGACACCTAAACTTTTATCCTTGCAAGGCTGTAACAAGGCTCTGCCTCCCCCTGTTGGGATGGTGCTTTGGGGAGCCTGGGCTGTTAGCCCTCTTGGTGGTGAGGAGGCTCCCCTTCCTTTCCCCACTGGGGAAGTGTCAGAGGGGCCTGGTAGAGATTTCGGGTTTGACGACTGACTGCCCTGTGGCAATGCGGCCACCTGTACCTGATGTCAGTAGAGGCCACCTGTGGAGCATTAATGAGGCACCTTTGTCTTTTCCAATGATACCAGCCAGGGTGGTATCATTAGAGGCATGAACTCCTACCCCCACCCAGCAGTAACCAAGAGTCCCGTTTTCCTCCCCCACGTATCAGTGAAGGCAGAACTGGGAACCGGAAGTTCCCTCTCTGCTGGGGAGTAACAAACCAGTCATCTCATCCCCCCACGAGAATGCTGTCAGGGGAAAACTGCTTAAAATAAAAAATTTAAATAAGATCACACTGGCTGGTGTGGCTCAGTGGATTGAGAGCCAGTCTGTGAACCAAAGGGTCACCGGTTCTATTCACAGTCAGGGCACATACCTGGGTTGCAGGCCAGGTCCCCAGTAGGGGGCACATGAGAGGCAACCACACACTGATGTTTCCCTTTCTTTCTCCCTCCCTTCCCCCCTCTCTTAAAATAAAAAAGTAAAATCTTTAAAAAAAATAAAAAATTTAAATAAGATTCAGAGTCTCATACTATAACCAAAATGTCCAGGTTTGTATAGAAACTCATTAAGAAAAGACAATTCACTGATCCCAATACTGAGTTGACCGAGGTGTTAGTTATCCCACAAGGATTTTAAAACAGCCATCATAACAGTGCTTCAGTGAGCAAGTGCAGACATACACAAAACAAACAAAAAAATAGAAAGTCTCAGCAAAGAAACAGAAGCTATAAAGAAAAACCAAGGGGAGATTTTAGAACCAAAAAATCAGTAAGAGAAAAAAAAAACAAAAACCTCAACTCAACAGCAGAATGGATAGGACAGAGAAAATAGTGCCATTTGACTGTAGAACGTTATAAACTCCCCAATCTGAATGGAGAGAAAGGGACTAGGGAAAGAATGAACAGAGACTCAGGAATCTATGAGCCTAAAATCAAAAGTTCTGACATTCATGCCATAGGGGTTGCAGATGAAGAGGAGGAAGAGATGGAGCTAAAAATTATTTGAAGAAATAATGGAGAGATATAATCCTTACAGATTCAAGGAGTAAATCCCAAACAGGGTAAAACACAAATCCATGGCAAGGCGCATCATAGTCAAACTTCTCATAAGTGAACACAAGACAATTTGAAAGCTGCACAAGGGAAGGAACACCTGACCTACAAAGGAAAAACAATTTGAATGACTGGATTTCTCATCGGAAGCCATCAATGCCATAGGGACGGCACACCATTTTTTAAGTGCTGGGAAAAACAACTGCGCTGAAAAGAACCTTAACAGTCTCCTACTAGATTTAGGGATCTAGTAGCAGCAGCATTCTGGGAGCTCACAGGTAGCAGGGGGACTAATGTCCTCACCAGTCTGGGGTGCAGGTTTTCACGTAACGCTCCTGTTTTCAGTCCCACGCCTCAGTCCCACCTTCAGCTGTCCGGAGTCTGACTTCACGTCTTTACAGAACGAACGTCTAGTCTTGCCCTGGGGAGGAGCAGGCAGCTCTGACTGGCTGTGCAGCGGTGGGAACGCACAGACTTTCCCCCAGTCCTCCTGGTTTCAGGAGACGCCTGGTGCCTCTCATTCCGGGAGCTCTGCAGGAAGAATTGGCTCCCTTTTTGTTGGTTTTTCCACCTTTAGACATTTGGCATCTGTTTTCTGTCTACTAAAATTTTGCCATCTTTTCACATCTCTTGTTTGTTAGTCATTCTACATCTTTTAAAATTTGTTAACTGTTATTCAGTGGCTTTTCTACAGGGGCTAATGATCTCTGTTTAACAATGTGTTTAAGAAACATCTGTGTTTAAGAAAATTTGACACTTTGTGTAGCCCCCTCAGTTTCAAGGCATCCATAATTTTGATGGACATGTCTTTGTTGACCTTTTTCAAGTTGTTACATTTTTTTCAGTCAAATAGTGCAAAGAGTTATATAGGTCAGTGGTCCCCAACCTTTTCGGCGCCAGGGACTGGTTTTGTGGAAGACAATTTTTCCATATACCAGGATGGGGAGGAGGGTGGTTTTGGGATGATTCAAACGCATTACAATCAAGCTCACCTGCTGCTGTGCGGCCCGGCTCCTAACAGGGCTAGAACTGTGCTGGCCTGGGCCCAGAGGTTGAGGACCCCTGCTGTAGGTGAATTATTATAGCTAGAATAATTACTTCAGGTTGACCCAGTACCCTCTGGGTACTGCTAGTTACACAGTTTCCTTCAGCTGTGTTTCAAATTAAGATTTAGGCATCCCAAACTATTTCTAAGTTTAAAGATGTACACTATAGTACAATTGTCTCTATTTTCCCACCAACACTTTCCCCTGCCCCATCCACCCATCCCTACCTCCCACCCTCAGTCCTTCCCCACTTTGGCTTTGTCCATGGGTCCTTTATACAAGTTCCCTGACTTGACCCTTCCCCTTTTTTTCCTCGTTAGTCCCCCCTCTGGTTACTGTCGGTTTGTTTTTTATTTCAATGTCTCTGGTTATATTTTGCTTGTTTGTTTTTGTTGATAAGGTTCCACTTATAGGTGAGATCATATAGTATTTGTCTTTCACAGTCTGGCTTATTTCACTTAATATAATGTTCTCCAGTTCCATCCATGCTGTTGCGAAGAGTAGTAGCTCGCTCTTTCTTTCTGCTGCGTAGTATTCCATTGCGTAAATGTACCATAGTTTTCTGATCCACTCATTTACTGTTGAGCACTTAGGTTGCTTCCAGCACTTAGCTATTGTAAATTGTGCTGCTATGAACATTGGGGTGCATAGGTTCTTTTGAATTGGTGTTTCAGGATTCTTAGGGTATAATCCCAGCAATGGAATTGCTGGGTCAAAACGCAGTTCCATTTTTAGCTTTCTGAGGAAATTCCACACTGTTTTCCACAGTGGCTGCACCAGTCTGCGTTCCCACCAACAGTGCACTAGGGTTCCCTTTTCTCCACAGCCTCGCCACTACTTATTTTTTATTGATTTGTTTATGATGGCCTTTCTGACCAGTGTGAAAAGGTATCTCATTGTGGTTTTAATATGAATCTCTCTGATGGCTAGTGATGCTGAGCATCCTTTCATATGTCTCTGGGTCCTCTGTATGTCCTTCTTGGAGAAGTGTCTGTTCAGGTCCTTTGCCCATTTTTTAATTGGATTGTCTTCCTGGAGTGGAGTTGTGTACACTATATTCTTCTTCCCTTTTTAAGATGTACTGTTATTTGCCTCTAGTCTGATTGTTCTTCCAGTGCCTTGTCAACACTGCTGCCAGGGTGATTTATAAAAATTAACTAAAGATGATCTTTCTAAAACTAAGAACCCTTTTGCTTAAATTAAAGTCCTTTAATACCGTCACATAGTTTTTAGGATAACATTCAAACTCCTTAGCTAAGCCTACAGAGATCTTTGTGATCTGGCCCCTGCTTTCTCTGTTGATTCTCAACTTTTTTCCTCCTCCTCTTTTCCCAGACCACCGTAGGTCTTGGTTACAGCCCTGTTGAACCTATGAGGAATACAAGGCATCATGTTTCACACATGATGTGCTCCTCTACCTGGAGTGGCTTTTCCTTTTCTTTCTCACTTAATTCCTTCTCGTTCTTAATTATTGTCTTCTCTTGGAAGGCTCCTTTGCTGTCTGATTTAAATATCCTTTGCATTTATTCATATTGTGTGGTAGTGTAACTTTTTTTTTAAATTACAGTTTACTTTCAGTATTATTTTGTATTTGTATGGTAGTTTTTTGACATTATTTCTGTGCCTCCTACAATAAGCCTTCACATGCCTCAAGTGGTCAAGCATTTTTCTTCTTCCTTTTTTTAAAAAAAATGTACATTTTTATGTATTTTAGTACAGTATTTATAAACATCTGTTATGCAGAAAAGATAATATAAATCCTGTGCTCAAGATATATGCCTTTGGAGAGTAAGTCTCTATAACATATGAAACATCAGCTTAGTGACTATAACATTTAATTTTAGACTCTTGGCACTAGCATAGTGACTTGCAAATAGCAGATACACAATATATATATGTTGAAATCATTTATTCTAATTGGCCTGCCTCCTCCCCATTACTCTACATGTCTTTTCCACTTCTGTTTTCTCATGCATTCATTCATTGATTCAGCAAATGTGTATTGAGCTTCTGCTATGTGTCGAGGGTGGTATTAGCCACTGGAGATCTAATGGTCAATAAAACACACCTAATCTCTACCCTCTCAGAGTCTATACTCGAGTAGGAAATATAAATAAACTTACTGTTATGATGCAGCATGCGCAAGTGCTCCATCCAGCCTGGGGCATCCAGCCTGGGGCTCTCCGGGGACTTCTTAGGGTGAGCACAGCAAAGGAAGTGGGGATGAGTAGGGAGACTCAGAGAGTCTGCCTTCGTTCTAGCTTCTCAACTTTTTCAGTTCTTCCTGGCCACCCCTAGTCCACTCTTCAACACAGCTGAAAGCTTACCTCCTCCATGACTCGCATACTCATTTTTTCTCTCTTTGAATTAAGTTGAGCATTCAAGTATGTATTATTTTCATTTATATACTTTTAGTTGCCTTAAATATGTTGTTAACTTGTCATATGTATCTTATTTTCCTAATTTTTATTTTCTCTGAGAATGCCTGACTGACTACAATGCTGTCCTTGCAGTAAGGGTTCAATAAATGTTTGCTGAAGAGTTGTACAGGGAACGATAAAGAGACAATATGTGGGTTTTAAGATTTCAAATACTCAGCCTGCACCTCAAAATGTACTACACCTGCAGGATCAGAGCGAGAGGGTAGCTTGAACCGGAAACCGTCAGAACATTCCTCCTTTTCCCCTGTCACCTTCTCTCAGTGCACCTGTAGGTTGCTGGCAGGTACTTGGTTGCAGTCAATGAAATTGTCAGTTTGAGAATGAGTGTGTGCCTTTGTTTTTCACATGTGGAATTTTTCAGAACATGAACACATTGTATTCTTTTACTAAATAAATTTTCTAGGTCATCTGAAAACACTGTTCATTTTTAATCAATACCAGAAGTTCAGCTCCATCTGCCATAAAAGTATAAAACTCATTAAAAACATTTAGAAATAATAGCTTCCTTGCCCTTGAGGCATTGTCTTCTGAATTGCAATCAGGCTATCTTTTGACATTGGCAACTTAGTTGGATATATATATTGATTGCCTTGGAGATGTAGCCTCGGTTTCCATTATCATAAGATAGCATTTATTAACTGAGTATACATTGTGCCAATTCTGAACACTATATAAAAATTATGTAGACAGCCTTGCTACTTTTTAGGGACTTTGGTTAGTTTTTAGGGTCTATGAAGTGATTCAAGCACATTTAGAGACCACATCTAGCAGCGGAGTAAAAAATACTATACCAGGGTATGAGTAGACATAGTATCAGCACTAGAGCACTAGAGTATTAGGCTTTTCTAGCAAATGCAAATTAGAAGGGATCTTAAGCTAAATACAACAGACTATACTTACATTTGAATTAATTTTCATCTAAATTTAACAGTGTCAAGTTATTATTCCAAGTGAACTTTCAAACCAGAGAAATAGTATAAATGGTTTCATTATGGAATTGAGTGGCATGAGCTGAATTTGGTCCTCTACACCCAGAATTTCAGAGTTTTAACCTCTCTTTAGCATAATCTCTTTGTGGCCTTGGGCAAGTTGCTTCACAAAACAGAAAACAGACAATCAAAACGAGGATGACAAAGGTGTAGAGATCTAGCTTTTAAAGCCTTTGGATCTGAGAAGAGCCTGCTAAGTGGATGTTTTTCCTAGCTCTTCAGCATTTCTGTTTTAAACCCAATTTTTTTTCTGTCTTTTATATTCTGCCTTCTGCTATATTTATATCCAGTTTTCTTACAAAGACACACCATGTCCTTTGGAAGCAGGTTTTATGAAGCAATAGATGTATAGGCCTAGGATTTGAAAATTATACAAAGTAAAACCCTTTTTTTTGGTATACAGATATAAAAGACATTTTTTTTGTTGGCTTTATTGTTCGCTAAATCATTGCCCTCACACCCTAGTATGAGCCATCATTGACATCGCTCGCTCACCGATGGCCCCTGCGCATTGACGTTGGCTAATGGGGATGTAAGAAATTTTAAATTCATGTTTGGGAAGTAATTACTTCTTGGACTGTTTTCTGGAGGATAATGTGTCTTTTTCACTGCTGTAGGGCAGGGCTAGATCGAGCTATTTGCCTAATGGTGAATAATCTGGAGTTTTGGCGTGGTGACTTCTAGATGGGAAGAAGAGAAACATTTTTTAAATCGTTTTTCTTTTCTGATCCTGATGTTAGTCTGTCAGCGAAAATGAACCTGGCCAACCATGTTTCAGTGCCCCTTGGAGAAATGAAACAATGGAGGCTTTGAATTTTGAGTAACTTTTATTGGCAAATCTGTGTTAGTACCACCAAAATTGTCTTATTTTCTCTTTCTAATTGTATGATTCATAATATATTTATAACGTATCTTGGAGGATAAAGTTCCTCTGGGAGCGTTTACTCTTTTTAATTATCACAATGACAAACTATTATCCATAAAAATAATAATAATTATTATTACTAAAGTTACTAAATATAAAAGGGTGTAAATTGTGTTCACATGGGCATGCACACACACTACAGCATTGCGTTGGGTTATAGAAACCATCCCTAGTTGCATTCCACCAGGTTATCTTGTTTTCAGTTTAAATAGAGGAGAGAACAAATGGGATGCATTGGCAGTTCTTACGGTTTAATGTTTAATAATGTGTAATTAATGTGTTGATTTTAAATAAATTAATAACTAATTCCCTGTGGAACTTTTGAAGAACTTTTAAGAATCTGGATTTAGATTATAATTAATGCAATCTAATGCATCTGTTGCCATTTTCGGATCAAGAATAAAAAGATGCTTTTTGCACTATTTTTAAAAACTTATTTTCTACACTGATTTTCTTTTAGCAGCATTTAAAAAATACTAAAGAAAAAGCAGAAAGTAAAGGTGAAGGACAAGAAAATTTCACATTACTGAATTTCTTAAAAAAATTTTTTTATTGTTATTCAATTACAGTGTTCACCATTTTCTCCCCATTACTCCTCCCTGCCCTACCCACCCCCCACCTCCCACATTCAGTCCCCTCCCCCATTGTCTTTTTCCATGAATCCTATATACATGTTCCTTGTCTTGACCTTGCCCCTTCTTTAAGATGACTATATGCCAGTTAATCAATATGGTAATTGCATAGAGTCAGGTTCTTGAGATTCTCTCTTTTTAAAATATTTTAAAAGATACCACAGTATTTTGTTTCTATATGAGGTATTGTGGTAAGTGTGATCATTAGCATCAGTAGATGGCATTTTTTGAGTAGCGAGAAATCAGCGTTTTTAACTGGTATTTTGTGAATTTTTATAAAACCTCATCTCAAAGTTCATTTTCCTTGGGTAACATTTGGATTGTGGGTGGGATGGTACTCAGACAACAAGCCTTTCCAAGCAAAGTGTCTTATTTATGACTACATAAAAATATATAACTATGTTCTTATTCATAGACAGATTAAAACACCTTCAATTTTACATTTTATTTTACTCACATACTTATTTTGAATGAAATCAGAGGTGATTTTAAATGTGACTAGATCTCTTTTTTTTTAAATCACTTTTTTTTTTACTTAATTTACTTAATGAAATTCTTTTAGAAGTAGGGTTACTCTTCTCTTTCTGTTCAGTCGTTAGCATCCCCTGTGACCTTGGGTGCCTGTTCTCAGGGGTGACCGATGGTCGGTGATGTGCTGTGTTTTCTGGTGGCCTGCCTGATGCCTGCCTCTGGGTTTGTCATCCCCGTGTGCTGACCGAGGCAGTTATTTCTTCAGTCTCTCATCTTGGGGCTTTGATGCATATGTTCTGAAGGTGGCCACAGTGACTTTGGGTAGCAGCAGATGGTAAACCTTCAGGCTGCCACCGGCTATACTGGTGTTAAGTTGGGAAGTTAACGTTTGATGAAGAATCAGTAGTGCATATGAAAGAGCTTTCACTGCTGAAATATCTTTTAATTAAAAAATTAGCATACTAAAACCTTTGCAAATGTCTGGGCATTTAAAGAAATCTGAAATTAGTTTTCTTAGAGATAAATTAGTTATTTACCAACTTAGTTGTGTGTTGCTTGTTCTTCCTAATATGGTTCTTTTCTCCCTGTTCCTGCCCCAATTTGCCTGTAGTTAAGACAGATAATTTGATAGACAGAAATAGATTTTTTTTTAGGAGTTACAGGTGTTTGGATAAACATTAAAGTGTACTTTGAATTATGGTATTTTGGATTTTGATAACTGGAAAGAAACGTGGATCTTGAGCACTACCTCCATATAGTCCTGTGGATCTGGTCTGTTGTTCCTATCTTTGAAGTTGACGTTGATGGCACATTGATACCATGTGCCATCAATGTCACATGGAACTCAACCTGCCTCAAAGAGCTGCATTTCATCTTGTTATGAGTTGGGTGGTGATTTTTTGGCCGCCAGCAGTCCAGAAAGCATTGCCCTTTTGCCTTGTTTGTTCACTTCATGATAATGTGCCATACTGAAAGTTCCAGGAAGGACAAATAAGACTGATACAATGCCAAAGGATTTTTTTTGTCCTTCTTAAATCTTAGGGGTACCTTTTATATTTTTCTCTGCTGAAAATAGATCCTTGGGAATAGTAAATGACTCTTTAGAATACAGGTTATAAGTATCCATGTTGAATTTTACTCTTTATACTTCAGTTCTCACCAGTGAAATAACTTCTGTGAGCATATGACCACCAAGAACAGTTGGTTTCATGGCAAAAACATGAGAGAAGAGCCTCTACACAGTCTGTTCATGCTGATGCTCTTGACGCTGCAACTTCTGATGCACTAAAGCTAGAGGCTCAACATCTTTCACTTCTGGGTTGCTGGGAACATTGTTAGCCTTCTGATGCCAAAGAAAGAGACAGTTAGACCCCGATGGGGAGAATGTTTGGTATTAAAGATCACCTATTCCTTGTTTTCTGGTAGTTGAATTTTTAAAAGAGAAATCTTGTGAGAATAAGGTATGGAATGAACAATTAACCATTTTAGAAACACATTTTGAATATGATAAGCATGTAAAATAAGATGAGTTTTGAGTAAATATCAATAACATTTGATTATCATCATGTGCTATGGGGGGAGCAAACGTTTGTTGTTCAAACTATTTCTACAAAAAAATAATGTAACCAACTTCAGTCCTACTGCCAAGATGAGTTTAGTTAATAGCTTACTGAAATGGTTAAGTGCGAACTATTTTAAAAAAGAATACAAGTAAGTATAATCCTGTGTATCTGAAACTATGTTGAGAAAAACTGTCCTTCAGTTGGGCTTGTATATTTTCTCTGGCTTCTTTATTAGGCCGATGTCATTCTTTTCCGGTATGTTTATTTACGTGTGGATCCCACAATTGAAGACCACTCAGACTGTAGCCAGTGAACGTGAACAGCGCCGCGACAACATTCAGGGCAAGGGCTGTTTGTCCAAGATGACTGCAGACATTTCTTAAACATTTTTCTAACTTTCGTTTATTGTTCTGGAGTCCTGCAAAGTACCAGCGCCAAAGGGATTGATATTCCCTCAGGTTACCTAGGTAATCTTTCTTTTAAAAGGAGTTGGAGCTGAAGTTATTTTTAGAGACTTACAGACTTTGAATGTCAACACTTAAGTATCTAAAACGATTCAAGAATGGTGACACTTAAATCTCCCATGAAGGGAGCCGTCCATACTCGTTTCCTACAAGCATGGTGTCTTCATGGTAATATCTCTTTCCTCCCCATGGATTCTTCATATGATTAAAAAAGAATCATCATTTGATGCTTTTGATCTACTCCCCCACTCCTCCCGTCTTACCGAAGGTGGTACCCGGTTGAATATTAGGCCTTCCCTATTCTAGTTAACAGAAAGAACCAGCCCTGTAATTAGTTGGAGCTTTTCCTACCACTGTTATGAACGGAGAGTCGGCAAATCCCAGTGTACTGGAGGAACTGAAGAATGATTAGGCTAATCCTTAAGGGAGAAGTTGTCTGCTTTTTTCCCCCAGTGAGGGGATATTATTATGGGTAAAGACAGAGTAATCTCTTCTGTTAGACCTTATGCTAATATAGCGCTGATAAGTAAGTATGAAAAATGAAAGGGAGAAATACATTAATTGTATTCTTTCAATAAGGGATGCTAGCCAAGATAATTATTTCATGACAGTTTTAGTTATAGTACATGTCTTATTATGAAATAAGAGATGGTTTTAGGAGCCTTTTATTGGAAAGACAATTGTATCAAATTAGTACCAAATTAGATTTTTGTCTTTATAAAGGTGAGCAAACCCATGAGCAGTTTTTAAATTGATGTGTTCTAGTCTACAAATGAACAAATTCTGTTTGAGGGTTAAAGAAGCTATTATTTTGTCCTTTATACTGACAGCTTCATTACAGATTGGCCTACTGTTGGCATTAAAAAAATGTTTGGCTCCTTATGATCTTTGTGCATGCAACTATAATATTAATGCAGCACCACAGTACTGTTCATTAAGAAATGACTTTAAATGAGGTTGAAGCGTGTAAATTTGGAAAGATACAGATGTTAAATGTAGTCATTTCTCTTTGTATACAGCCGTATGGCTAATAATTTCCAAGTGGCTAAAGCTCTTGTTAGCAAGAGTGCTGGTGTGTTAAGAATGGCTCTATAAATAACTTTAAGAACTGAAGTTGAAGGTGCTTCTTTTAAAGACTATTGTTAACTAAACATTATTGCCAAACAGATGGAAAGCATTCACCGGCCTGATGTTTTTAGGTCTAATTATATTATCACCAGCCCTGTACGGCTCAGTTGAAGAGGTGTATCCAGAGGCCAATTTATAATCATTTAGCCAACACCTGTTTGGGAGAAATTGACAGTCAAAGGGCACATTTTAAAAAAATCACATATGTTCTTGTGTTTATGGCCTCAATGTGAACGTTGTCGAGCTGCAAACAAACTTGGTAGGAGAAGATAGTAAATGTAAACAAAGCAGCACTTCCCAGCCATGTTTATCCATCTTAATTTGGCCTTTTTATCTGATCCACTTCATGCTTCATAGCTAAGTGAGACCAGCAAAGAGAATCACTTCTCATTTATGCACATATATCTGTTCAGTCAATTCAGAGGCTTCTGGTTGGAAAAAGAAGTTCCTTTGTGGCAGCTTCCAAATCTTTTACCTAGTGAAACCTTTATATTTCCTAGATGTATCTTATTTAAATATAGGACTGGCATTCTGGTGAGTGGCTTAAAAGAATCACAGTTTGATATAAAAACAAATGAGATCTAAGGAACCAGTGTTCATTGAATACTTTTTCGCAGAGCGAGGGCAGGGCCCCTGTGCCTCCTTTTGCTCTCATGACAGGTTAACTTAACTGTCAAGGTTCAAGTTCTTTGGATGTGTTCCCATGCCATGGAGGTTCAAGATGGGTGGTGAATGTAGCTCAAAGGGAAATTACGAGGCAAATAGGATCGGTCTACCCTACCTGAAAATAGTTTTGAACCTGATGATCCTACCGACTCTTTCATTTTAGTGTTTTTCCTTCTTTTGACATATTTCTCTATTAATATATGATTTATATGTGTCACCTCCATTTTCTTATCACCCATTATTAACTCAGAGGAGCCTGGCTTTTGTACTCACCAGTTCACTGCATAACACAGTATTAAATGTTACCTATGCCTCTGGCTGGTGTAGCTCAGTGTTTGGGCATCGTCCTGTGAACCAAAAGGTCGCTGGTTCAATTCCCAGTCAGGGCACATGCCTGGGTTGCGGGCTGGGTCCCCACTTGGGGGCACACAAGAGGCAACCGATCCATGTTTCTCTCTCTTTCTTCCTCCCTTCCTGTCTCTCTAAAAATAAATAAATAGTGGTGTTGTTTGTTTTTTTTTTTAAAGGGTGACCAGTGACTTCCTAACTGCCTTAGGCAGCAATCCCTTCTCAGTTCTCGTCCTTCACGGCTTCTCCTTGGTGTTTGTCATAGGTGATTACTCTTATTTTAAAGCATTTTATTTCTGTGACATCTGAACCACTGTATTTTCTGGTTTTCTCCTTTCTGAACAATTAAATTTTTTGCCTTTCTTTGTACTTTTCTCACTACACTTTTGGTGGTGGTTGCCTATACACCCTCAATATTCCAACTTTGTGTAACTTTCAAAATTTAAACATAAATAGTATAGCTTAGCAGTTAAAAAAGGAAGAACCCTGGAGCCAGACTGCTGAAGTTTAAATTTCATCTCTACCACTTCTTAGATTCATGAGCATAAGCAAGTTAACAGTTTTATGTTTGATTCCTTATTTGTAAAATGTGTTAAAGTATACCTACCTGGTTGGACTACTTGAATGCATTACATGATTTAATTCTTTAAAACCCAGCATAGTGCCTGGTATAAAGTAAGCATTTTAGTGGGGTATGTTTTCATGTCTTTAGCTGTTATTTTTATGGAGAATGCGCAAATATAAATCTTTAGTTTCAGTGTGTTTTCTAAGCTCCATTCCCGTATTGCCGTGTACCTTCAAACTTTTATACCTGAATTTATTCACTTTGAACATTCACTGTGGGAGATTGATGGGTCAGAGGAGACACAATAATCTGCCCTCTGCAGTTTTCATTGCTGCCATAACAAATGACCACAAACTTAGCAGCTTAAAACAACTAAGTGTATCGTGTCATATGGGATACATGTCTGACACGGGTCACGCTGGACTGAAATCAAGGTGCTGTCAGGACCGCATCCTTTCCTGGACGTCCTGGGGGAAAATCCACTTCTGAGCTCATTCAAGTTGCTGACTGAATTCCTTTTGTTTTGGTGGGTTGTAGGGGTCTTCCTTGCTGGCTGTCAGCCAAGGGCTGGTCATCGCCCCTAGAACACCCGCTCCTTCTCATGCTTGC